>NC_091284.1:764908801-765637135 GCF_032444005.1 Ranitomeya imitator | reverse complement strand
ATATATTTATCTATCTAATATCTATCTAATATCTATCTATCTAATATCTATCTATCTATCTAATATCTATCTGTCTAATATCTATCTAATATCTATCTATCTAATATCTATCTGTCTAATATCTATCTATCTATCTATCTAATATCTATCTGTCTAATATCTATCTAATATCTATCTATCTAATATCTATCTGTCTACTATCTATCTATCTATCTATCTAATATCTATCTATCTAATATCTATCTATCCATTAAGTATCTGTATATATTCAAATCAAATCAAATGAGCTTTATTGGCAGGACTAAGTACATGTTAGCATTGCCAAAGCATATGGTAAAAATTATTATGCATGGGATATTCTGTGCTCCAATGCATTTGCATGGTGGGAAGTGATCAGAGTATAATCCCAGTGCTACATATCGCAATTTACTGCTATGTGTCCTGTCCTTTCCGGTCACAAGAATGGACAATGCTTCAGCAAGGTGTATATCAAAGCTATGCCCCAATGACAGATGGGTGAGTGCAGAATTGCACCCTGTCCTGTCCCTTCTTGTCTGCAATCAGTCTGCAGCTCAAAAGGGGACATTTACATGACAAGGGACAGGGCGCCTGACTTTGTCGCCTCCATATGGGAGGGCATCAGAAAAAGAAAACTTTACACTGACCCCTCAACTTTCCCCTCAATCTCCTCCCTTCTACAGTCTTAGCAAGGTTGTTGGACCCTAGGGGAAATCATTGCACCATGATCTGAGAATTTGATACTGTTATATCCATGTTATGCACATAGAATTTAATATTAACCCTATCCCTATAAATGTCCTTAGACTGTAATCCTCACCTTATAATGTTCATAGACTGTAATCATAGCCTATAATGCCAATTGACTGTAATCCTAACATTATAATGTCCATATACTTTAACACTAACCCTATAAATGTCAATAGACTGTAATCCTAGCCCTACAATGTCCATAGACTGTAACCCTATCCCTATAATGTCCATAAACTGTAACCCTATCCCTATATTGTCCATAGACTGTAATCCTAGCCCTATAATGTCCATAAACTGTAACCCTATCCCTATAATGTCCATAAACTGTAACCCTATCCCTATATTGTCCATAGACTGTAATCCTAGCCCTATAATGTCCATACACTGTAATCCTAGCCCTATTATTTCAATAGATTGTAATCCTAGCCCTATAATATTCCCAGACTTTAACATTTAACCCTAACCCTCTAATGTCCATAGGCATCAATACTACCTCTATAATGTCCATTCATTTAAATACTGCTAAACCTATAATGTCCATAGACTTTATTAATTTCCTGCTAACCCTCCAGTGCCTAGTCATGAATAACCATTTTATGCGCACAAGCTTCCATACTAACCCTATAAGTTCCATGGAGATTATGCATTCATATCCATATATAAAGTCCATAATTGTTCATGTATTTATACACATATTGGTTTATACAATGGATTGCCCTGACATATCACCATTGTAACCTAATAATGCGCACAAACAATAAACTCATGGAATGGATATTTATATTATATATTGTATTGCCATTCATGTAGCCATTTATCTTCACTATAGGTGTGGCATTTATTCAGGGCACAATGACATGTCACAGGCTGTAACAGATAAGATCATATATGCCCATGTCATTGTATCCACATCAGAAATATATTATTATTATTATTATTATTATTATTATTATTAAATATGGACCTCACTGGTTACATGTGAATGCCACCATGAATGCCCATTTCCCAATAAATAAACCAATGACATAACAGGCGGTTCTGCCATCACCACAAGAAGGAAATCCCCAAATGTAGATCCCGACCCTCGTGTGGGGAACAGTCCTGGGTCTCAATCTTCCAAATCAGTAATCAGTTCTAAAAACCTTACAATATAACTGGAAACAATCAGTCATTAAGTGTCTCATATAGATGAGTTCTGACTTTGTAGAAAATATTTTTTCCACCTTGTATCTTAAATTCCCAGATATCTTCTGCTGTCATCCTATAATACGTATCTCCAGTTATTTCAGTGAGAATCTGACAACCAGTATGGCTACTCAGCTTTCCTGGATTCCAGAATGGCACATTTGTTTAATTAGCCAGTGGATTCCATAGGAAGGAATGAATGATTTTGTAATTCTGGAGGACCCCAGAAATGCTGAGAGGCAAATCCCATGGGAAGCAATGATAACAGCCAATCACCCAGCTTTCCCAGATCCAGATCGCACTAGTTATTGCATGGCTGATGTATCTGGATGACACACATCCCACCTTTCCTGATGCCCATCTTCTTACCAGTGGTCCCCTGAGTTGCTGGCTTTCTCATCCAGTCGTAGTGGTGTCTCCGGTGCCCATCTGCCATCCCCGGAGAGATCTGAGGTTGATGCCCTGTTGGCAGCACTCCAACGCATGGTGGTCCCTGCACCTGCCCAGTGGGGTAATCAGACACGGGGCTGTAGCCCAAACTGCCCCCCGGAGAGGGGTTTAGAGGGGTATGTGCGGTGGGGTAGGCGGTGTGACCCCAGTCTTCTCTAGCCGCTCCATAAGGGGTGATCCAGGCGGGGGATCCAGAAGGAGCAGCCCCCTCTAGGCTCAGTCCATGATAGCCTCCATAGTCAGGGTACTGGGGGGCAGTGGGGAAGTTCTGCAGCCCGGGGTGGCCCCGCATAGGTCCAGGGTACATGCCAACGTCCTTGTCCAGGAGGTAACTCACGTACATGGTGGCAGGCCGGTGCCAGCTAGCCGCATACTGCTCCGCTGCCCCTCTGCCCCGGCTCTAGGTGCCTTCATTGGCCACCACTCCACGATCACACATTGCATTAGTAATGGCAGAGCCGGGGGCCGGTGACGTCACAGGGCAGAGCCCCCCCGCCACCATTTGCATGTGAAGTGAGATAAGGAGAGGGCAGCGACCTGATCACACACAATACTCCGGGCTTTATTGTCTCACAGCTTCCTCCTTCCAATACAGACCTGCTGCACTTTACCCTCCAATCACAGGTTCAAAGGGCGCAAGTCAATAGAGCCAGAACCAGGGGGCAAACAAGATGCAGCCAGGGCAGGGGGCAGACAGCCCCAGGTGAGGAGCCACCAGCCGGGGAGGATCCGGCCCCTCATCAGTGGCCTCTGTGGGCCACCAGACTCCTGCAACACAGGATCAGCAAACACACAGGGAGGTATATCTGTATGGGAGGTGTATATAGGGGAGGTATATATATATATATATATATATATATATATATATATATAGGGAAGGTATATCTATATGGGAGGTGTATATAGGGGAGGTATATATATATATATATATATATAGGGAAGGTATATCTATATGGGAGGTATATCTGTATGGGAGGTGTATATAGGGGAGGTATATCTATATGGGAGGCGTATATATAGGGGAGGTGTATATAGGGGAGGTATATATATATATATATATAGGGAAGGTATATCTATATGGGAGGTATATCTGTATGGGAGGTGTATATAGGGGAGGTATATCTATATGGGAGGCGTATATATAGGGGATGTATATACTGTATATATAGGGGATGTATATCTATATGGGATGCGTATATATAGGGGAGGTGTATATAGGGGAGGTATATCTATATGGGAGGCATATATATAGGGGAGGTGTATATATAGGGGAGGTGTATATAGGGGACGTATATTTATATGGGAGGCGTATATATAGGGGAGGTATATACTGTATATATAGGGGAGGCGTATATAGGGGAGGTGTATATAGGGGAAGTATATCTATATGGGAGGCGTATATATAGGGGAGGTGTATATAGGGGAGGTATATATAGGGGAGGCGTATATATAGGGGAGGTGTATATAGGGGAAGTATATCTGTATGGGAGGTGTATATAGGGGAGGTATATCTGTATGGGAGGCATATATATAGGGGAGGTGTATATAGGGGAGGTATATCTGTATGGGAGGTGTATATAGGGGAGGTATATCTGTATGGGAGGTGTATATAGGGGAGGTATATCTATATGGGAGGCGTATATATAGGGGAGGTATATACTTTATATATAGGGGATGTATATATGGGATGCGTATATATAGGGAGGGTATATCTATATGAGAGGTGTATATAGGGGAGGTATATCTATATGGGAGGCGTATATATAGGGGAGGTGTATATATAGGGAGGGTATATCTATATGGGAGGTGTATATAGGGGAGGTATATCTATATGGGAGGAGTATATAGGGGAGGTATATCTATATGGGAGACATCTATAGGGGAGGTGTATATATATAGGGAAGGTATATCTATATGGGAGGTGTATATATAGGGAAGGTGTATATATAGGGAAGGTATATCTATATGGGAGGCATATATAGGGGAGGTATATATAGGGAAGGTATATCTATATGGGAGGCGTATATAGGGGAGGTATATATAGGGAAGGTATATCTATATGGGAGGGATATATAGGGGAGATACAGTATATAGGGAAGGTATATCTATATGGGAGGCATAAGGGATGTGTATATATAGGGAAGGTATATCTATATGGGAGGCGTATATAGGGGAGGTATATATATAGGGAAGGTATATCTATATGGAAGGCATATATAGGGGAGGTATATATAGGAAAGGTATATTAATATGGGAGGCGTATATATAGGGGAGGCGTATATATAGGGGAGGTTTATACATAGAGAAGGTATATCTATATGGGAGGCGTATATAGGGGACGTATATACTATATAGGGAAGGTATATCTATATGAGAGGCATGTATATAGGGGAGGTAAATATATAGGGAAGGTATATCTTTATGGGAGACGTATATAGGGGAGGTATATACTGTATATATAGGGGATGTATATCTATATGGGATGCGTATATATAGGGGAGGCATATATAGGGAAGGTATATCTATATGGGAGGGGTATATATAGGGGAGGTGTATATATAGGGGAGGTGTATATATAGAGAAGGTATATCTATATGAGAGGCGTATATATAGGGGAGGTGTGTATATAGGGGAGGTATACATAGGGAAGATATATCTATATGGGACGCATATATATAGGGGAGGCGTGTATATAGGGAAGGTATATCTATATGGGGCATATATAGGGGAGGTATAGGTATATGGGAGGTATATATTTATGGGAGGTATATACACAGGGAAGGTATAGCTACATGGGAGGTGTATATATAGGGGAGGTACATCTATAGAGGAGGTATAGCTTTATGGGAGGTGTATATATAGGGGTGTATATCTATAGGGGAGGTGTGTATATAGGGGAGGTATAGCTATGAGGGAGGTATATCTATAGGGTATATATATATATATATATGGGAGGTATATACATAGGGGAGGAATATATACAGGAGAGGTATATCTACAGGGGAGGTATATCTGTAGGGAAGGTATATATACATAGTAGGTATATCTACAGAGAAGGTAAAGCTGTAGGAGAGGTGTATCTATAGGTAAAGTATAGCTATAGGGGAGATGTATCTATGGGAGAGGTATAGCTGTAGAGGATGTATAGATCTAGGGGAGGTATATGTATAGGGGAATATAGGTATAGGGGCAATATAGCAATTGCGGGATGTATATCTAAAGGTGATGTACAGCTACAAGGGAGGTATATCTACAGGGAAGGTATATATAGTGGAGATATATCTATAGGAGAGGTACAGTTATGAGGGAGGTAAAATAAATATCTATAATTAATCTCGTAACTCTATATCTGTTATTCATAGTAACATAGTAACATAGTTAGTAAGGCCGAAAAAAGACATTTGTCCATCCAGTTCAGCCTATATTCCATCATAATAAATCCCCAGATTTACGTCCTTCTACAGAACCTAATTGTATGATACAATATTGTTCTGCTCCAGGAAGACATCCAGGCCTCTCTTGAACCCAGGGCTGCCACTAGAAATTTCGGGGCCCCATACTGGCAAAATTTTCGGGGCCCCCTTGAAACTCCGCCCAGGCTCCACCCCAGCCCCGCCTCCAGGCTCCACCCCACGAACTGTCCACAGTCCCACCACTCTCTCTTGGAAAATCTCCACTTCTCACCTATCACACATTGACAGTTCCCATCACCAGATCACACATATAGCCGGCAGCTTTTGTTTTGGCCAAAAGATTTTTTAAGCCGCCACCACAACAAGGTAGACACTTTTGGCCGGGCCCTACTCTACTGTAACCTACTAAATATTTGTTAAAATATGCAATACAATTTAGGTATATTTTTATTTATTTTTCAATTTTTAAAATGACCTATAATACTACATACAAGGAACAAATACCACAACACTATGACCAGATGACATATTACCACCACAGTGATCGAATAATATAAAATACAAGGAACAAATACCGCTACACCATGACCAGACCACATATTACCTCCACATCATGACCAGACCACATATTACCAACAATGACTGAATACTACAATACTGATCAGTAATACAAAAAAAACCCACAATACTATCACCATCAGTGCCATTATGCACAGGAGATCTGTAATTAGTAAGCAGTGTCTGTGTACAGGTAATACAGTGATCACTGGTGACATTACACACAGGAGCTCTGTATATAATGTATAGATAATACAGTGATCACTGGTGACATTGTACACAGGACCTCTGTATATAGTATACAGTGTATAGTGTAAGTGTATAGGTAACACTGACTCACCAGTGACGTCTCTAGGTGAAGTCCTTCATCTTTCATCCAGCACAGACCGCCATCACTTTATCCAGCCAGGACTCGTCTCTGCAGGAAATAAAACAGTTATCTCGAGTTCCGCTTGTAGAACACATTACTTAATTTTCCCAACTTCTACATTACACCACATGAAGAAGGCAACATAGTATCACTCTACACAGTAACAGGACCGCCCCCCCCCCCCATTTAAAACAGTATACTCAAAAAATAAAATAAATACATCACTGCAATAATAATATCCCTTAATTAGCCCCTATGGTAATATTCGCCATCCTGGCCACCGTGTGTCTCATTTCAGGCTCCAGCCATATGTTCTCTCATCCTGCCCTCATGAGTATCCATTCTACCCCATATGATCTCCCCATCCTGCCCCATCTGTCTCCATCGTATCCATCCTGCCCCATCTGTTTCCAATCCTGCACCATCTCTGTCCAGCACTCTGCCCCATCTCTGTCCAGCACTCTGCCCCATCTCTGTCCAGCACTCTGCCCCATCTCTGTCCAGCACTCTGCCCCATCTCTGTCCAGCACTCTGCCCCATCTCTGTCCAGCACTCTGCCCCATCTCTGTCCAGCACTCTGCCCAGCACTCTGCCCCATCTCTGTCCAGCACTCTGCCCCATCTCTGTCCAGCACTCTGCCCCATCTCTGTCCAGCACTCTGCCCCATCTCTGTCCAGCACTCTGCCCCATCTCTGTCCAGCACTCTGCCCCGTGTCCAGCTTTCTGCCCCCCATGTGTCCAGCTTTCTGCCCCCCATGTGTCCAGCTTTCTGCCCCGCCCCCCCCTGTCCAGATTTCTGCCCCCCCGTGTCCAGCTTTCTGCCCCCCCCGTGTCCAGCTTTCTGCCCCCCCCGTGTCCAGCTTTCTGCCCCCCCCCGTGTCCAGCTTTCTGCCCCCCCCGTGTCCAGCTTTCTGCCCCCCCCCCGTGTCCAGCTTTACTGCCCCCTCTGTGTCCAGCTTTACTGCCCCCTGTGTCCAGATTTACTGCCCCCTCTGTGTCCAGATTTACTGCCCCCTCTGTGTCCAGATTTACTGCCCCCTCTGTGTCCAGATTTACTGCCCCCTCTGTGTCCAGATTTACTGCCCCCTCTGTGTCCAGATTTACTGCCCCCTCTGTGTCCAGATTTACTGCCCCCTCTGTGTCCAGATTTACTGCCCCCTCTGTGTCCAGATTTACTGCCCCCTCTGTGTCCAGATTTACTGCCCCCTCTGTGTCCAGATTTACTGCCCCCTCTGTGTCCAGATTTACTGCCCCCTCTGTGTCCAGATTTACTGCCCCCTCTGTGTCCAGCTTTACTGCCCCCTGTGTCCAGCTTTACTGCCCCCTCTGTGTCCAGATTTACTGCCCCCTCTGTGTCCAGATTTACTGCCCCCTCTGTGTCCAGCTTTACTGCCCCCTGTGTCCAGCTTTACTGCCCCCTCTGTGTCCAGCCTTCTGCCCCCCCTGTGTCCAGCTTTACTGCCCCCCTGTGTCCAGCCTTCTGCCCCCCGTGTCCAGCCTTCTGCCCCCGTGTCCAGCTTTACTGCCCTTCTGTGTCCAGCGGCCTTCTGCCCCCCCCCCGTGTCCAGCCTTCTGCCCCCCGTGTCCAGCTTTACTGCCCTTCTGTGTCCAGCGGCCTTCTGCCCCCCCCCCCCCGTGTCCAGCTTTACTGCCCCCGTGTCCAGCGGCCTTCTGCCCCCTCTGTGTCCAGCTGCCTTCTGCCCCCTCTGTGTCCAGCTGCCTTCTGCCCCCTCTGTGTCCAGCTGCCTTCTGCCCCCTCTGTGTCCAGCTGCCTTCTGCCCCCTCTGTGTCCAGCTGCCTTCTGCCCCGTGTCCAGCTGCCTTCTGCCCCCCTGTGTCCAGCTGCCTTCTGCCCCCCTGTGTCCAGCTGCCTTCTGCCCCCTCTGTGTCCAGCTGCCTTCTGCCCCATCTGTGTCCAGCTGCCTTCTGCCCCCCTGTGTCCAGCTGCCTTCTGCCCCCCTGTGTCCAGCTGCCTTCTGCCCCCTCTGTGTCCAGCTGCCTTCTGCCCCCCTGTGTCCAGCTGCCTTCTGCCCCCTCTGTGTCCAGCTGCCTTCTGCCCCCCTGTGTCCAGCTGCCTTCTGCCCCCTCTGTGTCCAGCTGCCTTCTGCCCCCCTGTGTCCAGCTGCCTTCTGCCCCCCTGTGTCCAGCTTTACTGCCCCCCTGTGTCCAGCTGCCTTCTGCCCCCTCTGTGTCCAGCTGCCTTCTGCCCCCCTGTGTCCAGCTGCCTTCTGCCCCCGTGTCCAGCTGCCTTCTGCCCCATCTGTGTCCAGCTGCCTTCTGCCCCCCTGTGTCCAGCGGCCTTCTGCCCCCTCTGTGTCCAGCTGCCTTCTGCCCCCCTGTGTCCAGCTGCCTTCTGCCCCCCTGTGTCCAGCGGCCTTCTGCCCCCCTGTGTCCAGCGGCCTTCTGCCCCCTCTGTGTCCAGCTGCCTTCTGCCCCCTCTGTGTCCAGCTGCCTTCTGCCCCCTCTGTGTCCAGCTGCCTTCTGCCCCCTCTGTGTCCAGCTGCCTTCTGCCCCCTCTGTGTCCAGCTGCCTTCTGCCCCCCTGTGTCCAGCAGCCTTCTGCCCCCCTGTGTCCAGCGGCCTTCTGCCCCCTCTGTGTCCAGCTGCCTTCTGCCCCCTCTGTGTCCAGCTGCCTTCTGCCCCCTCTGTGTCCAGCTGCCTTCTGCCCCCTCTGTGTCCAGCTGCCTTCTGCCCCCTCTGTGTCCAGCTGCCTTCTGCCCCGTGTCCAGCTGCCTTCTGCCCCCCTGTGTCCAGCTGCCTTCTGCCCCCCTGTGTCCAGCTGCCTTCTGCCCCATCTGTGTCCAGCTGCCTTCTGCCCCCCTGTGTCCAGCTGCCTTCTGCCCCCCTGTGTCCAGCTGCCTTCTGCCCCCTCTGTGTCCAGCTGCCTTCTGCCCCCCTGTGTCCAGCTGCCTTCTGCCCCCTCTGTGTCCAGCTGCCTTCTGCCCCCTCTGTGTCCAGCTGCCTTCTGCCCCCCTGTGTCCAGCTGCCTTCTGCCCCCTCTGTGTCCAGCTGCCTTCTGCCCCCCTGTGTCCAGCTGCCTTCTGCCCCCCTGTGTCCAGCTTTACTGCCCCCCTGTGTCCAGCTGCCTTCTGCCCCCTCTGTGTCCAGCTGCCTTCTGCCCCCCTGTGTCCAGCTGCCTTCTGCCCCCGTGTCCAGCTGCCTTCTGCCCCCTCTGTGTCCAGCTGCCTTCTGCCCCCTCTGTGTCCAGCTGCCTTCTGCCCCCCTGTGTCCAGCTGCCTTCTGCCCCCCCTGTGTCCAGCTGCCTTCTGCCCCCTCTGTGTCCAGCTGCCTTCTGCCCCCTCTGTGTCCAGCCTTCTGCCCAAACCCCCCCCCCCCCATCGCCGCTCTCCGCTCTTAATAGAAAAAAAAAAAAGTTCTACTTACCTGCCGCGCTCCTCTCTCCACGCAGCTGCACTGTGCACTCGCCGGCGACTGACAATGACGTCAGACGCCGGCGACCTGCACGCTGCGGCTGGCGGCTGTTAACTATTGACGTGCGGGCGCGGGCCCGCATGTCAATAGCGTACAGCTGCAGCGCCGGCCGCCGCTAAGGGCCCGGTTCAGCCTGCGGCTGCCGGTAGGGGCCCGGTGAGCAGGTAAGAGGGGGCCCGATGCGGGCCCCCTCTGCTCACCGGGCCCCTTACGCCAGTCACGGCTGTAATGCCCTGATGGCGGCCCTGCTTGAACCCCTCGACTGAGTTCGCCATCACCACCTCCTCAGGCAAGCAATTCCAGATTCTCACTGCCCTAACAGTAAAGAATCCTCTTCCATGTTGGTGGAAAAACCTTCTCTCCTCCAGACGCAAAGAATGCCCCCTTGTGCCCGTCACCTTCCTTGGTATAAACAGATCCTCAGCGAGATATTTGTATTGTCCCCTTATATACTTATACATGGTTATTAGATCGCCCCTCAGTCGTCTTTTTTCTAGACTAAATAATCCTAATTTCGCTAATCTATCTTGGTATTGTAGTTCTCCCATCCCCTTTATTAATTTTGTTGCCCTCCTTTGTACTCTCTCTAGTTCCATTATATCCTTCCTGAGCACCGGTGCCCAAAACTGGACACAGTACTCCATGTGCGGTCTAACTAGGGATTTGTACAGAGGCAGTATAATGCTCTCATCATGTGTATCCAGACCTCTTTTAATGCACCCCATGATCCTGTTTGCCTTGGCAGCTGCTGCCTGGCACTGGCTGCTCCAGGTAAGTTTATCATTAACTAGGATCCCCAAGTCCTTCTCCCTGTCAGATTTACCCAGTGGTTTCCCATTCAGTGTGTAATGGTGACATTGATTCCTTCTTCCCATGTGTATAACCTTACATTTATCATTGTTAAACCTCATCTGCCACCTTTCAGCCCAAGTTTCCAACTTATCCAGATCCATCTGTAGCAGAATACTATCTTCTCTTGTATTAACTGCTTTACATAGTTTTGTATCATCTGCAAATATCGATATTTTACTGTGTAAACCTTCTACCAGATCATTAATGAATATGTTGAAGAGAATAGGTCCCAATACTGACCCCTGCGGTACCCCACTGGTCACAGCGACCCAGTTAGAGACTATACCATTTATAACCACCCTCTGCTTTCTATCACTAAGCCAGTTACTAACCCATTTACACACAATTTCCCCCAGACCAAGCATTCTCATTTTGTGTACCAACCTCTTGTGTGGCACGGTATCAAACGCTTTGGAAAAATCGAGATATACCACGTCCAATGACTCACCGTGGTCCAGCCTATAGCTTACCTCTTCATAAAAACTGATTAGATTGGTTTGACAGGAGTGATTTCTCATAAACCCATGCTGATATGGAGTTAAACAGTTATTCTCATTGAGATAATCCAGAATAACATCCCTCAGAAACCCTTCAAATATTTTACCAACAATAGAGGTTAGACTTACTGGCCTATAATTTCCAGGTTCACTTTTAGAGCCCTTTTTGAATATTGGCACCACATTTGCTATGCGCCAATCCTGCGGAACAGACCCTGTCGCTATAGAGTCCCTAAAAATAAGAAATAATGGTTTATCTATTACATTACTTAGTTCTCTTAGTACTCGTGGGTGTATGCCATCCGGACCCGGAGATTTATCTATTTTAATCTTATTTAGCCGGTTTCGCACCTCTTCTTGGGTTAGATTGGTGACCCTTAATATAGGGTTTTCATTGTTTCTTGGGATTTCACCTAGCATTTCATTTTCCACCGTGAATACCGTGGAGAAGAAGGTGTTTAATATGTTAGCTTTTTCCTCGTCATCTACAACCATTCTTTCCTCACTATTTTTTAAGGGGCCTACATTTTCAGTTTTTATTCTTTTACTATTGATATAGTTGAAGAACAGTTTGGGATTAGTTTTACTCTCCTTAGCAATGTGCTTCTCTGTTTCCTTTTTGGCAGCTTTAATTAGTTTTTTAGATAAAGTATTTTTCTCCCTATAGTTTTTTAGAGCTTCAATGGTGCCATCCTGCTTTAGTAGTGCAAATGCTTTCTTTTTACTGTTAATTGCCTGTCTTACTTCTTTGTTTAGCCACATTGGGTTTTTCCTATTTCTAGTCCTTTTATTCCCACAAGGTATAAACCGCTTACACTGCCTATTTAGGATGTTCTTAAACATTTCCCATTTATTATCTGTATTCTTATTTCTGAGGATATTGTCCCAGTCTACCAGATTAAGGGCATCTCTAAGCTGTTCAAACTTTGCCTTCCTAAAGTTCAGTGTTTTTGTGACTCCCTGACAAGTCCCCCTAGTGAAAGACAGGTGAAACTGCACAATATTGTGGTCGCTATTTCCTAGATGCCCGACCACCTGCAGATTTGTTATTCTGTCAGGTCTATTAGATAGTATTAGGTCTAAAAGTGCTGCTCCTCTGGTTGGATTCTGCACCAATTGTGAAAGATAATTTTTCTTGGTTATTAGCAGAAACCTGTTGCCTTTATGGGTTTCACAGGTTTCTGTTTCCCAGTTAATATCCGGGTAGTTAAAGTCCCCCATAACCAGGACCTCATTATGGGTTGCAGCTTCATCTATCTGCTTTAGAAGTAGACTTTCCATGCTTTCTGTTATATTTGGGGGTTTGTAACAGACCCCAATGAGAATTTTGTTACCATTTTTCCCTCCATGAATTTCGACCCATATGGACTCGACATCCTCATTCCCTTCGCTAATATCCTCCCTTAAAGTGGACTTTAGACAAGACTTTACATAGAGACAAACCCCTCCTCCTCTCCGATTTTTACGATCCTTTCTAAACAGACTGTAACCCTGTAAGTTAACTGCCCAGTCATAGCTTTCATCTAACCATGTCTCGGTTATTCCCACTATGTCAAAGTTACCTGTAGATATTTCTGCTTCTAGTTCTTCTATTTAAGAAGAAATATTCTATATTCTATATTCTATATTCTATTCTATTTAAGAGAAAGAAAATTAGAGCAGCACAAAGAAAGAGTCCGGGTGCTCTATATCTATCTATCTACACACCAATTTATCCATCCATCCATCCATTTGTCTATCTATCTATCTATCTATCTATCTATCTATCTATCTATCTATCTATCTATCTTCTATCTATCTATCTATTATCTATCTATCTATCTATCTATCTATCTATCTGCCTGTCTATCTATCTATCTATCTATCTATCTATCTATCATCTCTATTTTATGCATGATTGTATCTATATATTTTATATGCAGAGTTCCATGTGATATAATAAATCGCACAATAACTATTATCAATAATTACAGAACAGTCTGATTTTGGCAAGAAACAAGAGACAATATTATAGTGATGCGTTATATACAAGTAACATCTGACATTTTTTCATAAGGAATTTGCGCATCTTCCTAATTTCTTTAGTTTCTGCTTATAATTAGAATCAATATAATCAACATCAATTATTATAATTATTGCTATAGAGAAAATATTTTTGTTTTCCTGTTGCTAAAAATAGAGAAAGTAATAAGTTAGATAAGTTATGTATTTATCTGTGCGATCTTCAGTTATGATTTAGGGATGTAGTTATTCAATATCATTTTTGGTTGATGTAGTTATTTAAGTGTGTTATGTCATGGTGGATGGATAGATAATTGATATATAGATAGATATGGGATAGATAGATAGATAGATAGATAGATAGATAGATAGATAGATAGATAGATAGATAGATAGATAGATAGATAGATAGATAGATATGGGATAAATAATAGAGAGATAGATGATTGATTTACCTAAAATATAGAAATAGATATTAAGCAATTGAATATTAAGATACAGATAGATAAGTATAAGAAAACAGATTGCAGAGAAAGTAGTTTATGAATGAAATGATAGATTAAATAATATATGGACTATACATAGGAGATGCTTCCTTACCATTTCGACTGATAAATTAAAATCTGCTATGCACATGCGTCTTACAAGTGTTTTCATTAATATTTTTGTCGTTCTGTTCACACATAATATCAGATAAAGGTTATGTATTGTCTGGGTGAATTTCTATCATAAGTTTACTTTCTCATTATTTTGTATTACTCTTGTTTGGATTGTGGATGCAACACAGTGAGGTATATATATATAAAAAAAATGTCAATGATGACAGGCAGAGGCACCTGAAGCTGTGATATCTCTTTGTGATCGATTATTCCCGGCGCCTGCATTGATATTTGCACAGTGTCGCAGTTGTGTGATTGCAGCACATGGTAGTCAGTAGTCACACATGCTGCATTATTAGCCACAATCTCCACATCATAGTTTTTAGTTTTCTCCTATCACGTCCTGTAGATTTGGACGGTGCCTCCAACCTCTTGGCATAAAATATGCCCTGAATCTCCTGCAGATGAAATTTGGTTTCCAGTGCGTCCACCATTGTTACGTCCTTATGAAGCCCCCCAGCCTCAGCCCTGACGCCCCTGTCCAGGTGATGTCTGTATTACAGCTCACTGTAGTGACTTCATTACTGAAGAAATATCACAGTCATCTCTACAGACAAATGGATCATGTAACAGTAAAAAGAGATAAATCTGTAGACATGGAGCATTTTATATAGTCCCCTTCATATAATGATTGAGTGCTTGAACATAATAACAATAAAAATAGAAATAATAATAATGTAAAAATATGCAATCAATCTAATCTATCTGCTTCATATCTATCTATCCCATATCTATCTATCTATCTATCTATCTATCTATCTATCTATCTATCTATCTATCTATCTATCTATCCCATATCTATCTATCTATCTATCTATCTATCTATCTATCTATCTATCTATCTATCTATCTATCTATCCCATATCTATCTATCTATCTGCCTCATATCTATCTATCTATCTATTTATCTATCTATCTATCTATCTATCTATCTATCTATCTATCTATCTATCCCATATCTATCTATCTATCTATCTACTTCATATCTATCTATCTATCTATCTATCTATCTATCTATCTATCTGCTTCATATCTATCTATCTATCTATCTATCTATCTATCTATCTATCTGCCTCATATCTATCTATCTATCTATCTATCTATCTATCCCATATCTATCTATCTATCTATCTATCTATCTATCTATCTATCTATCTATCTATCTATCCCATATCTATCTATCTATCTATCTATCTGCTTCATATCTATCTATCTATCTATCTATCTATCTATCTATCTATCTATCTATCTATCTATCTGCCTCATATCTATCTATCTATCTATCTATCTATCTATCTATCTATCTATCTATCTACTTCATATCTATCTATCTATCTATCTGCTTCATATCTATCTATCTATCTATCTGCTTCATATCTATCTGTCTATCTATCTATCTATCTATCTATCTATCTATCTATCCATCCATCCATCCATTCGGGGCAGCACGGTGGCGCAGTGGTTAGCACAGCAGCCTTGCAGTGCTGGAGTCCTGGGTTCAAGCCCCACTAAGGACAACATCTGCAAAGAGTTTGTATGTTCTCTCCGTGTTTGCGTGGGTTTCCTCCGGGTACTCCGGTTTCCTCCCACATTCCAAAGACATACTGATAGGGAATTTAGATTGTGAGCCCCAACGGGGACAGCGACAATAATGTGTGCAACCTGTAAAGCGCTGCGGAATATGTTAGCGCTATATAAAGATTATTATTATTATCTATCTATCTACTTCAAATCTATCTATCTGCTTCATATCTATCTCTCTATCTATCATCTATCTATCCCATATCTATCTATCTACAACAGAGGTCCCCAACTCCAGTCCTCAAGGCCCACCAACATGTCATGTTTTCAGGATTTCCTTAGTCTTGCCCAGGTAATAATTGCATCACCTGTGCAATGCAAAGGAAATCCTGAAAACATGACCTGTTGGTGGGCCTTGAGGACTGGAGTTGGGGACCTCTGATCTACAATGCCTACAAGTAGTATTCAACCCCCTGCAGATTTAGCAGGTTTAATAAGATGCAAATAAGTTAGAGCCTTCAAACTTCAAACAAGAGCAGGATTTATTAACAGATGCATAAATCTTACAAACCAAAAAGTTTTGTTGCTCAGTTAAATTTTTATAAATTTTAAACATAAACGTGTGGGTCAATTATTATTATTCAACCCCTAGGTTTAATATTTTGTGGAATAACCTTTGTTTGCAATTACAGCTAATATTCGTCTTTTATAACACCTGATCAGGCCGGCACAGGTCTCTGGAGTTATCTTGGCCCACTCCTCCATGCAGATCTTCTCCAAGTTATCTAGGTTCTTTGGGTGTCTCATGTGGACTTTAATCTTGAGCTCCTTCCACAAGTTTTCAATTGGGTTAAGGTCAGGAGACTGACTAGGCCACTGCAACACCTTGATTTTTTGCCTCTTGAACCAGGCCTTGGTTTTCTTGGCTGTGTGCTTTGGGTCGTTGTCTTGTTGGAAGATGAAATGACGACCCATCTTAAGATCCTTGATGGAGGAGCGGAGGTTCTTGGCCAAAATCTCCAGGTAGGCCGTGCTATCCATCTTCCCATGGATGCGGACCAGATGGCCAGACCCCTTGGCTGAGAAACAGCCCCACAGCATGATGCTGCCACCACCATGCTTGACTGTAGGGATTCTTGGGGTCGTATGCAGTGCCATCCAGTCTCCAAACGTCACGTGTGTGGTTGGCACAAAAGATCTCGATCTTGGTCTCATCAGACCAGAGAACCTTGAACCAGTCAGTCTCAGAGTCCTCCAAGTGATCATGAGCAAACTGTAGACGAGCCTTGACATGACGCTTTGAAAGTAAAGGTACCTTACGGGCACGTCTGGAACGGAGACCATTGCGGTGGAGTACGTAACGTAACGTAACGTAACGTACTCCACCGCAATGGTCTCCGTTCCAGACGAGCCCGTAAGGTACCTTTACTTTCAAAGCGTCATGTCAAGGCTCGTCTACAGTTTGCTCATGATCACTTGGAGGACTCTGAGACTGACTGGTTCAAGGTTTATGGTATTGACTGAAACCAATGTCCCCACTGCCATGAGATCTTCCCGGAGCTCCTTCCTTTTTGTCCTTGGGTTAGCCTTGACTCTTCGGACAAGCCTGGCCACGGCACGGGAGGGAACTTTCAAAGGCTGTCCAGGCCGTGGAAGGCTAACAGTAGTTCCATAAGCCTTCCACTTCCGGATGATGCTCCCAACAGTGGAGACAGGTAAGCCCAACTGCTTGGAAAAGGTTTTGTACCCCTTGCCAGCCTTGTGACCCTCCACGATCTTGTCTCTGATGGCCTTTGAATGCTCCTTTGTCTTTCCCATGTTGACCATGTATGAGTGCTGTTCACAAGTTTGGGGAGGGTCTTAAATAGTCAGAATAGGCTGGAAAAAGAGATAATTAATCCAAACATGTGAAGCTTATTGTTCTTTGTGCCTGAACTACTTCTTAATACTTTAGGGGAACCAAACAGAATTCTGGTGGGTTGAGGGGTTGAATAATAAATGACCCTCTGAAAAGACTTTTCACAATTTAAAAAAAAAATAAACAAAGAAATAACATTCTTTTTTGCTGCAGTGCATTTCACAATTCCAGGCTGATCTACAGTCCAAATGTCACAATGCCAAGTTAATTCCAAATGTGTAAACCTGCTAAATCTGCAAGGGGTTGAATACTACTTGTAGGCACTGTATCTATCTATCTATCTATCTATCTATCTATCTATCTATCTATCTATGTATCTATCTATCTGCTTCATATCTATCTATCTATCTATCTATCTATCTATCTATTATCTATCTATCTATATATCTATCTATCTATCTATCTATCTATCTATCTATCCCATATCTATCTATCTATCTATCTATCTATCTATCTATCTATCTATCTATCTATCTGCTTCATATCTATCTATCTATCCCATATCTATCTATCTGTTTCATATCTATCTATCTATCTATCTATCTATCTATCTATCTATCTATCTATCTATCTATCTGCTTCATATCTATCTATCTGCTTCATATCTATCTATCTATCTATCTATCTATCTATCTATCTATCCCATATCTATCTATCTATCTATCTATCTATCTATCTATCTATCTATCTATCTATCTATCATCTATCTATCTATTATCTATCTATCTATCTATCTATCTATCTATCATCTATCTATTATCTATCTATCTATCTATCTATCTATCTATCTGCTTCATATCTATCTATCTATCTATCTATCTATCTATCTATCTATCTGCTTCATATCTATCTATCTATCTATCTATCTATCTATCTATCTGCTTCATATCTATCTATCTATCTATCTATCTGCTTCATATCTATCTATCTATCTATCTATCTATCTATCTATCTATCTATCTATCTATCCCATATCTATCTATCTGCTTCATATCTATCTATCTATCTATCTATCTATCTATCTATCTATCTATCTATCTGCTTCATATCTATCTATCTGCTTCATATCTATCTATCTATCTATCTATCTATCTATCCCATATCTATCTATCTATCTATCTATCTATCTATCTATCTATCTATCTATCTATCATCTATCTATTATCTATCTATCTATCTATCTATCTATCTATCTATCTATCTATCTATCATCTATCTATCTATTATCTATCTATCTATCTATCTATCTATCTATCTATCTATCTATCTATCATCTATCTATCTATTATCTATCTATCTATCTATCTATCTATCTATCTATCTATCTATCTATCTGCTTCATATCTATCTATCTGCTTCATATCTATCTATCTATCTATCTATCCCATATCTATCTATCTATCTATCTATCTATCTATCTATCTATCTATCTATCTATTTATCTATCTATCTATCTATCTATCATCTATCTATCTATTATCTATCTATCTATCATCTATCTATCTATCTATCTATCTATCTATCTATCTATCTATCTATCTATCTATCATCTATCTATCTATTATCTATCTATCTATCTATCTATCTATCTATCTATCTATCTATCTATCTATCTATCATCTATCTATCTATCTATCTATCTATCTATCTATCTGCTTCATATCTATCTATCTATCTATCTATCTATCTATCTATCTATCTATCTATCTGCTTCATATCTATCTATCTATCTATCTATCTATCTATCTATCTATCTATCTATCTATCCATCTGCTTCATATCTATCTATCTATCTATCTATCTATCTATCTATTATCTATCTATCTATCTATCTATCTATCTATCTATCTATCTATCTATCTATCTATCTAATATCTATCTATCTATCTAAAAATAAATAAGAAAAAAGGAGGCAGCACTGCAATAAATGATGAAAAAAGTTGACTTCAATAATGAAAACAGATACACCACAGCACATTTCTCTATAAAACATGTTTTTCCTCCCTTAAAAATACCACCCAATGAAGAACATTAGATTTTTCAAAATACAGATATTTTAGGGCCATTTTTTCTGCACCAAAATTTGCAATAGCAATCTGCACTGATTGTCGTGGTTTGGCTGTTTTTTGCAATGCATTTTCCATTTTTATTACTTTTTTGGTGCAGATTTTCAGCAGCTTTTTTTATTCATGTTTTTTCTTTTGCCAAAACGATGGCATTTTGCACTTTAAAATGCAATTATGTTTTTAATAAGCATATTTTGAGGCTCTCTATAGAAATATATAGGAAAAAAAATGCACCCCAAAAAATCATACATGTGTCTTTATACGCACAGTGGGTGTGAGTTTTCATGAAATCCCATCCACATTGCTTGATTTGTTAAGCGCAGCACACGTGTAATGTGTATATAATTGGTGACATAAAACCAAGCTTTACAGAATTGCTTTACAGAATTGTAATGCACGTGTGAATTCTCAATAATAATAAAAATTTATGCTTTTGACATTAACAGTTAATAGACACTTTGTTGCTATAACTTCACTAGTTAATCAGTTTTTATTGTGGGTCATAAGCAGGTTATTATGTTATAGTATATTGTTAGCTGAGCGGAAATCAGTAATACTCAATATAACTGGATAGGAAACACATGCGAAACTGTAAGTTGCAAAAAGAGAAAAATTACATAGCTAAACAGATAAAACTGCACTGAAAACTATATCTAAAAAAATAGTAAAAATTAGGGTAGGAATTTGTGAGTACCTGTGACTTACGGCACTGAAATCGCAGTGATATGATACTGTCACGATTCATTTTAGACTCGTGGCAGCTCTGGCTCCGCTATAATTTAAATGTAGTTTTTTTTCCTTTCAGGCCAGCAAGGGTTCAATTTCAGTTTCCTTGCTGGCAGCTGCTTTGATTGCTAGTCAGCTGATATGGGTGGTGACCACTTCCACCAATCTTTAAAACGTCACATGATCCATCAGCTGACTGTCGGTGATAAAGTAATCTATGTTGACCAAGCCTGGAGTGTTTGTGGAGCTTGTGGTCCTGGTGCCTTATCCAGCTGTGTGGTGCTTTTCAGCAAGGACAGTGTTAAGTTCTATTTCCCCTTTTTCTGTCTGTCTTGTTATTGTCCCTCTCCCGGTGTTGTTCACCATCTGCAGTGGTGAGGCTAGTGTCCTTGCCGACCAGTGCACTAGCCAGGGAATAGAGAGGAGACAAACTGGGTTTAGGCATGAGACGGCGGCAGGGGGAAGAACCCGCTTAGGATTTTACGGGAGTTTAGGGACAGGCACAGGTTGGAGCTCAAAAGGTGCCCTGTTGTGAATTCTGTTGTCGGGCTCCCTCCTGTGGTCATGAATGGTACTTCGGCTGGTTCTGTCCATGGACTTCCTCTGGTGGCTGTGGGTGTTTCTGAGTTTCCTTCCACAGGTGACGAGGCGAAGTCGTTAGTGGGCTGCTCTATTTAACTCCACTTAGATCTTTGCCCCTTGCCAGCTGTCAATGTTGTACTATTGGTCTAGTTCGCTCCTGGATCGTTCTGGTTACCTGTTTATTCCAGCAGAAGCTAAGTTCCTCTTTGCTATTTTCTTGTTTGCTATTTTTTCTGTCCAGCTTGCTATTGTGAATATTGCCTTGCTTGCTGGAAGCTCTGGGACGCAGAGGGGCGCCTCCGCACCGTGAGTCGGTGCGGAAGGTTTTTTTTCCCTGCTCACTCTGCGTGGCTTTTTGTAGGTTTTTGTGCTGACCGCAAAGTTACCTTTCCTATCCTCTGTCTGTTCAGTAAGTCGGGCCTCTCTTTGCTAAATCTATTTCATCTCTGTGTTTGTGATTTCATCTTACTCACAGTCATTATATGTGGGGGGCTGCCTTTTCCTTTGGGGAATTTCTCTGAGGCAAGGTAGGCTTTATTTTCCTATCTTTAGGGCTAGCTAGTTCTGAGGCTGTGACGAGTTGCATAGGGAGCGTTAGGAGCAATCCACAGCTATTTCTAGTGTGTGTGATAGGATTAGGGATTGCGGTCAGCACAGTTTCCACTTCCCAGAGCTTGTCCTGTATTTTTGTAGCTATCAGGTCTTTCCGGGTGCTCTTGACCATCAGGTCCATTCTTGTCCTAACCACCAGGTCATAACAGTGCCCCATCTCTTGTTCCTTACTGTTAGGGCCTTCTGCTCCCCATTCCATCCCATTATTATTGGTGTAAGTTGTGTAGTCTGCTGGACTTAACCGTATTGGTTTGTGACATTATCACCGACCCATATTTTTTTTCCAGTGAACCCATGGCTCATGCAGAGGCCTTTCCTCACCTGATCCATTCCTTACGGATGAGGTTTCCGAGTTGCTGACTCAGGTGGTGCAGCAGTTTCAGCAGGTGATGGGGTCCTCGGTCTCATCTCAAGTCCTGGCTCATCCGGAGCCTAAAGTATCTGACAGATTTTCAGGAGAGAGATACATTTATGGTCTTTAAAGAAGCCTGTAAATTGTATTTCAGGCTTCGTCCTCATTCTTCAGGGAGTGAGGAACAGCATGTGGGGATTATAGTTTCCCTTCTCAAGGGTGATCCCCAATCCTGGGCCTTCTCCCTGCTGATTGATTCACCATCTTTGTAGTCGGTGGACGAGTTTTTCGCATCACTGGCGCTGGTGCATGGGGATCCTGATGGCGTCTACCTTGCTGAGTCTAGACACTGCAAAATCAAGCAGGGTGGCTGGCCTGCTGAGGAGTACTGCTCGGAGTTTCAGAGATCGGCCACTGACATGCAGTGGATTGACCATGCTCTTAGGAGCCATTTCTTACAGGGTCTGTCAGCTAGGCTTCAGGATACTCTGGTGCAATGTGCTACTCCTTAGTCATTGGAGGCAGCCATGGCCCTTGCTATCTGGGTGAATAGAAGCCTCACGGAGGGACATACACCAAATCTACCCACTGTTGTTCTTTCTAGGGAGGACACACTGGTGCAGATGGATGAACCCATGCAGGTAGGAGGAGCCTCCTCTCAAACTAGGTAGTCTGCGGTTCGCTGTGGGACGGGGGCATGTTTTTTTCTGTGGTCTGACTGATCATTACATCAATGTCTGCCCAGTTCGCGTCAAAGAATGTATTCCATCTCAAAAGCAGCGTTCCCCTGGTTGTGTGGTGGGAGTGGACCATGGTGTGTACATTTCCTCCATCTCTTCGTCTCAGTGTACCATTCATCTCAGTGTACCATTCCAGCTGAAGTGGTGGTTGGTGGGGTAGCTGAGACTTTTCCGGTGCTTGTGGATAGTGGAGCTGGAGTCAATTTGGTGGATTCTCGCTTTGTTCAAACCCATGGTCTGATCTCTAGGACGCTGGTGAGACCAATTACTGTTCGGATAATTGACTCTGTTCCTCTCAGCCAAGGGACTATGACTCAAGTTGTAGATAATATTAACCTGCGTATAGGGACTTTTCATGAAGAGACCCTGTCGTGCTACGTCTTGGAGAGTATGCCAACTCCCATCGTCTTAGGCCTTCCCTGGTTGAAGAGACACAACCCGGTCATAAATTGGCAGTCCAGGGAAGTAGTCAGTTGGGACCAGTCTTGTAAGGACTGCTGACTGGGAACTATGATCTCTGCGGTTCTTCTCAAACCTACCCCTTCTTCTCCGGTGGGGGCAGTTAAGGTGCTACCAACCAGGAAGTAGGGGAAAATCTCAACCCTCACCACAAGTAAACCATGAGTCTTGGAGTCCTCTCAGGAGGAGGTATCGGGAGGGTGGTGGTTCCCTCTGTGTATAGCGAGGGTATGAGTTTGGTGATGTTAGCAGACAACATGGCCACTCCGTAAAATTGGTGCAAGATGTGCCATTAATGAGGAAAGACTGCCATCTTCTGGCCAGCCAAAATCAAGCGGAACCAAAGTGTGCTGGAAGATTTACAGAGGGAGGAACCTTGTGTGCTAGAGAAGATCAGGTGACCCTCTGTAAGAACTGCCCTGATATAAAAGCCAAGAGCGCCAAACCACAGGGGATTTGGCGTGAGGAAAGAGAACGGGGCAGACATGCTACCTTGGTGTTGATCACCACCTGGCAAGTTCGGCTTACGCTGGTCAGGGCCGTAATTTGCACCCTGCACTGGTCAAACTTCCAAGGTTGGACTACGCCTGTCAGGAATTAAGGCCCGGTCCTCTCTGCCGCGAGCCTGAGAGACTTTTGTCGATGGTCAAGCTGAGAAGAGCCATGCGGTGACTGCGACAGGAGAGGCATGCCTGCGAGGGAGGAGGGACAGTGCAAGTGAGCAAGGCCGTCACTTCCAGCTATCATCTAAGGTACTGAGGTCAGCTGGGACTAGGATTACAGGTTGGGAGGGGGCCAGTTGGTGTGTGGGAGGCTCAACGGGCTTTAATAGACTACGTCAGGAAGAGACTTGCGGCCTAGCAGGAAAACTCTGTGACCCCCACTAGAGCCCACTAGAGCATCAAGTGAGAACTCAAGTGGTGTTTCGCAAGAATGGGCACACCACTAACGTTAAGTACTGAGAGACTTTCTAACTTGTTCATAACCAGTTATAATTCTTTATATTGTAAAATTGCATATTTATAGTTATCATTGTATAAAATACCAATATATCAACCCCTGACTGTTTCCGCCTCGTGATCTTTGCATCCAGGCACCTGCATAACAGTGGCACAGGGGGACTCCTGTATTGTCTGTTCCTCAGAGTTCACCATCTTTGGGCAAATGCATGTGTGGATACAGGCATCCAGTTTTGGACCTGTGTGTGAATGAATACGTGTGGGTGTCCACCAAAAATATCAGGTGGAAGTGTGCATCTGGGACCTGGAGTTCTAGGGTGATCGGGCCATATCGGATGTTGGCCATTTTCATCCCGGGCAATCTCCAGCTAGAGTTACCCCCAGTAATCCAGGTACACAACGTATTCCACAGGTCAGAGCTCTGGAGATTTGTAGCGCCTCTGGAGCCTACGTTATTGCCATCTCCCTCGGGCTTCGTTTGCCACAACCTTAAGGATCAGGTGACTGCGGAGGTGAATCCTAGTGGTTGGAGACATCATTTCCAGTGAAGTCCAATGTTGAAGGTCCAGAGGCCCCTCGTTGAAAGGGGGTACTGTCACAATTCATTTTGGATTTGTGGCAGCTCTGGCTCCGCTATAATTTAAATGTAGTTTTTTTCCTTTCAGAGCAGCAAGGGTTGAACGTCAGTTTCCTTGCTGGCAGCTGCTTTGATTGCTAGTCAGCTGATGTTGATGGTGACCAGTTCCACCATCCTTTAAAGAGTCACATGACGCATCAGCTGACTGTCAGTGATAGAGTAATTTATGTTGACCAAGCCTGGAGAAAGGAACTCTCTTGTTGCAGTGGTGCTTCTGTTGTGTTCGTGGAGTTCGTGATCCTGGTGCCATATCCTCAGCTGTGTGGTGCTTTTCAGGAGGGACAGTGTTAAGTTTTAGTGTCCCTTTTTCTTTCTGTCATGTTGCTGTCCCTCTCCCTGTGTTGTTCACCATCTGCAGTGATGAGGCTAGAATCCTTGCCAGCCAGTGCACTTGCCAGGGGAGGAGACAAAGGCACCAGACAGCGCCGGGGGGGAGGACCCACATAGGGCGTTAGGGAAGTGTAGGGACAGGCTCAGGTTGGAGTTCAGGAGGCTCCCCATCCCTTGTTCCCTACTGTGAGGGCCTTCCTCTCCCCATTCCATCCCATTGTTGGTGTAAGTTATGTTGTCTGCTGGACTTAACCGTATTGGTTAGTGACAGATACTTTGCTGTAACGCTATTGCCGACTCCCCTGCATGGTTTCCCCTCCATGCAAGGATCCTATCATACTCACTGCTCCAGCCCTGCAGCATAGTCCCCTTCTGCTTGCATGTCTTGTGCTGCCTGCACTTCCTGGCTGCGTGAGTGCGCTTCCCTCTTCTTAAAGGAGAGCGCACATATAGTGTTGCTGAGAGGCATTTGGTATAATTAGTTCACCTGCAAGATGGCTCCCAGTAGTCTTCCCTACTAGTGAGCTGTTAGGTCCTCTGGTCCTGGTGTGGCCTGCCCTGAAACCGAATCCTTGGTCTTGGTGTTGCCAGGTCCTGAACCTGAATCCCTGGTTCTGGTGTGGCCAGGGCCATGAATCTGAAACCCTGGTCCCGGTGTGGCCAGATCCTGAAACTGAAACCCTGATCCTGGTGCGGCCATTGTCCTGAACATTGTCCCCTGGTCCTGGTGCGGCCAGACCTGTTCCCCAACTCCCTGGTCCCAGTGTGGCTAGCTCCTGAACATTTTCCTTTGGTCCTGGTGTGGGCAGACCTGTTCCCAAACTCCCCTTGTCCTGGTGTTGCTAGTATTTTACTTGCTTTTATAACGCAATTAATTACGCAGTGCTTTACAGACATCATCGTTGTCCCATTGGGGATCACATTCTAAATCCTCTATCATTGGAGTGTAGGAAGAAACCGAAGGAAACCCACACAAACACAGGGAGAAGATACAAACTGCTTGCAGATGTTGTCCTTGGTGGGATTTGAACCCAGGACCCCCAACACTGCAAAGCAACAGTGATAACCACTGAGCCACTATGCTGCCCTAGTTAGTACAGTGCATCATTTGGGAATTAAGAAAAAACATTAGGTGGCCTGATAAATGGAAAGAAGATATTATTTGTAGCTTAATGAATGAAGCAGTTTCTTGTAGATACATGAAAACAACTTACAGGACATGATTTGGATGAGATGTCATGCACAATTATCAAAATACAGTTCTATTTCCATCTTTTCACTTAGAAAGCAAATTTATGGTGTTTCTAAAAGATAAATACAGACAAAATGGAGGCAAAATATATCCCGAAACAAGCATTAATATTACAGTGATATGAAGCTAAAGTCATAACTTTTTACCAATGTGCATGATAAATGCTAAGTATTCAAATTGTGGCATGTCAGAACAAACTTCCTATGGGAGGTGGAGCCGCATATTCATCACTGTAATGTGCGGCACCACATGACCGCTCATACAGGACAAGCAGCGACGCTGAGAGGAAGCATCGAGGGAGCTGGGTAAGTATTTTAACTCTTTCACGACATGCGCCGTACTATTACTGTGCATGCCGTGTCACCCCCTTTGATGTGGGCTCCAGCGGTGAGCCCACATCAAAGTCGCGACATGTCAGCTGTTTTGTACAGCTGACATGTGCGCGCAATAGTGGCGGGTGAAATCGCTATTCACCCGCCGCTATTAACCTGTTAAATGCCGCTGTCAAACGCAGACAGCGGCATTTAACCGGTGCTTCCGGCGGGCGGCCGGAAATGATGTCATCGCCGACCTCCATCACATGATCGGGGGTCGGCGATGCATCAGGAAGGTAACCATAGAGGTCCTTGAGACCTCTATGGTTACTGATGCCGGCCTGCTGTGAGCGCCCCCCTGTGGTCGGCACTCACAGCACACCTGCATTTCAGCTACATAGCAGCGATCATCAGTCTATGCCAGCTTCTAGCCTCCCATGGAGGCTATTGAAGCATGGCACAAGTAAAAAAAAATGTTTTTAAAAATATGAAAAAAATATAAAAAATATAAAAGTTTAAATCACCCCCCTTCGCCCCATCCTAAATAAAACAATTAAAAAAAACCAAAAACACCTACACGTATGAGGGCGCCCTCTGCTGGTTGTCCTCATATGAACTCGAGCCTGGGAGCTTTCTAGGAAAGTTCCTACGCTCCAGGAACAACCAGCAGAGGGCGCCTCACCGCAAATGAAGGTAAATATAGGTCATTGACCTACTTTACCTTCATTCTCCGGGGTTTTGCAGCAAGGAGCAGCGCTGCATTAGCAGAGCTCCTGGCTGCAAAATTTTTAACCCCTTCAGATGGATTTACATCGTGGGACCTTACAGATCTTCGGAAGGTATGTATATTGTTGGTTTATTATTTTTACTTTGTTACAGAGCGAGGGTCTTCAGAAGGATCGAGCGTAGAATAAATTATTACAACAACCTTTGTTTTTATTTCATTAAAATAATTTTTAATATTGTGTTTGTGTTTTTTTTAACCCTTTACTAGTATTGGATTAATAATGGATAGGTGTCATAATTGACGCCTCTCCATTATTAATTTGGCTTAATGTCACCTTACAATAGCAAGGTGGCATTAACCCTTCATTACCCCATATCCCATGGCTACACGGGAATGGGAAGAGAGTGGCGAAGTGCCAGAATCGGTGCATCTTGCAGATGTGCCTTTTCTGGGGTGGCTGGGGGCAGATGTTTTTAGCCGGGGGGGCCAATGACCATGGACCCTCTCCAGGCTATTAATATCTGCCCTCAGTCACTGGCTTTACTACTCTGGCGGAGAAAATTGCGCGGGAGCCCACGCCAATTTTTTCCGCCATTTAACCCTTTAATTTAATAGCTAGAACGGCCAAATTTTGCATATACACACTACTAACAGTAGTGTGGAATATGCAAAAAAAATGGGGATATGAGATGGTTTACTGTATGTAAACCAGGTCTCATATCATGTCGGGTTTAGGAAGGAGAAAGCAAAAGCCGGTAATTGAATTACCGGCTTTAAAGCTATCTAGCGCTGTATGAAGTAATAATATATATACATATATGTGTCTACTGACATATATATATATATATATATATATATATAGACAGTATATATGTTTGTTTTTTTTGACACATGGATCCCTTGTATAGGTGTATGTCGGTTTTGCAAGCCTGCGAGAAAAATACGCAGTACGGATGCCATACGGATTACATACGGAGGATGCCATGCGCAAAAAACGCTGAAACACCCTGACTACGGAGGAGATACAGACCACTATTTTGGAGACTTTTCAGCGTATTACGGCCGTAATATACGGACCGTATTGTCTTACGCTGAGTGTGACTCCAGCCTAAGACTTGCACTTCGTATGCCATTTTTAATGAGAGGCATGCAGGAATAAGATATGCCAAATTCATTATGAGCCTTAGGGTTCATTCACAAGACCAAACGCTGACAAAAATCACTGATTAAACTCACTCCGTTCCCTTCATACGTAAAAAAAAAAAGATTTCTGAATGAGGCTTTAGGGTGTATTCGTACATCACAAATCCATGTTTTGCTTTTAATGTTCTGACGATTACAAAATTGTGCAAACAGTATCTTGCAAAATATCATTATTTTTGCATAATCACTTTTTTCCCCCCCAGAACTGAGTAAATAAACTCAATGGTGTTATAAACAGCTTGAAATAATGTAATGTTGCTGCTGTTTACATATATGAAGCGAATGGAAACCCTGTTATAAGACATCTATAAAGTGTATGTGCCATTTCTTGTAGGCTGTGATCATCACGACGTGCAATGTGAGACATTATGGGTGAATGTCGATCTCCTTTACTAAGCCATGAGTAAATACGCACACAATTCCAGCCTTGGTTTTATAGCTTTTTAGTATTTGCTATTGAAAAAAAAAAACCCATTTGTTAAACAATGAAATAAAATGGGTTTTATTTTAAAGTAAAACTTAATCCTGTATGTGAAATGTGAAAAATAAATTCCACTCCTTGTGTTTTATGGACGCAATCCAACAAACCATAAAATTGATAATAGCTTGGTGTTTGTTGAGACGACCCTCACCGTTATTATTGTCAGGGATATACTGGAGAGATTTACTAATACAATTACCAGTGTACTGTCCAGGCTTTATTCACACATCAGTATTTTTGATAAAATTTTCATCAGCATTTGAATGTCAAAAGCAGAAGTGTCTCCAAAGCACAGAACAGGCGTCAATCTTTCAACCACCATTTTTTTGTCGTAAGTTCCACTCCTGGTTTTGCCATACAAAGGGCTCGTGCACACGACTGATTTTCTTGTCCAAGTGCTATCTGTGGTTTTCATGGATAGCACTCGTACCTGCATAATAGTCTATGAGGCTGTTGTTTGTTTTCTTTTCTTTATTGGTCCATGGAAAAAAAAATCAAAGACATGTCCAATTTTAATCATCCAAGTACAATCTGATTTTCACAGACTAAGGCCATTTCACGCGTTCAATATTAGGTCCCTAAATCATGGACTGTGCTACACTGCCACCAGGAATATCAGGGCCCCATACTGGCAACATTTTTGGGCCCTCTTGAGACTCTGCCCAGGATCTACCCATCGAACCTTCCACAGTCCCACCACCCACTCTTGGAAAAATTCCACTTCTACACCACATCCTCACCAATCAGACATTAATAGTTTCCATTGAACACCATAACTCATTCATAGTCATCAGCTTTTGTTTAGGCCAAAATATTTTTTTTAAGCCTGCCACCATGACAACTTGTCCCACAATAAATAAGGCTCATACGGCTAGATCAATGGCAAAAAAAGTTATAGCGATTGAAATACGTCGACGAAGAAATAAAAAAAAAACTACCCGACCACCCCCTGAAATGAACGGAGAGGCCGGTCAGACATGCGCCCGGCCGCTTCATTCATTTCACTGCGAGTTCCAGCTATTTCCGGAACTCCCAGTCAAATTAATTGAGCGGCTGCACGCATGTCTGACCAGCCGCTTCGTTTATTTCAGGGGGTGGTTAGACTTTTGGAGCCCCTGTTATCGGAATTAGTGGGAGTTATACTTTTGAGCACAAAATCGAGGCCCCCGTAGATCTCATTTCCCCCTGAAATGAGCGAAGCAGCTGATTGGGCATATGTGCAGCTACTTGATTGTAAGGGCCACCTCACACAGCAGATTTTCAAGCAGAATTTTGGTGTGGACAGGTCTTTTTGGCTAAGGCCGGCGTCACACACAGCGTAAAACAATACGGTCCGTATATTACGGCCGTAATACGCTGAAAATTCCCGAAAATAGTGGTCCGTAGCTCCTCCGTAGGCAGGGTGTGTCAGCGTTTTTTGCGCATGGCATCCTCCGTATGTAATCCATATGGCATCCGTACTGCGTGGTTTTCTCGCAGGCTTGCAAAACCAACATACCGCTATAGAAGTGATCCATGTGTCCCAAAAAGAAAAAAAAAAAAATATACTGTCTATATATATATATATATATATATATATATGTCAGTAGACACATATATGTATATATATTAATATTTTTTCCAGCACTATACAGCTTGAAAGCCGGTAATTCAATTACCGGCTTTTTCTTTCTCCTTCCTAAAACCCGACATGATTTGAGACATGGTTTACATACAGTAAACCATGTCTTCTCTCCTTTTTTTTTGCAGATTCCACACTACTAATGTCAGTAGTGTGTATCTGCAAAATTTGGCCGTTCTAGCTAGTAAATTAAAGGGTTAAATGGCGGAAAAAATTGGCGTGGGCTCCCGCACAATTTTCTCCGCCAGAGTAGTAAAGCCAGTGACTGAGGGCAGATATTAATAGCCTGGAGAGGGTCCACGGTTATTGGCCCCCCCTGGCTAAAAACATCTGCCCCCAGCCACCCCAGAAAAGGCACATCTGGAAGATGCGCCTATTCTGGCACTTGGCCACTCTCTTCCCATTCCCGTGTAGCGGTGGGATATGGGGTAATGAAGGGTTAATGCCACCTTGCTATTGTAAGGTGACATTAAGCCTAATTAATAATGGAGAGGCGTCAATTATGACACCTATCCATTATTAATCCAATTGTAGTAAAGGGTTAAATAAAACACAAACACATTATTTAAAATTATTTTAATGAAATAAAAACAATGGTTGATGGAGTATTTTATTCTACGCTCAATCCAGTCACTGAAGACCCTCGTTCTGTAAGTAAAAAAACATAATAAACCAACAATATCCTTACCCTCCGCAGATCTGTAACGTCCAACGATGTAAATCCTTCTGAAGGGGTTAAAACATTTTGCAGCAAGGAGTTCCGCTAATGCAGGCTGCTCCTTGCTGCAAAACCCCGGGGAATGAGGCTAAATATAGCCTTTCCTAGAAAGCCTGGGAGCTTTCTAGGTAAGTTCTCACGATCTATGAACATCCAGCAGAGGGCGCCTCACCGCAAATGAAGCTAAATATAGATCATTGATCTATATTTAGCCTCATTCCCCGGGGTTTTGCAGCAAGGAGCAGCCTGCATTAGCGGAACTCCTTGCTGCAAAATGTTTTAACCCCTTCAGAAGGATTTACATCGTTGGACGTTACAGATCCTCGGAAGGTAAGTATATTGTTGGTTTATTATGTTTTTTTACTTACAGAACGAGGGTCTTCAGTGACTGGATTGGGCGTAGAATAAAATACTCCAACAACCATTGTTTTTATTTCATTAAAATAATTGTAAATAATGTGTTTGTGTTTAATTTAACCCTTTACTACAATTGGATTAATAATGGATAGGTGTCATAATTGACGCCTCTCCATTATTAATTAGGCTTAATGTCACCTTACAATAGCAAGGTGGCATTAACCCTTCATTACCCCATATCCCACCGCTACACGGGAATGGGAAGAGAGTGGCCAAGTGCCAGAATAGGCGCATCTTACAGATGTGCCTGTTCTGGGGTGGCTGGGGGCAGATATTTTTAGCCAGGGGGGGGGGCCAATAACCGTGGACCCTCTCCAGGCTATTAATATCTGCCCTCAGTCACTGGCTTTACTACTCTGGCGGAGAAAATTGCGCGGGAGCCCACGCCAATTTTTTCCGCCATTTAACCCTTTATTTTAAGAGCTAGAACGGCCAAATTTTGTAGATACACACTACTGACATTAGTAGTGTGGAATCTGCAAAAAAAAATGGAGAGAAGACATGGTTTACTGTATGTAAACCATGTCTCAAATCATGTCGGGTTTAGGAAGGAGAAAGAAAAAGCCGGTAATTGAATTACCGGCTTTCAAGCTGTATAGCGCTGGAATAAATTTTAATATATATACATATATGTGTCTCACTGACATACAGTATATATATATATATATATATACCTATTCTATGTGTACACATTTATTCTACCTATTGGACTGTGATTTTACTGTACACCGCACTGAATTACCGGCTTTTCTCTCTAACAGCGCTGCGTATTTCTCGCAAGTCACACTGCTTGTCCGTGTGTAATCCGTATTTTTCACGCTTCCATAGACTTTCATTGGCGTATTTCTTGCGCAGTACGGTGACAAACGCAGCATGCTGCGATTTTGTACGGCCGTAGAAAGCCGTATAATACTGATCAGTAAAATACGGCAGATAGGAGCAGGGGCATAGAGAATAATTGTGCCGTATTTTTTGCGAGTTTTACGGACGTAGTTTCTGCGCTCTTACGTCCGTAAAACTCGCAAGTGTGAAGCCGGCCTAAAACTCACCGTTCCACAATCCTCATCGCTGTGGTCTCTAGAGATGAATGGGAGGTATGAGGGCAGTGGCCACCGTGGATATTTAGCAGAATGTCAGCATGCCTGTCTGCGCCAAACGTCCGCTTGGAGATCCGCCATGTGAACTGGCCCTAATAATTATCCAATATGTCGTGTATAGGGGATAAGTATTAGGTGAATAGAATATCCCATTAAAGACAGGCAATTTTATCTTATTGGAGGCAGACAGGCAGCAATCAGTAGGGATGAACTTAGCAGCAGTTTGCAGGCAGGCACCAGACAGAGATGGCCTCCAACTTCACACAGCATGAGCAGGGAAGGGGGCAAAAGAAGAGTAGTGGGTGGGTAAGCCAGCAGGTATGCGAATGGGGGCTCGGACGGGGGAATGGGAGGTCAGACGGGCCACTGGATGGGCTCGTGCATGGGTGGGCTCCTGCACCTCATGATTTTCATGCCCTCAGCTCCTGCATATAATATGCCACGAGGGCCTAGGGTATGCCGGCAGCTTAAGAACATAGGGCGAGCTGAGAGCATCTCACATCACTGATGTCAGAGACGGCCAGCCCCCTCTGCTGCAGCCATACCGCCATACCATGTAATATGCTGCTTTTCTGAGTGACTGGGGGCCCTGGGACCTATTAAAGTAAAGTAAATAACCCACGCAGTCTGCCAGGCCGTTTATACAGTGGCTCAGCTGTGCTGCCTCAGCGCAGGCTGTGGCGTGTCTCATCCAGTCCGGGCCCCTCATTGCTCCTGCTCACCGGGCCCCATAAACCAGTAATGGCAGTAATGCCCTGATGGCAACCCTGACCATAACACATAGGTGAGTGAATGCAGCTTTATAAAATAAAAAGATTTTAATTTTGAAATCCTCTTTAATTATCACTGAATTGTTACAGATACACTGAGCTCCTAGAGACTGGGGCTTTGCAAAATAGTTACTGTGCATATTTACTGAACACCTCAACAGATATAATGAACAATCACTTTGGGTCTCATATAGAAACCATGGGGCCCTATTGCAAAATTCCTATTTGCGCCCCCAACACACTTACAATTATAATGCCTCCAAGGTGCCCTCAATACAGTGTGATGTCTCCACAGTTCCCCTATACACATTATGAGGTTCCAACAATGACCCTAACCACACAGTATAACGCCCTTACAATTCTCCCACACAGTATGATCATAATTATCCTACAGTCCCCAACACAGTATGATGGCTATCAGAGCATGATTCCCCCACAGTCCCTCCACACTCTATGATGTTCCTCTCCACAAAAATATGATGCTCCTACAGCCTGCATGCAAAAGTATGATGCCTCCACTGCCCTCCACACAGTACGATGTCCCCAGTACAGTATTATAGCCCCACCCAGTTGAATAGTGCCCACAGTCCTCATGCACAGTATAGTGCCAACTCCCCCAAGCCCACCGTACAGTGTGATAGCTTCCACAGTTTACCCTTAGAAGTACTGACTGACAAAATAAAAAAAAAACTCATCTAGCCCCATTCCCTGATGCTCTGCTTTGGTCTGTGCTGTGTGGACTGAGGGTCCCGCAAAGCAGCGGCAATCTAGTAATGTTGTTCTGAGATTCAGATGTACAGGCTGAATGGTGGAGCACAGTACTGACAGCTCCTTGTTCCACCACTGTATTACACTGCATCTGCATTTGGAGGATGAGGCCCTCACAATTCATGGGCCCCATATCTGTCATTGCTACCAATATGACACTGGGTCCATGTACTAATATGCTTCCTGGACTGCAGCTGGTTGTTAGTGGTGCTTTGTAAACGCTGCCTTCACTTGTATTGATGTCCCTCTGTGCGTGTCACAGCGATGAGTGATGGAGTGCATTAACATTACTCAGTGCATAGATGATGAATCTCTTCATATCGTGGAGAACATTCCTGTAATAATTTTGCAGCTAAGAGGCAGGTGATCAATGCAAGCTGCCGCCACGTAGGAGACTTACTTTCTAAACAAGTGAACTCATGTGTACCACTAGTTCATTATCTATATAGTACTTAATTAAAGGCTATGGACACCTTTGACATGGAAAAATTATTAATACTTATGTGAATGGTGACCTTTACCTGATAAAATTGCATAAAGTTCCAGTTTGGAGCCTTCGTACATTTGCAGACCACCAGACATGGAGTTTGCAGACAGATAGAAGTCACAGATATTTCTCATATAGGAGTGTCTCTCCCAGTAATACAGGCTGGATGTGATGTCCGTGTGTATCCAAGGTGCTACTGTCTTCACTTGATGTAGTAATTCTAAAACTACACTTGTTTTCCAGTATCAAAACAGCTCCAGTGTTGTAACTTCTTCTCCATGTGCTTTCCTCCTCGTCTATGTGCTTTCCTCCTCATCTATAACCTGCTTTTTGATGCTCTCCATAAAACCTTAGAACTTCTCCACCTTCTCCCCTGCAGATCTGTGTACATCCCCTCTCTCTACTTATTCTATAGACCTCCGTGTATAATAGACCAATGTCAGCTGAACCCGCCTATCACGATCCATGTTTGGATCTGTGGCAGATCTGATTTGCTTCAGTTAAAGACCTTTTTTCCTTTCTGGTCTTCGGGGGTTAATGCAGTTTCTTTCCCCCGGTGGCCGCTGATGTTACTGCATTGCTTCTAGCTCAGCTGATGCTTGTGATGACCACTCACTCCATCTTTTAAAAGGTCACCTGGTTCATCAGCTGACTGTCGGTGTTAGTTCATTGTTCAGCGACCAAACCAGGAGTAGGATCTAGCTGGGATCTGCTGATCTTCTGCTGTGTCCGTTTATCTGGTGTTTCTCCCTGTTGTGCTGTTTCTTGCTGAATTAAGCTAAGTTTGGGTTTCCTTTTCATTGTTTGTTTTATTGTAAGATGTTATAGTTTTCCTCTGGCGCAGTCCACTCTTGGGGGGTGTGGGGGTCACTATAGGGTCTGCATAGGAGACAGGGTTACGCTGGCGGCTCGGACCTCCCTACCTTCAAGGGTACCCCCGAGATAAGGGTTAGCCAGGGCCCCTTTAGTGGCAGGGACAGTTGCGGGTTCCAAATACGCCGTCCTGCCCCTTTATCGCCGTATTCGGCGTGACACCGCCCATATCAGTAGGCTCGACAGACAGTCTAATGACTCTCTCCTGACTCTCTCCCTACAGATGATGTCAGGAGAGATAAGGATACTGCATGTCTGATTTCAGACTGCTGATCCTTTTGTTCTGGCAGCCGCTCTCTCCGCAAAGCCAATGCTCCTTTGCAGTCAGGAGCGAAATCTTGGACGATCATTGAATCGGCATCTACTGTATATGTTGTGCATGTACAACACCCCAGGTAACCGCTTGTTGCAGTGATGTTGATTTCCTTTCAGGGAGGGTGATGTCACGCTTGGAGGCAAGGAGGATTCTCTTTACCAGGTAATGCACCCACATTCAACATATTCCGAATCCAGGCCAGAAGTGGGAGCTCAGGACCCGGATTCAGGGGAGCTTCCTAAAACTATATGTGTTCTGGTCTGGAGGAGGAGTTAGTTCAGTCTGGAGGAGACAGTGAGGAGAGAGGAGTGAGAGCAGAGAGTGCAAAGCCGTGCAGCCAACACTGAGCTGCAGCTCTGGGAAAGTAACAGAACCCGAGGGGTTGAATCGTAGAGGAGCTTAGAGGAAAGGAGCACAGTAGAGGAAGAGGCTCGGAGGGGAACAGCAGCACGACACCCTCAGAGCCAGATCGTAGTAACCGGGCACTGGGAGCCCGAAGTTGTGTTGTTCTCCAGGACGCGTGACAAAACCTGAGGGCATAGGACTGTATGCCAATTGCCCACACCAAGTCTGAGGTGAAGCAGTAACCTGAGAGCCCGGGTCATGATAGAGACCCTGTAAAATGGCTCACACTGCTTATCGTACAGACATCTGTCTCAGGACAGGAGAGAGAGGACTCTGTCAGCAAGCTACAAGCAGCAGGGACCTCACCATCTAGCGCATGTAGGAAAGCTTATGGACCTCACCTGGGAGATTCACCCTCTATTGCCTCCAAGCCAGCCAGACCACAGCTATCCTTGCACTTGGTACCCCGGACTGAGGACTGTTGCCATCGGTAAACCAGGTAAAGACTACAACTCTGTGTCCTCTGTTATTTACCGGCATACACCATCTTGCCATAAACCTTGGGAGCCCTGGGGCCCTACTTCACCTGTGGGAAGTTGTTATGATCTGGTGGTTTAGGAGCAACATGGAACGAGCTCTGAAGGAAGTGGTATCTGTACTGACCGCAGTCCCTAAGCTCAACACAACACTAGAAGTAGCCGTGGGATGCTCCTAACTCTCCCTCGGCACCTCTACACAGCCTAAGAGCTAACTACCCCTAAAGATAGAAGCAGGAAAACTATCTTACCTCAGAGAAAATCCCCAAAGGATAGATTAGCCCCCCACAAATAATGACTGTGAGTGGAGAGGGAAAAGACATACACAGAATGAAACCAGGATGAGCACAGGAGGCCAGTCTAGCTAGATATATAGGACAGGATGGAGTACTGTGCGGTCAGTATTAAACACTACAAAAATCCACGCAGATTTTACAAAAATCTCCACACCTGACTAAAGGTGTGGAGGGTAAATCTGCTTTCCAGAGCTTCCAGCAACACAGAGTTAATTCATACTGATAAGCTGGACAAACATAGAAAGCACAGAATGGATAAGTCCACAATCTGTGGACAGAAAAGAGCAAGCAAAAACTTAGCTTTGCTGAACTGGTCAGGATAACAGGGAAATCCAAAGAGATGTGAATCCAACCAGGAACCATTTACAAGTGGCACTGGCAGAAGGACAGAGCAGGCATAAATAGCCGAGCAGAAAAGACAATCAGTGCAAGCAGCTGCTGACAGCTAAAACCAAGGAGCAGCCATACCACTTGAAACCACAAGAGGGAGCCCAAGAGCAGAACTCACAAAAGTGCCACTTAGGCTACGTTCACATTAGTGTTGCGCGCCGGTGCGTCGGCGACGCAACGGCGACGCAACGCACGACGCACCAAAAACGCACACAAAAACGCTGCGTTTTGCGACGCGTGCGTCGTTTTTTGACGAAAATCGGACGCACGAAAAATGCAACTTGTTGCATTTTCTTGCGTCCGACGCTAGCGACGAAAACGACGCACGTGTCGGAAAACGCAACAAAAAAAACGCACGCGTCCCCCATGTTAAACATAGGGGCGCGTCGCCGCTGCGTCGCCGCTGCGTCGCCGACGCAACAGCGACGCACATTAGCGGAACGCTAATGTGAACGTAGCCTTACAACCACCGGAGGGAGCCCAAGAGCGGAATTCACAACAGGAAGTTACACCATCTAGCTGCAATTCCATCACCCCAGAGGACCCCATTAAGCAGTGTCGGTCCCTACTGACCAAAAACCGCAGGTGGCATAACGAACAAACTTTGTTTCAAATACCCTTAAAGACCACTGTGACATCCACTTTAACCGTGATCGAACCCGGTACCGAGTACCCCACGGCCCTGGCAGGCAACTCACATGGAGCCACCACTGACCAAAGGGACGGGGTTCGTAGAGGGAGCCATCAGGATTAGGGGCATTGGATTGGATTTTCATCAGATAGGTAAAGGTATTACACATATTCTGCAGCAGCAAAATGGTAGAAATTTTTTAATAAAGACTATTTAGAAAGTTACCTAACTTGCATTTAGGTAAAAAGTAGTGATGAGCGAGTGTACTCGTTGCTCAGGTTTTCCCGAGCACGCTCGGGTGACCTCCGAGTATTTATGACTGCTAGGAGATTTAGTTTTCATCTGCGGCAGCTGAATGATTTATAGCTACTAGCCAGGCTGAGTACAAGTGGGGGTTGCCTGCTTGCTAGGGAATCCCCACATGTAATCAAGCAGGCTAATAGCTGTAAATCATTCCGCTGCCATGATGAAAATTAAATCTCCGAGCAGTCATAAAGACTCGGAGGTCACCCAAGCGTGCTCGGGGAAAACCCGAGCAAGGAGTACACTCGCTCATCACTAATAAAAAGGCTTCTTGGCATGCAAACTGAATCTTTGGAGGAATAAAGAGCCTAGCAATGACTTTTGAAAAAGTAATGTACAGGTGCAAGTGCTCCTGACTTCGTTAACTGTTAAATTACTAATTGCAAACACCATTTTGTCTGCACACTATACTGTAATTAAAGTGCCGCAGACTTGACAGTTATCGTTCTTAAGCTGAAATAAAAGTTATCAGAAAAAAATTGCACGTGCAAACGTCTGATCCATATTTAAGGTGTGTAAAAGCAAATACAGCTAATTACTGTCGATCACTTACGAGGTAAGGCTGGAGTTTTCCTTACTAGAAATATCCAAAAATATCAATATATCCTGATATATATGTGTATATTTTTTGTAATTACAATTATTTTTAGAACACATTTCAATGCAATAAAGCAGATCTACAAGTGTATCTCACAATTAATGAAATTAATGGGCAAAGCATTGGCAAATGTAGCTTTGGCTAACTAGTCCGTCCTTGTGTACACATTGAATTAAAGATCTGTTGATAGCAATCTGAAGGGCACCTTATTGGTGTCCATTCACATCCCCATATCCTGAGGTAGTGCTTTTCCACCACAGTCCTTTTTTTTTGTTGGGCCACAAAATAGCAATTTGACTACAATCTGTTATGTTAACCCCATTTGAAAGATGAAAATGACAACAATAAGGCCAAATTCATGCATCATGGGCTGTTCACACGTCGTTTTTTGGGGAAATGCATGTCTGACTGTGGCCCAATTCATGGATCGAAATCAAACATGTCAATGATTAGGTCTGTGATGTTCCGGACAGCTCAATCCGTGTGCTGTCTGCTAAAAACAAGCGTATGTAAATTTGTCCATATAGGCCTATTAGGGGATATAGCCTAGAAAAATCACACATTTAATATACTTATCACTGGCTTCTTTCTGTAGAAACTGAAGTTTAATCAGGTGTGCTAATTGGGTGTTCAGAACATCCGTGGTGTGGAAAAGTGGTTCAGTGCACCATTCCGCCCAATGGTTTTGTATACACCTGTTTCCTTCACTAGTGACTGCCAGAGCTGTTTCGCCTGAGCTGCTAATCACCAGTGAGAGAGGTGGGGTCCTGCAAAGCCAGGTGATAAGGTGCACTGAGTTACTTGGCAATGACAAGGGTCCTTAGTGCATATTTGATTAAGCAGAACTCGATGCATGCTGTCCAATATGTACAGACGTATAGGCAGAGACTGTCATGGTTTGGGTTGAGAATTCAATCCACTGACCTGTTGGTCCTTGGTCGGTTCTCCTGTCTGCTGAGCTATTGCCTTTCCTGCCCAGTTCCTCTTCCTTTCATCTCTTTAGGTTTCTGGGAGGTTAAACTTGTTCTGCTTACTTTTGGCTCCTCTTAACTTTCCCTCTCTACCCTAAATGAACTTGTTTTAATTTTCTCACCCTGGGTTTTATATCTACCTGCACAATTTACTCTACTCTTTTTGGCAGTGGGTTGCAGCCTCCCATCTGGTTCCACAGGAGCTATGAGAAACCCCTCAATGGTCCTTTAGGGAGCCAGGTCTGAGGTGGTGTTTTTGAGTTGTGCGGCTAGGGAGTTTCTAGTTTGTACACGGACCATTTTGGTGTGGTTGGGACATCTCCCCGTAGTAAGTCCTCCCTTTTTAAGTAACCCATGAGTGAGGGTGTGTTACATTCATATCAGATATTACAAGGATACGATGATAGAGAGGGGCCAGAAGATCGTGGCGTCTGGTTATACGAACTCCTGCACTTATTAGAACTGCTTCACCATCCTATTAAACAGGTGTTCCTTGCTCTGTCATGGCAAGGGTTAATCAGTTGAATTGATCTCTTGGAGCTCTCCATCTAGAATTGTCTCAGCTGTTCTGTATTGACCACTCCCCTCTGGTATGTATGCTCGCCACTGGCACTTGGGAGTTGCCAGTGGTAGTTCTGCTTCCTGGTTTGGTATTGAAGGAGAAAGTTCAGTGTTTGAAGTTGGCAGTTGGAGAGTTTTTCTGGAGATTGCTGTGTGGACTTGGTTTGCATGTTTATCCTTCTTCTTTCACATTTGATTTGTATGATATTGATTTCTTGTATCCTTATCTGTTTACCCCTGTCTGTCTGGCTAGTGTTTTCCTATACACTTCAGCCCCTCACAACCTGGGTTGGAGGGGATCAGATTAGGGTTAAGTGTAGGACCATAGCTAGGTACGTCTCCACCATCCTGCATAATCAGGGGGACAGGGATAGACTAGGGAGCTCTTAGTACAAGGGATCGGGCAGATGCCACAGTCCCTTGACACTACGTGACAATAGACCTGTCAATCCAGAGCAACGGGTGGAGAGAAGCCTCATCTCCTATCTCAAAAATGTGAAAATATGTCTTCACTGAATACAGATTTTACCTATGAACTGAGAGTGAAAGATCAATCCTGGAGGAGAAAGAAGCAGATTCCTCTGATAAGATATATTACACAGTTGCTTGTTTTAATGCGTATTTATTAAATAAAAATGGAAATGGTGATTATTCTTTAACTAGATGGTGGCCCGATTCTAACGCATCGGGTATTCTAGAATATGCATGTCTACGTAGTATATTGCACAGCCCATGTAGTATATTGCCCAGTCACGTAGCATATTGCCCAGCCACGTAGTATATTGCCCAGCCACGTAGTATATTGCCTAGTCACGTAGTATATTGCCCAGCTACGTAGTATATTGCAGAGCGACGTAGTATACAGCACAGAGCCACGTAGTATACAGCACAGACACGTAGTATATTGCCCAGTCACATAGTATATTGCCCAGTCACGTAGTATATTGCCCAGTCACGTAGTATACAGCACAGAACCACGTAGTATATTGCCCAGCCACGTAGTATATTGCCCAGTCACGTAGTATATTGCCCAGTCACGTAGTATATTGCCCAGTCACGTAGCATATAACACTGCCCACGCAGTATATAACAGTGGCCACGTAATATATAGCACAGCCCACGTAATATATAGCACAGCTCACGGAGTATATCACACAGCCCACGCAGTATATAACACTGCCTAAGTAGTATATAGCAGCCACGCGGTATCTAACACAGCCCACGTAGTATACAGCAGTGTGGGCACCATATCTCTGTAAAAAAAATAATTAAAATAAAAAATAGTTATATACTCACCCCCTGGGATCCACCGAAGTTCCGGCGATATGCGGATCGTCGGACAACGGAGGGTGAGTATAGCAGGTTTTTTTTAAAAATTATTTTTAACATTACATTTTTTTTACTATTGATGCCGCATAGGCAGCATCAATAGTAAAAAGTTGGGGACACAGCGGTAACGAAGTGCGTAACCCGCGGCATAACGGGGTCCGTTACCACTGGCATTAACCCCGTGTGAGCGGTGACTGGAAGGGAGTATGTGGGCGCCGGCCTGGCACTGACTGCGGGGAGTAAGTAGCGGCCATTTTCTTCTGGACTGCGCCCGTCGCTGATTGGTCATGGCTGTTTTGCCGCGACCAATCAGAGACTTGGATTTCCATGACAGACAGAGGCCACGACCAATGAATATCTGTGACAGACAGACAGAAATACAGACAGACGGAAGTGACCCTAAGACAATTATATAGTAGATTGTCAAATCTCAGATAATTAATGGTCAGAAGTCTCATCTGCAGTAACTAAGCTATTTAAATACATAGATCACCTGGAGAATTCCAGGAAAGTCTTACCCATTCTTGTTCATTCTTCCTTGTCAAACAGCTCGAGCTCAGTGAGGTTTGATGGAGATCGTTTGTGAACAGCAGTTTTCAGCTCTTTCCACAGATTCTCGATTGGATTGAGGTCTGGACTTTGACTTGGCCATTCTAACACCTGGATACGTTTATTTGTGAACCATTCCATTGTAGATTTTGCTTTATGTTTGGGATCATTTTCTTGTTGGAAGACAAATCTCCGTCCCAGTTTCATGTCTTCTGCAGACTCCAACAGGTTTTCTTCAAGAATGGTCCTGTATTTGGCTCCATCCATCTTCCCATCAATTTTAACCATCTTTCCTGTCCCTGCTGAAGAAAAGCAGGCCCAAACCATGATGCTGCCACCACCATGTTTGACAGTGGGGATGGTGTGTTCAGGGTGATGAGCTGTGCTGCCTTTACGCCAAACATATCGTTTGGCATTGTTGCCAAAAGTTCGATTTTGGCTTCATCTGACCAGAGCACCTTCTTCCACATGTTTGGTGTGTCTCCCAGGTGGCTTGTTGCAAACTTTAAACAACACTTTCTATGGATATCTTTGAGAAATGGCTTTCTTTTTGCCACTCTTCCATAAAGGCCAGATCTGTGCAATGTATGACTGATTGTTGTCCTATGGACAGACTGTCCCACCTCAGTTGTAGATCTCTGCAGTTCATCCAGAGTGATCATGGGCCTCTTGGCTGCATCTCTGACCAGTCTTCTCCTTGCTTGAAATGAAAGTTTAGAGGGACGGCCGGGTCTTGGTACATTTGCAGTGGTATGATACTCCTTCCATTTCAATATGATCACTTCCACAGTGCTTCTTGGGATGTTAAAAGTTTTGGAAATAATTTTGTATCCAAATCCGGACCATTCTCATATCAGAAAACCATATCTTACCTCTGGGTCTTCAGATCTGAGCAAACTCCTTCATATATGCCTATGAAATAGCTCAGGTTGGGAGACTGGGCAGTGGGGTCAGGTCTTCTAATGTCTGAACGGTATATGTTGCGTGGATGTGTGAAACTGGCTTTATAGTCACCATAGAGTCATTGCTGTCATATTATAGCAAGAAGAATGAAAACAGCTCAGTATTGGTAAGAACCAAAAGGGTCCTGCTGTAGCTGAAAGCATCAGTGGAATTAAGGAATATTGAATATATAACAGGCCTAAACAGTTTTACAAGTTTTTTGACCAATTAGGAAATAATGCTTAAATTACTTTCCAATAACGTCACCTCTTTGTAATTTGTATTCATGATACAACTCTGTTTTGTATAACTCTGCACTGTCATCACCCTTTTATGTGATTTCCATTTTCGTTTTCTTAAAAAAGGACCTTTCACAATTTTTTTCATTTTGAACCAGACACACCATGTAATTAGTGGCTGCAGAGCAGAATAAATTGTTTGTTTTTTTAAATCATTTATTTCACCTCCCTGTTGCAGAGATTTTAGCATTGAAATATTCGGCACGTAATGAGTTCATTTTAGTTAAGTCCAAGTGGTTGGTATTAGACAGTTTTCACTGGGGGTGTGTACATCTGCCTCATGTAGGACACTGACCAATCATCAGCAGGCAGCAACATAGAAGTGAAGAAAGACCTGTGATGATTTCATCAGGGTCACATGACCAGAGTCCACAGATCATGCCTGCCAGAGTGTGCAGCCTAAATAAGTACTGAAGATATTATACTCTGAAAATAATGTTATGTCGGCCAAACTGCATACGATTCACTTCCTTTGGATGTAACCGACATGTGGAGGTAGTCAGAGAGTAGTAGCAGCTCTAACATTTTCTAGCTTCTGGGTTCTAACGCATCGGGTATTCTAGAATATGCATGTCCCCGTAGTATATGGACAATGATGATTCCAGAATTCGCGGCAGACTGTGCCCGTCGCTGATTGGTCGAGGCAACCTTTATGACATCATCGTCGCCATGGCAACCAGTATGACATCATCGTCGCTGTGCCCGTCGCTGATTGGTCGAGGCAACCTTTATGACATCATCGTCGCCATGGCAACCAGTATGACATCATCGTCGCTGTGCCCGTCGCTGATTGGTCGAGGCAACCTTTATGACATCATCGTCGCCATGGCAACCAGTATGACATCATCGTCGCTGTGCCCGTCGCTGATTGGTCGAGGCAACCTTTATGACATCATCGTCGCCATGGCAACCATTATGACATCATCGTCGCTGTGCCCGTCGCCTGGCGGCCTCGACCAATCAGAGACGCGGGATTTCCAGGACAGACAGACAGACGGAAAAACCCTTAGACAATTATATATATAGACTAGATTGTGGCCCGATTCTAACGCATCGGGTATTCTAGAATATGCATGTGCCCGTAGTATATGGACAATGATGATTCCAGAATTCGCGGCAGATTGTGCCCGTCGCTGATTGGTCGAGGCAACCTTTATGACATCATCGTCGCCATGGCAACCATTATGACATCTACGTCGATACTGTGCCCGTCGCTGAATCAGAAACGTGGGATTTCCACGTCCTTTATGACATCATTATGACATCATCATCACTGTGCCTGTTGTGAGTTCTGTTTTTGGGCTCCCTCTGGTGGTTACTGATGGTACTGGGTGACTTGTGTTCTCTGCGGTCTCTGGTGTCCACCTGTTCCATCAGGTTATGGGAGTTTCCTATTTAACCTGGCCTTTTTGTCATTTCCTCGCCGGCTATCAATGTAATCAGCGTGTCTTTTTACCTCTGCTCCCTGCGTCTGTTATCTTCAGGACAAGCTAAGTTTTGATTTTCCTGTTCCACGTTTTGCTTTATTTTTGTCTTAGTCCAGCTTGCTGATATGTGATTCCTTGCTGCTGGTTGCTCTAGTGGGCTGAAATTACTCCTCATATGTTCCATGAGTTGGCACATGAGTTCAAGTAATTTCAGGATGGTTTTTTGAAGGGTTTTTCGCTGACCGCGCAGTTCACTTTTGTATCCTCTGCTATCTAGCTTTAGCGGGCCTCATTTTTGCTGATTCTATTTTCATAACTACGTATGTGCTTTCCTCTCATTTGACCGTTATTACATGTGGGGGGCTGCTATTTCTGTGGGGTGTTTCTCTGGAGGCAAGTGAGGTCTGTGTTTCTTCTAATAGGGGAAGTTAATCCTTCGGCTGGCGCGAGACGTCTAGGAATCATCGTAGGCACGTTCCCCGGCTACTGCTAGTTGTGTGTTTAGGTTCAGGATCGCGGTCAGCTCAGGTTCCATCACCCTAGAGCTTGTTTTGTTTTTGTGCTTGTCCTTTTGTGATCCCCTGCCATTGGGATCATGACAGTATAGCCGGCCCTAAAAAATTGGTCATCGTTTTGGCTGAAGTAGGAGGAAAAGTAGTCTGAGGAAGTTTTTTTTTTTTTGTTTTCCCCTCCTCGGTGTTTGCTGCCTAGCCTTAATTGCAGCTTGGCTGTTTTTTTCCTCCTCTTAATCCTTGAATGGCTCTGACTTCAGCTGTTTATCATGGACGTCCAGAGTTTGGCTTCCAGCCTGAATAATCTTGCTGCTAAGGTTCAAAATATACAAGATTTTGTTGTACATACGCCTATGTCTGAACCTAGAATTCCTATCCCAGAGTTTTTTTCTGGAGATAGATCTAGTTTTCTGAATTTTAGGAAAAATTGCAAGTTGTTTCTTTCTTTGAAATCTCGCTCCTCTGGAGACCCTGCTCAGCAGGTCAAGATTGTTATATCTTTCCTGCGGGGTGACCCTCAGAATTGGGCATTTGCATTGGCACCAGGGGATCCTGCGTTGCTCAATGTGGATGCGTTTTTTCTGGCATTGGGTTTGCTCTATGAGGAACTTAACCTAGAGATTCAGGCTGAAAAAGCTTTATTGGCTCTCTCTCAGGGGCAAGATGAAGCAGAAATATATTGTCAGAAATTTCGGAAATGGTCGGTGCTTACTCAGTGGAATGAGTGCGCTCTGGCTGCAAAATTTAGAGATGGCCTTTCTGAGGCCATTAAAGATGTTATGGTGGGGTTCCCGGCGCCTACAGGTCTGAATGAGTCCATGATTATGGCTATTCAGATTGATCGGCGTTTACGGGAGCGCAAACCTGTGCACCATTTGGCGGTGTCTTCTGAACAGGCACCTGAGATAATGCAATGTGATAGAATTCAGTCCAGAAGTGAACGGCAAAATTATTGGCGGAAAAATGGATTGTGTTTTTATTGTGGTGATTCAGCTCATGTTATATCAGCATGCTCTAAACGCACAAAAAAGGTTGGTAAGTCTGTTGCCATTGGTACTTTACAGTCTAAGTTCATTCTGTCTGTGACTCTGATTTGTTCATTATCATCCATTTCCGTCGATGCCTATGTGGATTCAGGCGCTGCCCTGAGTCTTATGGATTGGTCATTTGCCAATCGCTGTGGGTTTAGTCTGGAACCTCTGGAAGTTCCTATTCCTTTGAAAGGAATTGACTCTACACCTTTGGCTATGAATAAACCTCAGTACTGGACACAAGTGACCATGCGTATAACTCCCGTTCATCAGGAGGTGATTCGCTTCCTGGTACTGTATAATTTACATGATGTCTTAGTGCTTGGTCTGCCATGGTTACAAACTCATAACCCAGTCCTGGACTGGAAAACAATGTCTGTGTTAAGCTGGGGATGTCAGGGGGTTCATGATGATGCATCTCCGATTTCTATCGCTTCATCTACTCCTTCTGAGGTTCCGGTATTTTTGTCTGATTATCGGGAGGTTTTTGAGGAGCCTAAGCTCAGTTCGCTTCCTCCTCATAGGGATTGCGATTGTGCTATAGATTTGATTCCTGGCAGTAAATTCCCTAAAGGTCGTTTGTTCAATCTGTCAGTGCCAGAGCATACTGCTATGCGGAATTATGTTAAGGAGTCCTTGGAAAAGGGACATATCCGTCCATCTTCGTCCCCTTTGGGAGCAGGTTTTTTTTTCGTGGCCAAAAAAGATGGTTCCTTGAGGCCTTGCATAGATTATCGTCTTTTGAATAAGATTACAGTCAAATATCAGTATCCTTTGCCATTGTTGACTGATTTGTTCGCTCGCATTAAGGGGGCTAAATGGTTCACTAAGATTGATCTTCGGGGTGCGTATAATCTTGTGCGGATAAGGCAGGGTGATGAGTGGAAAACCGCATTTAATACGCCTGAGGGCCATTTCGAGTATTTGGTGATGCCTTTTGGACTTTCTAATGCTCCTTCTGTCTTCCAGTCTTTTATGCACGATATTTTCCGTGAATATCTGGATAAATTTATTATCGTGTATTTGGATGATGTTTTTTTTTTTTCTGATGACTGGGAGTCTCATGTTCAGCAGGTCAGGAAGGTGTTTCAGGTCCTGCGGGCCAATTCTTTGTTTGTAAAGGGTTCTAAATGTCTCTTTGGAGTCCAGAAGATTTCCTTTTTGGGGTATATTTTTTCCCCTTCTACTATTGAGATGGATCCTGTCAAGGTTCAGGCTATTTGTGACTGGACGCAGCCTACATCTCTTAAGAGTCTACAGAAGTTCTTGGGCTTTGCTAATTTTTATCGTCGCTTCATAACTAATTTTTCTAGTGTTGTTAAGCCTTTGACGGATTTGACTAAGAAGGGTGCTGATGTTACTGATTGGTCTCCTGCGGCTGTGGAGGCCTTTCAGGAACTTAAGCACCGGTTTTCTTCTGCTCCTGTGTTGCGTCAGCCAGATACGTCGCTTCCTTTTCAGGTTGAGGTTGATGCTTCCGAGATCGGAGCGGGGGCGGTTTTGTCACAGAGAAGCTCCGATGGCTCAGTGATGAAGCCATGTGCGTTCTTTTCTAGAAAATTTTCGCCCGCTGAACGGAATTATGATGTTGGTAATCGGGAGCTTTTGGCCATGAAGTGGGCATTTGAGGAGTGGCGTCATTGGCTTGAGGGTGCTAGACATCGTGTGCTGGTCTTGACTGATCACAAAAATTTGATGTACCTTGAGTCTGCCAAGCGTCTGAATCCTAGACAGGCTCGTTGGTCACTGTTTTTCTCCCGTTTCAATTTTGTGGTTTCATACCTGCCAGGTTCAAAGAATCTGAAGGCGGATGCTCTTTCTAGGAGTTTTGTGCCTGACTCCCCTGGAAATTCTGAGCCCACTGGTATCCTTAGGGATGGGGTGATTTTGTCGGCTGTCTCCCCAGACTTGCGACGTGCTTTGCAGGAGTTTCAGGCGGATAAACCTGATCGTTGTCCGCCGGAAAGACTGTTTGTTCCGGATAATTGGACCAGTAGAGTCATCTCCGAGGTCCATTCTTCTGTGTTGGCAGGTCATCCTGGAATATTTGGTACTAGAGACTTGGTGGCCAGGTCTTTTTGGTGGCCTTCCTTGTCGAGGGATGTGCGTTCTTTCGTGCAGTCTTGTGGAGTTTGCGCTCGGGCTAAGCCTTGCTGTTCTCGGGCCAGTGGATTGTTGTCACCTTTGCCTATCCCGAAGAGGCCTTGGACGCACATTTCCATGGACTTTATTTCGGATCTCCCTGTCTCTCAAAAAATGTCCGTCATGTGGGTTGTGTGTGACCGCTTTTCTAAGATGGTTCATCTGGTACCCTTGCCTAAGTTACCTTCCTCCTCTGAGTTGGTCCCTCTGTTTTTTCAAAACGTGGTCCGTTTGCATGGCATTCCGGAGAACATCGTTTCTGACAGGGGATCCCAGTTTGTGTCTAGATTTTGGCGGACGTTCTGTGCTAAGATGGGCATTGATTTGTCCTTTTCGTCTGCATTCCATCCCCAGACGAATGGCCAGACGGAACGAACTAATCAGACTTTAGAAACTTATTTAAGGTGTTTTTGCCCTTAATAATCGGGCTAGTTCTGCTACCTTGGTTTCTCCTTTCTTTTGTAATTCGGGGTTTCATCCTCGTTTTTTCCTCTGGTCAGGTGGAGCGTTCTGATTGTCCTGGAGTGGACATGGTGGTGGATAGGTTGCATCGGATTTGGAGTCATGTGGTGGACAATTTGAAGTTGTCCCAGGAGAGGGCTCAGCAGTTTGCTAATCGCCGTCGCCGCGTGGGTCCTCGACTTCTTGTTGGGGACTTGGTGTGGTTGTCTTCTCGTTTTGTTCCTATGAAGGTCTCTTCTCCTATGCTCAAACCTCGGTTTATCGGTCCCTATAGGATCTTGGAAATTCTTAACCCTGTGTCGTTTCGTTTGGATCTCCCGGCATCGTTTGCTATTCATAATGTGTTCCATCGGTCGTTGTTGCGGAAGTATGAGGTACCTGTTGTTCCTTCCCTTGAGCCTCCTGCTCCGGTGCTGGTGGAGGGTGAATTGGAGTATGTTGTGAAGAAGATCTTGGATTCTCGTGTTTCCAGACGGAAACTCCAGTATTTGGTCAAGTGGAAGGGTTATGGTCAGGAGGATAATTCTTGGGTGATTGCCTCTGATGTTCATGCTGCCGATTTGGTCCGTGCTTTTCATAGGGCTCATCCTGGTCGCCCTGGTGGTTCTCGTGAGGGTTCGGTGACCCCTCCTCAAGGGGGGGGTACTGTTGTGAGTTCTGTTTTTGGGCTCCCTCTGGTGGTTACTGATGGTACTGGGTGACTTGTGTTCTCTGCGGTCTCTGGTGTCCACCTGTTCCATCAGGTTATGGGAGTTTCCTATTTAACCTGGCCTTTTTGTCATTTCCTCGCCGGCTATCAATGTAATCAGCGTGTCTTTTTACCTCTGCTCCCTGCGTCTGTTATCTTCAGGACAAGCTAAGTTTTGATTTTCCTGTTCCACGTTTTGCTTTATTTTTGTCTTAGTCCAGCTTGCTGATATGTGATTCCTTGCTGCTGGTTGCTCTAGTGGGCTGAAATTACTCCTCCTGTTCCATGAGTTGGCACATGAGTTCAAGTAATTTCAGGATGGTTTTTTGAAGGGTTTTTCGCTGACCGCGCAGTTCACTTTTGTATCCTCTGCTATCTAGCTTTAGCGGGCCTCATTTTTGCTGATTCTATTTTCATAACTACGTATGTGCTTTCCTCTCATTTCACCATTATTACATGTGGGGGGCTGCTATTTCTGTGGGGTGTTTCTCTGGAGGCAAGTGAGATCTGTGTTTCTTCTAATAGGGGAAGTTAATCCTTCGGCTGGCGCGAGACGTCTAGGAATCATCGTAGGCACGTTCCCCGGCTACTGCTAGTTGTGTGTTTAGGTTCAGGATCGCGGTCAGCTCAGGTTCCATCACCCTAGAGCTTGTTTTGTTTTTGTGCTTGTCCTTTTGTGATCCCCTGCCATTGGGATCATGACATGTGCCGTTGCTGATTGGTCGAGGCCTATCGGCCTCGACCAATCAGAGACGCGGGATGTCTACGTCCTTTATGACATCATCGTCACTGTGCCCGTCGCTGATTGGTCGAGGCCTGGCAGCCTCGACCAATCAGAGGCGCGGGATTTCTACGTCGATACTGTGCCCGTCTCTGATTGGTCGAGGCCTGGCGGCCTCGACCAATCAGAGATGCGGGATTTCCAGGACAGACAGACAGACAGACAGAAAGACAGACAGACGGAAAAACCCTTAGGCAATTATATATATAGACTAGATTGTGGCCCGATTCTAACGCATCGGGTATTCTAGAATATGCATGTCCCCGTAGTATATGGACAATGATGATTCCAGAATTCGCGGCAGACTGTGCCCGTCGCTGATTGGTCGAGGCAACCTTTATGACATCATCATCGCCATGGCAACCATTATGACATCTACGTCGATACTGTGCCCGTCGCTGAATCAGAAACGTGAGATGTCTACGTCCTTTATGACATCATCGTCGCTGTGCCCGTTGCTGATTGGTCGAGGCCTGGTGGCCTCGACCAATCAGCATCGTCACTGTGCCCGTCGCTGAATCAGAAACGTGAGATGTCTACGTCCTTTATGACATCATCGTCGCTGTGCCCATTGCTGATTGGCCTGGCGGCCTCGACCAATCAGAGACGCGGGATGTCTACGTCCTTTATGACATCATCGTCGCTGTGCCCGTTGCTGATTGGTCGAGGCCTGGCGGCCTCGACCAATCAGAGATGCGTGATTTCTACGTCGATGCTGCGCCAGGCCTCGACCAATCAGAGACGCGGGATTCCCAGGACAGACAGACAGACAGACAGACAGACAGACGGAAAAACCCTTAGGCAATTATATATATAGATAGATTTGGTGTTTGTCCTCACAGTGGCATGGTTGACAGGGGGTGGGGTTCTTGGAGTTGACGCTGATTGGTCAGGGGAAGGAAATTTCAGTAAATTTAAGTAAATTTCAGGCAGTTGGAAATTGTTGGGGTTGATCTGACATTTGGTTGTGGGCTCTGGACGTGGTTTTACCCCGGGAGCTTTTAGTGTTTTTTTCTTCCCGGATCGGGATGTATGGTGCCCTCGGGCTGGTGATGGACGGCTGAGGGTAACATGGTGGTCGAGGTTCGTTTGTGTTTTGCCAGATATAAAAGCCAGATCTTTTAGCTCCAAGAACCCTCCCCTATTTACATACAGATTGTATTAATATTATTGTTATATGTAATTGTTTGTTAATAAAATTGGCCGCAGTGGCCAAAATGTATCCAAAGAACATAAATAGTAGCGTTTTTATTTAAAGGGGGTGACATTTTGGTACAGATTGGTTTCAGGATGGAGGTGTCAAGGTAAAGAAGCTGGATTAGCCATATGCAGTCATGAAATCTTATCCACAATGCTGCTCATTTTTTCCTTTTCCTTGCAAAACTGAACTATCAACGCATTTTTTCATATCTACAGCTTTTCAGTTCTTACTGCTTTTTCTACAGCATTTTTTCACCCATTCTAATGAATGAGAAAAAAACACAAGAAAAGATGCATAAAAAACAGATGAAAATGCTTAAAAAAACTTGCTTATTTTACAGTTTTTTGCCTGCCAACAGTCTGTTTTTTTGTTGCAGAATCTCTGACGCAAATACTCAGCATGTGCACATAGCCTAAGAAATGTGTTGGGGGCATGCCTATGTATAATTATTACATGTTCTCCTCCTTCCTCACAGACTGCACAGCTCTACTATTCCCAAACTGGTTGCTGATGAGGGATCATGTGACCAGACCAGTCGGTCAGCTTCCTCCAAATGAAAACATAGCGTTCCCATATGCGCCGTTTTTTAATCCCCATGTGCACTTCCAGTCTGATTTGCATATGGTTTTTGTGTTAGTTTTCTCTTGACTACATCAGATCTCTTCAAAAAAGGTGCCATTTTTATTGGGAACCAAGCACCTATTCAGCTGTACCACAACCTCTGTTTGTAAAAATGTACTGACAGGTTCCCTTTAACAATCCAAATCTTTTTCTTCTCTGACGTCAAATGTAAAGGGACAGTCAGGAGGTTCCCTACACACAATAGATGGTCAACCAATACCACTGAGATCAATGGATTTGGTTGACTTTTATACATACTTGCCAACTTTTGAAAACTGCCATAAGGGAAAATGCAATACACTCACATTAAAGGGAATCTGTTACCACATTTGACCTATTTTAACTATTAATATGGGCATACAGGCTATAGAATACTGAAAACAGTCCTCCCTGTATGTCTCAGATCGGATGTGTTGCTGAGAAATCATCTTTTATCACTTTATATAAGTGACCTCTTCCAAGCTCTGAGGAGGACGCTGCCTTGAAGGTAACTCGGCCTCCAGCAAAAAATTTGTTTATAAGAAGACAAAGTTCATTTCCCCTGTTCTGTGTTAGTTACTCGTCTCACACTGGTAACACCGCCTTCATGTGAAATAACTCTGCCTCCAGAGCTTATCTTCCAGGCACCATCCGCTCCAGAGCCTGGAAGAGGTCACTTATATAAAGTGATAAAAGATGATTTCTCAGCAACAAGGCATCTGATATGAGACGCACAGGCAGGACTGTTTTCAGCAGCCTATTACCTGTATGCCCATATTAATAGTTTAGATAGATCAAATGTGGTAACAGATTCCTTTTAAGCTTTCTATGACTGTGCTATCATCTGCAGTCCTATGTAACAGCACAGATGGCACATATTTATATTTTAGCACTTATTTACAATACGCTCTGAATACAGATAATGTAGTTGCTACCACGCCCAGATCTATGCAAGCATCCCACCAAGGACAACATCTGCAAGGAGTTTGTATGTTCTTCCAGTGTATGCATGGGTTTCCTCCGGGTTTTCCAGCCTTGTCTTATACTCAAAAGACATACTAGTTGGGTGTAACACTAATGCCATAGCTCCTGCATGGTTCCCCTTCCCCTTTCCTGCAGAGACGCTGACAAACTTACCTGCGCGTCCGTGCCGGAACCTCCCCATCTCGCAGCACTTCACCCTGCTTCCTGTTATCTGTGTATGCTGCACAGACCTTGCCGGTGGTGCTTATAAAGGGGTAGTTTGAAATTGCCCCCAGACAGTAGCTGAGAGGCATCTTGTATAAAAGGCACCCTCCCAAAACGGGAGGTGCTTACGCAAACTCTAAAGTTTCCTGAGTAGTGTGTGTTGGGCAACTGTATGTTGCCAAGCCCATGTCGTAGTATTCTGTGCTGTGAACCTGAACCCCTGGTTTTTGTATGGCCATGGCCTAAACCTGAACCTCTGGTCCTTGTAAACATGATCTCCTGGTCCTTATGTAGCCAGGGCCTGAATCTGAACCCCTGGTCCTTGTGTGGCCAGGACCTAAACCTGAACCTCTGGTCCTTGTGTGGCCAGGGCCTGAACCTGAACCACTGGTCCCTGTGTGTCCAGGGCCAGACCCATAAACTGTATCTGATGGTATCTGAACCTGAGAAGCTGAACCGGCCTTATCTTAACCGTGTAACTGTTCTGTCAGTACTTGAACGTGCACCTGTGTCAGTCATGGCTAGTGTTCCTCAGTCTGTATTGTCACAGGATGGAGCCAGTTTCAGTTTCCGAATCCAGCCCTCTCTGTGACTCTGTGTCAGTATACTCTGTGTTCAGCATCCGGAACTTGAGTAGTTTGAACAGAGTTTGATTCATGCCTGTCAGTGACTCTGAATCCTTATCGGTGTCAACGAACCTCAGGAGCCGCAGTACTGGAAACTGCCTAGGAGTAGTACCAGGTGGCTACATGTCACTCAAGCCTGACTCCACCATCAGAAGCTCCAGTGAAAACCAGGTAGCTGCTTAGCCCCACCCCTCCAAGGTAAGCCCAGCCCCGTGGCACAGTGGGTCCACGAAGCACATGCGCCACCTGCAGGCATGACATGGGAATGTAGATTGTGAGCCCTAGTGGGGACAACAATGACAATATCTGTAAAGCGCTGTGGAACTCATGGAACTATATAAATGAGAATAATAATGATAACAACACAACGGATAACACAGTGCTATTTCTCTGAGATAATGTAGTAAATGTCACCTATTTAACACAGAGATAACTCTCTAAATACAGGTCATATAGATGTCATCTGCAGTACTATGTAACACCACAGATAATTCATGTTTCTCTGCCTACAGATAATGTATGAATAATAACAACTTATGGTTACTAAACAAAACCCAATATAACAAGACTAATATTACCAGTATTACAACAATATATGGGACATATACTGTAATATCATCACACCATGATCACTGTCGTTACTTCCATACTGAAAATGAACAAAAACCACTGTGTTAAGACTGAAATTAGCACAATATAGTGGTATATACAGTATAATGGTAGCAGCAGGGGTAGAACTTAAAGGGAACCTGTCACCCCCCTCAGGCGTTTGTAACTAAAAGAGCCACCTTGTGCAGCACTAATGTTGCATTCTGACCAGGTGGCTCTTTTAGTTCTGCTCCCTGCACACGCTGAAATAAACGCTTATAAAATGTGCCACCTCATACAGTGAAATCGTCACGGGGGCGGGTCTTTCCCCCTTAATCAGACGCAGCACAGCCGTCACTCCGGGCCTGTGCGCACCGGGCGCCACCTCCTCTTGCTTCATTAGCGTTCCTTGCACCTGCGCTGTATCTTTTCTGGGCATGCGCAGTTGCGCTGCCCTTCAAACTTACAGCGCAGGCGCCAGGGACGCTAATGAAGCAAGAGTAGGCGGACCCTGGCGCCTATGCACTTTTTGCCCCATCGTTACAGAAAACACATACTGCTATAACCATTCAAGCTGCCCTAGACAGTAATATTACCCTCCTTTTGTGCCCCACACCATAAGTGTTCTCCTTCTGTGTCTATTCAAAGTAATGAAGTCCTCTCTGCTCCTTCACACAGTAATAGTGCCCCCACTGTTCCCACATATACTAATAGTGCCACTTTTGTGTCCATGCATGGTAATAGTCCTCCCTCTGTGCCTTCACACAGTGATATTGCCTACTTTGTGCCTCCACATGGCAATGTACATGATAATAGTACCCCTCTGTGCCTCCACATGGTAATAGTGAACCCATTGGTGCTGTCATACAGTTATGTCCCCCATTTGTATCCCCCAGGCAGTAAACGCTATCATTTGTACCCCCACACAATAATCTGACCCACTTGTGTCCACGTATAGTTTCCCACAATGCCCGTTTATGCTAATCACAATGAGCAGTGACCTCCTCTATCTTCCTCCTGCCTTCAGTATGTGGCTCTCACACTCAGTGATGGGATGTCGTGGCAAAGCCCTATATTTCCTAGCTCTATGGACCACTGGACACTGGAAGACTTCAGGCTTTACATTGTGGCTCTGCTCCACCATAGTGTTCAACTATATTTGTGCCTTGAGAACGCAAATACAGTTGAAAATGAGTTTTGCCAACTCCTTCTGCACTTTGAGGGGTTCTCCCTAATAAGATATACCGTACTTTTATCTAATGTATACAAGGGTCTTTACTCAAAGCCTCAGGGCACTAATACAATTTCTGCAATAGATGCCACCTGTTTGAAATAGTAGTGTGTTTTTATGTCACAGAAAGATCGGAGAGGCTCCGTCAGCACCCACAACACCGACTACAGCTGCTACATCCTTGGGTTCCACTTTACCTCCATAGGTCTCCATGTGAAATGTGAGAATATTGCCCTGCTTTTTCCAGCTATAGATATAGAGTTGTTTCAACATTTTTAAGTCACTTTTCTTTTATTATATTTTGGTATTCACTGACTTGTTTTTAACCAAATTCACCAATATGGCACGTAGTACATGAATTTTGTACAAAGTCAAAAATGACTTTTTTTTGTGACTCATTTTGCAAAATTGTGCAAAAATTTCTGGTGTACATAAAATCATTCCAGGAGAGGGACTAGAGAGATGAGCGAACTTGTTAGGAATACGCTTGCCAATCTCAAATTCAGCATGAATGTTGCACATTCGGATTTGGGTTTCCAAGCTTTTTCCCTAAAAAATCGGTAAAAGTCGGCCAAAGTTCAGTAAATGATCGAGTTCACTAAGGGCTTTTTCAGATGTCAGTGTTTCTGGTAGCAGCATGGGCTGCAAAAAGTCCTGTACACGTGCACACTGATGACACATAGATGACATCCCTGTGTCATCAGTGTGACACGTACCAGTGCCTGGGAATCAGCGGTACTGTTCGCACTGTTCACACGGTGACGGGTGCTAAAGTAAAGACAGCTCAAATCACTGTCCCATGCTCGCGCTGCGATCAGTGCAAGCAGGGGACAATATTAAGAGTAGTGTTCAACTGTTAACAGCTAGAGCAAGTGGCAGCTGTTCGGAGTATTCATCAGCCGCCTATAAATAAATAAATATTTTAAAAAATGACTTGGGACTCCCCTGTATTTTTGATAACCAGCCAGGCAAAACTGACAGGTGCGGGAGGCAACTCTCAGCTGTCATTTTCATCAAGGCAGTTTTAAAATTATTTAAATAAATAATTAAAAAAAGGCTGACAGCTGAAGGTTGTAGCCCGCAGCTGGGAGTTTTGTATGGCTGATTATCAAAAATACAGGGGAATCCACGTTAATTTTTTAACCTTCTTCTAGTGTTAGGGTCGTGACTGACCCGTATTAGGTTTTAAATGCATACAAATTCTACATACATTAGTTTATTGCATCAAGACTTTTTGACTTTTTCAGGAACTTATTGTTAACCCCTTTCTGACATCGGACATACTATCCCGTCGAGGTGGGGTGGGTCCCTATGACCACCGACGGGATAGTACATCCAGCGGGATCAGCGGCGCTCACGGGGGGAGCGCGGCCGATTGCGGCCGGGTGTCAGCTGCCTATCGCAGCTGACATCCGGCACTATGTGCCAGGAGTGGTCACGGACCGCCCCCGGCACATTAACCCCCGGCACACCGCGATCAAACATGATCGCGATGTGCCGGCGGTGCAGGGAAGCATCGCGCAGAGAGGGGGCTCCCTGCGGGCTTCCCTGAGCCCCCCGCAGCAACGCGATGTGATCGCGTTGCTGCGAGGGTCTGCATACCTCCCTCCCTGCTCCAGGCCCGGATCCAAGATGGCCGCTCAGAGCAGGCACTGTGAAGCCTGCAGCACTGTAAGTCAGATCGGTGATCTGACAGAGAGGCTGTGCAAACTGTCAGGTCACCGATCTGTGATGTCCCCCCCTGGGACAAAGTAAAAACAATTTTTTCCAAATGTGTAAAAAAAAATATTCCTAAATAATAAAAAAAATATATATATTATTCCCATAAATACATTTCTTTATCTAAATAAAATAAATAAATAAATAAAAGTACATATATTTAGTATCGCCGCGTCCGTAACGGCCCGACCTATAAAACTGGCCCACTAGTTAACCCCTTCAGTAAACACCGTAGGGAAAAAAAAAAAAACTAGGCAAAAAACAACGCTTTATTATCATACTGCCGAACAAAAAGTGGAATAACACGCGATCAAAAAGACAGATATAAATAACCATGGTACCGCAGAAAACGTCATCTTGTCCCACAAAAAACGAGCTGCCATACAGCATCATCAGCAAAAAAATAAAAAAGTTATAGTCCTGAGAATAAAGCGATGCAAAAATAATTATTTTTTCTATAAAATAGTTTTTATTGTATAAAAGCGCCAAAACATAAAAAATGATATAAATGAGGTGTCGCTGTAATCGTACTGACCCGAAGAATAAAACTGCTTTATCAATTTTACCAAACGCGGAACGGTATAAACGCCTCCCCCAAAAGAAATTCATGAATAGCTGGTTTTTGGTAATTCTGCCTCACAAAAATCGGAATAAAAAGCGATCAAAAAATGACACATGCCCGAAAATGTTACCAATAAAAACGTCAACTCGTCCCGCAAAAAACAAGACCTCACATGACTCTGTGGACCAAAATATGGAAAAATTATAGCTCTCAAAATGTGGTAATGCAAAAAATATTTTTTGCAATAAAAAGCGTCTTTCATAAAAATCCGCTAAAAAACCCACTATAAAAGTAAATCAAACATTCCTTCATCACCCCTTTAGTTAGGGAAAAATTAAAAAAATGTATTTCCATTTTCCCATTAGGGCTAGGGCTAGGGTTAGGGCTAGGGCTAGGGTTAGGGCTAGGGCTAGGGTTAGGGCTAGGGTTAGGGTTAGGGCTAGGGTTAGGGTTAGGGCTAGGGTTAGGGCTAGGATTAGGGCTAGGATTAGGGTTAGGGCTAGGGTTAGGGTTAGGGCTAGGGTTAGGGCTACAGTTTGGGTTGGGGCTAAAGTTAGGGTTAGGGTTGGGGCTAAAGTTACAGTTAGGGTTTAGATTACATTTACAGTTGGGAATAGGGTTGGGATTAGGGTTAGGGGTGTGTCAGGGTTAGAGGTGTGGTTAGGGTTACTGTTGGGATTAGGGTTAGGGGTGTGTTTGGATTAGGGTTTCAGTTATAATTGGGGGGTTTCCACTGTTTAGGCACATCAGGGGCTCTCCAAACGCGACATGGCGTCCGATCTCAATTCCAGCCAATTCTGCGTTGAAAAAGTAAAACAGTGCTTCTTCCCTTCCGAGCTCTCCCGTGTGCCCAAACAGGGGTTTACCCCAACATATGGGGTATCAGCGTACTCAGGACAAATAGGACAACAACTTTTGGGGTCGAATTTCTCCTCTTACCCTTGGGAAAATACAAAACTGGGGGCTAAAAAATAATTTTTTGGGGAAAGTTTTTTTTTTTTAATTTTCACGGCTCTGCGTTACAAACTGTAGTGAAACACTTGGGGGTTCAAAGCTCTCACAACACATCTAGATGAGTTCCTTAGGGGGTCTAGATTCCAAAATGGTGTCACTTGTAGGGGGTTTCTACTGTTTAGGCACATTAGGGGCTCTGCAAATGCAATGTGACACCTGCAGACCATTCCATCTAAGTCTGCATTCCAAATGGAGCTCCTTCTCTTCCGAGCCCTCCCATGCGCCCAAACAGTGGTTCCCCCCCCCCCCCCCCCACATATGGGGTATCAGCGCACTCAGGACAAATTGGACAACAAATTTTGTGGTCCAATTTCTCCTGTTACCCTCGGGAAAATACAAAACTGGGGGCTAAAAAATAATTTTTGTGGGAAAAAATTTTTGTTTTATTTTTATGGCTCTCCATTATAAACTTCTGTGAAGCCCTTGGTGGGTCAAAGCGCTCACCACACATCTAGATAAGTTCCTTAGGGGGTCTACTTTCCAAAATGGTGTCACTTGTGGGGGGTTTCTACTGTTTAGGTACATTAGGGGCTCTGCAAACGCAATGTGACACCTGCAGACCATTCCATCTAAGTCTGCATTCAAATGGCACTCCTTCCCTTCCGAGCCCTCCCATGCGCCCAAACAGTGTTTCCCCCCACATATGGTGTATCATCACACTCAGGACAAATTGGGTAACAAATTTTGGGGTCCAATTTCTCCTGTTACCCTCGGGAAAATACAAAACTGGGGGCTAAAAAAATAATTTTTGTGGGAAAACATTTTTGTTTTATTTTTACGGCTCCGCATTATAAACTTCTGTGAAGCACTTGGTGGGTCAAAGTGCTCACCACACCTCTAGATAAGTTCCTTAGGGGGTCTACTTTCCAAAATGGTGTCACTTGTGGGGGGTTTCAATGTTTAGGCACATCAGTGGCTCTCCAAACGCAACATGGCGTCCCATCTCAATTCCTGTCAATTTTGCATTGAAAAGTCAAACGGCGCTCCTTCCTTTCCGAGCGCTCCCATCCGCCCAAACAGTGGTTTACTCCCACATATGGGGTATCAGAGTACTCAGGACAAATTGTACAACAACTTTTGGGGTCCAATTTCTTCTCTTACCCTTGGGAAAATAAAAAATTGGGGGCAAAAAGATAATTTTTGTGAAAAAATATGATTTTTTATTTTTACGGTTCTGCATTTATAAACTTCTGTGAAGCACTTGGTGGGTCAAAGTGCTCACCACACCTCTAGATAAGTTCCTTAGGGGGTCTACTTTCCAAAATGGTGTCACTTGTGGGAGGTTTCAATGTTTTGGCACATCAGTGGCTCTCCAAACGCAACATGGCGTCCCATCTCAATTCCTGTCAATTTTGCATTGAAAAGTCAAACGGCGCTCCTTCCCTTCCGAGCTCTTCCATCCGCCCAAACAGTGGTTTACCCCCACATATGGGGTATCAGCGTACTCAGGACAAATTCTACAACAACTTTTGGGGTCCAATTTCTTCTCTTACCCTTGGGAAAATAAAAAAATTGGGGGCGAAAAGATAATTTTTGTGAAAAAATATGATTTTTTATTTTTACGGTTCTACATTATAAACTTCTGTGAAGCACTTGGTGGGTCAAAGTGCTCATCACACCTCTAGATAAGTTCCTTAGGGGGTCTACTTTCTAAAATGGTGTCACTTGTGGGGGGTTTCAATGTTTAGGCACATCAGGGGCTCTCCAAACGAAACATGGCGTCCCATCTCAATTCCAGTCAATTTTGCATTGAAAAGTCAAATGGCGCTCCTTCGCTTCCGAGCTCTGCCATGTGCCCAAACAGTGGTTTACCCCCACATGTGGGGTATCGGCGTACTCAGGACAAATTGTACAACAATGTTTGGGGTCCATTTTCTCCTGTTACCCTTGGTAAAATAAAACAAATTGGAGCTGAAGTAAATTTTTGTGAAAAAAAGTTAAATGTTCATTTTAATTTAAACATTCAAAAAATTCCTGTGAAGCACCAGAAGGGTTAATAAACTTTTTGAATATGGTTTTGAGCACCTTGAGGGGTGCAGTTTTTAGAATGGTGTCACACTTGGGTATTTTCTATCATATAGACCCCTCAAAATGACTTCAAATGAGATGTGGTCCCTAAAAAAAATGGTGTTGTAGAAATGAGAAATTGCTGGTCAACTTTTAACCCTTATAACTCCCTAACAAAAAAAAAATGTTGGTTCCAAAATTGTGCTGATGTAAAGTACACACGTGGGAAATGTTACTTATTAAGTATTTTGTGTGACATATCTCTGTGATTTAATTGCATAAAAATTCAAAGTTGGAAAATTGCGAAATTGCGAGAAAACAATGTCAGAATCACTGGTATCCGTTGAAGCGTTCCAGAGTTATAACCTCATAAAGGGACAGTGGTAAGAATTGTAAAAATTGGCGTGGTCATTAACGTGCAAACCACCCTTGGGGGTGACACCCCGAAGGTGTTGCCAATGCATTTGGTTTTGCCTTCCATTGAATTCAATGGGGTTCTGGTATGTTCCATGAACTGTTCGGCGAACATCGGGATATTCGACGTACTGAAACTAAACCTTGAAAGGTTCTCTCATCTCTAGACTGGAGTACAATTGCTGCAAATGTTGGATCAGGCAAAAACACTTGAAAACCTTAAACCTTGCCCATGGTGGTGAGCTAAAAACACACAAACATGTAAACATGTAAAAAAGAGTCTTATAAAAAGGGCACAAGTGGAAACATGAATTTGGTGCAATATAAAAAAGAAGCAAAATACCAAAAATTCGACAAAAAACTGGTGCAAATACAATAATAAATCAGGCACAAAATGTCTCTAATGGAGTGTTGGTTAGATACATATGATGCCACAACGAGCACCTATGGTTCTGTAGTCTGCAGTGACGAGAATTCACTAAAGTATCAGAACGTCTTCTGTACTCGTCCGAGATGTCAAAATCTCACTAAGGATTAAAAAGCCAATTTAAATAGTATTTTATTTTACATTTAGAACTGAAACAACATGGAAATTCCTCTAATCATGTAATTACGATGTCATGTCTTTAGTAAAACACAAAATTTACAGTGAGTTCTTTCATTATGAGGTCATATTCCCTTAGATATTTCTTAATTATGCTCATATGTAAATTGAAGTTTTCCAGTTATCACAGTTTTGTGGGCAAGGAAGAACCTTTGCATACGATGTCTTGCAATCTCAAGTGACAAATCTTTTTAACCTCATCAATTCCCTTGTGAAGTTCTTCCGATGGAGCGTTTCGAAGACGACCGGTCAATTCTTCCATGATTTTCTCTTTGTCTGCCATTTTCGCACACATAACAAAAGGAAACCCAAACTTCTGCTTGTATTGGCCGTTCAGAAGAGTCATCCTCTCTCTTTCCCTAGAATTTAAGGATGTGAGCCCTGCTTGTCTTTGCTCCTGCTGTGACTCCATTGTTAAGGTCCCACTTGTCAATTCTCTTCCGGCCAGGTCAGGATGACACCTCAAGATGCCTTCTTTTCCTATGTGGAAATACAAAAAATGATTTAAATAAAATTGCTGACCTAAAGTTTTAGGATTTTGTGAACCCTACAATATCCCATCATATTTTTCACAGTGTCTAGTACAGAACAAGGTAGACTTTATTGAGAGACACCAGTGAGGTCTTTGTTGGTAGGGTTCTGATTATATGGCAATAAAAACATTTGGTCATTACACTGAGTAACCAGGAGAATAATGCAATAAGCTTGTGGAATTTATGGCTTCCCTCGAGCAGAGACAAGATAAGAACTTAAGGATATTTCCAGTCTTTTCAAGCTGAGCCCTTCAAGGCTTTGAAGTTTTTTAACCTACAGAGAAACTCCATTCTTATTCTTTTCTATTTGGTGGAAATGTCCCGGAACTATTGATGGTCACTGGGAAATATTTACTAAACTAATGTATGTTTTTCACTGTCGTGAAGAAGTGGGGGTTGCTGATGTCCAGTTGTTTACCAAAATGACCAGTGTACCCTTGTCCACACTCACTTTTATATTATTTTCCAGCAAAATTTCCTAGCAATATTAACATAAAATATATATCTGGTCAATCTACTGCAAGTTAAATGGTTTGACAGGGATTTCTTTAAAAAATAACCCTTTCACGATAAAAAAATTTTCTTTTTTTTTTGCCATAACTTTTTCGTTATTTTTCCATCATGTTTATCCATATTGAGGGATTGGTTTTAAATGAGACTAGCTGTAGTGTTGAATTACACCATTTATTTCCCCAAATAATTTAGTGAAAGACAGGAAAAGAAATTCCAAGTTTGGCAAAAATGGTGAAAAAAAAAATGCAATTCCACCATTATTTTTTGTGTTTTGTTTAAATTGTGTTCACTGTAGGGTAAAAAAAATGACCTGGTTGCATGATTCTTCAGGCCAGTGATACCAAATTTGCAAAAGTGATTTTTATATTTTGATGGTGAGAAAAAAGTCAGAAATATTTTGCTTCACTATTTTCTGAGATCTGCAACTTTTTACATTTTTTTTTTGCCAGTGGACCTGTATTAGGGCTTGTTTTGTTGCATGGCGAGCTTATGTTTTTACTTATACCAATTTTAGGTACATGCAACGTATTTTATTACTATTTTCTAGGGAAAGACTGTTTACCTAAAAATGGCAATACCGGTTAGCGGTTTTTGTTGTTTTTTTTGCAGCTTTTACCTTATGGCTTAATCCATTTGATATTTTCACAAATCAGAATTTTACAAATGCGGCAATAACAAATGAGTCTATTTTCTATTTTTTTACATTTGAATCAAGAAATGGGGGCAATCAAAAATGTTATTTTTAAAAAAATTTATTTATACTTTATTTTGTAGGCCCCCTACAGGACTTGAACCTGCAATTAGTATTACAGTATATAGTTAAATTTACAATCTTCTATGAAGCCCAGCCGTGGTCTGGCTTCATTGGCGTGCAAAGATGGTGGAGATTAGGGTCTTCAGCAAAAATTTTGTTTGTATCTTAGACGAATTTGAGCAATAAAAATGGGTAGAAATAGCATCGAAGAGCAAAATAAACCAATAAATAAAGCAACGTATTAAAAAGGTTTGCCCAGTCATATGTAAATGTCACCCACATAGCTTTATACTATAGGGATAGCACAATGAACTGTCCTTGTATCTCTCAGGTAACATAGTAACATAGTAACATAGTTAGTAAGGCCGAAAAAAGACATTTGTCCATCCAGTTCAGCCTATATTCCATCATAATAAATTCCCAGATCTACGTCCTTCTACAGAACCTAATTGCATGATACAATATTGTTCTGCTCCAGGAAGACATCCAGGCCTCTCTTGAACCCCTCGACTGAGTTCGCCATCACCACCTCCTCAGGCAAGCAATTCCAGATTCTCACTGCCCTAACAGTAAAGAATCCTCTTCTATGTTGGTGGAAAAACCTTCTCTCCTCCAGACGCAAAGAATGCCCCCTTGTGCCCGTCACCTTCCTTGGTATAAACAGATCCTCAGCGAGATATTTGTATTGTCCCCTTATATACTTATACATGGTTATTAGATCGCCCCTCAGTCGTCTTTTTTCTAGACTAAATAATCCTAATTTCGCTAATCTATCTGGGTATTGTAGTTCTCCCATCCCCTTTATTAATTTTGTTGCCCTCCTTTGTACTCTCTCTAGTTCCATTATATCCTTCCTGAGCACCGGTGCCCAAAACTGGACACAGTACTCCATGTGCGGTCTAACTAGGGATTTGTACAGAGGCAGTATAATGCTCTCATCATGTGTATCCAGACCTCTTTTAATGCACCCCATGATCCTGTTTGCCTTGGCAGCTGCTGCCTGGCACTGGCTGCTCCAGGTAAGTTTATCATTAACTAGGATCCCCAAGTCCTTCTCCCTGTCAGATTTACCCAGTGGTTTCCCATTCAGTGTGTAATGGTGACATTGATTCCTTCTTCCCATGTGTATAACCTTACATTTATCATTGTTAAACCTCATCTGCCACCTTTCAGCCCAAGTTTCCAACTTATCCAGATCCATCTGTAGCAGAATACTATCTTCTCTTGTATTAACTGCTTTACATAGTTTTGTATCATCTGCAAATATCGATATTTTACTGTGTAAACCTTCTACCAGATCATTAATGAATATGTTGAAGAGAACAGGTCCCAATACTGACCCCTGCGGTACCCCACTGGTCACAGCGACCCAGTTAGAGACTATACCATTTATAACCACCCTCTGCTTTCTATCACTAAGCCAGTTACTAACCCATTTACACACATTTTCCCCCAGACCAAGCATTCTCATTTTGTGTACCAACCTCTTGTGCGGCACGGTATCAAACGCTTTGGAAAAATCGAGATATACCACGTCCAATGACTCACCGTGGTCCAGCCTATAGCTTACCTCTTCATAAAAACTGATTAGATTGGTTTGACAGGAGCGATTTCTCATAAACCCATGCTGATATGGAGTTAAACAGTTATTCTCATTGAGATAATCCAGAATAACATCCCTCAGAAACCCTTCAAATATTTTACCAACAATAGAGGTTAGACTTACTGGCCTATAATTTCCAGGTTCACTTTTAGAGCCCTTTTTGAATATTGGCACCACATTTGCTATGCGCCAATCCTGCGGAACAGACCCTGTCGCTATAGAGTCCCTAAAAATAAGAAATAATGGTTTATCTATTACATTACTTAGTTCTCTTAGTACTCGTGGGTGTATGCCATCCGGACCCGGAGATTTATCTATTTTAATCTTATTTAGCCGGTTTCGCACCTCTTCTTGGGTTAGATTGGTGACCCTTAATATAGGGTTTTCATTGTTTCTTGGGATTTCACCTAGCATTTCATTTTCCACCGTGAATACCGTGGAGAAGAAGGTGTTTAATATGTTAGCTTTTTCCTCGTCATCTACAACCATTCTTTCCTCACTATTTTTTAAGGGGCCTACATTTTCAGTTTTTATTCTTTTACTATTGATATAGTTGAAGAACAGTTTGGGATTAGTTTTACTCTCCTTAGCAATGTGCTTCTCTGTTTCCTTTTTGGCAGCTTTAATTAGTTTTTTAGATAAAGTATTTTTCTCCCTATAGTTTTTTAGAGCTTCAATGGTGCCATCCTGCTTTAGTAGTGCAAATGCTTTCTTTTTACTGTTAATTGCCTGTCTTACTTCTTTGTTTAGCCACATTGGGTTTTTCCTATTTCTAGTCCTTTTATTCCCACAAGGTATAAACTGCTTACACTGCCTATTTAGGATGTTCTTAAACATTTCCCATTTATTATCTGTATTCTTATTTCTGAGGATATTGTCCCAGTCTACCAGATTAAGGGCATCTCTAAGCTGGTCAAACTTTGCCTTCCTAAAGTTCAGTGTTTTTGTGACTCCCTGACAAGTCCCCCTAGTGAAAGACAGGTGAAACTGTACAATATTGTGGTCGCTATTTCCTAGATGCCCGACCACCTGCAGATTTGTTATTCTGTCAGGTCTATTAGATAGTATTAGGTCTAAAAGTGCTGCTCCTCTGGTTGGATTCTGCACCAATTGTGAAAGATAATTTTTCTTGGTTATTAGCAGAAACCTGTTGCCTTTATGGGTTTCACAGGTTTCTGTTTCCCAGTTAATATCCGGGTAGTTAAAGTCCCCCATAACCAGGACCTCATTATGGGTTGCAGCTTCATCTATCTGCTTTAGAAGTAGACTTTCCATGGTTTCTGTTATATTTGGGGGTTTGTAACAGACCCCAATGAGAATTTTGTTACCATTTTTCCCTCCATGAATTTCGACCCATATGGACTCGACATCCTCATTTCCTTCGCTAATATCCTCCCTTAAAGTGGACTTTAGACAAGACTTTACATAGAGACAAACCCCTCCTCCTCTCCGATTTTTACGATCCTTTCTAAACAGACTGTAACCCTGTAAGTTAACTGCCCAGTCATAGCTTTCATCTAACCATGTCTCGGTTATTCCCACTATGTCAAAGTTACCTGTAGATATTTCTGCTTCTAGTTCTTCCATCTTGTTTGTCAGGCTTCTGGCGTTTGCAAGCATGCAGTTTAGAGGATTTTGTTTTGTTCCAATCTCCTCGCTGTGGATTGTTTTAGAAATGTTCTTACCGCCCTTCTGAGTATGTTTTCCTGGATCTTCTTTGTTCAAGTCTAATGTTTTTCTTCCCGTCCCCTCTTCTTCTAGTTTAACGCCCTCCTGATGAGTGTAGCGAGTCTTCTGGCGAATGTGTGTTTCCCAGGTTTGTTGAGGTGTAGTCCGTCTCTGGCGAGGAGTCCATCGTACAAGTAATTCACACCGTGGTCCAGGAATCCGAATCCTTGTTGTCTGCACCATCGTCTTAGCCAGTTGTTTGCATCAAGGATCCTGTTCCATCTCCTGGTGCCATGCCCGTCTACTGGAAGGATAGAAGAAAAAACTACCTGTGCATCCAGTTCCTTTACTTTCTTCCCCAACTCTTCAAAGTCTTTGCAGATTGTCGGTAGGTCCTTCCTTGCCGTGTCATTGGTGCCAACATGTATCAGAAGAAATGGGTGGACGTCCTTGGAGTTGAAGAGCTTTGGTATCCTATCGGTCACATCCTTGATCATCGCACCTGGAAGGCAGCATACTTCTCTTGCAGTTATGTCCGGTCTGCAGATGGCTGCTTCGGTGCCTCTCAGTAGTGAGTCTCCCACCACCACCACTCTTCGTTGCTTCTTGGCTGTACTTTTTGCTGTCACTTGTTGCTGTGTGCCCTTTTCTTTTTTGCTTGCTGGTATTGCTTCATCCTTAGGTGTGCCATCTTCATCCTCTACAAAGATTTGATATCGGTTCTTCAGTTGTGTGGTTGGTGATTTCTCCATGGTCTTCTTGCTTCTTTTGGTCACATGCTTCCACTCATCTGCTTTTGGAGGTTCTCTGACACTTTTTTCACCTTCTGTGACCAGTAGAGATGCTTCTGTTCTGTCTAGAAAGTCTTCATTCTCTTTGATGAGTTTCAAAGTTGCTATTCTTTCTTCCAGACCCCGCACCTTTTCTTCTAAAAGGGCCACTAGTCTACACTTCTGACAGGTGAAATTTGATTCTTCTTCTGGTCGATCTGTGAACATGTAGCACATGCTGCAGCTCACCATGTAGGTTGTCACATCTGCCATGTTGCTCCTAGATCCTGCTGACTTGCTGTGTGTTTTCCTTCTTGTGTAATCTACTCAGCCAAGCTCTCTTGCAATAATGTCCTACAGGCAAAAATTCATTTGGTGATGCTTTCCAAGCAGCTGGTCCCGGCTGTACCCAACGATCTTCTAGCTTAGGGAGACTCTTCGCTTTCCCAGAATGCACCTGGAATATGCAAATTAGCCTCCTCAAGCTTGAATCCCTGGTTTGGTGATTCTTTCCAAGCAGCTGGTCCCGGCTGTACCCAACGATCTTCTAGCTTAGGGAGACTCTTCGCTTTCCCAGAATGCACCTGGAATATGCAAATTAGCCTCCTCAAGCTTGAATCCCTGGTTTGGTGATTCTTTCCAAGCAGCTGGTCCCGGCTGTACCCAACGATCTTCTAGCTTAGGGAGACTCTTCGCTTTCCCAGAATGCACCTGGAATATGCAAATTAGCCTCCTCAAGCTTGAATCCCTGGTTTGGTGATTCTTTCCAAGCAGCTGGTCCCGGCTGTACCCAACGATCTTCTAGCTTAGGGAGACTCTTCGCTTTCCCAGAATGCACCTGGAATATGCAAATTAGCCTCCTCAAGCTTGAATCCCTGGTTTGAATCAGGTGAAGCTGAGTGGTACTGATGGGACTATATAAAGTATGGCATTCATAATAGGCACCTCCAATAGACATATCAAGTGAAAAACAAAAAACTTTAAGGCTACGTTCCCACAATGAAGTTTTGGAAAGTTTTTGTGTATTTTTCTGCACCATTTCTGGATCCATTAAGTAAAATGTCAATTTTTTTAAAATATACAGAATAAAAAAAACTCGCAAAAAGCTCATTGGGCACGTTCACACATTGAGTATTCAGTGAGGTTTTTTAACCTCAGTATTTGGAAGCCAAAATGAGGAGTGGGTGATAAATACAGAAGTGGTGATGCGTTTCTATTATACTTTTCCTCTGGTTGTTCCTCTCCTGATTTGGACTTACAAATACTGAGCTAAAAGGTGAGTATAACTTTGTTTTTTTTCTTGGAAAAGATGTGAAAAAGAGGGTGTTGACTTTTATTTCAAATGAAGGACTTTATTCTTGCTATGTGTTTATTTTCAAAACTTATTATGGGGTTAGCAATGGGGCGTCTTCATTATGCCTCTCCATTACTTACCCCTGGGCTTGGTGTCAGCCGACAATACAAAGATGACATCAACCCCAACCTTAGTACCCCATTTGCAACTGCCACAGGGCAAGTGGCAAGACTGAGGCTAAGCACCAGATTTGATGCACCTCATGGATGGGATGGTTGACGGACGATGTTGGTAGCCTGGGAGGGGGCAATATCTCTGGCCCATTCCCAGGTTATTAATATCAACCCACAGCTGTCTGTTTAGTATTTGTAGGTTTGATTCTATGTAGGACTCTATGTCATTTATTTTTCTGGGATTCCCTGTGAACTCACCCGGAAAAGCTAAGCAAACAGCTTAATAGCCTGGGATCCTTTTGGGATATTGTCCCCTTTCCCAGATTATTAACATCAGCCCCCAGCCATCAGCTTTCCCTCTGCTGGTTATGAAAATTGCACAGGAGCCCAAGCCATTTTTTTCATGTCTTAATTTTACAAAGGAGGGACACAGCGAGTGCTGAATACAACTCCCATCATTGTCGCCTCATCGCGCTAATCTCAGGGAGACCAGGCGACAATGATGAATTCTGCCTTCAGCATCCGGAGCCTGGGATCATCGCGAATCGTACCGCTTTTTCCAAGCACCGGTATGTGTCACACTGATGACATAATGATGTCATCAGCGTGCATGCGTGCGACATGCATTTTGTCCGTGCTATGCATTATGGGTTGTGTTTTTACTCTTACTTATTGCTTTCTATGGGTGAAAAAATGATGCAAAAACGCTGAAAGTATTGACATGCTACAGTTATAAAAAACGCAGCAGTTTTCCAATTTAGTCAGGGAAAAAAACAATGTGTGCATGAGATTGCTGAAATCTCGTAGCGTTTGCTGGTACTGTAAAACGCAGCATTTGACTTGCATAAAATAAGCAGCAAAAACGCAACATGTGAACATAGCCTAATAGCTAATCAGAGTTGTGTTTCCAGCATTTGGTCAGGACAGCAGGACAGGTTTTATATATATATATACTGCACATATATATATATATATATATATATATATATATATATATATCAGAATGGAAAAAATGTAGGTTACTATTTACTCACAGCAAGCAGAGATCTTGAAAATGTGAAGAAATAAACTCAAATGATAGGTGTATATTTGTATGCAGCAAGTTTTTGGCCGGAGTTTCATCTTTCTAAGTACACTGTAGAACTTTTCCTTTACCAATGATGATGTTTTATCTGCAGACTCATCAACAACTTCCACACTTCGTCATATTCTTTCCTTCTGTGTTTCTAGAGTTTTGCAAAAGTTTGTGCACCCAACTAAACCGTCTGCTTACATTCTTTGGCTCTCTAGGCAACATGCAATTACAGCGACTGGGGATGACAAGTCTGACTCCAGAACAAGAAGGAATGTCCTTAATTTAAGGGTATGTCCTAGAAGACAGGGAAAGTGTGATCTCTGCAAACAATACTCAACAAGTAATATTATTAACCTGTCAGTTAACCCCTTAGCGACTGCCGATACGCCTTTTAACGGCGGCCGCTAAGGGTACTTAAACCACAGCGCCGTTAATTAACGGCGCTGTGGAAAAAGTCCATAGCGCCCCCCAGAGGCCGATTTTCTCCGGGGTCTCAGCTGCCGAGGGTAGCCGAGACCCCAGAGAACATGATTCGGGGGGTTTTTAACCCACCCCGCATTTGCGATCGCCGGTAATTAACCGTTTACCGGCGATCGCAAAAAAAAGCGATCTCTTTTTAATTTCTCTGTCCTCCGATGTGATCGCACATCGGAGGACAGAGAAAAGGGGTCACAGGTGGCCCCCCAATACTCACCTAGCTCCCCCGATGCTCCTCGTGTCTCCCGGTGGGCGCCGCCATCTTCAAAATGGCGGGCGCATGCGCAGTGCGCCCGCCGGCCGGCACCGGGAGAATCTTTGGGGTCTCGGCTGCCGGGGGTAGCCGAGACCCCAAAGAGCACAATCGGGGTCGGTATTACCGACCCCTGTTTTGCGATCGCCGGTAATTAACTGTTTACCGGCGACCGCAAAAAAAAAAAAAAAAAAAGTAAAGTGTAATTCTCTGTCCTCTGATGTGATCGCACATCAGAGGACAGAGAAATAGGGGGATTCGGGGACCCTAGCATACTCACCTAGGTCCCTGGATCCTCTTGCTGCTCCTCCTGGCCGCCGGCAGCAGAACATGGCGGACGCATGCCCAGTGCGCCCGCCATCTGTCTCCATCTGCCGGCCGGCAGGAGAACAGCAGTTGGGGCTAAAATTAGGGTTAGGGGTAGGGTTAGGGTTAGGGTTAGGGGTAGGGTTAGGGGTAGGGGTAGGGTTAGGGGTAGGGTTAGGGGTAGGGGTAGGGTTAGGGGTAGGGTTAGGGGTAGGGGTAGGGTTAGGGGTAGGGTTAGGGGTAGGGTTAGGGTTAGGGGAAGGGTTAGGGTTAGGGTTAGGGGTAGGGTTAGGGGTAGGGTTAGGGGTAGGGTTAGGGGTAGGGTTAGGGCTAGGGTTGGGGCTAAATTTAGGGTTAGGGTTGGGGCTAAATTTAGGGTTAGGGTTGGGGCTAAACTTAGGGTTAGGCTTCTTTCACACTTATGTTGGTACGGGGCCGTCGCAATGCGTCGGCCCGACATACCGACGCACGTTGTGAAAATTGTGCACAACGTGGGCAGCAGCTGTAGTTTTTCAACACATCCGCTGCCCAATCTATGTCCTGGGGAGGAGGGGGCGGAGTTACGGCCACGCATGCGCGGTCAGAAATGGCAGATGCGACGTACAAAAAAACGTTTCATTGTGCCGACGCTCCGCCAAAACACAACTGATCCAGTGCACGACGGACGCGACGTGTGGCCATCCGTCACGATCCGTCGGCAATACAAGTCTATGGGCAAAAAACGCATCCTGCGGGCACATTTGCAGGATCCGTTTCTTGTCCAAAACGACGGATTGCGACGGAATGCCAAACGACGCAAGTGTGAAAGTAGCCTTAGGGTTAGGGTTGGGGCTAAAGTTAGGGCTAGGGTTGGGGCTAAAGTTAGGGTTAGAGCTGGGATTAGGGTTAGGGTTTGGATTAGGGTTGGTATTAGGGTTAGGGTTGGCATTAGGGTTACGCTTGGGATTAGGGTTAGGTTTGGGATTAGGGTTAAGGTTAGGGTTGTGATTAGGGGTGTATTGGGATTAGGGTTAGGTTTGAGGTTAGGGTTGAGATTAGGATTAGGGGTGTGTTGGATTTAGGGTTTTGATTAGGGTTATGGTTAGGGTTGACATTAGGGTTGTTTTGGGGTAAGGGTTGTGATTATGGTTAGGGTTAGTGATTAGGATTATGGATGAGGTTGGGATTAGGGTTAGGGGTGTGTTGGGGTTAGGGTTGGAGCTAGAATTGGGGGGTTTCCACTGTTTAGGTACATCAGGGGGTCTCCAAACACGACAGCCAATTTTGCGCTCAAAAAGTCAAATGGTGCTCCCTCCCTACAACTTCTGGGGTCCAATTTCTCTTGTTACCCTTGTGAAAATAAAAACTTGGGGGCTACAAAATCTTTTTTGTGAAAAAAAAAATATTTTTTATTTTCACGACTCTGCATTCTAAACTTCTGTGAAGCACTTGGGCATTCAAAGTTCTCACCACACATCTAGATAAGTTCCTTGGGGGGTCTAGTTTCCAAAATGGGGTCACTTGTGGGGGGTTACTACAGTTTAGGTACATCAGGGGCTCTGCAATCGCAACATAATGCCCACAGACCATTCTATCAAAGTCTGCATTCCAAAAAGGCGCTCCTTCCCTTCCGAGCTCTGCCGTGCGCCCAAACAGTGGTTTACCCCCACATATGGCGCATCAGCGTACTCGGGATAAATTGGACAACAACTATTGCAGTCCAATTTCTCCTGTTACCCTTGTGAAAATAAAAACTTGGGGGCTACAATATCTTTTTTGTGGAAAAAAAAATATTTTTTATTTTCACGACTCTGCATTCTAAACTTCTGTGAAGCACTTGGGCATTCAAAGTTCTCACCACACATCTAGATAAGTTCCTTGGGGGGTCTAGTTTCCAAAATGGGGTCACTTGTGGAGGGTTTCTACTGGTTAGGTACATCAGGGGCTCTGCAAACGCAACATAATACCCGCAGACCATTCTATCAAAGTCTGCATTCCAAAACGGCGCTCCTTCCTTCCGAGCTCTGCCGTGCGCCCAAACAGTGGTTTACCCCCACATATGGGGTACCAGCATACTCAGGACAAATTGGACAACAACTTTTGGGGTCCAATTTCTCTTGTTACCCTTGTGAAAATAAAAATTTGGTGGCTAAAAAATCTTTTTTGTGGAAAAAAAAATATTTTTTATTTTCACGGCTCTGCATTATAAATTTCTGTGAAGCACTTGGGCATTCAAGGTTCTCACCACACATCTAGATAAGTTCCATGGGGGGTCTAGTTTCCAAAATGGGGTCACTTGTGGGGGATTTCTACTGTTTAGGCACATCAGGGGCTCTCCAAACGCGACATGGCGTCCGATCTCAATTCCAGCCAATTCTACATTGAAAAAGTAAAACGGCACTCCTTCTCTTCCAAGCTCTGCGGTGCGCCCAAACAGTGGTTTACCCCCACATATTGGGTATCGACGTACTCAGGAGAAATTGCACAACAACTTTAGTGGTCTAATTTCTCCTGTTACCCTTGTGAAAATAAAAATTTGTGGGCAAAAAGATCATTTTTGTAGAAAAAATGCAATTTTTTTTTTCACGGCTCTACGTTATAAACTTCTGTGAAGCACATGGGGGTTCAAAGTGCTCGTCACACATCTAGATAAGTTCCTTAAGGGGTCTAGTTTCCAAAATGGTGTCACTTGTGGGGGGTTTCCACTGTTTAGGCACATCAGGGGCTCTCCAAACGCGACATGGCGTCTAATCTCAATTCCAGCCAATTCTACATTGAAAAAGTAAAACGGCACTCCTTCTCTTCCAAGCTCTGCGGTGCGCCCTAACAGTTGTTTACCCCCACATATTGGGTATCAGCATACTCAGGAGAAATTGCACAACAACTTTTGTGGTCTAATTTCTCCTGTTACCCTTGTGAAAATAAGAATTTGTGGGCGAAAAGATCATTTTTGTGTAAACAAAAGCGATTTTTTATTTTCACGGCTCTACGTTATAAACTTCTGTGAAGCACTTGGGGGTTCAAAGTGCTCACCACACATCTAGATAAGTTCCTTAAGGGGTCTAGTTTCCAAAATGGTGTCACTTGTGGGGGGTTTCCACTGTTTAGGTACATCAGGGGCTCTCTAAATGTGACATGGTGTCCGATCTCAATTCCAGCCAATTCTGCATTGAAAAAGTCAAACGGCACTCCTTCACTTCTAAGTTCTGCGGTGCGCCCTAACAGTGATTTACCCCCACATATGGGGTATTGGCGTATTCAGGAGAAATTGCATAACAAAATTTATGGTTACATTTCTGTTTTTACACTTGTGAAAATAAAAAAAATTGTTCTGAATTAAGATGTTTGCAAAAAAAAGTTAAATGTTCATTTTTTCCTTCCACATTGTTTCAGTTCCTGTGAAGCACGTAAAGGGTTAATAAGCTTCTTGAATGTGGTTTTGAGAACCTTGAGGGGTGTAGATTTTAGAATGGTGTCACACTTCATTATTTTCTATCATGTAGACCCCTCAAAATGACTTCAAATGTGATGTGGTCCCTAAAAAAAAATGGTGTTGTAAAAATGAGAAATTGCTGGTCAACTTTTAACCCTTATAACTCCCTAACAAAAAAAAATTTTGTTTCCAAAATTGTGCTGATGTAAAGTAGACATGTGGGAAATGTTATTTATGAACTATTTTTCGTGACATATCTCTCTGATTTAAGGGCATAAAAATACAAAGTTTGAAAATTGCAAAATTTTAAAAATTTTCGCCATATTTCCGTTTTTTTCATAAATAATCGCAAGTAATATCGAAGAAATGTTACCACTAACATGAAGTACAATATGTCACGAAAAAACAATCTCAGAATCAGCGGGATCCGTTGAAGCGTTCCAGAGTTATAACCTCATAAAGTGACAGTGGTCAGAATTGCAAAAATTGGCCTGGTCATTAAGTACCAAATTGGCTCTGTCACTAAGGGGTTAAAAAAAAAAAGTGTATCTACCCACAGCCATCCATAATGGTAAATAGCATTTTAGGCATATGCAGCAGTCTAAAAGGAAGTGCAGCTGCAGGGAGAAAATGAAGTTATATCTTCCCTGCAGCCACTCGCTTCCCACCATCGAGAGACACCTGAACATATTTAGAAGGGTATTTACTGGCATATTAGCACTATGGCTGCAGGTAAATACCATTTTTTGGCTGACAGATTCCCTTTAATGTTGTCAGCTATTCTCACCAATGTGAAATGAAAAAAAACCCCAAACCTTTATTTAATACCTTAGTACGTTTGGATGACACGTTTCTGCGGTACGCTCCTTATGTTTACGGTATGTTATTTTTTTGCTTGTTTCGTTTTTTTATAAGTTTACAAATTGTGCAATACAAGAAAAACTCAACAGACGACAACTAATTAAAGGGTAATGGACGGCGGAAATGGAAATGACGGCTTCTGAGTTATTGCATGCTTGGGATGTACTGACTGCAGGGCGATCATGATAAGGATGACTGGGACTGAAATCTGCCTGAAGCCGCCTCATATTCCTTGTCGCTGCTCTTTGAAATTCAGATTTAACCATGAGTACATGCTTAGGATTGTCTGAAAAAAACCCTGCTGCCAAAAAGGCCAAAGGTACAATGCTAGTGCCAGACTTGGGATGCCCAGTCCAGTTACCCTAAGGGCTCATGCACACGATTACATTATCGGTCCAAGTGTGATTCGACAAAACATCGGATCTCACCAGAACCAATGTTATGCTATGAGGCCGTGTATATGTCCAATTTTTTTTCCTCGAACAGAGTCTGTCCAGAAAAAAATGAAGCATGCCTGAGTTTGATCTAATATTTAGATTGCACTTGGCCATGCAAGTCAATAAGTCTATGGAAAACATTGGGCTGCACTCGGATCACATCTGAGTGGAGTCCGATTTCCATGGACTAACAAAGTGGAGAATATGGACACATTTTTTTCTCTAGCTATGATCACACTCTGATTAAACGCTGATCAGAGTGTGATTTGCATAATTGACGCGATTCTCTTGGATGAGAGACTCTCTAGCCACCTGCCCTTGTCCTTACAGCTAGGTTGGGCTCACACAGCTGCTCTTAAACTTGGGCCACTCATGTCCGCAAATTGTCTATGGAGGTTAGAAAACTCGTAAGGCTACGTTCACATTAGCGTCGCGTCGCTGTTGCGTCGGCGACGCAGCGGCGACGCAGCGGCGACGCGCCCCTATGTTTAACCTAGGGGACGCGTGCGTCTTTTTGCACGCGTTTTCCGACACGTGCGTCGTTTTAGACGCTAGCGTCGGACGCAAGAAAACGCTACAAGTTGCATTTTTCTTGCGTCCGATTTCGGCAAAAAACGACGCACGCGTCGCAAAACGCGCGCGCGCGTTTTTCCGTGCGTCGCCGCTGCGTCGCCGACGCAACAGCGACGCGACGCTAATGTGAACGTAGCCTAACATCACAACTAATAGTAAGCTGTATAAAAGATTGGCACATGTAAATTCTATGATAAATGCAGAAGATCACCACACACATTGAGCTGATTTGATAACTTTTTTCCTGAGCTGGATACACTGCTGTGGTAATGCCCCTCCATACATGAGAACAATATAATGTATTCCTGACCTGAGGTCACACAACCGAAGATCCTCTAAACCGAAATAATCAGGCGAATTTTGCTAATGACACTCTGATTAAACTGATCAGAGTTTGACCAGAGTGTCAGGAAAGTGTCATGTGATTCTCTCGGATAAGAGAATCAGAGCACTCTGTAAGGAGAAGATGGAGGTCAAAATTTCTCCATCTTCTCCATCGTGTGAGTCTGCAGAAATTGGCCTGAACTGGGATGTCATCCGAGTGCAGTTCGATGATTTCCACACACCCATAGACTTGGATGGGAGAGTCTCGTTCGATTTACTAGTGAAATCGCAGCTCTTGTGGGCCAAATGCTATCCGATAAACAATCAAACAGCCCTTGTCCGATTAATACAGTGGTGTGAGCAGGGCCGGACTGGGACTAAAATTCAGCCCTGGCATTTGAAGTCACACAGGCCCACTTGTCACATGGTGACTGTATAATGTCTTTGTACACTTGTAGGTTACAAGAAGTGAGGGGAGTGTAACACGACTATATAACATATAATTACAGCTGTATCCAGCATTACAGCTCAGCCCCCATAGAATGTAATGCAGCAAGTTCCCATAGAATGTAATGCAGCACAGCCCCCATAGAATGTAATGCAGCACAGCCCCATAGAATGTAATGTAGCCAGTCTCCATAGAATGTAATGCAGCCAGCCCTCATAGAATGTAATGCAGCCAGCCCCCATAGAATGTAATGCAGCCAGTCCCCATAGAATGTAATGCAGCCAGCCCCCATAGAATGTAATGCAGCCAGCCCCATAGAATGTAATGCAGCCAGCCCCCATAGAATGTAATGCAGCCAGTCCCCATAGAATGTAATGCAGCCAGTCCCCATAGAATGTAATGCAGCCAGTCCCCATAGAATGTAATGCAGCCAGCCCCATAGAATGTAATGCAGCCAGTCCCCATAGAATGTAATGCAGTACAGCCCCCATAGAATGTAATGCAGCACAGCCCCATAGAATGTAATGTAGCCAGTCCACATAGAATGTAATGCAGCCAGCCCTCATAGAATGTAATGCAGCCAGCCCCCATAGAATGTAATGCAGCCAGTCCCCATAGAATGTAATGCAGCCAGCCCCATAGAATGTAATGCAGCCAGCCCCATAGAATGTAATGCAGCCAGTCCCCATAGAATGTAATGCAGCCAGTCCCCATAGAATGTAATGCAGCACAGCCCCATAGAATGTAATGTAGCCAGTCCCCATAGAATGTAATGCAGCCAGCCCTCATAGAGTGTAATGCAGCCAGCCCCCATAGAATGTAATGCAGGCAGTCCCCATAGAATGTAATGCAGCCAGCCCCCATAGAATGTAATGCAGCCAGCCCCATAGAATGTAATGCAGCCAGCCCCCATAGAATGTAATGCAGCCAGTCCCCATAGAATGTAATGCAGCCAGTCCCCATAGAATGTAATGCAGCCAGCCCCATAGAAGGTAATGCAGCCAGTCCCCATAGAATGTAATACAGCACATCCCCCATAGAATGTAATGCAGCCAGTCCCCATAGAATGTAATGCAGCCAGCCCCCATAGAATGTAATGCAGCCAGTCCCCATAGAATGTAATGCAGCCAATCCCCATAGAATGTAATGCAGCACAGCCCCATAGAATGTAAAGCAGCCAGCCCCCATAGAATGTAATGCAGCACAGGCCCCATAGAATGTAATGCAGCACAGCCCCATAGAATGTAATGTAGCCAGTCCCCATAGAATGTAATACAGCCAGTCCCCATAGAATGTAATGCAGCCAGCCCCCATAGAATGTAATGCAGCCAGCGCCCATAGAATGTAATGCAGCCAGTCCCTTTAGAATGTAATGCAGCCAGCCCCATAGAATGTAATGCAGCCAGCCCCCATAGAATGTAATGCAGCACAGCCCCATAGAATGTAATGTAGCCAGTCCCCATAGAATGTAATGCAGCCAGTCCCCATAGAATGTAATGCAGCCAGCCCCATAGAATGTAATGCAGCCAGCCCCCATAGAATGTAATGCAGCACAGCCCCCATACAATGTAATACAGCACAGCCCCCAAAGAATGTAACGCAGCACAGCCCCATAGAATGTAATGCAGCACAGCCCCATAGAATGTAATGCAGCACAGCCCCATAGAATGTAATGCAGCACAGCCCCATAGAATGTAATGCAGCACAGCCCCCATAGAATGTAATGCAGCACAGACCCCATAGAATGTAATGCAGCACAGCCCCATAGAATGTAATGCAGCACAGCCCCATAGAATGTAATGCAGCCAGCCCCCATAGAATGTAATGCAGCACAGCCCCATAGAATGTAATGCAGCACTCTCCATAGAATGTAATGCCGCCAGCCCCCACAGAATGTAATGCAGCACAGACCCCATAGAATGCAATGCAGCACAGCCCCATAGAATGTAATACAGCACAGCCCCCATAGAATGTAATGCAGCACAGCCCCATAGAATGTAATGCAGCACAGCCCCATAGAATGTAATGCAGCACTCTCCATAGAATGTAATGCCGCCAGCCCCCACAGAATGTAATGCAGCACAGACCCCATAGAATGCAATGCAGCACAGCCCCATAGAATGTAATACAGCACAGCCCCCATAGAATGTAATGCAGCACAGCCCCATAGAATGTAATACAGCACAGCCCCCATAGAATATAATGCAGCACAGCCCCATAGAATGTAATGCAGCACAGCCCCATAGAATGTAATGCAGCCAGCCCCCATAGAATGTAATGCAGCACAGACCCCATAGAATGTAATGCAGCCAGTCCCCATAGAATGTAATGCAGCACAGCCACCATACAATATAATGCAGCGCTGCCCAGCCCCATAGAATGTAATGCAGCCATGCCATGTAATAATAAAAAAAAACAAAACACTGACTCTACTCACCTTTCCTCTTGTCCCGGGCTGCTCCTGGCTCCGGTCTCAGCAGCTGCAGTCTGCCCGCCCGGTCACACAGCAGGTGCGCGATGATATGACGTCATCACGCACCAACAGTGTAAGCGGCAGACAGAGCGGGGAATGATGGGAGAGGGAGCGACAGCAGACGCTCTCTCCCCATCATTGCATTCAACTGTATCGGCGTCTATGACGCCAGTATAGTTGAATGCGGGCCGGGAGTGTACCGACAGCGGGGGGGGGGAGTGTGTCGACAGCGGCACACTCGAACGGCCCACTACTGCCATCAGCCCTTCTGGCATTTGCCAGAACTGCCCGATGGCCAGTCTGGCCCTGGGTGTGAGCGAGCTCTAAGTAGCTGTCAGTAGAGCTAGAACTTGAAAATACCCAATAAACCATGTCTTGATAAAAAAAAAAAACAGACTGACGCCACATCTTTCTTCTCTCCAGAAGATAATCTGGTCTAGAAAAGACACTAGAATCCATGGAAAACTAAAAATAATCACTTATCTATCACTTCCAAAATACATAGGGGCCGATTCATCAAAGCCTTTAGCTTTTATGCCAGAAAACTAGAGTAAAAACTTTGAAAAGCTGCAAAATTTTTGCACAGCAAAGGGGGTCGTGTAAAACTAAATTGCAAATTCAACTGTTTTGACGCCAGTTTGAATCAGCTCTACCAAAATGTGAGGAGCAGGGGAAGGTGCAAGATGGGGCGTGGCCGCACCTGTCCGTCAAATTAATCAAAAGCGTAGGTGTTTTGTCCTCCAGAAATGCTATTTCAGTCTCTGAGGTGCATGCCACTTACAATAAGTGTTGGATTCATTAAGTGGCGTGTCCTTCTTAATGAATTTGGCGCCTTCGACTCAGGCCAGACGGGCATGTGCTACACTAGTCTTGATGAATTGGTGCCAAAGTATTCCTTGAAAATCTTTCATAGGTCTTCTGATAAAGCCAACTTCTTCTTTAATGACGGCCACTTTAGCGATCATTTGGTCAATGCGGGTTCAGCTCATGCAAAAACAGGAAAAACTATGGTGGGTGCAGAGGTTGCAGTTGAACCCAGGCACTGGAGCCTCGGATAAAGCCTAAAAGGTCTCTTTGGCCCAATACTAGTAAAGATCTGGTAATTGGTTGCCCTGTTGGAGTTGTATTGTGGTCCACAATCTTTAAGTTGCACCACTGCATGGAACCCCCAAAAATCACAAAACCAAAACAAATGGTATAGGGGTATATTCAATATAGCAACCAAAAAAAAGAAAAACAACCCTTAAAATATCTTTAATACATCATCATTAAAATAGAGAAATATAACTAAATAATAACTCCGAACACCATGACCCTTGAACCTGAGCGGGGAATAATGACAACTGGAGTACAACAGGAACTCTTTAAATAAAGAACATTAATCCTGGCTAAATCCCTATTGTTCTCCCTAATAAACGCACACCTTCCTGGCAGCGGAGGTTGGCACCCTAGAATTTGATGTGGTGCCCCCACTCAACGTCGGCTGTCCCTTATGGCCCTAGTAGGACCCTAACGTCTACCCACGCCCAAACCCAAAGACCATACACTCAACCAAACCCTAGGTCACGCTAAAGATGTGGGGAAAAAAAAATTATAAAAATTGAAAAAGAGCTATAAAAAATGCAGCTCAGGATATATTGCTGCACTGGTAGTATTGTTTGCACAGGACAATATACAATGGGATATGCCCTATAGGTGCCATCTAAACTCTTTAGGACCTGGAATAAGGTCTAGGTTAGTCTTGTGTACTGTCATACATGTACATACACGTTTACAAAAACACAAAAAATAGGTAGGTATTGTATTGTATTGTATATTGTCCTGTGTAAACAATACTACCAGTGCAGCAATATATCCTGAGCTGCATTTTTTTATAGTTCTTTTTCAATTTTTATATATATATTTTTTTTACCCTTCTTGTAGTAATGTGACTTTGTCTTCATCTTGTAATGCTGCCCTATTCTGTTCCCCATATTGTAGATATGTCCAAGGACTCACATTCAGGTTAATGACTTCTGAGACCCTTACAAATTCCAAGAACTGGGGCTCTTCAGTGCCCAATGAGGAGGAAACGTTGGTCAATCATGTGCAGCTCCACTCTATTCATTCTTAATGAGCGTGCTGAAGACCAGACGAATGCTGGTCTTGGCTGTCTCTTGCAGTCCCATAGAGAATGAATGGAGTGGAGGTGCACTCTGGCCACCACTCCATTGAGGCAGGAGGAGGTGTCAACAGTCAGACCCTCAGCAACAGGGATAACTTCCAAACTTGGTACATCCTCTTTAAAGGATCCAACAAGGCAAATTGATATAGGATTGCTAGGAGCCATTATCTGGGAATCTTCAGGAGTTTTATCTAGTTTTTCTACTGATTTTATTTTGAAATGTGTAAATTATTTATTTAACAATTGTCTATGATAAAACCCCAAAACCTTAAATCTAACTTGCACAAGTTGAGCAAATTTATGAAAATTCCATGTAGGTGATTAAATGCTCAGTACACTAGACTCAGAAAAATCTTGATCTGTAATAATTTGATAGTTTTCTCTTTGGAATTTTTGTGTGACCCATCAGATGTAGAATGGGGAAAAAAGTATTTAGTCAGCCACCAATTGTGCAAATTCTCCCACTTAAAAAGATGAGAGAGGCCTGTAATTGACATCATAGGTAGATCACAACTATGAGAGTCAAAATGAGAAAACAAATCCAGAAAATCACCTTGTTTGATTTGGCAAGATTTATTTTGCAAATTATGGTGGAAAATAAGTATATGGTCATTAACAAAAGTTAATCTCAATATTTTGTTATATATCCTTTGTTGGCAATGACAAAGGTCAAACGTTTTCTGTAAGTCTTCACAAGGTTGGCACACACTGTTGGTGGTATGTTGGCCAATTCCTCCATGCAGATCTCCTCTAGAGCAGTGATGTTTAGGGCCTGTCGCTTTGTAACAAGGACTTTCAACTCCCGCCAAAGGTTTTCTATGGGGTTGAGATCTGTAGACTGGCTAGGCCAGTCCAGGACCTTCATATGCTTCTTAACATATGCTTCTTAATAAGCCACTCAATTGTTGCCCTGGCAGTGTGCTTAGGATCATTACCATGCTGAAAAACCCAGCCACGTATCATCTTCAATGCCCTTGCTGATGGAAGGAGGTTTGCACTCAAAATCTCACCATACATGGCCCCATTCATTCTTTCATGTACACGGATTAGTCGTCCTGGTCCCATTGCAGAGAAACAGCCCCAAAGAATGATGTTGCCACCCCCATGCTTCACACTAGGTAGGGTGTTCTTTGGATGCAACTTAGCATTCTGTCTCCTCCAAACACGAGTTCTGTTTCTACCGAACAGTTCTACTTTGGTTTCATCAGACCATATGGCATTCTCCCAGTACTCTTCTGGATAATGCAAATGCTCTCTAGCAAACTTCAGCCGGGCCCGGAAATGTACTGGCTTAAGCAGAGGGACACCTCTGGCACTGCAGGATCTGAGATCCTGGCGGCGTAGTGTGTAGTGTATTACTGATGATAGCCTTTGTTATGGTTGTCCCAGCTCTATGCAGGTCATTTATTAGGTCTCCACATGTGGGTCCAGGATTTTTGCTCACCGTTCTTGTGATCATTTTGACCCCTCAGGGTGAGATCTTGTGTGGAGCCCCAGATTGAGGGAAATTATCAGTGGTCTTGTATGTCTTCCATTTTCTTATTATTGCTCCCACAGTTGATTTCATCACACCAAGCTGCTTGCCTATTGCAGATTCAGTCTTCCTAGTCTGGTGCAGGGATACAATTTTGTTTCTGGTGTCCTTCAACAGCTCTTTGGTCTTCACTATAGTGGAGTTCGGAGTGTGACTGTGACAGGTGCCATTACTACAGGCAATGAGTGGAGGACAGAGGAGCCTCTTAAAGGGAACCTGTCACCTGAATTTGGCGGGACTGGTTTTGGGTCATATGGGCGGAGTTTTTGGGTGTTTGATTCACCCTTTCCTTACCCGCTGGCTGCATGCTGGCTGCAATATTGGATTGAAGTTCATTCTCTGTCCTCCATAGTACACGCCTGCACAAGGCAAGATTGCTTTGCACAGGCGTGTACTATGGAGGACAGAGAATGAACTTCAATCCAATATTGCAGCCAGCATGCAGCCAGCGGGTAAGGAAAGGGTGAATCAAACACCCGAAAACTCCGCCCATATGACCCAAAACCAGTCCCGCCAAATTCAGGTGACAGAGTCCCTTTAAAGAAGGTTACAGGTCTGTGAGAGTCAGAAATCTTGCATGTTTTTATGCGACCAAATACTTATTTCCCACCATAATTTGCAAAATAAATCTTGCAAAATCAGACAAGGTGACTTTCTGGATTTGTTTTCTCATTTTGACTCTCATAGTTGTGTTCTACCTGTGATGTCAATTACAGGCCTTTCTAATCATTTTAAGTGGGAGACCTTGCACAATTGGTGGCTGACTAAATACTTTTATTCCCCACTGTATATGATATAAGTAGGAAGGACATATGGAGAACATTCCAGACCGGCCTGTACAGTGAGGACATGAATATGGAGCGTTGCCTCTCCTACAGGATGTTATCTTTGCTTTTCTTCTCTTTCATCCTCTCTAATTCTCCTCCTCTTTTGTGTGACAAGGTACTTTCTCTTTATTCTTGGGCCTCTTCACTGCTCCTCCTCTTCCTAATCTGTGACTGATTCTTTGGAAAGAAGGTCTTTTGCCTATGTGCATCCTAATTTGTGTAATTCAGCCTGCTGGCAACACCTTCCTGCAATTGATGGAGTCAATGAATAGCAATGCCAAATAAAGTTCACTGAAACAGACGTTGACCTAGAGCCAGGTCATTTTGTCAAGGTCTTCTGGGTGGAAAATTGATACTAACCTAAATATTTATTTGTCTGCTCCACTAGGAGAGATTAGAAGGAAATGACCAGTGATAAGGACAGAGAGTGACTATTTTCTTTTTATTGACCTGTTGGGGAGAGTTGGCATGGTTTTTGGTAGGTTAAACATCCTATATTCCGTTTCTTATATAGCAACAACAAATCCCTCAGTGCAGTTCAGAGATTGTTATCATTTACATCAGTGCATGTGCCCAGTCAAGATTCAAGATTCAAGATTCAAAGAAGCTTTATTGGCAGGACCAAATACACATCAGTTTTACCAAAGCAAGTGTATAAAGGCAATAGGGATAGGGACTGTGGGGATGTTGGGTAGGAGCTGTAGGGAAGGTGGAAGGGGGCAGATCCATTGTGGGGGCTATAGTCCATGGCATAGGGGAGGTGGATGGGGGCAGATCCATTGTGGGGGCTATAGACCATGGCATAGGGGAGGTGGATGGGGGCAGATCCAGGGTGGGGGCTATAGTCCATGGCATAGGGGAGGTGGATGGGGCAGATGCAGGGTGGGGGCTATAGTCCATGGCATAGGGGAGGTGGATGGGGCAGGTCCAGGTTGGGGGCTATAGTCCATGGCATCATAGTTCTCTTTCTCGCTGTCTATGGCATTCGCTCACATACCGCGCTGCTATCTCCACCGCTCTCTCTTCTTCTCCCAGCAGGATATATGTTTTTTCTTCCTCCTTCATGGTGATGAAGTCTGGGAAGAGATGTGAGAGTCTCCTGAAGTGAGTGTCCCTCACTGCTGAGTATTTGGAGCAGTGTAGCAGGAAGTGGGTTTCGTCCTCTATGGCCTCCTGATCACAGTGTTGGCACAGTCTTTCCTCCCTGGGCTTGTAGCTCTGCCTGTGTCGGCCACATTCGATGGCCAGACTGTGGGCACTGAGTCTATATCGGCTCAGGATCTGGCGGTCTCTGGGGTCCGGGAGTTTCTCCAGATATGGCGCCAGTCTGTAGTCTCTCTGTAGGCTCCGGTACATGGTCAGTTTCTGTGAGCTGATGATATCATTCTTCCAGTCACTGACATACCTCTCCTGGCCTTCATCTGCCATCTTCCTGATTCCGGCTTTTGTCAGGTTGTTGTGATTGGTGTTCTGGTCCGGTTGGGTTTGGCTGGGCTGTTCCGAGGGTTCTGGTTTTTCTGTTTCACCTACATGTATCAGGGCTTTATGGTGATGGGAGCTTGGATTGCTCCTATGCAGGTGAGCCCGGAATGACAGCGCCCTCTATAGAACTGTTAGGTGTAGAGGGAATCTGCCCAGTCTAATTTCCTTAAATGTATGCACCCCCATCTCATAAATTTATCGGAAAGTTTTTGAATTATCGGAAGAAGATGGAAAACCCACAAATACAAGGGAAGTAATTAAGACCTTACACCATTGGAAGAATTTACTAAGATCGTTTTTAAGATTCCAGCCTTAAACAGAAGTTTGCTGAACCAAGAAGCATTCAATTTATAAGGAGCTCCACACCTTTTAATACATTTGGCACATCTTGGGTCAGCTCTGAGCTCTAATTTATGCCAGTGTTTTGCATAAATTATAGTAAATATTTCATGCTGTTGTTGACCCCTCCTCTCCATTTAAGTTCTGACTACTTTTTAGAAATGATTTGAAGAAAAGTTATACATTTTTGCACCATACATAAATTAGTCATTTTTTTTCACCAGAAAGCTGGTGCAAAATAGCTTAGTAAATATCCTCCAATGCACCCCTAATTATACCCAACCAGTTGCTTTCGATATAGCTTGAGAAAATACACCAATTTGATTCACGTTATTATACTGTCAAGATAAATAATGGGACAACAGCGCCTGTGACATTCCATATATTTGCTCACATACAATCTATGTATAGTTTGACTGGCAGTGTGGGCTTCTGACTATCCTCCAGCATCTATACCTAATATGTATGAACCATAGCCTCCTGATGAACCACCAAAGGAGAAACGCGTCGAGGCAGAGGCATAGAACCTTTGAACATCATAATGCATCAGATTGATAAGTAACATCTACTCTTTTCTATCACATGGTATCCAAAATCCCTTCCCAACTTATAGTCTAGTTGCTTATTGTCTAGTCTAGGCTCCCTGTAGACACATTAGCGCAGGGCCTGCAGGGTAAGTGAGGGTCAGCCTCCGTGGAGCGGAGGCGCCAAATATCGTGTTTAGGGTGCCAACCTCCGCTGGCAGGCATGTAGGTCGCCCTAGGCCATGTGTGGTAGTACCAGGGACTTCTCCTATAGAGCTTATCCAGCCCACCTGTCCCCCTGTTCCCCTAACCATTTCACATTTATCTTGATAAGTGCAAGGGGAGACAAGGATAGTGGCGCTCTGTTGGAGCACTTGTGAGTGTACTTTACTTGACTTTACTTGACTTATCAAAACAGTAATTTATTAAATATATTTTGATATTATCTATATGTGTTTCACTATTTGTGCTCTAAGGTTTTTTTTTGGTGTGATTTTAGAATTTTCAATTAAATGTATATTTTAACGGTTATATGTTTGCACTCATTGCATTTTAGCTCACCAAAACACTGTAACTGTAAAAGGATGTCAAAGGTTATTTTCGATAGAAGCATGTATGTTGTGAACAGGTATTATCTTGAACTAATGTACAAGAAAGTTTACATAGATTGCAAATATATGAAGGGTTGGGCTTATAGATAATATCTATATTTTTATACTCTACAACAGGATGTGCATGTTGATGACTATTATAGGATCGATAATATTTCTGTTAACTTGATGTTTATGACAATCAAGTAGTTTAACCTGCAAAATAAAGTTTATGGACTAGTACAGCAAAACAGAAGAATTTAAGAAGTCAAAATCTTCTCACTCCGACATTACGAAACACTCTAAGAAGGAAACACATGCAGAATCAACCTTTGCTGAATTTTGTTGAATGGATGGAAAGAACTCCTCACGGTAAGGTGTTAATATATTGTAAATTAATGCATTTGTATTTATTCTCTATTCTTCTCAGAATTGAGAAGGGGTAGCATGGCATGCTCACTGTGGAGAAGAGACATCTTAGGTGACTCAGTATAGAGAAGGGCCAGTATGGGGGGCTCAGTATGAATAACTGGCAGTGTGGGGTCTCAGCCTGGAAAGAGCGCAGTAGAAGAGGCTCAGCATAGAGAAGAGGCAGCATGGGGGGCTAAGCATGAAAAGCAGGGCAGCTTGAGGAGCTCAGTATGAAAAAAGGCAACATGGGGGATCAATATGGAAAAAAGGCAGTGTGTTGGGGGGTTTATTGTAGAGAACGTGCAACATAGAAGATTCAGTATAAGGAAGGGGCAGATTGGGGGCTCAGCATGCATGGGACACAGTATGATAGGCTCAGCTTAGGGAAAGGGCAGCATGGGGGACTCAGTTTGGAGAGTTAGATAGTATGGTGGTCTCAGTATGGAGAGAGGGTAGCATGACAAGATCAGTATGAAGATGAGGCAACATGAGAAGTTTACTACGGAGAAAGGGCAGCATGAAGGGGACAGTGTGAAGAGAGGGCTCAGTAAGGAGAAAGGACAATGCAGCGCCCCAGGGTCCTGGTCGTTGCAGTAATGTCATTCTTCCACCAGGGGGAGTGATGTTACGTCTGATGGCAATAAAGGAGATCTCTTTACCAGGTATCACAAACCACACAACACACTTCACACTCCAGGCCGCCAGGGGGAGCCATGCTTCTATCTATTAGGGCACTCCTCACAATTAGGTAAAACTGGTGGTTTGGACAGGATGTTAGGCAGAAGTGAGCTGGGCTTCACCCAGTGAGCTGCTATCTGAGCTCCACTCAGGTAGTGTTTCCCTGACAGGGGTGGGATCCTGTCAGAGGCCTAGACAGAAGGACACGGAGCTGCGCCTGCTTACCAATGCGGCAGCATCCTAAGAAAGAGACATTGAAGGGAATTACGTTGCTGAGAGTGAGAAACGAAGTCATAGCAAAAGGAGAGGAAACCAGAAGGAGTTCTGCCCTGTAAAAGGCTGCCTCCTTTCTGAGGTGCAGAAGCCGGTAGCCGGAACACCGAGGGAGTCATCGTCTCCAAGCCTGGATAGTTCCATATTAGTTGCCCGACCTTATACCCAGGAGGCACAGTGGCAACTGTGGGGGCTGGGGCGTGATAGTGTCCCTGTAAAAAGCCTCAGGGCATCAATCATACGGGTTTGTACTATCCTACCCATCAGGGGGACAGAGAGAGAAAGACATAACATCCAGAACAGTTGTGAGGACCTTACCGAGATGCACAGCAGGGAGGTACTACAATACCCAGGCGCTAGAGGAAGGCTACTGATTTCCACCTGGATAAGGGGACTCTGGATTTGCCTTCAGACTGGCCGGACTCTGCCTGCCCTGTGATCTGGTGCTCTGGACTGTGGATGCTGAACCTTCATTAAAAAGGTAAAGAGACTGCACTCTTGTGTCCTCGTTCTTCACTGCACCTCACACCATTTATCACCTACACTTTGGGAAGCAATGGGGATATACTTCACCTGTGGGAAGGTATACCATCTAGCTGCCACAACATCACCGCAGCGGACCCCTAAGCAGCGTCGGTCATCCTGATTGAATACAACAGATGGCGTCAAGAACATTATCCCTTTAAAGACTTTTCCCCCATTTATCAACGGACGCCCCTAGGGCCACGGACCGGGTCAGCCACCATGACATCCCCCTTGAGAACCAAAGGGCCCGGCTCCAAGTACCCCCACTGCCCTAACGGGGGCGCTACAACAACATGTTGGGAGAGAGTGTGAATAGGAAATTGGATACGGCGAGGGGCAGCATGGAGGTGACAGTGTAAAATGGGCTCAGTATGGAGAGAAGACAGTGTGGTGGGTGAAAGTGTGAAGATGAGGTTCAGTATGGAGAGGGAGCAGCATAGGGGTGACAGTGTAACGTGGAGCTCAGTCTGTAGAAGGGTCAATGTGGTTGGAACATTGTGAAGAATGAGCAGAGTGAGTGACAGTGTGAACAGAGGGCTCAGTATGGCGTAAGGCTATATTTGGAGGACTGTGTGAAAAGGTGGCAGCATTGAGGGTACAGTGTGAAAATCAAAGTTCATAAAGAAGTGTGTGGTGGGCATAATTCATATGGGAGGACAGTGTGGCAGTTCTAATTTATAAGGGGTGTGTGGAGGTCGTAGTATATGGGGGAAATAGTGTAGTGAGAGTATTTTATAGGAGAGGATAATGCTGAGGCCATGTATCATAAGAGGGACACCGTGAGGGTCATTTTTTGTGTAGAGAGCACAGTGAGGGGCAATTTTTTGTTCAGTGGTATAACATAGAGCTTATTTAGCTTGAATGGTTATTTTTATTTAGGCAGAATTATTATGATACTGTTATTTTTAAGCGTACCGTGTTGGGATGTGATGCAGAAGGCAGAAGAAGAGGGATGTCTGCAAAGATGAGCTGTGACTGTGAATAGTCTAATCTCTTTACCATTATATTGGGAGTTGCAAATTCATGTTGTATTCATATACTAATAGTGGTTCTGATGTTATATTCTTGTACTGATAATGGTTCTGGTGATGCATTAATGTACTGAGCATTGTTCTGGTGTTCTATTCATGCACTGATGATGGTTCTGGTGATGCATTCATGTACTTATGGTGATTCTAGAATAATATTCATGTACTGAAAATGGTTCTGGTGATGTATTCATGTACTGATGATGTTCTAGTGCTGTACTCATGTATTGATGGTGATTCTGGTGATGCATACAGTCACTGATGTTTTGATTATGATTCTGCTGATGTGTTCATGTACTGATGATGGTTCTTACTATGTATTCATGTACTGTTTATGGTTCTGGTGTTGTATTCATGTACTGATGGTAGAAAATGCAGCCGTCTAAATGAGGTCATATATGTCAGCCACACAAGAGAAGCACTTTTTTCAGTTGAACTTGTCAGCTGGCGGCTTATCTTTGGAAGAACAATGCAATCAGCAGTCTAAAGTCAAACATGTCCAATTAACATCTTTCCTGATGATCAAATGGCCTGAGCCCACATACACATTAGGTTATTGTCCGAACCCATCGATATTGGTGAGTTCAGCTGATATTAGTGTAAAGTGCATGGGGGCCTTGAAATCGGACATGGTGAATTCTTATCTCTGACACTGACAATTATGAGTCAGTGGCACATGGGTGTATGCATACATTAAACTATCGGCCGAACCTTTCAATATTGGGGGATTGGCTGATTTTTGTAGTTAAGTCCTTTAGGTGCTTTTAGGGTATGTGCAGACCCTGGAAGGACATGCTGGCATCTTTTGTATCTAATGAAACACTGATGAAACTTGAATCCATAGCACTGATGAAGCACAGACTATTTTTTGCATAGGTGAAAAGTCACTGTTGTCTAAATGAGTCCTAAAGTTAGTTTCAAAAATCTGACATTCACGGTCCTGTCTAAACTGGGTATAGGTCTCCTGACCTGAACTTATAGAGGCTCTTCAGGCTTCGGGTTCAAGTCTACAGTCACTTTGCACACTGCATGCTGTCAAGATCCTGCGGCTCTGAGAGCAGATGGTCATGTGGCCGCAAGTATGCCTTGCTTAATACAGATAAATGGAGCAAATAGTGTGCAAATTGCATACTTGTGGTAACATGCCCTCTTGCTCCCAGGACAGGCAATGGAGAATCATGACAGCATGCTCTGTGAGGATTCACAAAGTCTGCAGTCGCATAGGGTGACTGCAGACCTGGACCTCAAGCCTGGTCAACCCCTTTAACCGTCTTATATAAGCCTATGAGGATGTTGAGTTTAGCACATCCAGACATTGTGTTGATTATGACCTGTGAAACCGGCATCATATTGGAAGAATGTGGAGACATCTGAGAAATAAGTGAAATCTTCGCTGCAGCCTAAAGGTACTGTCACACATAGCGACGCTGCAGCGATACCGACAACGATCCGGATCGCTGCAGCGTCGCTGTTTGGTCGCTGGAGAGCTGTCACACAGACAGCTCTCCAGCGACCAACGATCCCGAGGTCCCCGGTAACCAGGGTAAACATCGGGTAACTAAGCGCAGGGCCGCGCTTAGTAACCCGATGTTTACCCTGGTTACCATCCTAAAAAGTAAAAAAACAAACGCTACATACTTACCTTCCGCTGTCTGTCCTCGGCGCTCTGCTTCTCTGGTCTGGCTGTGAGCGCCGGGCAGCCAGAAAGCAGAGCGATGACGTCACCGCTCTGCTTTCCGGCTGACCGACGCTCACAGCCAGTGCAGGAGGAGAGCAGAGCACAGCGCTGGAGGACAGACGGCTGTAGGTAAGTATGTAGTGTTTGTTTTTTTACTTTTAGGATGGTAACCAGGGTAAACATCGGGTTACTAAGCGCGGCCCTGCGCTTAGTTACCCGATGTTTACCCTGGTTACCAGCGAAGACATCGCTGAATCGGTGTCACACACGCCGATTCAGCGATGTCTACGGGGAGTCCAGCGACGAAATAAAGTTCTGGACTTTCTTCCCCGACCAGCGATATCACAGCAGGGGCCTGATCGCTGCTGCCTGTCACACTGGACGATATCGCTAGCGAGGACGCTGCAACGTCACGGATCGCTAGCGATATCGTCTAGTGTGACAGTACCTTAATGTTTGAAGTAACACAATGACACAGGCCACAGACATAGTGTTTACTGTCTAATACACAAAGGTTAATCACTAGTTATATGTTAGTAAGTAACCTGTCTAGCCAGTGCGGATTCTTAACCCTCCAAACACCACATACCGGCCGTCAAGGTTGCCAACCGTCCAGAAATTCCTGGAGCGTCTGCAGAAATAGGGCTTTTTCCCTCCTTCTCAAAAATTTGAAGTGTACAAGCCAAAGAAGATTATACAGATTATTATAATAAAAATAATAATAATCTTTATTTATATAGCGGCAACATATTCCGCAGCGTTTTACAGTTTAACAGTTTCAAACACAAAAGTCATAAGTAACAACGTTAACAATACAATAATTAAAGCAAAATAAGACGACCCTGCTCGTGAGAGCTTACAATCTACAATGAGGTGGGGGAGATGCAAAGCACAGGTGTGTATTTACAATGATGTATTTACAATGATGTATTTACAATCATGGTCCAGCCATCTTCAGGGGTTGAGGAATAGATGGAGATACTGAATGGGCTACACACACACACACAAACATAACATAACTTTGATTAGTGAACGTGATAGGCCGCTCTGAACAAATGTGTTTTGAGCGAGCGCCTAAAACTATGCAAATTATGGATGGTCCTAATATCTTGGGGTAGAGCATTCCAGATGATTGGCGCAGCACGGGAGAAGTCTTGGAGTCGGGAGTGGGAGGTACGGATCAGTGCAGAGGTTAATCGAAATTCATTTGCAGAGCGCAGTGGTCTGTTAGGCTGATAGACAGAAATGAGGGAGGAGATGTAAGGGGGTGCCGCACTGTGGAGAGCTTTGTGGGTGAGAACAAGTACTTTGAATTGTATCCTGTAATGAATGGGTAGCCAGTGTAACGACTGGCGAAGAGCGGACGTGTCCGAGTAACGATTAGCCAGATGGACGACCCTGGCTGCTGCATTAAGGATGGACTGGAGAGGGGAAAGTCGAGTGAGGGGGAGGCCAATTAATAGAGCGTTACAGTAGTCCAGGCGGGAGTGGATCAGGGCGACAGTGAGGGTTTTAGCTGTCTCCATGGTGAGAAAAGGACGGATTCTAGAGATGTTCTTTAGGTGTAAGTGGCACAAGCGGGCAAGAGATTGTATATGGGAGGTGAAGGAGAGATCGGAGTCAAACATAACACCCAGACAGCGCGCCTGCTGCCGGGGTGTTATTATGGTGCCACTCACGGAGAGGGAAATGTCAGATTTAGGGAGGTTAGTAGATGGTGGGAGCAGAAGAAGTTCAGTTTTGGAGAGGTTGAGTTTCAGATAGAGAGCGGACATGATGTTGGAGACTGCGGACAGACAGTCAGTGGCGTTCTGTAGTACAGCGGGGGTAAGGTCAGGGGATGACGTATATAGTTGTGTGTCGTCGGCATAAAGATGGTACTGAAAGCCAAATCTGCTGATGGTCTGTCCAATTGGGGCTGTGTAGAGAGAGAACAGAAGGGGGCCAAGGACTGAGCCCTGAGGTACCCCAACAGTGAGAGGAAGAGGAGATGAAGTGGAGCCAGAGAACAGAACACTGAAGGAGCGGTCAGAAAGGTAGGAGGAGAACCAGGAGAGAGCAGTGTCCCTTAATGCCTAGTGACTGGAGCCTAGAGAGCAGGAGAGGGTGGTCAACAGTGTCAAAAGCTGCAGAAAGGTCGAGAAGAATGAGCAGAGAGTGGTCACCATTACGTTTTGCTGTCAGAAGGTCATTGGTCACTTTGATGAGTGCAGTTTCTGTCGAATGTAGGGGGCGGAAACCGGACTGTGAAGGGTCTAGGAGGGAGTGAGTGGAGAGGTAACGGGTAAGGTGGGAGTATATCAGGCGCTCCAAGAGTTTAGAGATGAAGGGGAGATTGGAGACCGGTCTGTAGTTGTTTGTGCAGGATGGGTCGAGGGTGGGTTTCTTTAGTAATGGAATAATGATAGAGTGTTTGAAGGAGGAGAAGAAAATGCCAGAGGAGAGGGAGAGATTAAAGATTGTAGTTAGGTGACTTATTAAACTACTAGAAAGAGGGCACCATCAAATATTCTAGTTATAGTGCTCAACCTGCTGCATGTTAAACACAAGTCACATCAAACCAAAAGAAAAGAAACATGCACATACGCAGGGATCACAAAAATATAACAAAGTTTATTGATAACAAATCCTAAACCACATTTACAGGCTTAAAAACACTTAAAAAATCCATACTAACAAAAATACAAGTTTACCCAAGAAAAACCACACAGGAGTCCCAACCCCCCCTTCCTTCCCCCCTGAACAAAGCTCTCCCTGCTAGTTATAGAGCGACATATACCACTAAGCAATATCTAGCCCTGATACAACTGTAGCCAATGGTGGTATGAACACCAACAAATACACAGGCTAAATAGAAGTACCCAATATAAAGAGAGAGATACTATTAAAGCAATAGGGCAAATAAAGACAAGGCTATTGCGGAAAAAATGATATAAATACAGCTATACAAAAACACTTGATATCAATGATTATAATAAGCTCCTAATGGACAAGCTCATGTTCAATGTTTAATCATACCGCTCAGGAGGGAATGTGAGGAAGAGGGAGCCGGTTCCCATGTGGTCAACCCGACGCGTGTCGTCACAAAAGTGACTTCATCAGGGATAACAAGGATCCTTCTATTTAGCCTGTGTATTTGTTGGTGTTCATACCACCATTGGCTACAGTTGTATCAGGGCTAGATATCGCTTAGTGGTATATGTCGCTCTATAACTAGCAGGGAGAGCTTTGTTCAGGGGGGAAAGAAGGGGGGGTTGGGACTCCTGTGTGGTTTTTCTTGGGTAAACTTGTATTTTTGTTAGTATGGATTTTTTAAGTGTTTTTAAGCCTGTAAATGTGGTTTAGGATTTGTTATCAATAAACTTTGTTATATTTTTGTGATCCCTGCGTATGTGCATGTTTCTTTTCTTTTGGTTTGATGTAGTTAGGTGACTTGTGACAACTGGAGACAGAGACTTGAGGAGATGTGAGGGAATGGGGTCGGTAGTGCATGTAGTCGGACGAGAAGAGGAGAGGAGCTTGGAGACTTCTTCTTCTGTGATGGGATCGAATGTGGAGAGTGAGCCAGGGGCAATAAGGGGAGGGAAGGGAGTCACTGAACTTAGTTGTTGGGAGCGGATTTCCTGACGGATATTGTCTATTTTCTCTATAAAGTGGGAGGCCAGGTCACCAGCACAAATATCTGTGATAGGGGCTTGTGCTTTTGGCCTGAGGAGGGAGTGAAAGGTGTCAAAAAGTTTCTTGGGGTTGTTGGATAGTGAGGAGATCAGAGTGGTAAAGTAGGTCTGTTTAGCGAAGTGAAGGGCAAAGTATGACTGCAATTATCATTATTTTACAGTTCAAAGTGACTGTGGCTTATGTCTCCATATCAGAATTACAGGCTGTACCCATGTATCACATACAATCATAGTAATTTATTAAGGTTTTCCAATATATCCATAAAAAATGTTGGCAGTCTGTGATTTCTTGATAAATAATAATCTAATATATAAAGCTGAATGTGTGTGTATGTGTGTGTGTGTGTATGTATGTCCGGGATTGGCATCTGCACCGTCGCAGCTACAGCCACAAAAGTTTGCACAGTCACACGTCTGGACCCCGAGAGCGTCATAGGCTATGTTGGGAGGCAAAATTTTAACCCCGCGCGTTCCAATTCACCAAACAATTTTGCCCCTATCTACATAATGGGGAAAAGGTGAAAGGAAAAGTGTTGGAGGCAAATTGACAGCTACCAGATGTGAGCAAGGGGGACTTAACCCCTTCCCGACCCATGACGCCACGTAGGCGTCATGAAAGTCGGTGCCATTCCGACCCATGACGCCTATGCGGCGTCATGGAAAGATCGCGTCCCTGCAGATCGGGTGAAAGGGTTAACTCCCATTTCACCCGATCTGCAGGGACAGGGGGAGTGGTAGTTTAGCCCAGGGGGGGTGGCTTCACCCCCTCGTGGCTACGATCGCTCTGATTGGCTGTTGAAAGTGAAACTGCCAATCAGAGCGATTTGTAATATTTCACCCATTATAACGGGTGAAATATTACAATCCAGCCATGGCCGATGCTGAAATATCATCGGCCATGGCTGGAAATACTAGATATAATCTATCTCAGTGATCAAAATAAAAAAAATAATAAATGACCCCCCCCCCCCCTTTGTCACCCCCATAGGTAGGGACAATAAAAAAATAAAGAAATTTTTTTTTTTCCACTAATGTTAGAATAGGGTTAGGGTTAGGGGTAGGGTTAGGGTTAGGGGTAGGGTTAGGGGTAGGGTTAGGGGTAGGGTTAGGGGTAGGGCTAGGGGTAGGGTTAGGGGTAGGGTTAGGGGTAGGGTTAGGGTTAGGGGTAGGGTTAGGGCTAGGGTTAGGGCTAGGGTTAGGGCTAGGGTTAGGGTTAGGAATGTGCACACGTATTCTGGTCCTCTGCGGATTTTTCCGCTGCGGATTTGATAAATCCGCAGTGCTAAACCGCTGCGGATTTATGGCGGATTTACCGCGTTTTTTTCTGCGCATTTCCCTGCGGTTTTACAATTGCGATTTTCTATTGGAGCAGTTGTAAAACCGCTGCGGAATCCGCACAAAGAAGTCACATGCTGCGGAATGTAAACCGCTGCGTTTCCGTGCAGTTTTTCTGCAGCATGTGTACAGCGATTTTTGTTTCCCATAGGTTTACATTGAACTGTACACTCATGGGAAACTGCTGCGGATCCGCAGCGTTTTCCGCAGCGTGTGCACATACCTTTAGAATTAGGCTATGTGCACACGGTGCGGATTTGGCTGCGGATTCGCAGCAGTGTTCCATCAGGTTTACAGTACCATGTAAACATATGAAAAACCAAATCCGCTGTGCCCATGGTGCGGAAAATACCGCGCGGGAACGCTGCGTTGTATTTTCCGCAGCATGTCAATTCTTTGTGCGGATTCCGCAGCGTTTTACACCTGTTCCTCAATAGGAATCCGCAGGTGAAATCCGCACAAAAAACACTGGAAATCCGCGGAAAATTCGCAGGTAAAACACAGTGCCTTTTACCCGCAGATTTTTCAAAAATGGTGCGGAAATATCTCACACGAATCCGCAACGTGGGCACATAGCCTTAGGGTTAGGGTTGGAATTAGGGTTGTGGTTAGGGTTAGGGGTGTGTTGGGGTTAGTGTTGTGGTTAGGGGTGTGTTGGGGTTAGGGTTGTGATTAGGATTATGGCTACAGTTGGGATTAGGGTTAGGGGTGTGTTGGGGTTAGTGTTGGAGTTAGAATTGAGGGGTTACCACTGTTTAGGCACATCAGGGGTCTCCAAACGCAACATGGCGCCACCATTGATTCCAGCCAATCTCGTATTCAAAAAGTCAAATGGTGCTCCCTCACTTCCGAGCCCTGACGTGTGCCCAAACAGTGGTTTACCCCCACATATGGGGTACCAGCATACTCAGGACAAACTGCGCAACAATTACTGGGGTCCAATTTCTCCTGTTACCCTTGTGAATCTAAAAAAATGCTTGCTAAAACATAATTTTTGAGGAAAGAAAAATGATTTTTTATTTTCACGGCTCTGCGTTGTAAACGTCTGTGAAGCACTTGGGGGTTCAAAGTGCTCACCACACATCTAGATAAGTTCCTTTCAGGGTCTAGTTTCCAAAATGGGGTCACTTGTGGGGGGTTTCTACTGTTTAGGCACATCAGGGGCTCTGCAAACGCAACGTGACGCCCGCAGAGCATTCCATCAAAGTCTGCATTTCAAAACGTCACTACTTCAATTCCAAGCCCCGGCATGTGCCCAAACAGTAGTTTACCCCCACATATGGGGTATCACCGTACTCAGGAGAAACTGGACAACAAATATTGGGGTCAAATTTCTCCTGTTACCCTTGGGAAAATTAAAAAATTCTGGGCTAAATAATTATTTTTGAGGAAAGAAAACGTATTTATTATTTTCACGGCTCTGCATTATAAACTTCTATGAAGCACTTGGGGGTTCAAAGTGCTCACCACACATCTAGATAAGTTCCTTTGGGGGTCTAGTTTCCAAAATGGGGTCACTTGTGGGGGGTTTCTACTGTTAAGCCACATCAGGGGCTCTGCAAACGCAACGTGACGCCCACAGAGCATTCCATCAAAGTCTGCATTTCAAAACGTCACTACTTCACTTCCGAGCCCCGGCATGTGCCCAAACAGTGATTTACCCCCACATATGGGGTATCAGCGTACTCAGGAGAAACTGGACAACAACTTTTGGGGTCAAATTTCTCCTGTTACCCTTGGGAAAATAAAAAATTGCAGGCTAAAAGATCATTTTTGAGAAAATAATTTTTTTTTTTATTTTCATGGCTCTGCGTTATAAACTTCTGTGAAGCACTTGGGGGTTCAAAGTCCTCACCACACATCTAGATTAGTTCCTTTGGGGGTCTAGTTTCTAAAATGGTGTCATTTCTGGGGGATCTCCAATGTTTAGGCACACAGGGGCTCTCCAAACGTGACATGGTGTCCGCTAATGATTGGAGCTAATTTTCCATTTAAAAAGCCAAATGGCGTGCCATTCCTTCCGAGCCCTGCCGTGCGCCCAAACAGTGGTTTACCCCCACATATGGGGTATCAGCGTACTCAGGACAAACTGGACAACAATATTTGGGGTCCAATTTCTCCTATTATCCTTGGCAAAATAGGAAATTCCAGGCTAAAAAATCATTTTTGAGGAAAGAAAAATTATTTTTTATTTTCATGGCTCTGCGTTATAAACTTCTGTGAAGCACCTGGGGGTTTAAAGTGCTCAATATGCATCTAGATAAGTTCCTTGGGGGGTCTAGTTTCCAAAATGGGGTCACTTGTGCGGGAGCTCCAATGTTTAGGCACACAGGGGCTCTCCAAACGCGACATGGTGTCCGCTAACAATTGGAGCTAATTTTCCATTCAAAAAGTCAAATGGCGCGCCTTCTCTTCCGAGCCCTGCCGAGTGCCCAAACAGTGGTTTACCCCCACATATGAGGTATCGGCGTACTCGGGAGAAATTGCCCAACAAATTTTATGATCCATTTTATCCTACTGCCCATGTGAAAATGAAAAAATTGAGGCGAAAAGAATTTTTTTGTGAAAAAAAATTACTTTTTCATTTTTACAGATCAATTTGTGAAGCACCTGAGGGTTTAAAGTGCTCACTAGGCATCTAAATTAGTTGCTTGGGGGGTCTAGTTTCCAAAATGGGGTCACTTGTGGGGGAGCGCCAATGTTTAGGCACACAGGAGCTATCCAAACGCGACATGGTGTCCGCTAACGATGGAAATAATTTTTCATTCAAAAAGTCAAATGGCGCTCCTTCCCTTCCGAGCCTTAGCATGTGCCCAAACAGTGGTTTACCTCCACATGTGAGGTATTGGTGTACTCAGGAGAAATTGCCCAACACATTTTAGGATCCATTTTATCCTGTTGCCCATGTGAAAATGAAAAAATTGAGGCTAAAAGAATTTTTTTGTGAAAAAAAAGTACTTTTTCATTTTTACGGATCAATTTGTGAAGCACCTGGGGGTTCAAAGTGCTCACTATGCATCTAGATAAGTTCCTTGGGGCGTCTAGTTTCCAAAATGGGGTCACTTGTGGGGGAGCTCCAATTTTTAGGCACACGGGGGCTCTCCAAACGTGACATGGTGTCCGCTAAAGAGTGGAGCCAATTTTTGATTCAAAAAGTCAAATGGCGCTCCTTCCCTTCCAAGCCCTGCCGTGCGCCAAAACAGTGGTTTACCCCCACATATGAGGTATCAGCGTACTCAGGACAAATTGGACAACAACTTTCGTGGTTCAGTTTCTCCTTTTACCATTGGGAAAATAAAAAAATTGTTGCTAAAAGATAATTTTTGTGACTAAAAAGTTAAATGTTCATTTTTTCCTTCCATGTTGCTTCTGCTGCTGTGAAGCACCTGAAGGGTTAATAAACTTCTTGAATGTGGTTTTGAGTACCTTGAGGGGTGCAGTTTTTAGAATGGTGTCACTTTTGGGTATTTTCAGCCATATAGACCCCTCAAACTGACTTCAAATGTGAGGTGGTCCCTAAAAAAAATGGTTTTGTAAATTTCGTTGTAAAAATGACAAATCGCTGGTCGAATTTTAACCCTTATAACTTCCTAACAAAAAAAAATTTTGTTTCCAAAATTGTGCTGATGTAAAGTAAACATGTGGGAAATGTTATTTATTAACTATTTTGTGTCACATATCTCTCTGGTTTAACAGAATAAAAATTCAAAATGTGAAAATTGCGAAATTTTCAAAATTTTCGCCAAATTTCCGTGTTTATCACAAATAAATGCAGAATTTATTGACCTAAACTTACCACTAACATGAAGCCCAATATGTCACGAAAAAACAATCTCAGAACCGCTAGGATCTGTTGAAGCGTTCCTGAGTTATTACCTCATAAAGGGACACTGGTCAGAATTGCAAAAAACGGCAAGGTCTTTAAGGTCAAAATAGGCTGGGTCTTGAAGGGGTTAAAGAGTGAGAGCGATGGCGCCAAAGAGTATATACCGTACAGTTGCTAAGGTGGGGCCCCGACATGGGATACTCACCTCACACGGTGATATGAACACACACACACACAAAATGCGCCACACACTACCACGTGCTTGAACACATATACCACCCTCAGCACACATTTCACCACACATACACCAACCTCGCCACATAAAAGTCGAGACACAAAAGTCGCCGCTCAAAACTCGCCACGCGCAAAACACGCCACGTACAAAACTAGGCTCATGCAAAACTCGCCACATGTGCAAAACTCACCTCATGGAAAACTCGCCACACGCGGAAAAATTGCCACATGCACAAAAGTTGCAACACATGCAAAAGTTGCCTCACACAAAACTTGCACATACTGAAAACGCACCACACATAAAACTCGCCACGTGCAAAACTCGCCATGCGCAAAACTTGCTGCACACAACTTGCTACACTAACCTGTCACATGCAACTCGACACAAAAAGTTGCTACACGCATGTCGCCACACAAAACTCATCTCACAAAAGTCGCTACATGCATGTTGATCACACGCAACTCAACACACACAACTTGACACATGAAACTCGCCCTAAGACACACACAAGTCTGGTATTATCCTTCAAAAATAAAAATCTGATTAATAAGCAGACAAACTACAAGAGCAACAAATGTACCATATACAGTAGGAAATACGGCAGCTGTCAGTCACATGACCTGTCTATTATGTGTATGTGTGAGCTAATATATACTGCCAAGGGGGAGGGCTTCCTGTTGGCTGGGGATTTATCAGGCTGCCAATTTAGCTTACAAATACTGAGGTAAAAATACTGACCAAATAATGTGTGAACGCAGTCTAATACAGGAGGAGATGACACACAGATATACACTATATACAGGGGAGATGACACACAGATATATACTATATACAGGGGAGATGACACACAGATATATACTATATACAGGGGAGATGACACACAGATATATACTATATACAGGGGAGATGACACACACATATATACTATATACAGGGGAGATGACACAGGTATATACTGTACTATATACAGGAGGAGATGACACACACATATACTATATACAGGGGAGATGACACACATGTATATACTATATACAGTAGGAGATGACACACTGGTATATACTATATACAGAAGATGACATACAGGTGTATACTATATATAAGGGAGATGACAAACATGTATATACTGAGGGGAAAATGAGAGGTGTGAGGTGAAAATGAGGGGTGTGAGGTGAAAATGAAAAGGTGTGAGTGCAAAATGAGAGGAGTGAGGGAAAATACTGGAGTGATCGGAAAATGACAGATGTGAGGTCGAAATGACAAGTGTTAGGGGGGAATGAGACGAGTGAGGGGGAAAATAAGAGGAGTGAGGGGGAAAATGAGAGGTGTAAGGGAGAAAATGAGAGATGTGAGGGGGAAAATAAGAGGCGTGATGGGAAAATAAGAGAAGTGAGGTGCTATAACTAACCACAGATATTTACTATGCCCAGGCAACGCCGGGCTCTTCAGCTAGTAATAATAATAATAAAGTCGTTGGTAACCCTGGTGGACATGTTGGGAATTGGTATGCAATGAATGGAAAATAACACCAGTCTATTGGCTTGCGCAAGTGCTGGTGAGAGCGTGGTACAGGATGCAGATGTAAGGAGATGGACTTGCTGTCCTTGTTCCCCCTTGAAGACATGCATGTTGATGTGATGTGATGCATTGCAATGTTTGCCTTTGTAATGTTTTGCATTGTCATGTGATGAATCTGTGTTCTGCCCAGCATCAGGCAATGAGTAGGCATTCATAGAGTTAGGAGTTGGGACTAGCCCAGAGAGAGAAGGGCTATGTAGCAAGATCAGAGAGGACTTCCTGGTAGTGAGTCAGACAGGGCCCAGCTTGTAGCTAGTGCAGACCTTTGGTCTGAGTACTCAGCAGTGGTGCTTGAGTTGAGTGTCCCCAAAGTGAGCTGAGACCAAGGCGCTGAATTGCTAGATCCAGAGTAGAGAAAGGAGAAGTGACAGAAAGATAGAAGTGATGCACTGGAGACGGGTCTGGGGTCAGGATGCCTAGCAGTACTGCTCCAAATTTATAACTCAGGGAGGTAAAATGCCAGGAGGGAACATTGAATGTGAGATGACGAGAGTGCCCCTGGTGGGAGTTCCAAGGCGTCAGTAGCAGAGAAGCTAAATACCGGTCATACTAGCAATCTAATTCCCTTAATGGGAACTAACCTCACTCTACCCAACATCGAAATTACCCTGGAGGGTTCAACCATAACTCCCAAGCAGCATGCCCGCTGTCTTGGGGTGATATTCGACACCGAACTTTCCTTTACTCCCTATATCCGATTACTCACTCGCTCCTGTCACCTGCATCTTAAAAACATCTCCAGAATCCGACCTTTTCTCACCTTTGAAACTGCTAAGACTCTTACTGTCGCTCTCATTCATTCCCGTCTGGACTACTGCAACTCTCTTCTGATCGGTCTCCCTCTTTCCAAACTTTCTCCTCTCCAATCCATCTTAAATGCGGCCGCCAGGGTCATATTTCTGTCCAGCCGCTTCACTGATGCCTCCATCTTGTGCCGGTCATTACACTGGCTACCCATTTGCTACAGGGTCCAGTATAAACTCATCTCTCTCACCCACAAAGCTCTCCACAGCTCTACACCGCCTTATATCTCCTCTCTCATCTCCGTCTATCGCCCTACACGTGCCCTCCGTTCTACAAATGATTTAAGACTAACATCCCCCGTAATCCGAACCTCGCACCTCCGTCTCCAAGACTTCTCTCGTGCTGCGCCAGCTCTCTGCACTTCCCCAGACGATCAGACTGATACCTAGCCCCGACCTATTCAAGCGCGCTTTAAAAACCCATCTCTTCAAACAAGCCTACCAAATCAACTACTCAGTAAACTAACTTTGTCCTGTTCCCTCCTTCCAAATATTATCTGCGTGTGAATCTGCACCCTACTATTCATCTGTCTCCACACCCTCCATGCACATGATAACTGCACTTGATACTTGACTATTGCACTTAAACACACGGGCTGATGACCGGATCATGCAGCTTTATATGAAAATCCCTATTTATTATAATTGCCAGACCCGAAATAACAAGCACTTTTCACCTATTGTGTCCTCCCATTTCCTTGTAGATTGTAAGCTTGTGAGCAGGGTCCTCACCCTTAATGTCACTGTTTAAATTGTCTTAACTTGTACTGAATTTATTGTCTGTACATGTCCCCGCTTAATTGTAAAGTGCTGCGGAATTTGTTGGCGCTATATAAATAAAAATTATTATTATTATTATGGGAAAGAAGACGTGGAATCGCGGGATGAGAATGAAACTCTCACTCACTGAACTGTAGTACTGAGCTGGGTTGTGGTGAAAGAAGGTGAAACAGTGAAGATAGAGAGCAAGTACGTTAAAGAAAGGAACTAAAGGTACCTTCACAAATAACGATTTCATTAACGATATCGTTGCTTTTTGTGACGTAGCAACGATATCGTTAACAAAATCGTTATGCGTGACAGCGACCAACGATCAGGCCCCTGCTGGGAGATCGTTGGTCGCTGGGAATGATCAGGACCTTTATTTGGTCGCTGATCACCTGCTGACATCGCTGAATCGGCGTGTGTGACGCTGATCCAGCGATCTGTTCACTGGTAACCAGGGTAAACATCGGGTTACTAAGCGCAGGGCCGCGCAGCTCTGCTTTACGGCCGGCCGGCGCTGACACAGTGCAGGGAAGCTGACGGCGCGGGGCCCGGGACAGACATCGGAATGTAAGTATGTAGTGTTTTTTTTTTTTTAACTTTTACAATGGTAACCAGGGTAAACATCGGGTTGCTAAGCGCGGCCCTGCGCTTAGTAACCCGATGTTTACCCTGGTTACCCGGGGACTTCGGCATCGTTGGTCGCTGGAGAGCTGTCTGTGTGACAGCTCTCCAGCGACCACACAACGACAAAACAGCGACGCTGCAGCGATTGGCATCGTTGTCTGTATCGCTGCAGCATCACTTAATGTGACGGTACCTTAAGACTGTGTGTGAAAATGCTCTGTATTGTGAAGGAAATGTTTATCAAGCTGTGTTTATCTATCTACTGTACATAATCCCCACGTAGTTATTGTTCAGTAAAAAGTTTATCTTTTACTGGTGGTCTCCTATTAAACTGTTCAGTATGTGGTCCTGGCCAACCCAAGCCATCGGTAACATGCAACCAGCAAGGGTATAGCGTTCCCCATAGCACAAGTCCACACACCCAGCCAGGATTCCACCTTCATGTAACATGCCGGGGCATAAGAGATGAGTATCTCGCTCAAAGCTACCGCCCTGCGCCACGTTACACAGACATGGAGGCACCATTAATAAATCAGTGCGTTATATCGCACAACACCTCCATATGCATGTTCATAGAGAAGACAATGAGCCATAACCCATGATCGGTAAGTCGCCTGTCACAACCACTTTTATGGCAACATTTACGTTGAGTCAACGCAGAGTGTAGCCTGCAAGGGCACATCCAGAAAACATTACCAAAGTAATTGTCGGGGATGTAATCAATTGTTTGTGATGGATACTTTCAAGCAGTTGTAAAACTACAACACATGTCATCCATGGATATAACACCCACCCCTATTAAATAACACATGTCATCCATGGACATAATACCAACTCCTATTCAATAACATGTGTCATCCATGGGTATAATGCCAACTCCTATTCAATAACATGTGTCACCCATGGATATAGTACCAACTCCTATTAAACAACCCATGTCATCCATGGATATAGTACCAACTACTATTAAATAACACGTGTCATAATGGATATAACACCCACCCCTATTAAATATTAAATAACACGTGTCATCCATGGACATAATACCAACTCCTATTAAATAACACATGTCATCCATGGATATAATACCAACTCCTATTAAATAACATGTGTCATCCATGAATATAACACCCACCCCTATTAAATAACATGTGACATCCATGGATATAACACCCACCCCTATTAAATAACACATGTCATCCATGGATATAACATCCACCCCAATTAAATAAAATTTGTCATCCATGGATATAACACCCACTGCTATTAAATATGTTAGTACCCCCTATAGCACTTGTTAGTATCCCCCTATAGCACTGTGTTGGCAGACTGGTTGTACAAAAGGGTATAGGTGGAAACTTTTGTTCCATATGGCGGTACCTTAGGCCATCACGAAGTATGATGATGATGTCACACTGTTTCGGACTTCATAAGAATGATGTTATACTTTATATGGTGAGTCCACTGGACAATTCTTGGATTTTTCTCATATTTTATTCTCACTGCTCTCCTGAGTATTTATACTGTTTGTTGTTTCATGCCGCCCAGAGACTCTTGTCAGCCTCGCGGCCTCGACTGCTTTGTTTTTTTACACTTCCTGATATTTGGCTTTGACAAAGCTTTATTGACATACTTATACAGACAGAAAAAAAGGAGTACCAGACTACCCATAAATATATATCAAATATTTATTAAATATCAATAAAATAGTAAATACCATAGACAGAAATATAAAAGAATTATATGGACAACCAATTCAATAGTGAAGGACACAAACACAAAAGTCTGACACAAATGCAAATGCATATATAGACAGGACTGGGATTTCTATCAACATATATATTACAACACTATCACAACAAACTGGGTATATTTTAGGGTTACTTAAAACTCCATTAGTACCATAAATATGGCCCATATGAATACCCAGAATTTAGAACAATATGCACCCAAACAAAAAATATATAGTGTCTTACCCAAATGTATCCTTGCAGATGGTCGGACTACACAGCCCCAACGCGCGTTTCACGTGGGCTTCCTCAGGGGGCTGTGCACATATTTATGGTACTAATGGATTTTTAAGTAACCCTAAAATATACCCAGTTTGTTGTGATAGTGTTGTAATATATATGGTGATTGAAATCCCAGTCCTGTCTATATATATATATGCATTTGTGTCAGACTTTTGTGTTTGTGTCCTTCACTATTGAATTGGTTGTCCATATAATTCTTTTATATTTCTGTCTATGGTATTTACTTTTTTATTGATATTTTCAATAAATATTTGATATATATTTATGGGTAGTCTGGTACTCCTTTTTTTCTGTCTGTAATTGCATTTTGGAGTATGTTTTATGCCTGTTTTTAACAGTGCTGATTTTTATTGATTTTTATTGATTTTATTCTGGGTGTTCTTATTTATTGACATACTTATCTGCTGATCTTAAGGCTTTTTCATGTGTTTCCGCCATGGAAACCCAACTAAAAATGCATGTGAGTTTTCCGCATCTAATGTAAATCTATGGGGAAATTTCCCACAGAAAACTCAGCGGCAAGAGAAACTGACACATTGCAGATGCGAAACGCGCACAGCAGGTCAGTTTACGTTGAGTAAAAAAAATCACAGCTGGCACGAGATTTCTATAAATCCCATCCACATTGCTGGAACTGTAACATGTTGCTTTTTTGGCACAGGGAAAATACGCAGCGCCAAAAACTCATAATGAGCACACAGCCTTGTGGGGGTGATTTTCCTGAAACATCTTTATTTCTGTGTTCCGTGATGTTCTGTGTGGCGGTTCTGCCACCCGAGGTTTTTTCTTTTACCTTTATGCATAAAACAGTGAGCGCCTGAAGAATGATTTTTCATATTTGCGCATTCGTTTATTCGCCTCTTGTTCCAAAAGCAATACATTTTTTTTTCTTAATTTTTGCAGGACGAGTTGTAACTTTGAATTACACCATCCACTTTATCATATAATATAATCGAAAGCATAGAAAAATAATCCAAGTGTGGCAAAATAGCAAAAAAAAATTAATTGTTTAATTGTTTTGTTTTTTTTTTTTTTATTTACAGCTTTTATTTTACTGCAACAATGACCTGACAACATGATTCTCCAGGTCAGTACGATAACCCAGATACCAAATATATAAGTTTTTGTTTTATTTAAGTGATGAAAAAAAAACCCAGAAATAATAAAATTTTGCTTGTGTCGTCACTTTCATAGAGCAGTAACGTTTTCAATTTTTGAGATATGGAGCTATGTGAGGCTTTGTTTTATTTCGTGCCCCAAGCTGATGTTTTTATTGATAGCATTTTGGGGCAGATACCATGTTTTGATCATCTGTTATCACATTATTTTCTGTTATTTTCTTTTCCCAAAAAAAAATGCAATTCTGGCATTTTGATTTTTTTATTTTTATCGTTCAGATTACCGTAATTTATTTAATATTTCATATTTTTATAGATTTGACTGTTACAAAAGCAGTGATACCAAATAGGTGCCAATTTTGTTATTTTTTTTATGTGGTAAAACTTTTGAACTTTTATTTATTTTTTACTTTTCACTGTTTTTGTTAATCCCTTTTAGGGGACTTGAACCTGTGATCACCCGATTGCTTGTGCTATATTCAGCAATGGCAGAGCATTGTTATATCTAGCAGAAATCGCGGGTATCCTGTGAATGCCAGATTTATACACAAATGTGAGCGAGCCCTAAAATATAGTAGATTTTCATAGTCGATTTCATTCATTAATATGCAAAGTGTGAAATCCGCTGCCTTCTGTGCAATATGTGCAGTGAAAACACATGTAGGTTACATTGCGGATTTTGGTGTGTTGTTATTTCCGGAAAAATGACTCCTAAGTTTGTCAGTAACAAGAAAAATAAATCTTTGACTGCCATATAAAATCATGAGACAGTGTAAGAGCGACACCTAGTGTGTATGGGAGACCCTACTGCACTGCTGTCCTGCCAAACTTTCAAGGGTAATAATAATAACTTATTCAACTTTTTCTACTTTTATTAAAACAATAGAAACCTCAACAGATCTAGGTGCCTCTCTGCTACTTTGTTTTCTGCATTGGTTTTAAGAAGTTATTTGGTCTTAAGAAAGTTTGCCAACTGTCCGGAAATTCGTGGACAGTCTGTAAAAAAAAAAAAAAAAGGGGAGGGGGCATTTTTTTTACAGACTATTTTTAATCTGTAGGAGTTTTGATGGAATTTCAAAACTGTAATTATCATCATGTTACAGTTCACAACAAATTTTTTGCTAATGTCTTCATATCACTATTCTGGTCTTTGGACTTCCAGAATCTAAAATCTTAATGATTTATTATAATTTTGCAATGTTTCAGTCAAAAATATTGTCTGCCCATGATTTTTAGATGAGTTGTCCAGAAAACATAAAAAATTAAGTTGGCAAGTCTAGATAATGTGTCTCGACTGACTAGTCCAAGGCAGATTGCCAGCGGCTTCTCTTCACTATGTTCCCGTAGGCTGACGGGTCTTTCATTATGTGTATGTACCCTATATAAGGAGAGATAAGTCAGTCTGAGAAACCGGGGCAGAAGTCAGCGACCAGCCTTGGACTACTTAGCCAAGGTGTATCATCCTCGGATGGCTCTTAAATATAATTTCTGAGTAAAATATACCTGACTCATGGTCCAGTCAGCGAGAATCTCCTGTCAGGTTCCTTTTAAATAACTAAATACATTATTATTGTAGATTGACTGAAATAATCTTAAAAGAAAAAGAAACTCAAGTTTTGCGGGAACTGCATAGCTGAGCCACTATTGGCTCTTTCCATCGCTCCATCTCCAGTGGTCAGAGCTGGACAGAGTTTTTTCCACCTCAGCCATGAAATGGCCAAGGCAAAGGGAAGACATATCAAACAGGTCAACTGACTTAAAAACAAAAGTTTTTTTACTCCATTATCCAAGGGTGTAACTGCAGTGGGTGCAGGAGTTGCAGTCGCACCCAGGCCCTGGAGCCTCGAGGGCCTATTTGAGAAGATCAGTACTATGACTCTTGCTAGTTGAGGGTCCTGTTGGAGATTTTACATCGGGACCTCACTTCACACTCAAAGGGGGTCACAAAACTGGGATGCTTTTGGTGAGGTCACACCAAGGCAACTCTTCAGCGTGACCTTACCCAAGTCACACGTTTTGCAAAATATCGCAGATTATGCTGGCTTACATAGAATCACTCCAGGGTAGAATTGTAAATTTGCAACTGTACTTCAGTAGAATAACTGGAGTACATTTGCACATTTTCGAAAGGGAAAATATTGAATCAGGCAAAAACATCTGGAAATCCTAAATCATGTCCTTGTTCACGAACTAAAAAAACCCCCAGGTGAATCCACATGAAAATAAATTTCAAAAAGGGCGCAAATGGAAAGATGAATTTGGTGCAAACAAAAAAAGGCTCAAAACAAGTAGAATTCAACAAAAAACAGGCACAAACGCAATGATGAATCGGGCCCATAGTCTCCTATTCAAGAAACACACAGACCACATTTTTACCTGATGTTGGCAGAGACTCAATAAATTCATATACGCTGTTCTCCACATCACAGAAGCTAGAAAACGGCCGCCTGGACCACACTGTGGCTGTAATCATTGGACATTTCTCAATGACATTTCCAAAAATGTCCAGGAATTGCTCATAATTCATCGCGTTTATAGCTTCTAGATCCATCTTCTGACCCAACAGCAGGAACTATGTGTAACACCTCCAGAAGAGCGCAGTCAAGTCCTAACGTTAGTTAATAAGTTTATTGTTAACTGTTCATAGAGCCAAGAGTGGAACCGAGGTCGCTGACTTTTCCAAAATCTGAAATCTAAAGTCCACTGACAATGCTCACCGAGCGTAGAAAAGAGGAGAGAAACAATATAAATCATGTAGTTTTTACAGCAATCTTTCCTATCCATTGTTTGTATGCAATGCTCTTATAATCTGCACACTGTCATGTATTGGAAGATGGATTTATTGACTTTTCAGATTAATGCTCTACCTTGTGATTCACGTGAATCTTCTAGTTGTGGGAGTAGGAAGATAATCTGGCAGATGGTGAATTTAGAAAAAAGGAAAATAAGGAAGGAGATTTGTCACTGTAAGGCTGTGTGCACACGTTCAGGATTTTTCGATTTTTTTTAGGCAGTTTTCCGCTATAAAAACGTGATATGGTGGATGGTAATGGTGTTTCCAGAGTTTCCTTCGCAGATGGAAATCGTTGCCTACCACTAGCGCATGTGTGTTGTAGTCCTACCCTGCTGAGCATTCGGAATAGTCCTCACAACTGCTGTTCTCGTTCGTTTGTTCTCTACAGCTCTCTCTCTCTTTGGTTCCAGATGTTACTAGTTTCTCGTCCCCCAGGAATGTTATGGCTAGGACGCACCCGTATGACGGGAAGGCTCAAAGCTCTTCTGGGACCCTAGAGATGCCCCTCTCCACGCGTTGCTCCCTATGTCTTCATAGGTGTAGTAAGGTAGACAGCCAACCTATGATTAACTGTCCTACGGAGTTCGAAGTAAGGCCTAGAGTCAGTTACTCCCGCGGTGTTCCGGCCACCGGCTACGCGCCTCAGTAGGATGTTGCCTCGGTCTCACGGCACGACTCCTAGTGGTACTCCTTTGTGCTTGATCTCGTTTACACTGTTCCACAATATCCTTCCCTTCGTGTCTCTATCTTGGATACCGCCGCGGGGTGTGCAGGTGCGGTTCCGTTATGTTCTGCTCTGTTCGCTAGGCACCTGCCAGGTTCCCACGCCTGACAGGGACCCCCCTGTGTCTTCCCCCTGCAACACCCCCTGCCACGGGATGTTGCCTGAATCCAACCCAGTCAGCTTCTGACTAACTTCTTCCCCAACCCCTAGTTTTACCAGTGTGAGGAGTGGCCCAATAAATAAAGCCTTTTTCTCCGCCTAGTGGCCGGAGTGTGAAGTGTAATGTGTTCTGGTGATACCTGGTCAGGAAAACTCCTTTAGTGCCATCAGACGTACCATCACTCCCCTTAGTGGCAGAGCGTCATACTGCAACGACCAGGTCTCTGGGGCGCTGCACAGTTGGTACCCAGGATGGAGGAGAGGAGACTCTCCTCCAGGCCCTAGGAACCATATAACTGTAAAAAAAAGAACTAAAATAAAAAATAGTGATATTCTCACCTTCCGGTGGCCCCTGCAGCCTTCCCGCACCTCGCGATGCTCCCGTTCCCAGAATTACCTAGCGGCAATGACCTGTGATGACATAGCAGTCTCGAGTGATGCTACGTCATCTGGGGTCATTGCCACGAGGCATCACTGGGAACGAGGGCATCGCGAGGAGTGGGAAGGCTGCCAGGGCCGCCGGAAGGTGAAAATGGAGCGCCCCGTCAGGGCAAGGGGTTACTTGGTACGGGGTCCAGTGTTCACAGGGGGATGTCACGGTGGCTGACCCGGTCCGTGGCCCTGGGACGTCCGTATAAAACGGAAAGGTCTTTAAAGGGATAAAGTTTATGTTCGTGATGCCATCTGTGGTATTCGGTCAGGGTGACCGACGCCGCTTTAAGGGGTGCGTTGGGGTGATGTTATGGCAGCTACAGTCATGGCCAAAAGTATTGACACCCCTGCAATTCTGTCAGATAATACTCATTTTCTTCCTGAAAATAATTGCAAACATAAATTCTTTGTTATTATTATCTTCATTTAATTTTTCTTAAATGAAAAAACACAAAAAGAATTGTCCTAAAGCCAAATTGGATATAATTCCACACCAAACATAAAAAAGGGGTGGACAAAAGTATTGGCACTGTTCGAAAAATCATGTGATGTTTCTCTAATTTGTATAATTAACAGCACCTGTAACTTACCTGTGGCACCTAACAGGTGTTGGCAATAACTAAATCACACTTGCAGCCAGTTGACATGGATTAAAGTTGATTCAACCTCTGTCCTGTGTCCTTGTGTGTACCACATTGAGCATGGAGAAAAGAAAGAAGACCAAAGAACTGTCTGAGGACTTGAGAAACCCAATTGTGAGGAAGCATGAGCAATCTCAAGGCTACAAGTCCATCTCCAAAGACCTGAATGTTCCTGTGTCTACCGTGCACAGTGTCATCAAGAAGTGTAAAGCCTGTTATGACCTGGTGGTCAGGACAATAATAGACCTGGTGGTTAAGAGTACACGGAATGACCTGATAGTCACTGATAATAAAGGACGAGCTCTGGGACGTGGGAACTCTGCTGACCGCAATCCAGTGGCGTAGGAAGTGGGGTGCGGGGGGGGGCGGTCCGCCCCGGGCGGCACAATGCGGGGGGCGGCCGGCGCTGCAGGAGAAGAAGAAAAAAAAAAAAAAGACGCCCCTTTAAATCTTCGGGCGGCGCCGTCCGCCGCCACGACCAGGGCCAGCTCCGAAGTGTTACCTATACACTGACACTATACACTGTATATTATATAGAGGTCCTGTGTATAATACCACCAGTGATCTCTGTATTACCTCTACACAGACACTGCATACTAAGTACAGATCTCCTGTGAATACTGGCACTTATGGTGATAGTATTGTGGTTTTTTTTTTTATTACTGATCAGTATTGTAGTATTCAGTCACTATGTGGTGGTAATATGTGGTCTGGAAATGGTGTTGTGGTATTTGTCCCTTGTATGTAGTATTATTCGGTTACTATGTGGCCTGGTCATGGTGTGGTGGTATTAAGTCACAGGTGTGGCATGTGGGGGTGACACCATTAGGCCCAGTTTAAGTTCTACAAAACAGGAAAACCATTTTTGGTAAACTTTGTGTGTATTGAGCCGGGAGGGGCCAAACTCGGGAACAGCCCCGGGCGGCAAAAGCTCTAGCTACGCCTCTGCCGCAATCCCTAATCCTATCACACACACTAGAAATAGCTGTGGATTGCTCCTAACGCTCCCTATGCAACTCTGCACAGCCTAAGGAACTAGCTAGCCCTGAAGATAGAAAAATAAAGCCTACCTTGCCTCAGAGAAATTCCCCAAAGGAAAAGGCAGCCCCCCACATATAATGACTGTGAATCAAGATGAAAATACAAACACAGAGATGAAATAGATTTAGCAAAGCGAGGCCCGACTTACTGAACAGACTTAGGATAGGAAAGGTTGCTTTGCGGTCAGCACAAAAACCTACAAAAAGACCACGCAGAGGGCGCAAAAAGACCCTCCGCACCGACTCACGGTGCGGAGGCGCTCCCTCTGCGTCCCAGAGCTTCCAGCAAGCAAGACAACAATAAAAATAGCAAGCTGGACAGAAAAATAGCAAACCAAAGAAATACAAGCAGGAACTTAGCTTCTGCTGGGAAGACAGGTCACAAGAACGATCCAGGAGTGAACTGGACCAATACTGGAACATTGACAGGTGGCATGGAGCAAAGATCTAAGTGGAGTTAAATAGAGCAGCCAGCTAACGAATTAACCTCGTCACCTGTGGAAGGAAACTCAGAAACACCCACCAGAGGAAGTCCATGGACAGAACCAGCCGAAGTACCACTCATGACCACAGGAGGGAGCCCGACAATAGAAATCACAACAGTACCCCCCCCTTGAGGAGGGGTCACCGAACCCTCACCAGAGCCCCCAGGCCGACCAGGATGAGCCAAATGAAAGGCAAGAACCAGATCGGCAGCATGAACATCAGAGGCAAAAACCCAGGAATTATCTTCCTGACCATAACCCTTCCACTTGACCAGGTACTGGAGTTTCCGTCTCGAAATACGAGAATCCAAAATCTTCTCCACCACATACTCCAACTCCCCCTCAACCAACACCGGGGCAGGAGGATCAATGGATGGAACCACAGGCGCCACGTATCTCCGCAATAACGACCTATGGAACACATTACGGATGGCAAAAGAAGCAGGAAGGGCCAAACGAAATGACACAGGATTGATAACCTCAGAAATCTTATACGGACCAATGAAACGAGGCTTAAACTTAGGAGAGGAAACCTTCATAGGAACATAACGAGACGACAACCAAACCAAATCCCCAACATGAAGTCGGGGACCCACACAGCGCCGGCGGTTAGCGAAACGTTGAGCCTTCTCCTGGGACAATGTCAAATTGTCCACCACATGAGTCCAAATCTGCTGCAACCTATCCACCACAGTATCTACACCAGGACAGTCCGAAGACTCAACCTGCCCTGAAGAGAAACGAGGATGGAAACCAGAATTGCAGAAAAACGGCGAAACCAAAGTAGCCGAGCTGGCCCGATTATTAAGGGCGAACTCAGCCAACGGCAAAAAGGACACCCAATCATCCTGATCAGCAGAAACAAAGCATCTCAGATATGTTTCCAAAGTTTGATTAGTTCGTTCGGTTTGGCCATTTGTCTGAGGATGGAAAGCCGAGGAAAAAGACAAATCAATGCCCATCCTAGCACAAAAGGATCGCCAAAACCTCGAAACAAACTGGGAACCTCTGTCAGAAACGATGTTCTCCGGGATACCATGTAAACGAACCAAATGCTGGAAAAATAATGGCACCAAATCAGAGGAGGAAGGCAATTTAGACAAAGGTACCAAATGGACCATCTTAGAAAAGCGATCACAAACCACCCAAATGACAGACATCTTTTGAGAGACGGGGAGATCCGAAATAAAATCCATAGAAATATGCGTCCAGGGCATCTTCGGGACTGGCAAGGGCAAAAGCAACCCACTGGCACGAGAACAGCAGGGCTTAGCGCGAGCACAAGTCCCACAGGACTGCACAAAAGAACGCACATCCCGTGACAAAGACGGCCACCAAAAGGATCTAGCCACCAAATCTCTGGTACCAAAGATTCCAGGATGCCCAGCCAACACTGAACAATGAATCTCAGAGATAACTCTACTAGTCCATCTATCGGGGACAAACAGTTTCTCCGCTGGGCAACGGTCAGGTCTATCAGCCTGACATTTTTGCAGCACCCGCCGCAAATCAGGGGAGATGGCAGACAAAATTACCCCCTCTTTGAGAATACCCGCCGGCTGAGGAACACCCGGAAAGTCAGGCACAAAACTCATTGACAGGGCATCAGCCTTCACATTCTTAGAGCCCGGAAGGTACCACAAAATCAAAACGGGAGAAAAAAAACGACCATCGAGCCTGTCTCGGATTCAACCGTTTGGCAGACTCAAGATAAGTCAAATTCTTGTGATCTGTCAAGACCACCACGCGATGCTTGGCTCCTTCAAGCCAATGACGCCACTCCTCGAATGCCCACTTCATGGCCAACAACTCTCGATTACCAACATCTTAATTACGCTCAGCAGGCGAAAACTTTCTAGAAAAGAAAGCACATGGCTTCATCACCGAGCCATCAGAACTTCTTTGTGACAAAACAGCCCCTGCTCCAATCTCAGAAGCATCAACCTCAACCTGAAATGGGAGCGAAACATCTGGCTGGCACAACACAGGGGCAGAAGAAAAACGACGCTTCAACTCCTGAAAAGCCTCTACAGCTGCAGAAGACCAATTGACCACATCAGCACCCTTCTTGGTCAAATCAGTCAACGGTTTAGCAACACTAGAAAAATTAGCGATGAAGCGCCGATAAAAATTAGCAAAGCCCAGGAACTTTTGCAGGCTCTTCACAGATGTCGGCTGAGTCCAATCGTAAATGGCCTGGACTTTAACAGGGTCCATCTCGATAGTAAAAGGGGAAAAAATGAACCCCAAAAATGAAACCTTCTGAACTCCAAAGAGACACTTTGACCCCTTCACAAACAAGGAATTCGCACGAAGGACCTGGAACACCATTCTGACCTGCTTCACATGAGACTCCCAATCATCCGAAAAGACCAAAATATCATCCAAATACACAATCAGGAATTTATCCAGGTACTCTCAGAAGATGTCATGCATAAAGGACTGAAATACTGATGGAGAATTGGAAAGCCCTAATGGCATAACCAAGTACTCAAAATGGCCCTCGGGCGTATTAAATGCTGTTTTCCATTCATCGCCTTGTTTAATACGCACAAGATTATATGCCCCTCGAAGATCTATCTTGGTGAACCAACTAGCCCCTTTAATACGAGCAAACAAATCAGACAGCAACGGCAAAGGATACTGACATTTGACTGTAATTTTATTAAGAAGGCGGTAATCAATACAAGGTCTCAAAGAACCATCCTTCTTGGCCACAAAAAAGAACCCTGCTCCTAACGGTGATGACGACGGGCGAATATGGCCTTTCTCCAAGGATTCCTTTATATAACTCCGCATAGCGGCGTGTTCTGGCACAGATAAATTGAACAATCGGCCCTTAGGAAACTTACTACCAGGAATCAAATTAATTGCACAATCGCAATCCCTATGAGGAGGTATGGCACTGGCTTTGGGCTCATCAAATACATCCCGATAATCCGACAAAAACTCTGGAACTTCAGAAGGAGTGGAAGACGAAATAGACAAAAATGGAACATCACCATGTACCCCCTGGCAACCCCAGCTGGACACAGACATAGATTTCCAGTCCAATATTGGATTATGAACCTGTAGCCATGGCAACCCCAAAACGACCACATCATGCAGATTATGCAACACCAGAAAGCGGATATCCTCCTGATGTGCAGGAGCCATGCACATGGTCAATTGGGTCCAGTACTGAGACTTATTCTTGGCCAAAGGCGTAGCATCAATTCCTCTCAATGGAATAGGATACTGCAAGGGCTCCAAGAAAAAACCACAGCGCCTAGCATACTCCAAGTCCATCAAATTCAGGGCAGCGCCTGAATCCACAAATGCCATAACAGAATAGGATGACAGAGAGCAAATCAGAGTAACGGACAATAGAAATTTAGACTGTACTGTACCAATGGTGGCAGACCTAGCGAACCGCTTAGTGCGCTTAGGACAATCGGAGATAGCATGAGTGGAATCACCATAGTAAAAACATAGCCCATTCCGACGTCTGTGTTCTTGCCGTTCAGCTCTGGTCAAAGTCCTATCACATTGCATAGGCTCAGGCCCATGCTCAGATAGTACCGCCAAATGGTGCACAGCTTTACGCTCATGCAAGCGTCGATCGATCTGAATGGCCAAAGACATAGACTCATTCAGACCAGCAGGCATGGGAAATCCCACCATGACATCCTTAAGGGCTTCAGAGAGACCCTTTCTGAAGATTGCTGCCAGGGCACATTCATTCCACTGAGTGAGCACAGACCACTTTCTAAACTTCTGACAATATATCTCCGCTTCATCCTGACCCTGACACAGAGCCAGCAAGATTTTCTCTGCCTGATCCACTGAATTAGGTTCGTCATAAAGCAATCCAAGCGCCAGGAAAAATGCATCAACATCACGCAATGCCGGATCTCCTGGCGCAAGGGAAAATGCCCCGTCTTGAGGGTCACCACGTAACAAAGAAATAATGATCTTTATTTGTTGAATAGGGTCACCTGAGGAGCGAGGTTTCAAGGCAAGAAACAATTTACAATTATTTTTGAAATTCAAGAACTTAGATCTATCACCATAAAACAAATCAGGAATTGGAATCCTAGGCTCTGACATCGGATTCTGAACCACAAAATCTTGAATGTTTTGTACCCTTGTAGTGAGATTATCCATCCAAGAGGACAGACCTTGAATGTCCATGTTTACACCTGTGTCCTGAACCACCCAGAGGTAAAGGGGAAAAGAGAGACAAAACACACTGCAAAGAAAAAAAAATGGTCTCAGAACTTCTCTTATCCCTCTATTGAGATGCATTAGTACTTTTGGCCACCTGTACTGTTTTGACCTGGTGGTCAGGACAATAATAGACCTGGTGGTTAAGAGCACACGGAATGACCTGATAGTCACTGATAATAAAGGACGAGCTCTGGGACGTGGGAACTCTGCTGACCGCAATCCCTAATCCTATCACACACACTAGAAATAGCCGTGGATTGCTCCTAACGCTCCCTATGCAACTCGGCACAGCCTAAGGAACTAGCTAGCCCTGAAGATAGAAAAATAAAGCCTACCTTGCCTCAGAGAAATTCCCCAAAGGAAAAGGCAGCCCCCCACATATAATGACTGTGAGTAAAGATGAAAATACAAACACAGAGATGAAATAGATTTAGCAAAGCGAGGCCCGACTTACTGAACAGACTGAGGATAGGAAAGGTTGCTTTGCGGTCAGCACAAAAACCTACAAAAAGACCACGCAGAGGGCGCAAAAAGACCCTCCGCACCGACTCACGGTGCGGAGGCGCTCCCTCTGCGTCCCAGAGCTTCCAGCAAGCAAGACAACAATAAAAATAGCAAGCTGGACAGAAAAATAGCAAACCAAAGAAATACAAGCAGGAACTTAGCTTCTGCTGGGAAGACAGGTCACAAGAACGATCCAGGAGTGAACTGGACCAATACTGGAACATTGCCAGGTGGCATGGAGCAAAGATCTAAGTGGAGTTAAATAGAACAGCCAGCTAACGAATTAACCTCGTCACCTGTGGAAGGAAACTCAGAAACACCCACCAGAGGAAGTCCATGGACAGAACCAGCCGAAGTACCATTCATGACCACAGGAGGGAGCCCGACAACAGAATTCACAACAGCTTTGGACCTGGTGACCTGGGGTGTTGGGCGAATGTCCTAAATAGCACCTGGACAGGCCACATGTTTGTGTGTTGGATGGTCCCAGGTTGGATGAATGTCCTGAATAACGCACAGTGAGACCGTGGTCCTGGTCGGTCTGTGTTGGAAGCTCCTGTGAGTGAAGTCTTCCTATTGCACCTGAGAGATCATGGACCTGGATGGTTGTGTGTTGGACGGTCCAAGGTGGGATGGACATCCTGAATAGTACACTGTGGAAAGCTTCTGTGTTGGGAGGTCCTGGAAGTAGGACTGGATCCCTGAAGAGCACAGAGTGACCATGGTCCTGGACGGTCTGTGCTGGGAGCTCCTGTGTGTGGAGTCTTCCTGGAGCACCTGAGACCGTGGACCTCGACGGTCTGTGTTGGGGAAGCTACCATCCTTCGGTGGCTCTGGACTGACTGATGTGTGCCTGCCAGGCAAGTTGGTGAACATAGTGAGGCAGCTTTCCCAGGAGAGAGGACTGACAAAGAGACAGCGTGTGGAGCAGGAGCTCCTGCTTATGATACTCTATGAACTGTGCGGTCACCCACGGCAACTGGTCAGATAAGGATCAGCGTGTTTAGTGTCGCAAACTGATGATGTGAAGCTTTATGTAAAGACTGTTTGCATTTGGTTCACGTTTCTATGGTTTATGACTGCTTAAATTAACCAAATAGACTGTTTATGTGAGAAAACTGTGCCCGTGTGTTTGAATCCCATGCCAAGTGTCCCCCAACAAATGCAGAGAGTGCTATCTCACACATGATTACCATTCAGGCTGCTTGCTAACATTGAATGGAGTGAAAATACATGCAGGGTAGTTCAGTTCAGAGGTTGAATGACATGATTACCTGTGTGAAGAGAGTAGATGGATGTTAATTCCTTGCCATGGAGTAACTGCCTTTAGCTTGATGCTTTGCTAATGCGATGCTTTGCTCAATGCGTGTGACCCCACACATGCGTGCACCCCTTAGAATGTATCAGACATCCAAGAGGACTAACAATGAAGCTAATAGCAAAAAGGTCACATTTTTTACCCATTATAGTATAAATCACACTCAGATATTTTCTGTCATCAAAAAATATTTACAGTGCCTTGCAAAAGTTTTCGGCTCCCTCGAACTTTTCAACCTTTTCCCACATATCATGCTTCAAATATAAAGATACCAAATGTAAATTTTTGGTGAAGAATCAACAACAAGTGGAACACAATTGTGAAGTTGAACGAAATTTATTGGTTATTTTAAATTTTTGTGGAAAATCAAAAACTGAAAAGTGAGGCGTGTAATATTATTCAGCCCCTTTAACGTAATACTTTGTTGCGCCACCTTTTGCTTCGATTACAGCTGCAAGTCACTTGGGGTATGTCTCTATCAGTTTTGTACATCGAGAGACTAAAATTCTTGCCTGTTCTTCCTTGGAAAACAGCTCGGGCCCAGTGAGGTTTGATGGAGATGGTTTGTCAACAGCAGTTTTCAGCTTTTTCCACAGATTCTCGATTGGATTGAGGTCTGGACTTTGACTTGGCCATTCTAACACCTGGATACGTTTATTTGTGAACCATTCCATTGTAGATTTTGCTTTATGTTTGGGAACATTGTCTTGTTGGAAGACAAATCTCCGTCCCAGTCTCAGGTCTTTTGCAGACTCCAACTGGTTTTCTTCAAGAATGGTCCTGTATTTGGCTCCATCCATCTTCCCATCAATTTTAACCATCTTCCCTGTCCATGCTGAAGAAAATCAGGTCCAAACCATGATGCTGCCACCACCATGTTTGACAGTAGGGATGGTGTGTTCAGGGTGATGAGCTGTGTTGCCTTTACGCCAAACATATCGTTTGGCATTGTTGCTAAAAAGTTTGATTTTAGTTTCATCTTACCAGAGCACCTTTTCCACATGTTTGTTGTGTCTCCCAGGTGGCTTGTTGCAAACTTTATACAAGACTTTACGGATATCTTTGAGAAATGGCTTTCTTCTTGCCACTCTTCCATAAAGGCCAGATTTGTGCAGTGTACTACTCATTGATGTCCTATGGGCAGACTGTCCCAGACAGACTAGTGGCTCAGTGGCCTTGCAGCGCTGAGGTCCTGGGTTCAAATCCCACCAAGGACATAATCTGCAAGATGTTTCTATCTTCTCCCCGTGTTTGCGTGGGTTTCCTCCGGGTACTCCGGTTTCCTCCCACATTCCTAAAACATACTGATAGGGATTCTAGATTGTGAGCCCCATTGGGGACAGCGATGATAATGTGTGCAAACTGTAAAGATATGAAATTATTACATTATATATTCATATATATGAATTATATATTCATATCTTTATTTAATATAATCCAATTTTATTTTTTTTCTCTCCATAAGAAGGTGATATTTAATATTGTACACACTGTGAATTGGTTCTATTACTCCGGCTAATGTAATTTTTTGATATACCGTTGTGGTTCTTTTCCATAGACATGTCTTTCTCTTTTGCGGTTCACAGGGGGTTAATCTAATGAATGTTCTGATTGCCCACCTGAGTTTTAATCTAAGCACTTGTTGTTTTAGTGTTCTGTGTTGTATAAAATGTTAATATGTGGTTCCATTTTCATGCCATGACTAAGACCTGATGGTCGAAACGCGTCGGCGTTGACCACCTGGGACTCCCATCTCTTTTTTGCTAATGTTTGCATTTTAAAGTGTTTCCAATAAATTGACTTTTTAGAAGATCCATGCTGGAGATTATTTTTTCTTTTTCATTGCTGGCTCTGGACTACGCCCTTGACCAAGGCGGCTCCGTGCATGGACATCATTGCATTGTTGAGGGATTGGTGAGCTGACTTATTTTCTTCCCATTTTTTCCTTTTTCACTATTTTTGTATTTTGCAAACTGTAAAGCGCTGCGGAATATGTTTGCGCTGTATAAAAATAAAGATTATTATTATTATCTCAGCTGTAGATCTCTGCAGTTCATCCAGAGTGATCATGGGCCTCTTGGCTGCATCTCTGATCAGTCTTCTCCTTGTTTGAGATGAAAGTTTAGAGGGACGGCCTGGTCTTGGTAGATTTGCAGTGGTATGATACTATTTGGGATGTTTAAAGTTTTGGAAATCATTTTGTATCCAAATCAGGCTTTAAGCTTCTCCACAACAGTATCACGGACCTGCCTGTTGTGTTCCTTGGTCTTCATGATGCTCTCTGTGCTTCAAACAGAACTCTGAGACTATCACAGAGCAGGTGCATTTATACGGAGACTTGATTACACACAGGTGAATTATATTTATCATCATTAGACATTTAGGACAACATTGGATCATTCAGAGATCCACAATGAACTTTTGGAGTGAGTTTGCTGCACTGAAAGTAAAGGGGCCAAATAATATTGCACGCCCCACTTTTCAGTTTTTGATTTTCCACAAAAATTTAAAATAACCAATAAATTTCATTCAACTTCTCAATTGTGTTCCACTTGTTGTTGATTCATCACCAAAAATTTACATTTGGTATGTTTATGTTTGAAGCATGATATGTGGGAAAAGGTTGAAAAGTTCCAGGAGGCCGAATACTTTCGCAAGGCACTGTATAATCCACCACTGAGCTTCTTCTAGCTATACATAGCCACTTTCCCCACCTAATATATAAACTAATTAGCACCTGTATGCTTTCCCCAATTCATTACCAGTCACTGCATACTCATTTCTCCCACTATGTACCTCCCGCTCCCGTGACTCATTATATTTACCTGCCCCTTCGGCCCCAATTCAGCCATGTCTCCTCTCTCCCACATTCTATTCATTATCAACAGCTGTACCCCCACATTCAATACATCATTTACTCCCCACCCTCAAAATTCATCATTATTTGCTCTCTCCCGATCATTATTTGCTCTCCCCACCCCACCTTCAATTCAATTGCTGTCCCTCTTCCCTCACTCTCAATTCATCATTTGCAGTCTCCCATCCCCTCCCCCACTTCATCATGTGCAGTGGGGGACTGCACTTCACTTCCCCACTTCATCATTTGCAGTCCTCTTTACCCCCATGCCATCCTTTGCAGTTCCTTTTAACCCCCACTTCATGTGCAGTCCCCCTTTAACCCCCTCCCCACATCATCATGTGCAGTCCCCCTTTAACCCCCTCCCCACATCATTATGTGCAGTCTCCCGTACTCCTTCCCCTGTCATCATGTGCAATTCCTCCTCCTCCTCCCCTCACCCATTTAGTTCATTTTGTACAGAAAACAAAAATGTTTTGTATACTTACCTCACAGTCGCTCCGCGGCAGTGCGCCTCTGCCTCCAGGGTAAATGCTAGACTGTATGGGCTCCCTCCAGGTATGATGTCATTTTCGGAGGCGTGTCATACGGGGGGCGTGTTCTGAGTTAGCAAAGGCAGGAAGAGAAGCTGCCATCTTCAGTAGTGAGCCGGCTAGCCGTATGGGTTGCAGTCAGGACCTGGAAGGAGCCCATACAGTATAGGCTCAACCAAAGACAGAGGGAGCAGGAGCTGCGCAGCCGTCAAGGTCAGACGGCCGTGCACAGCTCCGGGAAAACTCCCAGGCCTCAGTGCCGACATGTGCATCACAGTGCGCACCACTTTGCTGCACGATGGGGCCCGATGAACAGTAGCACATAATCCGGGCCCCGGACCTGCGGGCCCCTCTGTGTACTGCTGTTCACCGGGCCCCATACAGCAGTAAGGGCAGTAATGCCCTGATGGCGGCCCTGTGCTACCATCTTGTTCACATTCCACTGAAGATTTTCTATTAGGTACAAGTCAAGTAACTGTAAGGCTATGTGCCCACGTTCAGGATTGTTCGCAGAATATTCCTGATCAAAACTGGACTCCTTCCGCAGGAAATCTGCATGCGTTTTTATCGCGTTTTTAGCTCTGATTTTTCACGTTTTTTTCCGGAGCTTCCCAATGCAATAATATAGTGGCAAATCCGCAGATTTTCAGCAAAATTAATAAACATGCTGCGTTTTTTTCTGCAATGTGTTTTTTGTTTTTTTTTTGTGGGGAAAAAATGCAGCATAGGCACAAAAATTGCGGAATGCATTCTAATAATAGGATGCTTAATGTAAGCGCTTTTTAGCATTTTTGCAGCATAAAACCGATGAAAAAACACAAAAAAAGGCTAAAAATCCTGAACGTGGGCACACAGCCTAACAGTAATTCCAGAATTTCTCAGTAATAGGGATGAGCGGACCCGTGGGAATTTGGGTTCGTCGGGTTCAAGTTTTAGTCCAAAGTTTGGTTTAGATACAAGAATTTGAATTCAAATTTGAACCTGAACCCAAACCTCATAGAAATCAATGAGAACCCGAACTTTGGAACTGGAATCTCTCTCTCCAGTCTTCCCATTGATTTCCATATGGTTTAATATTGATAATTTTAAATAAAAATAGAAAACATTTTACTAGAAGAAATGCAAAAAGAAAATCTCCTCTCCTGGTGCTATCCCGCCAGTATCTGAACACCTGCATCACATGTGATCAAATGTGACCACTGCAGCCAACCAACAGCCTCAGCAATGGACTACATGAGACTGCAGTAGCCAATAATTGGCTAAAGTGATCCCGTGTGTTGAGAAGTGCGTCATTGCTGCAGCCGAGCAAACATAGGCAAGGTGGTTGTAGCTTTAGTAACAACGGGCATGTGTAGATTTTTTCGTTATTTCGTCATCTTGCCCTCCTTTGGATGGATTTGTGACAAAAGAAACCCCTTTTAAACTTTCGAAGATGAGTACTTTCGAAGATGAGTTTCATTTGTAAATGTGATATTAATGCTTCTCCGTTGAACCTCATTGATTTTTTTTCTCTTTTTCTTTTTATAAATTAATTACAGAAAACAAATGACATCACACAAGATAATTGAATGTTTAATTAGAAAGCACAAATGATAACATATTATTGTGCATTTTATTAGTACAGATCTGTTAATAATAGAAGAAAGCATGGACAACATAATAAAATCATCACTAAATCATAGCGATCAGCAAAAGCCAACACCAAAAAATGAATGCCTCTTGTGATTCAAATATTTACATAATTTCTGAATAATTCTTAAAGGGAGGAAACCCCCTTGTACATGCCTCATTATGGCATATGAATGTACTAGACAGGACCCCATCTATTAGCTTAAGTGGACAGCCACTAACAATAGCCCTTCCGTGTAATGGTCTTGTTAATGCACTACAGGGAATCTTTCAGCAGGACTTCACCCCCAAACAATTTATACCCACATGTAACTTTTTTAAAGACTAATCCAGCAATACCTTTATCTAGGCAATCCATTCCTCCAGCATTTGAATGGATATGCAATTGAGACTGAAATGCTTTGGACTTTGGAATCTCTTCTCAATCCTTTGTCACTCCAGCTCTATTTCCTGCACAGCGCTGCCTCCTCCTAATTGACTGACAGCTCTTGTATTGTCTAACTTCAAGCAAAGAAGCTGTCAGACAAGTAAGAGGAGGTGGTACTGGGTGGGGAAAAGATCTGGAGTGTCAGAGGCTTTGGAAGAGCTTCTATGCCAGTGGTCCCCAACTCCAGGCCTCGAGGGCCGCCAACAGTGCAGGTTTTCAGGATTTCCTTAGTATTGCACAGGGGTTGGAATCATCACCTGTGCAGATGATCACATTACCACCGATGCAATACTAAAGAAATCCTGAAAACCTGCACTGTTGGCGGCCCTCGAGGCCTGGAGTTGGGGAACCCTGTTCTATGCCCTGAAAGCACTTCATCTTCATTTCCATATCCATTAAAATGCTGATTTCTTAGGAATGGAGGAATTAACAGTACATGTAAAAGAAGTGCTTAATTTGTGTTTGTAAGCACTACATGTGGATATAAATAATTTGGGAGGTGAAATCCTACTGACGGATTCTCTTTAAATGACAGGTTCATTTAGATGGGGTGCCATGTAATGCTTCATGAAAACGTACATTTCGCTTGCCCCTGTAATACTGTAGATGATCACATGTGGGCAAAGCTGCATGCCTCTCCTATTAACACATCATAATGGGATATGCTTGAGCAAAGGGGTAGTCTACTTCAGTCACCATTTTTAAAGTGAATAATCACCATTTCTATTTTTTAGAATTAGCTGTAGCCAATGCTCCCCATTTGGCAAGCAGAACCCAGGACATATGCTCCATATGTTCTCCTCCCCTTGATATGTCTTTGAATGGGCCCTAGAGATTGTTCCAAGTCATGGACCACCACCATTAGTATCTTCTGATCTTCTCTCAGTTATGTTTCATTTACCTATAAAACATGCTTACATTTTAACTTAATGCTCTTGAGTTATACATGTGTTAATAAGACCCCACAATAAGTGTAAACTAGCAATGATAGTTTGGGCACCATGTAGGATTATTTATAGGATCTCTATAATATATTTTTCAAAGGTAGTCGTAGTCTCTCAGACCAGTCAAATCTGCACAGTTTGTGTAAGCCTTCCTCACGCTAACATCCTCTGCAGTTCATCTGTCATAGGGTAAGTAGATTGTGAGTCCCAATGGGAACATGGACTGATGTGACTAAAAAGATTGTGACTATAAGCTGCAGAAGATATGCGCCTATAGAGCTGACAGGAAGAAAATATTAAAATAAGCATCCCCCTACCACCTTATCAAGGAAAATTAGGGGACTTTGTCTTGATACATTCCTCCTTTCGATCTAAAAAGACGATCCTGGTTATAAAAGTCTAGCCTTAGTTTTCTGATGACTGATTGCCAATTGATGCCTGTTGTGACCTTTATTCTTAATTAGTGATGAGTGAATATACTCATTACTCGAGATTTCCCGAGCACATTTGGGTGTCCTCCGAGTATTTTTTAGTGCTCGGAGATTTTGTTTTCTTTGCCGCAGCTGGATGATTTACAGCTACTAGCCAGCTTGATTACATGTGGGGATTCCCTAGCAACCAGGCAACCCCACATGTACTTAGCCTGGCTAATAGCTGTAAATCATTCAGCTGAGGCGATGAAAACTAAATCTTCGAGCTGTAAAAAATACTCGGAGGACACCCGAGCGTGCGAGTAACGAGTATATTCGGTCATCACTATTCTTAATAATGCCAGACGTATTGCAAGGGACATGAGCCACTGTACATGTAAGTCAGTACGTTGACTCTTGCATATTAATCTGTGGAATGCCTGCTGATTACATATTGCATCATCACCCTGCGGTTTATTAGTCCACAAACCTTGAAGGACAAAAATGCCGGTTAATTAAACAATCGAACAATGAGGGATTACATCATTCCACCTTCCCCCAACTCTGTGGGAGAATGCCCTAAAGGAGAGCTGTGGAATATAAAAATGGGGCTTCCTCTATCTACAGAGAGACTCTACAGGATCAGCCCAAGGAACTATGACTCCATCTGGTGGAATATAGATCTGTTGTACTGCCCATTACTGAACTCACAAACACATTTGGATAACCCGGGTTGAGACAGTACTATATCTTGATGCCAGCTGGAGCTGGATATATGCACTACAGTCATGGTATCTGTCATCTGGAGGAGCATGAGCTGTGACTGCAGACTTTACCAGTGGGAGATACAAAAGCTGTAGGCCAAGCAAAATTTGGGAGACAGTTGGTATCGCCTGGTTTGGTTGAACAACCGGCCCCGGGTTGGGAATCTCCTGGACTGGGGGCATTGCAGTGTGGCCATCTACCCGAGGTTGCTGTAAGACAATGGACGTAAGGAATAAAAATAGTTTCATTGTTAACCTGACTAGGTGATTATTACAACTGAGAACCTCAGATCTTCACACCTGGGAACTGTAGAAGAAGCAATACAAGAAATGTGGCAAAATATTTGTCAAAGATATCACAGTCTTTGTGGGACCCAGAAACTATAAAGACGCCAAAATGGGAGACAAAGCAAAACAGGTGTTCTTGCCTGTAAGGACCCAAATGTCTTAAATAGGCTGCTCATAATTTCCTCTACAACAAAGAAGCAGATATCCTTGGTGTTAGGGTGTGGAAATGAAAAAAGGCAGAAGCAGTGTTTAAGTATTTGGGCTAAAGGGTGGTGAAGCTGGCATGGGAAGGGTCCCAGTTATTGTTGTTTTATATTATGGCATTTTTATCCTCTTTCAATACCTGACCCTATATGTGATTATGCAAAACATTACTTGCAAAACAACATTTGTTGACATCTGCCTGTACTCATATGATCTCATAAAATATATTCCATCGTTCCATTATCAATCTACAACAGAGGTGATCTTAGAAAAGAGACATAGTCAGACGGGACTGACTGTGACTGGCTCAAAAAGCATTTTGCTAGTTGGATCCTCTCTGGACTGATTGCAGATTTAGATAAGTGGCGTATTCACAGACAGAAAGTCCCAGATCAGCTCACTTTTTAGCGTTGAAAAATTGTCATCTGCATCACAGGTCTCCTTGTTCTGATAAATCTGTAATGAATATAATGATGTAAGTAAAGATTTACAACAGACGATTTGTGTGTGAACGATAAAGGTACCGTCACACTAAACAACTTCACAACGATATCGTTAGCGATCCGTGACGTTGCAGCGTCCTGGATAGCGATATCGTTGTGTTTGACACGCAGCTGCGATCAGGCCCCTGCTGTGCCATCGTTAGTCGCTGCAGAAAGTCCAGAACTTTATTTCGTCGCTGGACTCCCTGCAGACATCGCTGAATCGGCGTGTGTGACACCGATTCAGCGATGTCTTCACTGGTAACCAGGGTAAACATCGGGTTACTAAGCGCAGGGCCGCGCTTAGTAACCCGATGTTTACCATGGTTACCAGCGTAAAAGTAAAAAAAACAAACATTACATACTTACCTTCAGCTGTCTGTCCCCGGCGCTGTGCTTCTCTGCACTCCTCCTGCATCCTGTGTCAGCGACGGCCAGCCGGAAAGCAGAGCGGTGACGTCACCGCTGTGCTTTCCAGCCGCTGTGGTCACAGTCAGTGCAGGAAAGCAGAGCGCCGGGGACAGACAGCTGAAGGTAAGTATGTAGTGTTTTTTTTTTTTTTACTTTTACGCTGGTAACCAGGGTAAACATCGGGTTACTAAGTGCGGCCCTGCGCTTAGTAACCCGATGTTTACCCTGGTTACCGGCATCGTTGGTCGCTGGAGAGCTGTCTGTGTGACAGCTCTCCAGCGACCAAACAGCGACGCTGCAGCGATCGACATCGTTGTCGGTATCGCTGCAGCGTCGCTTAGTGTGAAGGTACCTTAAGACTGGTAAAGACAAGGAGGCAATACGGAACAGGGCGTTACATGACCACATAGCAAAATTAGAGGGGCCCCCACCACCAAATAGCAAAGTAGTACAAATTAGGCTATGTGAGCACGTTGAGTATTTGCTTGCAGAAATTTCTGCAAGGTTTCTGCATCTCTTGGCAGGAAAAACGCTACGGAAAAAATGTGCGTTTCTGCCGCATTTTTGGTGCTTTTTTTAATGCGTTTTTGCATGCGTTTTTGTACAGCAATAAATTTTTTTGAGCTAAATAAAGATATTTTTTAAAAAAGTTTTGTGATGAAATTTCTTGGTTCAACATCACCTTTTTCATGCTGATTGATGCCATGATTAAAACTTAAGTTGAAACGCGTTGGTAAACGCTGTGATTACCGCTTGATTGTGCACAGAGCTGTATCAATATAGTTCTTGTAATATTTTTTGGTGGTGTACCATTGGGGAAAATATTTTAAATATGTGCTAATAAGTGTTGGAATTTTTATGAAATTTTCCCGCTGGAATTCTTCTGTTTTTCTACATTGGACTGGTCTCTCAACCTTTTCCGTGAGGGAAGGAGTGAAGCGAGATCCACATAACGGGTGAGCTGACAAACCTTTCTTTCTTATTTAAAAATAAAATAATAAACCACAATATTCCTCACCTGTCCGCCAAGAAGATAATCTATAACGTCCCACGACGATCCTGATCACTTTGAGAGCAGTCACATCAGTGATGTGACTACTTTCAAAGACAGCCTGCGATACACTGACAGTATCACTGAGCTACCGTGAGTGTTCACCGGAGTTCATCAGCTGATCAGCTCAGGTGATCTTCCTTACAGCACCACTGCTGCGTCGGAAAATTCTCACGCAGCGGTGCCATAAGTGTGAGCACCAGAACTTATGAACTCCACTGAACTCTCACGGCAGCTCAATGATACACTGCGGGAGCGATTACCTCCTGTCAGTGTATCGCCGGAGGCTGGGTAGAGCGATCATATCTCAAAATGTGACTGTTCTACACGTGAGATTGCCGTGGGTTACTTGGATTACCTGGACTATGGCGAACAGGTGAGTGTATGTTGGTTTATTATTTTGCATTATTTCTATGATACGAGGGCGTCAGGGATTGGGCGTTAAGGTGAGTATACTTTTTTAATTTTTATTTGAATATGTATTTAATTTTACTTTTTTTTTCAGCTGTGAGCACAGGCGTCTCCCATCAGCGGCACCTGCTGCAACTGTTATCAGTGACAGCAGACGTAGCCCGATGGGAGCAGTAGTCTCATTGGCCCACGTCTGCGGGTCACAGTCACAATTGCGGGGTCACGCTGACGTCTGCCAGCATAATTCCGCTGCGCTGTGACCAACAGTACTGGCGGTAGCGTTACCACGGGTCACAGTCACAGCTACGGGGCCATGCTGACATCGGACAGTATGACCCTGCAGCGCTGTGACCGACAGTATCGGCGGTAGTGTTACCGCGGGTGATAGTCACAGCTGCGGGGTCATGCTGCAGCGCCCCAGAGTCCTGGTTTGTTGCAGTAATGTTATTCTTCCACCAGGGGGAGTGATGTTATGTCTGAAGGCAATAAAGGAGATCTTCTCATCAGGTAACACAATGCATGCAACATGTTCACACTCCAGACCAGAAGGGGAAGCTCTAAGCCTGTTTAAGGTGAACTCCCCTATATAACATCCTGATCTGGAGGGAAAGGGAGTTCAGAGTGCAGTTCCTGTCAGGAAGACAGACGGAGAGGAGCTCTGTGGCATGAAGTGCTGCAACTCCTGGGGAAAGACACCAAAAAGTGAGCATATTGCGTGGAGAGTGTGCAGGAAAGCAGAGCACAGGAGAGGAACATCAGAGGGAGACCAGCTAGAAGCAGGCTGCCTCCTTCTGAAGCGCACTACCGGTAGCCAGAACACCGAGGGAGTAAGGATCTCTATGCCGTTTCTTCAGAGACTGGCAGGACAGTTAATTCCACGTTAGCTGCCCGACCATTTACCCAGGAGGCAGGGTGGCAACTTGTGGGGGCAGGGCATCTCTAGGGTCCCTGTAAAAAGCCTCAGGCCACCAGTCATACGGGTTTGTCCTATCCATAAGGGGGACAGAGAGAAGAGACTACATCTACAATAGTTGTGAGGACCTTACCGAGTTGCTCAGCAGGGAGGTACTACAACACCCAGGCGCAAGGGGAAGGCTATTGAATTCCACCTGGATAAGGGGACTCTGGATTTGCCTTCAGACTGGCCGGACTCTGCCTGCCCTGTGGTCCCAACCCTGGACTGTGGATGCTGAAGCCTTCAGTAAAGGTAAAGAGACTGCAACCTTGTGTCCTCGTTATTCACTGAGCCTTACATCATCCACCATCCACCATCTACATTCTGGGAAGCCCTGGGGACATACCTCACGTGTGGGAAGGTATACCATCTAGCTGCCATAACATCACCCCAGCGGACCCCTAAGCAGCGTCGGTCACCTTGACCGAATACCACAGGTGGCGTCACGAACATTATCCCTTTAAAGACCTTTCCCCCACAACATCACCGAACCTCCTGAGGGCCACGGACCGAGTCAGCCACCATGACATCCCCACTGACAACAGAAGGGCCCGGTACTGAGTTCCCCATAGCCCTTGTGGGCGCTCCAATGCTGACATCTGACAGTATGATCCCGCAGTGCTGTGACCGACGGTCCTACCGATGGTACTGGATGGTATGGTTACTGCCAATAAGAACCACAGTGCCGGTATTTCCCAGTGTTTCACACAGATGACAGCATGGGAGACAACATAGGAAGCCGGTAAAACACAAAACATAAACTCAGCAAATCTTCAGAACATATTTTTATACCTGCGTTTTTGCTGCAGATTTGACTGACTCAATTGAAGTCAATGGGTGAAAAACGCTACAGAAATGCATAAAGAATTGACATGCTGCAGAAAAAAACACACTGCACATACAAACAGAAATTTACTGATCATTTGCACAGCAGATCAGGATTGTCATTGAATAAGTTTGCATAAGGATTCCATAGCCTTTTTGGCCCATTTCCACATGGAAAAAAACGCAGCAAAAACGCACTGTGTGCACGTAGCCTTAAAGGTATAGATAAAAGAGCCCTGCATTGTAGTATATAATTGATATACTGTATGGAAAGCCCAGTTTTGTATTCTCAAAATGACATGCCCACCAGGCCGTGGGGTACTTGGAAACGGGTCGGACAGTTCTTTGGGGAAGTCACGGGGCCGTGACCCGACTCCGTGGCTTTGGTTGTGCCATAAAATGGGGAATATGTACCGTATACACTTGAGTATAAGCTGAGATTTTCAGCCCATTTTTTTAGGCTGAAAGTGCCCCTCTCAGCTTATACTCGAGTCATTGTTCCAGGGGGTCGGCGGGGGAGGGGGAGCGTCAGCTGCCAAATCATACTTACCTGCTCCCGGGGCATTTCTGCACGTCCCTGCTTCTCCGGCGCCGGCAGCTTCTTCCTGTGTTCAGCGGTCACGTGGTACCGCTCATTAAAGTAATGAATATGGACGCATACTCATTACTTTAATGAGCGGTACGATGTGACCGCTGAACAAAGGAAGAAGCTGCGGGCGCTGGAGACCATCTGTCAGAGAGAAGCTGCCAGGGACCGCGCTGGGAGCAGGTGAGTATGACGGGGGAGGTGAGCATTGCTCGATATTCACCTGTCCCCGTGCCACCGTCACGCGCCGCTCCGTCTTCCACGTCCTCTGCCTGTGACGTTCAGGTAAGAGGGCGCAATGACGTGCTTAGTGTGCATGCCGCCCTCTGCCTGAACAGCGGTGGAACAGGGAAAGGTGAATATCGCAAGTGCCGGGGTCCACGCCTGCTCAGGACAAGAGGTGAGTATGTCATTTTTCTTTTATTGCAGCATATGGGGCAAATGTTTCTATGGAGCATCTTATGGGGCCATAATCAGCCTTTATGCAGCATTATATGGGGCACATTTTCTATGGAGCATCTTATAGCGCCATAATCAAACTTTATGCAGGATTGTATGGGGAAAATGTTTCTATGGAGCATCTTATGAGGCCACAATCAACCTTTGTGCAGCATTATATGGGGCATATTTTTGTATGAAGCATCTTATGGGGCCCATCTTAAACTTTATGGAGTATTATATGGGGTATATTTTATTATGGAGCATCTTATGGGGCCCATCATGAACTTTATGGAGCATTATATGGGGCGTATTTTGTATGGAGCATCTTATGGGGCCCATCATGAACTCTATGGAGCATTATATGGGGCTCTTGATTCAATATGGATATTCAAAAACACTTAACCTACTGATGTCTCAATTCATTTTACTTTTATTGGTATCTATTTTTATTTTTGAAATTTACCAGTAGCTGCTGCATTTCCCACCCTAGACTTATACTCGAGTCATTAAGTTTTCCCAGTTTTTTGTGGCTTATACTTGGGTCGGCTTATACTCGAGTATATACGGTATATGGGATTTAACGTGACGTCACCTGTGGTGTTCGGCAACGGATGGCCGACGCTGCTCAAGGAGACCGCTGGAGCTGATGGTGACACAGCTGGGATTGTTCTGCTCCCCACAGGTGGAGTGGGGCACCAGGGGTATCCGTCCCGTTTATGTCAGGCTTCATGTACCTTGTGGTGCAGGACTCAGGGTGCAAGAGATCACTGAATGACACATGGGCTGTAGTTTTCTTTTCCTTTACTTGATGGTTGACCTGCAGTCCCCTGCCCTCCGGATTTAGCTGCCGGGACTTCAGTACCCATGCAACCATGGACTCCGGTATCCGGTTCCTAGCGCTCAGCTCTGGGGCGAGTTTAATCACAGCTCCAGTCCCCAGGGTCTGCTCTACTTCTCTCCTACTGACACCTGGTAAGGGGACCCCTCCTTGCTTACAGGCATGACATTACTCCCTGTGAGGGAGGCAATGCCACTGTGGCAACTGGACTCCTGGGGTGCCACATTACAAATGGATGGGTACCCTCAAACTTAGGGTCCTGGATAGAATATCATAAGTACGGCATCAGCAGTATTGCTCCCTGTCTGCTTCAAATTCTATACGATCTCTCTAAAAGATTCATCTAACATGTCTACTTAATGGGGTATTCCCATCTCTTAAATTTATACCAAATCCATAGAATACGCCATGAAGGTATGGCATGTGTGTGTCCAACCAATGTGACTTGCATCTATCACAAGACAGCTGAATGGGAATTCTGACCATCTCTCCATTGACAGCAGTAAGTGTCAGGTTTCTATTTTGGAGATAGATTTAGATCCCATTGGTGGTATGTAAAGCCGCCAGGGTATTAGTCGTGGCAACAAGCTGTAGTGTCTCCACACCCTGGTGCCCCACAGATTAAATACAATGTCCGTCCTGCTGTATGTGCAGAAGAACACTTCAGTTGCTGGAGTCCTTTCGTCTGTCAGTCCAGCTTCAGATCCACGGATCTCACAAATCACTCCAAACTCCATATCCATGCTCAACAATTTAACTTTACTTAATGACAGAGTTTCCGTTACAAGTACAGTAAATAAAGGCACAGATGATTGGCCTCGGGGAGACCAAAACATCCAACACCGCGAAGACACCATCACGTGTTTCTCAACGCAGTGATTCCAGAACACTGCCCCCATCCCTTATGGGAAATATGCAGATGCATGTAAAGAAGCTGCGGAGACACCATCACATGTTTCTCGACGCAAGCAGTGAATAGCCAGGCCTTTCCCCGGGAAGGAACAACCACGGGAAGGGCAGCATCCTATGAAGGAAAGCCACCTATGCCAAGCATGGTATCCATCCACAGACAACTGTTTCGGGGTTTTTGCCCCTCATCAGTGTGGAGTAGGAATCTGGCTATTAGGAGCAGTGCCTAGTAAAAAGGCTGTAAAGGCACAGATGATTGGCCTCGGGGAGACCAAAACATTCAACACCGCGGAGACACCATCACGTGTTTCTCAACGCAGTGATTCCAGAACACTGCCCCCATCCCTTATGGGAAATATGAAGATGCATGTAAAGAAGCTGCGGAGACACCATCACGTGTTTCTCGACGCAAGCAGTGAATAGCCAGGCCTTTCCCCGGGAAGGAACAACCACGGGAAGAGCAGCATCCTATTAAGGAAAGCCACCTATGCCAAGCATGGTATCCATCCACAAGTACAGTAAAGTTCCTTTGTAATGGCAGTCAAGAAGCTTTCCCTGGCAGTCTCCGTTTCTCCTGGCCATCTCGGCCCCTCCGGACAATCCCTGTCCCACCTGACAATCCCTGTCTCTTCTGGCCATCCCAGCCTCTCTGCACATTCCCTGCCCCGTCTGGACCGTAAGTGCCTTTGGGTCCACCAGCTTCCCACTCCCCTTGTCCGGTCTCAGTAGGAGAAGGTAGAAGGCTCACCATCTCAGCTGCGCCTAATCCTGACCGTAGGCCCTGGATCCATTTGGGGTCGGTTTCCATTGAAGGTGGTGACCATTAGCATGTTCCTCAGCTGGGGCCCCTGTCATGATCCCAATGGCAGGGGATCACAAAAGGACAAGCACAAAAGCAAAACAAGCTCTAGGGTGATGGAACCTGAGCTGACCGCGATACTGAACCTAACACACAACTAGCTGTAGCCGGGGAACGTGCCTACGATGATTCTAGACGTCTCGCGCCAGCCGAAGAACTAACTTCCCCTATTAGAAGAAACACAGACCTCTCTTGCCTCCAAAGAAACACCCCACAGAAATAGCAGCCCCCCACATGTAATAACGGTGAAATGAGAGGAAAGCACATACGTAGTTATGAAAACAGATTCAGCAAAATGAGGCCCGCTAAAGCTAGATAGCAGAGGATACAAAAGTGAACTGCGCGGTCAGCGAAAAACCCTTCAAAAAACCATCCTGAAATTACTTGAACTCATGTGTCAACTCATGGAACATGAGGAGTAATTTCAGCCCACAAGAGCAACCAGCAACAAGAAATCACATATCTGCAAGCTGGACAAGACAAAAATAAAGCAAAACGTGGAACAGGAAAATCAAAACTTAGCTTGTCCTGAAGATTACAGAAGCGGGTAGCAGAGGTAAAAAGACACACTGATTACATTGGTAGCCGGCGAGGAAATGACAAGAAAGCCAGGCTAAATAGGAAACTCCCATATCCTGATGGAACAGGTGGACACCAGAGACCGCAGAGAACACAAGTCACCCAGTACCACCAGTAACCACCAGAGGGAGCCCAAAAACAGAACTCACAACAGTACCCCCCCCTTGAGGAGGGGTCACCGAACCCTCACGAGAACCACCAGGGTGACCAGGATGAGCCCTATGAAATGCACGGACCAAATCGGCAGCATGAACATCAGAGGCAACCACCCAAGAATTATCCTCCTGACCATAACCCTTCCACTTGACCAAATACTGGAGCTTCCGCCTGGAAACACGAGAATCCAAGATCTTCTCCACAACATACTCCAATTCTCCCTCCACCAGCACCGGAGCAGGAGGCTCAAGCGAAGGAACAACAGGTACCTCATACTTCCGCAACAACGACCGATGGAACACATTATGAATAGCAAACGATGCCGGGAGATCCAAACGAAACGACACAGGGTTAAGAATTTCCAAGATCCTATAGGGACCGATGAACCGAGGCTTGAACTTAGGAGAAGAGACCTTCATAGGAACAAAACGAGAAGACAACCACACCAAGTCCCCAACACGAAGACGAGGACCCACGCGGCGACGGCGATTAGCAAACTGCTGAGCCCTCTCCTGGGACAACTTCAAATTGTCCACCACATGACTCCAAATCTGATGCAACCTATCCACCACCATGTCCACTCCAGGACAATCAGAAGGCTCCACCTGACCAGAGGAAAAACGAGGATGAAACCCCGAATTACAAAAGAAAGGAGAAACCAAGGTAGCAGAACTAGCCCGATTATTAAGGGCAAATTCGGCAAGCGGCAAAAAGGTAACCCAGTCATCTTGATCAGCAGAAACAAAACACCTTAAATAAGTTTCTAAGGTCTGATTAGTTCGTTCAGTCTGGCCATTCGTCTGGGGATGGAATGCAGACGAAAAGGACAAATCAATGCCCATCTTAGCACAAAACGTCCGCCAAAATCTAGACACAAACTGGGATCCCCTGTCAGAAACGATGTTCTCCGGAATACCATGCAAACGAACCACGTTCTGAAAAAACAGAGGGACCAACTCAGAAGAGGAAGGTAACTTAGGCAAGGGTACAAGATGAACCATCTTAGAAAAGCGGTCACACACAACCCAGATGACGGACATTTTTTGAGAGACAGGAAGATCCGAAATAAAGTCCAAGGAAATGTGCGTCCAAGGCCTCTTTGGGATAGGCAAATGTGACGACAATCCACTGGCCCGAGAACAGCAAGGCTTAGCCCGAGCGCAAACTTCACAAGACTGCACAAAAGAACGCACATCCCTCGACAAGGAAGGCCACCAAAAAGACCTGGCCACCAAGTCTCTAGTACAAAATATTCCAGGATGACCTGCCAACGCAGAAGAATGGACCTCGAAGATGACTCTACTGGTCCAATTATCCGGAACAAACAGTCTTTCAGGCGGACAACGATCAGGTTTATCCGCCTGAAACTCCTGCAAAGCACGTCGCAAGTCTGGAGAGACAGCCGACAAAATCACCCCATCCCTCAGGATACCAGTAGGCTCAGAATTTCCAGGGGAGTCAGGCACAAAACTCCTAGAAAGAGCATCCGCCTTCACATTCTTTGAACCTGGCAGGTATGAAACCACAAAATTGAAACGGGAGAAAAACAGTGACCAACGAGCCTGTCTAGGATTCAGACGCTTGGCAGACTCAAGGTACATCAGATTTTTGTGATCAGTAAAGACCACCACACGATGTCTAGCACCCTCAAGCCAATGACGCCACTCCTCAAATGCCCACTTCATGGCCAAAAGCTCCCGATTACCAACATCATAATTCCGTTCAGCGGGCGAAAATTTTCTAGAAAAGAACGCACATGGCTTCATCACTGAGCCATCGGAGCTTCTCTGCGACAAAACCGCCCCCGCTCCAATCTCGGAAGCATCAACCTCAACCTGACGCAACACAGGAGCGGAAGAAAACCGGCGCTTAAGTTCCTGAAAGGCCTCCACAGCCGCAGGAGACCAATCCGCAACATCAGCACCCTTCTTAGTCAAATCCGTCAAAGGTTTAACAACACTAGAAAAATTAGCTATGAAACGACGATAAAAATTAGCAAAGCCCAAGAACTTCTGTAGACTCTTAAGAGATGTAGGCTGCGTCCAGTCACAAATAGCCTGAACCTTGACGGGATCCATCTCAATAGTAGAAGGGGAAAAAATATACCCCAAAAAAGAAATCTTCTGGACTCCAAAGAGACACTTTGAACCCTTTACAAACAAAGAATTGGCCCGCAGGACCTGAAACACCTTCCTGACCTGCTGAACATGGGACTCCCAGTCATCAGAAAAAACCAAAACATCATCCAAATACACGATCATAAATTTATCCAGATATTCACGGAAAATATCGTGCATAAAGGACTGGAAGACAGAAGGAGCATTAGGAAGTCCAAAAGGCATCACCAAATACTCGAAATGGCCCTCAGGCGTATTAAATGCGGTTTTCCACTCATCACCCTGCTTTATCCGCACAAGATTATACGCACCCCGAAGATCAATCTTAGTGAACTATCTAGCCCCCTTAATGCGAGCGAACAAATCAGTCAACAATGGCAAAGGATACTGATATTTGACTGTAATCTTATTCAAAAGACGATAATCTATACAAGGCCTCAAGGAACCATCTTTCTTGGCCACGAAAAAAAAACCTGCTCCCAAAGGGGACAAAGATGGACGGATATGTCCCTTTTCCAAGGACTCCTTAACATAATTCCGCATAGCAGCATGCTCTGGCACTGACAGATTGAACAAACGACCTTTAGGAAACTTACTGCCAGGAATCAAATTTATAGCACAATCGCAATCCCTGTGAGGAGGAAGCGAACTGAGCTTAGGCTCCTCAAAAACATCCCGATAATCAGACAAAAATACAGGAACCTCAGAAGGAGTAGATGAAGCGATAGAAATCGGAGGTGCATCATCATGAACCCCCTGACATCCCCAGCTTAACACAGACATTGTTTTCCAGTCCAGGACTGGGTTATGAGTTTGTAACCATGGCAGACCAAGCACTAAGACATCATGTAAATTATACAGTACCAGGAAGCGAATCACCTCCTGATGAACGGGAGTCATACGCATGGTCACTTGTGTCCAGTACTGAGGTTTATTCATAGCCAAAGGTGTAGAGTCAATTCCTTTCAAAGGAATAGGAACTTCCAGAGGCTCCAGACTAAACCCACAGCGATTGGCAAATGACCAATCCATAAGACTCAGGGCAGCGCCTGAATCCACATAGGCATCGACGGAAATGGATGATAAAGAACAAATCAGAGTCACAGACAGAATGAACTTAGACTGTAAAGTACCAATGGCAGCAGACTTATCAACCTTTTTTGTGCGTTTTTAGAGCATGCTGATATAACATGAGCTGAATCACCACAATAAAAACACAACCCGTTTTTCCGCCTATAGTTTTGCCGTTCACTTCTGGACTGAATTCTATCACATTGCATTGTCTCAGGTGCCTGTTCAGAAGACACCGCCAAATGGTGCACAGGTTTGCGCTCCCGTAAATGCCGATCAATTTGAATAGCCATAGTCATGGACTCATTCAGACCTGTAGGCGCCGGGAACCCCACCATAACATCTTTAATGGCCTCAGAAAGGCCATCTCTGAATTTTGCAGCCAGAGCGCGCTCATTCCACTGAGTAAGCACCGACCATTTCCGAAATTTCTGACAATATATTTCTGCTTCATCTTGCCCCTGAGAGAGAGCCAATAAAGCTTTTTCAGCCTGAATCTCTTGGTTAGGTTCCTCATAGAGCAAACCCAATGCCAGAAAAAACGCATCCACATTAAGCAACGCAGGATCCCCTGGTGCCAATGCAAATGCCCAATTCTGAGGGTCACCCCGCAGGAAAGATATAATAATCTTGACCTGCTGAGCAGGGTCTCCAGAGGAACGAGATTTCAATGAAAGAAACAACTTGCAATTGTTCCTAAAATTCAGAAAACTAGATCTATCTCCAGAAAAAAACTCTGGGATAGGAATTCTAGGTTCAGACATAGGAGCATGTACAACAAAATCTTGTATATTTTGAACCTTAGCAGCAAGATTATTCAGGCTGGAAGCCAAACTCTGGACGTCCATGATAAACAGCTGAGGTCAGAGCCATTCAAGGATTAAGAGGAGGATAGAAGCAGCCAGGCAGCAATTAAGGCTAGGCAGCAACCTCTGGGAGAGGAAAAAAAAAAAAAAAACTTCCTCAGACTACTTTTCCTCCTACTTCAGCCAATACGATTACCACTTTTGGCCGGCTATACTGTCATGATCCCAATGGCAGGGGATCACAAAAGGACAAGCACAAAAGCAAAACAAGCTCTAGGGTGATGGAACCTGAGCTGACCGCGATACTGAACCTAACACACAACTAGCTGTAGCCGGGGAACGTGCCTACGATGATTCTAGACGTCTCGCGCCAGCCGAAGAACTAACTTCCCCTATTAGAAGAAACACAGACCTCTCTTGCCTCCAAAGAAACACCCCACAGAAATAGCAGCCCCCCACATGTAATAACGGTGAAATGAGAGGAAAGCACATACGTAGTTATGAAAACAGATTCAGCAAAATGAGGCCCGCTAAAGCTAGATAGCAGAGGATACAAAAGTGAACTGCGCGGTCAGCGAAAAACCCTTCAAAAAACCATCCTGAAATTACTTGAACTCATGTGCCAACTCATGGAACATGAGGAGTAATTTCAGCCCACAAGAGCAACCAGCAACAAGAAATCCCATATCTGCAAGCTGGACAAGACAAAAATAAAGCAAAACGTGGAACAGGAAAATCAAAACTTAGCTTGTCCTGAAGATTACAGAAGCGGGTAGCAGAGGTAAAAAGACACACTGATTACATTGGTAGCCGGCGAGGAAATGACAAGAAAGCCAGGCTAAATAGGAAACTCCAATATCCTGATGGAACAGGTGGACACCAGAGACCGCAGAGAACACAAGTCACCCAGTACCACCAGTAACCACCAGAGGGAGCCCAAAAACAGAACTCACAACAGGCCCCTTCCTGCCATAGCAGCTTTATCCCCATGGCTTGCAGACTATCACTGTTCACTGCTGCATCCTGACTGCACTTATCCCTAACCAGGAAGTCCCTCTCTATATCCCCTGCTCTATGCTGCACTGCTCTGTAGCCACTGCCTTCTAGAAAACCCCCATGCTAACTAAACTTAAGCTAATAATCCTATTCCCTATCTCTAATGTGCCTCACTAATCAAACCCCACTATTACCTATGCTAACGTCTATACTATCCCTAAGGCTACTTTCACACTAGCGTCGTGCGCTGCACGTCGCGATGCGACATGCAGGCGCAACGACGCCAGCGTTGTTTGCGCCGCACAACGGGATGCAGATTTTCCAAGCATCCGCTGCCCCATTGCGAGGTGCGGGGAGGTGGGGGCGGAGTTCCGGCCGCGCATGCGCGGTCGGAAAAAGCGGTCCGTCGGCAGCAAAAAATGTTACATGTAACGTTTTTTGCTCCCGGCGGTCCGCCACAACACAGCGCAACCATCGCACGACGGTTGCTACGTGTGTCAAGGCGTGTCAATGCGTCGCGAATGTTAATCTATGGGGCAAAAACGCATCCTGCAAACAACTTTGCAGGATGCGTTTTTTCCCCTAAACGACGCATTGCGACGTATTGAAAAAAACGCCAGTGTGAAAGTAGCCTAACTCTGTAAATAAACACATATCAAAGACATTCACATTACAGTACATAAATAATACAGCACATTACATTAACATTAACAAACGACAAGGTGCCGTATGTAATACATGTGTAGAGTATCCACAGGGGAGGAAGAAACCTGACGGACTCTGTCACCTCCTTACAGGTACATGCACATATTGTATATTCATGACATATCATGATGGAAACAACCCTAGAACAAAACCTAGATCATAGGGTTTAATGTGTATCTAAGCTATAATTCGGCAGAAAAACTAAGACTCTAATATCAACCATACGAGAGCCATCAGAATTTGGTCTAATTATGAAGAATTCGACAGAGAAAGTGAATCGCCCCTGATGCAGCATTATCAGCTGCTCAGACATGGCGGATTCATGGTGTTACAAAGAAACTGAAGTGGTTTACTAATGAATGACATTTATTACCAAGTAAACGTCTGACCACAGTGAGATGGAGTGGGGTCCCAGGAGTCAGGACACCCATTAGTAATTAGTATAGATAGGTCATAAAAGTTTTAAATTGTGGAAAAACCCTTTACAGAAAGTTTTCAACTTTACCACAATGTTTATTATCGCATAGGCGCATTACAATGTGTTTATCTGCGTGATATGGTAGTTGTTACTTATAAGCTGTGACATCTCTGGCATTTCTTCTGATTTATAGGCCAGACTTGAAGTCATGCATACATCACGTCACAATAATGACGTCGTACCAGATCTACTAATTAGGAGAGGCATCAGGGATACCAACAAGAGGGAGGAGGATTACGGGGCTTTGGTCAAACAGCCACAAACTACTTTTTGCTCTTGTTCCTCTTGTTACAAAAGAAGTCAACAACACTGTCCACTACATATAAACTTTCAGGATGGCGCTGGTAATGTTTGTGGATAAGACTGAGAAACTTTAAGTTTGCCTTCTGGAGGCCATGTTGGCTGTCAGACAACTTTCTAATGAACTAATGGAATTTTTATTAACCTGACAGAAGATGACAACTTTATAATCTGTTATTATGGCCCAAATAATTTTTTGTATCCTCACCAACCCCCTGCAGACTGTGAGCCCTCGCGGGCAGGGTCCTCCCTCCTTATGTACTCGTGTGCCTTGTTATCTGCTCATGTTTAATGTATTTGTCTATATTTGCCCCGTATTCACATGTAAAGCGCCATGGAATAAATGGCGCTATAAAAATGTATAATAATAATAATAATAATAATTTTAACATTTTTATTTAAGGGCAAATGAGATTAAAAAAGCCAGTGATTACTCTGATTGGTAACAGTATGGGTGACAAGAAAATGGCAATATATATCTTACATACCTGAGCTTCTATATTGGAAATCTGATAGCCCAAATAGGAAACCAGTTCTGAAAAGGATGGTCTTTTCTTAGAATCAAAAGCCCAGCAGGACTGCATCAGGAAATATCTGCAGAGAAAGCAAAATATATGTGTCACGTCTGCACAAGGGTAGATCTGACAAACAGCACAATATATAGGTACAACGGGTGATAAAGGAAGAGGAAGACCCTAAAGATAGGGAGCAAGGGATGGGACACCCCCTGACACCAACCTGTGCCTGTCCCTAAGCTCCCCTAATTCCCTATGTGGGTTCTTCCCCCTGCCATCACGTGCCTAATCCCTGATTGCCACCTCAATATACCCTGGCTAGTGCACTGGCTGGCAAGGACGCTAGACTTACCACTGCAGGTAATATAACACAGGGAAAGAGACAAACAAGGGACTAACAGAAAAGATACAACTCAGCTCAGAATCTGCAGCTAAGCTCCACCGCAGCAGAGTAAATGGCACAGTAAACAGGACTCCAACAGCGGCAATATCCCAGTCACAGGAGAAACCCACACACTAGCTGGTCTGCATAGGAATAACTCTATAACCGACAATCAGCTGATGCTTCCTGTGACTATTTAAATAAAGATGGGGAGTGGTTACCAATACAATAAAACATAACTTTTATCTAAAAAACTATTGGATAATTCTCAACAAGACACAACAGTGATAAACTGCAAAAAGTGCCCATGTAAACCAGTGCTCAATAAAAAATGGTTTTATCTCACCAAATCTGTAGTTTCCTTCACAGGAGCATCTGTATATATTAAGGATATTAAGGGGGGAGAGAGTTTCTATCCTACCCCGGTCGTGCCCCTGTAGTGCTCCTGCCCTGACAAGGGCAGTCCCCAAGTCAGGCTAGTAAGTTGTACCCACCACTGCCCTGTAAACTTCCCACTTTCCACGGAAGCTTTTGAAAAGTCCATATACACTACGTCCACTGGGTTCCCTTGGTCCAGTCCAGAACTTACCTCTTCATAGAAGCTGATCAGATTAGTCTGACATGAACGGTCCCTAGTAAACCTGTGCTGATACTGGGTCATGAGGTTATTCCTCTTCAGATACTCCAGTATAGCATCCCTTAGAATACCGAGTTCAGTTTTTGTCCCCTTTTTGAATATTGGCACCACATTTGCTATACGCCAGTCCTGTGGTACAGACCCTGTCATTATGGAGTCTTTAAAGATTAAAAATAATGGTCTATCAATGACTGTACCTAATTCCTGCAGTACTCGAGGGTGTATCCCATCCGGGCCCGGAGATTTGTCAATTTTAGTGATTTTTAGACGCCGACGTACTTCCTGCTGGGTTAAGCAGGTGACATTTAATGGGGAACTGTTATCACTAATCATTTTGTCTGCCATGGGATTTTCTTGTGTAAATACTGATGAAAAAAAGTCATTTAGCATATTGGCTTTTTCCTCATCCTCATTCACCATTTCACCCAGACAATTTTTAAGGGGGCCAACACTATCATTTTTTAGTTTCTTACTATTTACATAGTTAAAGAATATTTTGGGATTGTTTTTATTCTCTCTGGCAATGAGTCTCTCTGTCTCAATCTTTGCTGCCCTGATTTGCTTTTTACAGAATTTATTTAATTTTTTGTATTTAATTTAATGCCTCCTCACTACCTACTTCCTTTAATTCTCTAAATGCTTTCTTTTTGTCACTTATTGCGCCCCTTACAGCTCTATTTAGCCATATTGGTTTCCTCCTATTTCTAGTATGTTTATTCCCATACGGTATATACTGTGCACAGGTCCTATCCAGGATGCTAATAAATGTCTCCCATTTTCTTTGTGTATTTTTATGTCTCAGGATATCGTCCCAGTTAATTGCACCAAGATACTCTCTCATCCGTTGGAAATCTGCCCTCCTGAAGTTTAGTGTCCTTGTACCCCTCTACTACACATCTTATTGAAGGATACATGAAAACTTATTATTTTGTGATCACTATTCCCCAAGTGACCCCCAACCCTTATATTTGATATGCGGTCTGGCCTGTTGGTTAATATTAGGTCTAGCAGTGCCCCCCTTCTTGTTGGGTCCTGAACCAATTGTGAAAGGTAATTGTCTCTCATAGTTGTCAAAAACCGATTACCTTTGCTGGAACTGCAGGTTTCTGTTCCCCAATCTATTTCAGGGTAGTTGAAGTCCCCCATAATAATAACTTCCCCTTGAGTCGCAGCTTCATCTATTTGCTTTACGAGGATATTCTCCATTGCTTCCATTATTTTTGGAGATTTATAACAAACCCCTATCAGTAATTTATTATTTTTCCCCCTCCCCTTATCTCCACCCACAGGGACACAGTGCTTCTCATTTTCTGCGTTCCTGTCCTCTGAGGCTGGGAAACGCCTCCGCCTAGGACAGGTAAGAGAGGTCTTCCTAGGTAATTCTGATTCCTCTCCACCTTTGACTATTTCTGTTCTTTTGCATTTGGGTTCTAAGTATTTCTCTGAATTAGCTTATATTGATTCAGGTGCAGCCAGAAATTTCATCCAGCTCGAGGTGGTTAGAAGACTTTGGATTCCTGTTAGATCCCTGGAGACTCCTCGACAGATAGCTTCAGTCGACGGTCAACCCCTGAGGGAGTCTGTTACTCAGATCACCGAAGAGTTGGAGCTACAGATCAGAGTCCGGCACCGGGAGAGAATTGTCTTTTACGTGCTACCCTCGATTGAGAATGCACGAGCCTACCTTCGATTGGCAGTCTGGGGACATTCTGCTTTGGGGACAGTGCTGCCAGAACAAGTGCCTGCTTCCCGTCCAGTTAAAAGTCTCTTCTCCAGATTTACCGTCTGCCTATGTGGCCTTTGCGGACGTCTTCAATAAAAGAGAGGTGGAGATCCAGCCTTCACATCGCCCATATGATTGCCCGATCGACCTTGTTCCAGGTTCCACTCCACCCAGGGGCCGGATTTACCCCCTATCCACTACTGAGACTCAAGCAATGACCGAATATGTTCAGGAAAATTTAGTCAAAGGCTTTATTCGAAAATCTTCTTCTCCCGCTGGTCCAGGTTTCTTTTTTGTCAAGAAGAAAGATGGTTCCCTTCGTCCTTGAATCGACTACCAAGGCCTCAACAATATCACAGTTAAATTAAAGTAATCACTTTCTCTCATTCCGGAACTGTTTGACCGTCTCCGAGAAGCGTGAATCTTCTCTAAATTGGATCTTTGTGGGGCCTACAACCTCATCTGTATCCACCCCGGAAATGAGTGGAAGACCGCGTTCAACACCCGAGATGGTCATTACGAGTATTTTGTTATGCCTTTTGGTTTATGCAACACTCCCGCTGTGTTCCAGGAGTTCGTGAACTATGTGTTCCGGGATCTACTTTATTCCTGTGTGTTGGTGTACTTGGTGTGTTGGTTGGTGTGTTGGTGTACTGATGATATTCTTATTTTCTCTCCAGATCTTAAAAAGTGTGCCTTCGAACAGTCTTCACTACCATTTTTAGGGTATATCATATCTGACTCTGGTCTACACATGGATCCGGAAAAAGTGTCTGCCGTGCTGAACTGGCCGCGTCCCCAGGGGTCAAGGCAATCCAATGGTTCCTTGGTTTCGCTAAGTACTACCGGCAGTTTATTCCACACTTTTCCACCCTGGCTCTGATGCGCAAGGGAGCAAATCCTCACTCCTGGTCTCCTGAGGCCGAGAATGCTTTCCGGTCCTTGAAGCAAGCCTTTGGTTCAGCTCCCATTCTCCATTGTCCTGAGATTAGTGCTGGTGCGGTACTTTCCCAGAGGTCTTCCTCTGGTCGGCTTGTCACCTGCAGCTTCTTCTCTAAGACCTTCTCAGCGGCTGAGAGAAACTATACCATTGGTGACAGAGAGTTGCTGGCTATCAAATGGTGTTGGAGGAGTGGTGATATTTGTTGGAGGGAGCTGTACATCCTTTTAAGATCTACACTGACCACAAGAATCTGGCATACATCCGCTCTGCACAGAGACTTAATCCTCGGCAAGCTAGGTGGTCGCTGTTCTTTGCACGATTTGAAGCTACATTTCTGTGCTGGCGATAAGAATTTCAAAGCTTTATCCAGATCCTTTCTGACAACCGATGTTGAGGAGAAACCCTCAAATATCGTGGAGCTGAGCAAGGTCATCTCAGTTGCTCCCGTCACTTTAACTTCTTTATCCCCGGGTAAGACTTTTGTTCAAGAGAGCAACAGGAAGCAAGTTTTACGTTGGGGTCATGCCTCCAAGCTGGCGGGTCATGTCGGTTTCAAGAAAACCCTTTCTCTGGTGTCACGATACTACAGGTGGCCATCCCTTCCTCAAGACAGCCGAAGATTTGTCGCTTCCTGTCCATCCTGTGCCAAGAACAAAGTTCCTAGGCATCTACCCTCGGGTCTTCTGCATCCGCTTCCAGTTCCCTTGGCTCCTTGGCAACACATTGGAATGGACTTTATCACCGATCTACCTCAGTCTTCAAGCCATATAGTTATCTTTGTAGTCGTGGATCGATTTTCCAAGATGGCTCATTTTGTTCCTCTACCCGGATTACCTTCTGCCCCCAAATTGGCAAAAGTTTTCATCACTCATATTTTTTGGGTTCACGGTTTTCCATGACAAATTGTTTTGGACAGAGGAGTTCAGTTCAAACTAATGGACATAACTGGATTTCTCCTCTGCCTACCATCCTCAAACTAATGGTCAGGCAGAGCGCACTAATCAAATCCTGGTTACCCATCTTTGTCATTTTTCTAACGTCCATCAAAATGACTGGTCCAGTTTACTCCCTTGGGCCGAGTTTGCTTACAACAACCACATCAGCGAATCTTCTTCCAAGTCGCTTTTCTTTGTCATCTATGGGCAACATCCTGGTGTTCCTCTGCCAGTACTCCCTGCCTCGGGTGTGCCGGCGGCCGATCTTCTAACCGAGGACTTTTCCAGGGTCTGGCAGGAGACCAAGACCGCACTCGAACGAGCTGGAGACAGAATTAAAAGACATGCTGACAAGAGACGTCTGGATTCTCCATCTTTCAAACCAGGTGATAAAGTATGGTTATCTTCCAAGTTCATCCATCTTAAGATTCCCTCGTGTAAACTTGGTCCATGGTATATCAGTCCATTTGAAGTGTTAACTCGTATTAATGATGTTTTTTCCTACAAGTTAAGGTTACCTGCTTCGCTTCGCATCCCCATCTCACTCCACGTTTCCCTACTTAAGCCAGTCATACTCAATCAAATTCACGCCACCACTGGCCAGTCGCCTCTACCCATTTCTGCACAGGATGCCTTTGAAGTTAAGGACATTCTAGCTATGAAGAAATCTCGTGGTAAAACCCTCTTTTTAATTGATTGGAAGGGCTTTGGTCCTGAGGAGAGGTCTTGGGAGCCTCGGGAGAATAACCAAGCTTCTCGAATTTTAGCTAAGTTTCTTTCTAATCTTAGAAAGGGGGGGCGTAAGGAGGGGGGTACTGTCACGTCTGCCGCACCTCCATCTGGTTTGCAGCATACTTACCTGTCCCAGTGCGCTTCTCCCGCTGCTGCCACTTCGGCTGGGTCTTCCTCCGGCATGTTCGTCCGGTCCTGTGCGCTCCCGGTGTGTCCTCACTTCTGGTCTCCTCGCTGGCTCCTGGTTTTCGGCGGCGGCGTGTGCGCACTCCTTCCTCCAGCTCCAGCGGCGCACGCGTACTTCCACTGGCTGGCCTTCCCTCGTCTCGTTCCTCCTTTTCATGATGCTGGTGGTTTCCTGACCCAGAAGTTCTACGGTATGCTTCCTTTATCAGCTAGCCTCTTCCCCTGTCCTTTGCCTGTTTGTCTATTGTTCTTCACACTAGATTCAGGTCCCTCTCTTCCCTAAGCTTCCCTGGTTTTCTGCCATTCTGTTCAGTATTTTGCATGTTTCCTTGCCCTGTGCTCTCCTTCCTTGATTTCCCTCTGTGTGTCCTCTTAGTGCCTGCCATCCGTCCATGTCCTTTCCTTGTTTGTTCCATTTTCCAGCCTCTCCTTAGTGTCCTCCTTCCGTCTTCCTCTGCCTGTGCCATATCAGTCTATCCTGGTATATCCTGCCTCCGCTACCTGTTTTCCTCGCCTGCCTCTCGTGCTTCTCCTACGTTCTGTCCCCGGGTATCAGCGCCCGCGGCGATAGTCTCCTTTGGGCCTGCCCCTGACACTCCCTGTCCGTGGTGACATCCCGCATTTCTGCAGATTATTACATCTATGGCCCAGCCCAGTGTCTCCTGTGATGTCTATGCCCAAGCCCAGTGTCTCCTGTGATGTCTATACCCCAGCACAGTGTGTCCTGTGATGTATATGCCCCTGTCGCATGTCTCCTGTGATGTCTATGACTCAGCCCCATGTCTCCTGTGATGTCTATGCCCCAGCTCAGTGTCTCCTGTGATGTCTATGACCCAGCCCCATGTCTCCTGTGATGTCTATGCCCCAGCCCAGTGTCTCCTGTGATGTCTATGCCCCTGACCCATGTCTCCTGTGATATCTATGACTCAGCCCCATGTCTCCTGTGATGTCTATGCCCCAGCCCAGTGTCTCCTGTGATGTCTAAGCCCCAGCCCCATGTCTCATGTGATCTCTATGACCAAAGCCCAGTGTCTCCCGTGATGTCTATGCCCCAGCCCAGTGTCTCCTGTGATGTCTATGCCCCAGCCCCGTGTCTCCTGTGATGTCTATGCCCCAGCCCCGTGTCTCCTGTGATGTCTATGCCCCAGCCCAGTGTCTCCTGTGATGTCTATGCCCCCGCCCATGTCTCCTGTGATGTCTATGCTCAAGCCCAGTGTCTCCTGTGATGTCTATGCCCCAGCTCAGTGTCTCCATTGATGTATAAGCCACAGTCCCATGTCTCCAGCGATGTTTATACCACAGCCCCATGTCTCCAGTGACATCTATACCACAACCCCTTGGGTCCTATGAAGTTTCCACAATCAGTGTTGGTCTCGGGAGCCATGTCATCTGCTGGTGTAGGTCCACGGTGTTTTATCAAGACTGAAGTCAGCGCAGCCGTCTACCAGTAAATTATAGAGCACTTCATGCTTCATTCTGCCGACAAGCTTTATGGAGTTGGAAATTTCATTCTCCAGCAGGACTTGGCACCTGTCCACACTGCCAAAAGTACCAATACCTGGTTTAAAAACAACAGTACCACTGTGCTTGATTGGCCAACAAACGCTCCTGACCTTAACCCCATAGAGAATCTATGGTGTATTGTCAAAAGGAAGATGAGACACCAGACCCAACAATGCAGATGAGCTGAATGCTGCTATCAAAGCAACCTGGGCTTCCATAACAACTCAGCAATGCCACAGACTGATCAACTCCATGCCACGCCACATTGATGCAGTAATTGATGCAAAATAAGCCCCGACCAAGTATTGAGTGCATTTACTGAACATGCATTTCACTAGGCCAACAGTTCGGATTTTAAAATCATTTTTTTCAAGTGGGTGTTTTGGGTTTTCATTGGCTGTAAGTCATAATCATCAACATTAACAGAAATAAACACTTAAAATAGATCACTCTGTTTTTTTATGACTCTATATGATATAAGAGTTTCACTTTTTTGTATTGAAGAACCGAAATACAGTAAATTAACTTTTTGATGACATTCTAATTTTGTGAGATGCACCTGTATTTATAAACTGAATAGATGAATCTTTAAAACCTATTTCTTAACATTCCTTTAAAGTGTCCAACCCCTTTAAAGCTGTAAGAAAGGGGATTAAAGCCAGAGTGGCAAAGGTGCTCCGGAATGGTGATCATGGGGTGCCCTAAATCACTTGGTATAGGATGTGACTACCTGATGGTACGTTGGATCACTACTGACTTGCAAGTGCACTCACGTTTAATTTTGCCCAAGCTTTCTCGCCAGCTAGAGAAATGAGGAAAGTCTATAACACTGGTCAGGTTGCTAGACTGTATTTCAAGACATGTATTTAGTAATGAGTGAACGTGTTTGGATAAGGTGTTATCCGCCATGCTCGGGTGCTAACCGAGTGCTCGAATAATACGTTCAAGTCCCCGCGGCTGCAGGTCTCGTGGCTGTTCAACGGTTGCAACACATGCAAAGATAGCCTGTTTGCTAGCCAATCCCTGCATGTGTTGCGGCTGTCGAACAGTTGCGAGACATGCAGCCACGAGCAGTCTATATACATACACAATGCGGTCTGTACACTGCGATCATGGAATACATGAACTCCAAAACTGCTATATATGTTAGAAATGTAAGGTACTTAGGGTCAACAAGGTCAAGGTGTACCTAAATATGGATGGTCCCTATCACTAATATCCTACCTCTCCATGTGCCAAACCAGCCTCAACTGAATGGGAAAGTTAAAGAAAACCAGACATAGCTCACAATTAAAACCTTGTGTGGGATAGATGGGTGAATAAGGGGCCACAACCCCTAATATATACTATAGAAAATAGGGCCTGCACACCTTTAGTGATAAATTAATGACAGGTGCACAAATATACTAGGTGGTGAATATACAGACATATACATACACGATGCGTCAGCACGAAATAACAATTTTTTGGGACAAAATGTTCAGTTTGTCTGATTTTTCTCTTTATAGGTATATTTTTGAGTAAAATGTAAATTATTCATTTATTCTATAAAATTCTCAAATGTCTCCGAATTTCCAAGCAATAAATTTTGTATTATTTTTCCCGAAAAGGAGAAATGGTCAAAATTTAAAAAAAACAAACAGTGCTTTCAGACCTCAAATAATGCAAAGAAAACAAGTTCATAATCGTTTAGAAACAACAATACTAATGTTTTAACTCAGGAAGAGTTCAGAAATCAATATTTTGTGGAATAACCATGATTTTTAATCACAGCTTTCATGTGTCTTGGCATGCTTTCCACCAGTCTTTCACACTGCTCCTGGCGCAAAAATGTAAGCAGTTCTTCTATGTTTGATGGCTTGTGACTATCCATCATCCTCTTGGTTACATTACAGAGGTGTTCAGGTCTGGAGATTGGGCTGCTCATGACAGGGATTTGATGTGGTGGTCTCTTAATTTTTGACAGAGCTGTATACGGTATATGTATTCCTAAATTATATACATCAATAATTAAATAAAACACCTTACTGGAGTGATTTACCATTTACTGTTTCATACAACGCTGGCACATGTCTGCCAGCCAATCACCACTGGGGTTAGAAGAATGAAAATGAGGCATGAGGGACCAGCTATGCGCCCTATGTCCTGTGACCTGGGACTCATGATCTCAAAGCACCTCTCATGATATTGATAAATGTAAATGAGAAGGAAAAATTTGTGGATCATTCCGCACTGTTGGAGAAAGAGGAGAACCCGGTAGCAAGGAGCTGTAGTTTTGCGGTTTTATTTTTGACGCGTTACCAATTATAACACACTTCTTCCTCAGTTTATATAAAGAGAAAGAAAAGCGGGCACCACTCCAATACAAAAATTAGGGATCAGCCATTGCATATAAATAATTACTGAACAGAGAGAGAAGATATGCAAACCAATGGGATCCACCTTAAATAATAATAATAATCTTAATAATAATAATTTTTATAGAGCGCTAACATATTACGCAGCGCTTTACAGTTTGCACACATTATCATCACTGTCCCCGATGGGGCTCACAATCTAGAATCCCTATCAGTATGTGTTTGGAATGTGGGAGGAAACCGAAGAACCCAGAGGAAACCCACGCAAACACGGAGAGAACATACAAACTCTTTGCAGATGTTGTCCTTGGTGGGGATTTGAACCCAGGACCCCAGCACAGCAAGGCTGCAGTGCTATCCACTGCGCCACCGTGCTGCCCATCAATTTTGTTGTACAAAAGTCATAATCCATAAACAGAGCCAGGCAAGACATACATTTAAAAACATTTAAAACAATGGTATGGCTAAATAGACCATAACAGATAACATGCAAGATCCAATGTCCTGAACTCTTTCCCTGATGAAGACGCTTGAGTAGCGTCGATACGCGTGGGGTTCAGGGCCTTTTTTTCCCCGAGGAATAGGACTGGGTAACTCTATAACTGCTATGGAATTACACCTATTTATTTCTTGCATAGACTGACACTTATTCATGCCTTAGGATATTGGATCTTTATTCCTTGTATTTCCATATGGTGTGTGTATGCATATGTTTATTTAAATTACTAGGACATTGTAGTATTGCAGTATATTTATTTCCCTGATTATTTTTCTACAAGGGTCTGCTCTTACTTGTTTACCATCTGTTTGCACACATGCCGTTTTGGACAAGATAGGATCCATGATATATCTTCTCCTGATATTAGGCTATGTGCACACGTTCAGGTTTTTTCACGCTAAAAACGCTATAAAAACTCATTAAAAACGCATACATTATGCATTCTATCATTTAGAATGCATTCTGCATGTTTTGTGCACATGGATGCATAGCGGTAAAAAAATGAGCATGTTCATTATTTTTGCGGATTTTCTGCGTTTTTCCCGCAATTCTAAGCATTTGGGAAAAAACGCACAAAAAACGCACAAAAAACGCATAAAAAACGCGAAAAAAACGCATGCAGATTTCTGGCAGAAATGTCCGGTTTTTGTCAGGAAAATTTCTGCAAGAAATCCTGACGTGTGCACATACCCTTAGGCTGGAGTACATGTTATCTGTTATAGTACTCCGGGGGTCAGTTGGCAGCAAACAATAGGATTTATATTTGACTAAAGGTACCTTCACACTGATCAACTTTCCAACGATCACGACCAGCGATACGACCTGGCCGTGATCGTTGGAAAGTCCTTGTGTGGTCGCTGGGGAGCTGTCACACAGACCGCTCTCCAGCGACCAACGATGCCGAAGTCCCTGGGTAACCAGGGTAAACATCGGGTTACTAAGTGCAGGGCCGCGCTTAGTAACCCGATGTTTACCCTGGTTACCATTGTAAAAGTAAAAAAAAAAAAAAACACTACATACTCACATTCTGATGTCTGTCACGTCCCTCGCCCTCAGCTTCCCGCACTGACTGTGTGAGCGCCGGCCGTAAAGCAGAGCACAGCTGTGACGTCACCACTGTGCTTTATGGCCGGCGCTCACAGTCAGTGCGGGAAGCTGACAGCGAGGGACGTGACAGACATCAGAATGTGAGTATGTAGTGTTTTTTTTTTAAACTTTTACAATGGTAACCAGGGTAAACATCAGGTTACTAAGCGCAGGGCCGCGCTTAGTAACCCGATGTTTACCCTGGTTACCCGTGGACTCATCGCTGGATCGGCGTCACACACGCCGATCCAGAGATGACAGCGGGAGACCTGACGACAAAATAAACTTCTGACCTTCTAGCTCCGACCAGCGATGTCACAGCAGGATCCTGATCGCTGCTGCCTGTCAAACACAACGATATCGCTATCCAGGACGCTGCAACATCATGGATCGCTATCGTTATCGTTCAAAAGTTTCTCAGTGTGAAGGTACCTTAAGATTGGTGTATTCGCATACTTAGCACTTTTTGGTAATCTTTCCTGCTCTACGTATGTTGTGAAGTATCAGCTTCCTTTCTTCCCTCGGGTATAATTCTTTATGGTCTATTTAGCCATACCATTGTTTTAAATGTTTTTAAATGTATGTCTTGCCTGGCTCTGTTTATGGATTATGACTTTTGTACAATAAAATTGATTATTTAAGGTGGATCCCATTGGTTTGTCATATCTTCTCTCTCTGCACACTTCTTCCTCAGGATACAAAAAGTGTTGGTAATCTGAAGAAAAAGTGTGTTATACTTTGAAACACATCGATAATAAAAGCGTTTAACTACAGCTCCTTGCTTCCGGTTTCTCATCATTTTTCCAGCAGTGTGGGATAATACACTCATTTTTCCTTCTCATTTACATTTACCAATATCATGAGAGGTGCTTTGAGATCTATGTGTTTTGCATCTAGTCTGGTGTCTCCAGTAACATCGCAATGTATCTCTGGAGTTAGCCCTGTGGAGTAAGGGGTGAAGGTGCCGAAAGTATTGCGGACAAACAACTGCCCTCAGCAGTTCACCAGACGCGCGTCGAGGGGGGTAAGCAGCCTACCCTGAACAACAGTGCGGAAGGAGTGGAATATGGCCTAATCCTCTGCTTCTTGGTACAGGAGGGTTAGGATCCTGCTTGAAGGGCTTGGTCATGTTCAGACATGGTGGAATTTACAATACACTATATAAAGTCTCATATACTCACATTTCGTTAGTGGCGTAGAACGGTTGCTCCATTTTAAATCCACTTTGCAGAAGCTTGTAAAATTTGGCATCGACTGGTATGCCTGGATATGGATTTATTCCTTGAAAGAGACACAAATCCATGTTACACTTTACATATGCGGTAAGTACGTACATGTCTGTATGCTTATAATACAACATTCTAATGATATATGCCATACCAAGAGAAAATATTTCCCAAAGTAATATGCCGTAAGACCACACGTCACTTTTGATAGTATATATTCCATCGAATATACTCTCTGGAGACATCCATTTAACTGGCAGTCGAGCCTGGAGCAGACATGAAAAATGAAACACACCAGGTGATGTATGCAGAAAAACGTATCCAAACTAAAAACTTTTAAGAAGTAACCAAACTTTTTTTGTTGTTAATTTTATCCGGCATAGAAAGTTATGAAACTTTGTAAATCACTTTATTAGGGAATGTGTCTTCATTCCTGTAAAAAAAAAAAAAGGTTGTATGTAAGGGGCTTCTAAACTCCTGCTTTTCTGGCCTATTTCCCAGCCTTCTGCTGCATTGATATCAGAGCGTACTCATTCGGGGTACAGATGATGGCACCTTTGTAACTAACTCTGGGAATAAGCTGCTACAGGAGATTGTTCTGATGAGCACAACACTAAAAAGGAGGAAACAAGTACTGACCCATCACTGCCATCATCTGTACTCCAAATGAGTACGTGCTGATATCAGTGCAGCTAAAAGAAGGCAAATAGACTGAGGAAAAACAGAGGGTTGGAAACCACTTACATGCAGTTTTTTATGGGAATAAAGACAATTCAATTAATAAAGTCATGTACAAAGTTTCATAACTTTCCATGCTGGACATAATTATAAAAAAAATGAAGGTTTGGTTCCTTTTTAACTGGATTTTTTTTTAGCAGTACTCCCATTTGTCCTGTAGATGGAGCTGATGACTTCCTTATTATCGATCTGCTGTTAGAGCGGTTTATCCAAAGGTTCGCGCTCCAAGGTGATAAATAATGCACATTTATCGCACAAATGTAATTGTTAATAATTGTATTCCTACAATATTGGGACATATCTCTGCTGCAAAAAAATTAACAATAATGTATTTTTTAGATTACTGCAGATAGGATGTAAATGCGTTCATAGAAAATCACATGAAAAATTGCATTCACATTTTCGAAAATGTTACAATTGACACTTTGGTAAGACCTTAGATTTCTAGTAGTTCAGTCTTGATAAACTGATAACCTGACCTTGGTAGGAATATAATAATACTTTATAGCATATTTACCTAGATTTTTTTAAACGGACTTGTGGGAATTTCTGGGATGAAACCAATCGAAAATATTTTACATAACCATGACCCCTTTTATAGGCCATAGGCCTTCCATTTGCCAATTTCCCATCCCTGACTCTGTATCTGCACGCCAAGGCTCAGTCTGAGGCCCATTAAAATTAGGAACCGACTGAAAATTCTCACAGATTTCTACATTTTTCAAATGACCAAGAAAGCAATGAAGATGGATTTAAGACGGACTTACATTGCCCTTTACCACATAGTTTGAATCATTCATAATGTCCCTGGCAAGTCCGAAATCACAGATCTTGGCCTCCTTTCCATTGTTTATCAGTATATTTCTGGCTGCAAGATCCCTGTGAATGCACTGAAGAAAGGATCAGAATTAGGAATCTGTGTTAATAATACGCAGTCACCGCGTCGCTCTGACGCCTTGATCTCCAGTTGACACCAGAGATGGACTGAGTATTTCTTGGACCCTCAGTATTACGACCATCTGCTTCTTCCTGCCTATGACACAGGTGTTTCTCTTTACTTTTTTTTTTCTTTCAAATGGATTTTATGACCTCCCCAGTGTCAGGATCATAGACTTAAGGGGTACAGAGGTAGCAGGGCGCTCAAAACAAAAGCTGTGTAAGAGACATTTTGCATTGGGAACTAGGAGCTCCAAATTAGGCCTCTTCAAACAGTATTATAAAAACCTGCAATATCCTTTGTTCCTAATTGGTCTCCTGGCCGTTCACTTTGGTACTCAAACATGATGTATAAAATGACAATCTGTTTCTCTACTGTCTCCTAGCCATAAATTGCTCCTCTTGCTTTGCAGCAGCCAGACGCCAGACTAAATAATGCCTCTAGGCCTTTTAAAACCATCTCAGGTGGTATTCTGCTGTTCCAGGTCCCCAACACAACAACTGCACTATCACATCTCTGCTGCGTCGGGTCTCCAGTACAACTCCTCTCTTCCAGCTCTCCTACATCTGAACACCACTTCAACAACTCTACTGTTCCAGCTTTGCTATATCTGGTCTCCACTGCAACAACTCTACTGTTCCAGCTTCTGTAGCAACTGGTCTCCACTACCAAAAGTCCACTGTCCCAACTTTACAACATCTGGTCTCCACTACAACAACTCCGTGGTTCCAGCTCTGTTACATCTGATCTGGCTACAACAACTCTACTGTTCCAGCTTTGCTACATCTGGTCTCCACTGCAACAACTCTACTGTTCCAGCTTCTGTAGCAACTGGTCTCCACTACCAAAAGTCCTCTGTCCCAACTTTACAACATCTGGTCTCCACTACAACAACTCTGTGGTTCCAGCTCTGTTACATCTGATCTCACTACAACAACTCTACTTTTCCAGCTTTGCTACATCTGGTCTCCACTGCAACAACTCTACTGTTCCAGCTTCTGTAGCAACTGGTCTCCACTACAAAAAGTCCACTGTCCCAACTTTACAACATCTGGTCTCCACTACAACAATTCTGTGGCTCCAGCTCTGTTACATCTGATCTCGCTACAACTCTACTGTTCCAGCTTTGCTACATCTGGTCTCCACTGCAAAAACTCTACTGTTGCAGCTCTGCAGCAACTGGTCTCCCCTCCAAAAAGTCCACTGTCCCAGTTTTACAACATCTGGTCTCCACTACATGAACTCTGTCATTCCAGCTCTTTTACATCTGGTACTACTACTGTTCTAAACTCTGCTGCATCTGGTCTTCAGTCTAACAATTCCATTGTTCTAGCTCTGCTACATCTGGTCTCCTCTACAGCAACTCTGCTGCTCCAGCTTTGCTACATCTATTCTCCATTGCAACAACTCTACTGTTCAAGCTCTGTTGCAACAGGTCTCCACTACAAAAAGTCCACTGTCCCAGTTTTACAACATCTGGTCTTCACTACAGCGACTCTGTGGTTCCAGCTCCATTACATCTGATCTCATTACAACAACTCTACTGTTTCAGCTTTACTACATCTGGTCTCCATTGCAACAATTCTGCTATTCCAGCTCTGTTGCACCTGATTTCCACTACAAAAAAATCCACTGTCCCAGTTTTACAACATCTGGTCTCCACTACATCAACTCTGTGGTTCCAGCTCTGTTACATCTGGTACTACTACAACTGTTCTAACTCTGAGATTAAAATTTATAAAATACACTGGCGCTACAACTCGAAACGCACAAGTGCTGCTGGTATACCAGACAGATACTGTGCCTATTCTGTCAACAATAAGAAGACCAGATAATTAATGAGAAATACCGCGCTATGAGTGCCTGGATATAATCACACTATTTCCAACTCTGCTGTCCTGAAAGATCATATGCACCACATCATGCACACCACTAATATGCGTGCCAACCAAGTTGCCCTGTAGAATATAAACAAGCAACACCTCCTTATATTGCGCCTATATATACTACAATCCTGGTGCACAATATAATTACAAATGTACCAGAAGGTGCACGCCTACCTTCCAGAGCATATGGGTAGATATCTGCCCTAGTTATCACCAGCGTGTGCAAGTTCCCCCCTCGTACCATCCGGAATGCGGCCAGCTCCTCAGTAACCTAGCAAACGCCTTCCTGTATTAGGTATGTAAAAATTCGCATATAGGCATTAATTGCATTTGTAATTATATTGTGCACCAGGATTGTAGTATATATAGTATATATACTATATAGTATATATATAAGACCTGCTCGTCCAGATGCTTTGAGGATCTCCTCACTAGGAGAGACAGGCCTAAACTTAGTAACCAATTAGATGAAACCTATTAACTAAAAAGTGCAAACCAACAGGAAAACATGCAAAAAAAAGTCAGCAGGCGCTTTATAAGCACTGCACTTATGCTCTCATGACAGTTTTTATTAATCTTTTTAAGTTTCTTTATCCTTTAGGTCCCTTTTTTACCGACACGTGCAGGTTGTGTGTAACTAGAATAGACAAGAAAAAAAGATTACGCTAATTCCTAAAGTGCTGGCCAAAGGACAATGATAATTTGAGCAGATGGATGTCCCCCTCCTCCAGCTACAATGCAGTTTCCAGTCCTCACTAAGCTGCAAACTATTTCTGCACGCTGTTTACAGAATGGAGAGAGCACGTAGTCAGCCCAGAGGAAGTATACGTGTAAATGAAGCTGCACGAATAGAAGAGAACATGGAACTGTAAACGCACAGTGAGGTCGTCGCTAATCGGAGGCATTTCTGGCCTCTTTCTATTTTAATGCATTGTTTGTTCTAATAATTGCTCCGCTCCATTACATGGCTTGGCCATGCCTTATGCCTATAAAAAGCAGAAAAGTGACCAGTCCTGTACTACAACAGATCCTGTTTTAGTACGGTGGGACCAACTAATAAACTCACCAACTTTGATTCAAGGAATTCCATTCCTTTTGCAACTTGACATGAGAAACTGAGCAGATCTTCCAGTGTGAGGATGTTCAGATCCTCCTCGTCGTACTTCTTGGTGTTTTGGTATTTGATTTCTTAACGATAAGAGAGTAAAGAGATTAACAATTATAAAATATGTAAATTTCAATCCTGAAATGCCATGGATATCTAGAGGTGCCCATACTCCTTCGATAGGTGTTATCCGATGGCTATGTCCCTGACTCCTTCTATCATGTGGAGGATTGGCTTGGCTTGTGGAGAACAGAATAAGCTGCTGCCAGACACTAGGTTGAATGCACATATTAGGCTCACCAGGTAAGGCGAGGTTCACATTTGCGTTCAGGAGGGCTGCGGATGGCAGCGTACGTCCTCCCTTCTTCCTCCCTGAAGCTCCACCTACGCTCCTCCTACTTCTGTATGCGTTCTGCGTTTCCCTGCATACCTTTCTTTAACATTGGGTACGCAGGGACATGCGGTGTATACAGATGCATCCGCATGCGGTGATTTGACGGAGATTCAGGGAGGAGGAAGGGAGAAAGTAGGCAGCCATCCGCAGCCCTCCTGAACGCAAATGTGAACCTAGCCTACGGTGGATTCTCTAAGCCTCAGATCTAGGTGGCAACATGAACCCTGGGCATTGATGCAGCAAGCAGAAATGCACGCGGGAAGTGAGGACTAGGCACGCTCAGAAATCTAAGGAGCAATAAGATGAATGAAGTGGAACCCAGCAAGGAAGGAAGCAAACAAAAGCACAAACATAAAAAGCACAGATGGTGGAGGACAACAAACATAGGACTAGAGTCTCCATCCTAATCCGAATCCACATTGGACTCTTAATAGAGCACGCAAAATTTTGACGCATAAAAAAAAGTGAGGATCTTATTGCACCCAAAACAGAAACAGTATCTTCTGATTTTAGATCTGATGCTGGTAAAAAACCTTATGTATGTTTCCAATTTAGTCCTCAGTTTTATGAAATCAAGGGAATTGGTAAAAAATTTCTCCCAGTTCTATATGAGGATGAAAATCTGGCTAAAATTTTAAAAGCTGGAATTAATGTAAGGGCCAGGAGAGCTCCCACCATAGGTAACAAAATTTCACCCAGTATGTTTTGTGCAGACAGAAATAAAAATAAGACGTGGTAAGATTGCAGTGGTTTCTACAAATGTGGTTCAAATAATTGTAAAACTTGCGCATATGCATTTATTACTAAAACTTTTTATAATTCTGATATTTCAGTGAGTTTTAATATTAAACAATACATTAATTCTAATACCACTTTTGTAGTCTATAAAATTGACTGTACTGCATGTCATTTATCTTATGTTGGATGCACATCGCGTAAACTGAAGGTACGCATTACTGAACACCTTTATGATATAAGTAACACTGGGGAATCAACCCGCACTGTCTCTGCAGCTTCCAAACATTTTATTACACAGCACGCCTGCAGTACTAAGTGTTTTCGCATACAGGGCATAGAGCATTTGAACAGACCTTTACGTGGGGGTGACGCCAGACGGCGTCTTCTCACACATGAGGCATTTTGGATTTATTCTCTTAACACCCGATTTCCAACTGGTCTTAAAGGGAACCTGTCACCTGAATTTGGCGGGACCAGTTTTGGGTCATATGGGCGGAGTTTTCGGGTGTTTGATTCACCCTTTCCTTACCTGCTGGCTGCATGCTGGCCGAAATATTGGATTGAAGTTCATTCTCTGTCCTCCATAGTACACGCCTGTGCAAGGTAAGATTACTTTGCGCAGGTGTGTACTACGGAGGACAGAGAATGAACTTCAATCCAATATTGCAGCCAGCATGCAGCCAGCAGGTAAGGAAAGGGTGAATCAAACACCCGAAAACTCCGCCCATATGACCCAAAACCAGTCCCTCCAAATTCAGGTGACAGGTTCCCTTTAACAAACGTAATGAATTGATGTATCACTATTAGTGTCAAACATTTCTGCATATCAAGTTTTTAAATTCAAGTATGTTTTTTACTCTTCTGATTGGAATTCTGTTTGTACATCTGTTTTGGTTAATTTGTTAATTATAGTTTTTTGTTTATGAAGGACCTTTGACATGATCTGTTTTCTGTTCTTCATTGGTTGAAGGTGTCCATTCATTGTGTATTGGACATTTTGTATATAGCTTTGACAAAGATCTTTAGTGATCGAAACGCGTCGCTCTTTTCCCGTTGTGCTTTTGGAGAGCTTATATCCACTGCTTTTAAATCGGCATAATAAAGTATTGAGCTTGAATTTTACAAATATGGAGCTGGAACAAGTTTTTTTCTTCTCTTCCTATATGTGACTACGTGGATTAGCGTGAAGTTCGGTGCAACTGCGGTGGTTACTCGGTGAGCTGGATTTATCCATTCGTATATGGTTTCACATGTTTGAAGCTACCTGCACATATAAGTATTATGGGGGATGGAATCCTTCTCACAGATTCCTTTTAAGATAACCATTTACTGAATTTTCTTTCAGGTTACTATCTTATTGGAAGAGTTAATTCGCAGATCACAGCTGTTTTTTTCTCTAGCAAGGATTTCCAGGGACTGTATGCTTTTCCCTTGACCTCTATCATAACAACCTTTTCCTGGGTCTCCTGCAAACAAGCTTCTTCAGACCATGATACCATATTACAAGCACATGGGGAAAGTGTTTATTAGATGTGACAGAGCCGTAACGCAGCAGAGATCAGTAGCTGGGAAGAGAGAGCGCAGATGCTTACGACTCAACAAGTACAGCCTGGGGTGAAGAAACATTAAAGAGCACTAGAGGTGAAAGACAGAGATGGACTGTTTTAGGTGAAAGGCCCTAGAGAGAGACTATTCTGCAAGTTGAGTAGAGCGCCATGTTTAAGGAACCAAAAATCACTGCTGTAGAATAAGATGATTCTACTGCACATGACTAACGAATGGCTGACCTCAGCCTAACCCAACAAGAAAACTCTCCCATTTATTATTATTATTTGTTTATATAGCACCATTAATTCCATGGTGCTGTACATGAGAAGGGGCTACATCAAAATACAAATATCACTTACAGTAAACAAAACTAACAGTGACAGACTGATACATAGGGAAGAGGACCCTGCCCTTGCGGGCTTACATTCTACAGGATTATGGGGAAGGAGACATTAGGTCAGGGGTTGCAGTAGCTCCAATGGTGTTGAGGTGGCAGCGTGGTCAGTAAAGGTTGTAGGCTTTTTCGAAGAGATGGGTTTTCAGGTTCCGTTTGAAGGATCCAAATGTGGTGGATAACAGGACGGGTTGGGGCACAGAATTCCAGATGATGGGGGATATTCGGGAGAAGTCTTGGAGGTGATTGGGTGAGGAGTGAATAAGTGTGGAGAAGAGAAGGAGGTCTTGGTAGGACCGGAGATTACGTGAGGGAAGATATTTAGAGATTAGTTCGGAAATATATGAAGGAGAAAGGTTACGGATGGCTTTGTAGATCAGTGTTAGTAGTTTAAACTGGATATGCTGGGAAATTGTGAGCCAGTGAAGGGATCTGTAAAAAGGGAAGCAGGAGTGTAGCAAGGAGAGAGATTAATTAGTTGGGCAGCAGCTTTAAGGATGGACTGGAGGGGTGCGAGAGTGTTAGAAGGTAGGCCTCAGAGGAGGATGCTGCAGTAGTCGAGGCGGGAGATGATTAGGGCATGCACAAGCATTATGGTAGAGTGAGGGTTGAGGAAAGTATGGAATCTGGAAATATTTTTGAGCTGGAGGCAACAGGAGATGGTGAGAGCTTGGATATGCAGTTTAAAGGACAGGGCAGAGTTAAGGGTTACTCCAAGGTAGCGGATTTCCCGGACAGGGGAAAGTGTGAACTCATTTATTGTGATAGATAGATCAGGTAGGGAAGGTGTACGAGATGGAGGAAAGATAATTATTTCAGATTTGTTCACATTGAGTTTGAGGAAGCGAGAGGAGAAGAAGGAGGATATGGCTGATAGATAGTCTGGGATTATGGAGAGCAGAGAGGTGACATCTGGGCCAGAGAGGTAGATCTGAGTGTCATCGGCATATAGATGGTACTGGAAGCCATAGGACTTTATGAGTTGTCCCAGGCCAAGGGTATAGATTGAGAAGAGAAGGGGTCCTTGGACCGAGCCTTGAGGGACACCAACAGAGAGGGGGCTAGATGAAGAGGTAGTATGGGAGTAGGAAACAATAAATGTGCAGTTGGTAAGGTATGAGGAGATCCAGGATAGGGCAAGGTCTTTGACACCAAAGGAAGAGAGGATGTGTAGTAGGAGGCAGTGGGCAACTGTGTCAAAGGCAGAGAACAGGTCTAGAAGGAGGAGTATAGAGAATTGTCTGTTCACTTTGGCTGTAAGTAAGTCGTTCATAAGTTTGGTCAGGGCAGTCTCAGTGGAATGGTGGGGACGGAAGCCAGATTGTAGGTTGTCGAAGAGAGAGTTAGATGCAAGGCGAGAGGAAAGCTCAGCGTGGACGTGCTGCTCAAGGAGTTTGGAAGCAAATGGGAGCAAAGATATGGGGCGGTAGCTGGACATAGCGCTTCGGTCAAGGGATGGCTTTTTGAGGATAGGTGTGATTGTGGCATGTTTGAAAGCAGAGGGGAAGGTACCAGAAGTTAATGATAGATTGAAGACATGGGTTAGGGATGGGATTAGTGTAGTGGTGAGGTTGGGGAGGAGGTGGGATGGGATGGGGTCAAGTGCACAAGTGGTGAGGTGTGATTTGAAGAGAAGATGAGCAAGCTGTCCTTCAGTGATTTTGGAGAGGGAAGTTAGCTATCCCCCTTTAATTTCTCACCTTCACCTTAACTCTAACTCAATAAAAACAATAAATTGGCCACAGCAGCCTTTATTAAACAACATTAACATATTAAACATAACATAAGGAAAGGGTCTATAGATGCTCAACCAATAAAACCTAGGGCCATCAGCTGCTCCTCTCTGCTCCCAAACGCATTGCGCCGATTCAGGGAGCCTCCTGCTGAATGGCATCGCCTCATAAAATTGTCCCACTGAGATTTCTGCTCAGTGGGTACCCCAGGTATTTTTCTCACTACTTATAAAAGAGGGAGGGAAGGAGATTGACCCCACCAAAACAAGTTACCTTCTCTCTCTTTTCCATGTCACCAATTGGCTTTCCAAAGACCCATTGCTGTCAGCTGCCATGACATGAGGGTTAACCTGAGCAGCCAACAATGCCAAACTTACACTGAAACATTTCTTAAAATATTTATAACCATTTTAAAAGGAGGGTGGGTGCTACGTGGATCTACCAATGGTCTGAGACTGTCACGCCACTGGCTCCCCTACATACCCAGAGCTCCCTTCCATTCAGGTAAGATCCCTTGGGTAGACACTCCCTTGGACCCCACCCAAAAAATTTCCCTGGGACCTTGCCCCTCAACTTCACAAACGCCATCTTGGCTCCCCCTGATAATGTTTTCCTTATCAACCACCATATTAACCAGGGCCTGGCAGGCATCCTAGTCATGTGGCCCTCTCTTTTTGGTCTTTCGGGGTTGCAGTACGGGACCTACTATTCTCCCTGTGATAGCAGAGCCATTGTGAAAATGTCATACCTTCAGCCTGTAGGATCTCAGGTTGTGTGGTCGAAAACTCCAGGTTGTGCTGATTTTCGTCACTTTCTTGTTCTGTAGTTAAACACGAATACGAGCTGTTGCTTAACGCCGTCACAGCTCTGTCTCTAGAGGAGGGCAAAATATATTCACTAGAAAGGGCATTGTCAATGAGAAGCTGGGGAAAATGTAAATATTAACAAAGTAATAACTCACTTTCTATGAAATTGGCATTAGGACTCATTCAGATGTCCATTCTCTTCTCAAAGAAGAAAAACGGACCAAGTTTCATCAGTGTTATTGAGCATTTACAGTGTTATTGTTTTTATCAGAGTTTCATCCGAGTGTCATCCAAATTTCATCCGTTTCATCAGTTTTTTTTTCGGATGAAAAAAAAAGAATACTACTACTTCTCATGCAGTCTGAGAAAAATTGATAGCACACGGATGGCATCCCAGTGCTGTCTGATTTTTGCATGGAGCTCAGGCTTGGACTGGCCATAGCGGAACCGGAGAATCCTCCGGTGGGCCCCTGTGCAGGAGTGGGCCACCACCCTCTTAGATGAGCACTACTTGGCACAATATACTTGAATCACGACGTACAAACAAGGGCGTCATCTTATTCATTTAACAATCTACCCAGTACATTGTTATATAAATTTGTGATTGAGGATAATGTCACATTTGCATGTAGTTGAAAAGGGGGCCCTAGACTTGGTTACTGATGGGCCCTTGGCACTCCAGTCCAAAACTGGGACCCATAGACTTGCATTACCAATTTTGATCTGATACTCGGATAAATATTGGACACATCTCTGTGATCATGTGCGGATCACTTGGTTAAACTAAAAATTTAGTTATATGAAGAGTCCCATAGATCATATTGTAGGTACGAGTTCCATCCTTGAAAAAAAACAGAACTCATACATGAAAAATTGACATTTTAGTATATATACATTCCATAAGTCAGCTGAAAAAAGGTTAAAAAATAAAAAGCCCTATACCTTTGTCATACATAAATCTATAATATAACGCTGGGAGCATCACTCTGTCCGAAGCCTTTATAGACTGCGCAGGCGCAAGCGCCGGCGCAGTCTGGCCCCCACAGAGTAACGCTCCCAGGAGATCGCGGTATGCATAAGCACTGAACGCATACCGCGATCTCCACCGGAGAGTCAGGGACCGCCAGGAGGGTAAGTATATTCACCGTTCCCCGTTCCAGCGCTGCGTGCGGCTCCGTTTCCCGGCTCCTCTGCTTTGACAGTTCAGAGGGCGTGATGACGCGCTCAATGCGCGCCGGCGCCACCCTCTGACCAGTCACAGGCAGAGGAGCCGGAGTGTGTCTTCAAGAAAATGGCGCCGGAAAGCGCGGACTGCGCAGGCGCCGATTCCGGCAGCAGGAATCGGCGCCTGCGCAGTCCGCGCTTTCCGGCGCCATTTTCTTGAAGACACACTCCGGCTCCACTGCAGGTGTGTCTTCAAGAAAATGGCGCCGGAAAGCGCGGACTGCGCAGGCGCCAATTCCAGCAGCAGGAGGACGAAGAAAATGGGCGGAAAGGAATGGCGTAAGTAACAAATTGCTGTGGCATGAAGCTGTGACACTTCATGCCACAGCAATTTGTTATTTACGCCACCTGATTCCTTTCCGCCGCCATTTTCTTGGTCCTGCTGCCGGAATCGGCGCCTGCGCAATCCACGCTTTCCGGCACCATTTTCTTGAAGACACACTGCCGGCGCCATTTTCTTGAAGACACACTGCAGGTGTGTCTTCAAGAAAATGGCGCCGGAAAGCGCGGACTGCGCAGGCGCCGATTCCGCCAGCAGGAGGACAAAGAAAATGGCGGCAGAAAGGAATCAGGTGGCGCAAGTAACAAATTGCTGTGGCATGAGGCTGTGGCACTTCATGCCACAGCTATTTGTTACTTACGCCACCTGATACGGGGCATATACTATGGAGCATCTTATGGAGCAGCGTATGGGGCATATGGATGGGAGCAGCAAATTAAAGAACGGTGCCGCAGGATGGGAGCAGCACATGACAGAACGGGGGCGCAGGATGGGAGCAGCACATGACAGAACGGGGGTGCAGGATGGGAGCAGCACATGACAGAACGGGGGCGCAGGATGGGAGCAGCACATGACAGGATGGGAGCAGCAAATGACAGAATGGAGGCGCAGGATGGGAGCAGCACATGACAGAACGGGGGCGCAGGATGGGAGCAGCACATGACAGAACGGGGGCGCAGGATGGGAGCAGCACATGACAGAACGGGGGCGCAGGATGGGAGCAGCACATGACAGAACGGGGGCGCAGGATGGGAGCAGCACATGACAGGATGGGAGCAGCAATTGACAGAATGGAGGCGCAGGATGGGAGCAGCACAAGACAGAACGGGGGCGCAGGATGGGAGCAGCACATGACAGAACGGGGGCGCAGGATGGGAGCAGCACATGACAGGATGAGGATGCAGGATGGAGCAGCACATGACAGAATGGGGGCGCAGGATGGAGCAGCACATGACAGGATGGGGACGCAGGATGGAGCAGCACATACCAGGATGGAGACCATATACCAATATAAATGCTCGCCACCCGGGCGTAGAACGGGTTCAATAGCTAGTTACCGTATATTGGGAATGCCTCATTTAAGATAATTAAGATTAAGATTAAGATTATTTTCAAACTGAGTGTTTTTGGTTTTACTATTCTCTTTTGTGTCCTCATTTAAGATAATTATCAAACATACAGTATCTATATTATGACATTGGTAAACTATACAAGTATGTAACAAACATATTCCCAAAAGTCCCAAAACATGAACATTTTTGCCAGCTAAAAATAGGTGAATTACAAACTAAGAATGGAAAATGATCAATGCGTAATGCACATACAGTAGGAAACCACCAATGACTTGAAGGTATCTTTGATGACAGCAATGAGCAGCCACAAGCCCTGTACCAAACTAAGACGAGCCCAAAGGTTTTTGAAGTATATAGGTATAATAATAATAATTCTGATGATTGCAAGTGCAGACTGGACCAGCTGCCTACTAAGAACTGGTGGGAACACACGGTGGAAAAGGTAGTAAAAAATGAACAAGTGAAAACTTTCGGATATGAACAGACAAAGGATTGACCCACAACACATCTGACTTAAAGAGAATATGTCAGCAGGTTTTTGCCATGTAATCTGAGAGCAGCATGATGTTGGGCCATAGACCCTGATTCCAGCGTTGTCACTTACTGGTCTATGTTTTGCTGTTTCATTAAAATGATTGTTTTATCAGCAGGAGATTATCACTACAGGACTAGGGGTCTCGGGCCTTGTAGTTAACCTGATCTGTGTAACCACGCCCCCATCACCGAATTTCAGCTTTTTGTCAATCTATATTGTTCACAGGAAGCTGCCAATCAGTGGTGTGGGTGGGGTTATAAATGGAGCGCCCGCTAGAACTGTGGGATACTTGGTACAGGATTTGGTGACCCAGCCCGTAGTCCTGGGCGTCCAAATAAAGGGGATAAAGTGTATTGGGAAATAAAGTCTATAGAGTAATGTTTGTGACGCTACCTGTGGTACTCGGCCAGGGATGGCCGACGTTGCTTAAAGGGATCCACTGGGGCCGATGGTATTGCAGCAGAGTTGGTATAGCTCCTCTCAAGCAGAGCTTGGTCCCCAGGGCTCCCGGTGCAATTGGTAAGGGATGGTAGATGTTGAGATGCAAGAAAGAACTGGAGGACAAATGGATGCAGTCTCTTTACCTTTTACTGGTGAAGTTCAGGTACACAGATTACAGGTGGTCTTTGGAATCCAGGCAGCCTGGAAGCGATTCGGAATCCACCTAGGCAGGTGGGGTTGGAAGCCTTCCTTTCTGCTCTGAATTCTCTGTCCCTTGCTGCCTAAGGCTTCACGCAAGGTCCTCTCTCAATCTGTCTTTTTAGGTGGACACTACCCGCATGGCAGGCAGCTCAAGCCTTTTTACAGGGGTCCTTTCTCTCGCGGTGACTCCAGGCTCTAACATGATGCTGTGCCTTCGGGTGTTAGTGGTGGCCAGGAGACCTGCAATCTCCTGCTGTGGGGCATACAGTTCCCACACAACCTTGGACTCTGGTGTCCGGTTTCTTGCGCTCAAACCTGGACTGAACCCAATCGCAGCTCCACTCCAGTTTCTCTCTCCTCCTGTGCTTCCTCTCCCTTCACTGTTTCACATACAGTACAGACCAAAAGTTTGGACACACCTTCTCATTTAAATATTTTTCTGTATTTTCATGACTATGAAAATTGTACATTCACACTGAAGGCATCAAAACTATGAATTAACACGTGGAATTATATACTTAACAATTTGACCAAGAAGGAGAGTGATGGGGTGCTACGCCAGATGACCTGGTCTCCACAGTCACCAGACCTGAACTCAATCGAGATGGTTTGGGGTGAGCTGGACCGCAGAGTGAAGGCAAAAGGGCCAACAAGTGCAAAGCATCTCTGAACTCCTTCAAGATTGTTGGAAAACCATTCCCGGTGACTACCTCTGGAAGTTCATCAAGAGAATGCCAAGAGTGTACAAAGCAGTCATCAAAGCAAAAGGTGGCTACTTTGAAGAACCTGGAATATAAGACATAATTTCAGCTGTTTTACACTTTTTTGTTAAGTATATAATTCCACGTGTTAATTCATAGTTTTGATGCCTTCAGTGTGAATGTACAATTTTTACAGTCATGAAAATACAGAAAAATCTTTAAATGAGAAGGTGTGTCCAAAATTTTGGTCTGTACTGTAGACCAGGGGTGTCAAACTGCATTCCTCGAGGGCTGCAAACAGGTCATGTTTTCAGGATTTCCTTGTACTGCACAGGTGATAATTTAATCACCAACTCATTATTTGTGTAGGTGATTAAATTATCACATGTACAGTACAAGGAAATCCTGAAAACATGACCTGTTTGCAGCCCTGGAGGAATGCAGTTTGACACCCCTGCTGTAGACTGACCACTAACTCCTCCTACAAACTAGAACTTATAGGGAAGCTACCCTGAAACCAAGTTTAGAGCTCCCCCTTCTGGCCTGGAGTTAGAAAAGAGTTGTATGTTAGTGCTACCTGTTAAGGCGATCCTTTTCGCTTCCAGGCATAGCATCACCCTCCCCGTGAGGAAGGCAACGCCATTGTGGCATCCGGACTCCTGGGGTGACATACAGAGCTCAGAAATCTAATCAATGTTAGATCTACAGCAGATAAAACAGAGATTGTATCAAAATGACACCAAGCAGACCAGAAAGGGACACATCACTGGAATGAGGGTCTCTGCGCCTACATAATGATGATCTCAGATTACATAGCAAAATCCTGGTGACAGATTCCCTTTAAACATCATTGAGAAAAAGGAGAGGATTGTCGATATAGCAATACCAGGAGATAGCATATTCAATAAAGAGAATTGAGAAAGCTGAAAAATATCAACATGAAAATGAAAGGCTAAGGCACAAACCAGCAACTGTGGTACCAGTTGTTATTGGCATATTGGGTGCTATCCAAAAAATCCTCGGGAATCACTTACAGCTCAATGTTGACAAAATCACCATAAGTAAACTGCTTATAGTTACATAGATCCTATGCCAATATATCACAATATCCTAGGTTCATGGAGAGAAGCCACTGAGTAATAAAGGAAAATGCCAATTAGTGACCTGACAGCTGTGATTTATAAGAAATAGTGATAATAATAATTATTTTACTTATATAGCACTGTGGTAGATCGACTCACTTGGCTGCTTAAAGAGGTAGTCAAACGAACACTTTCCGTTTAAGTTTTCAACTGGTTTATTAAAACCGTACTGCATAAATCAGTGCAAAATTAGGAAAACAAACATGGCCCTTTTGGCATAAGAAGAAAAAAAAAGTATACAATACAGTGTGTATGGCTGTGGGGATCCTTCCGCTCAGGGGAACAAAAACAAGGTTCAGTTCTCTTTAACACGAGCACTGCTCTGGAGCGCTCATCTCCAGACACACCGAATGAATACAAAGGCTGCAAATTTACCTTCTGGACCACATCCTTGGGAGGAGATATAGTGAACAGCCTCCCACCCACTCTTCAGCTATTCTCAAAAACCCCGTAAGGAACTACAACACCACCGCGCTAGAGGAAGGCTTTTAGCTCCACCTGGTAAAGGGGACTCTGGATTCGCTTCCAAGCCGGCCAGACCCTGCGTGCCCTGTGATCTGGTACCCTGGACTGTGGCTGCCTGAAGTCTTCAGTAAACCAGGTAAAGAGACTGCAAACCTGTGTCCTCGTTCCTTACTGCACCATTCACCATCTTCCATCTACATACTGGGAAGCCCTGGGGACATACTTCACCTGTGGGAAGTTATACCATCTAGCTGCCATAACATCACCCCAGAGGACCCCTTAAAGCAGCGTCGGTCCACACTGACCGAATACCACAGGTGGTGTCACGAGCATAAACTCTATTCACTAAATCCCTTTAACCCCTTTCTGACCTCGGACGGGATAGTACGTCCAAGGTCAGATCCCCTGCTTTGATGCAGGGCTCCGCAGTGAGCCCGCACCAAAGCCGGGACATGTCAGCTGTTTTGAACAGCTGACATGTGCCCGTAATAGGCGCGGGCAGAATCGTGATCTGCCCGCACCTATTAACTAGTTAATTGCCGCTGTCAAACGCAGACAGCGGCATTTAACTACCGCTTCCGGCCGGGCGGCCGGAAATGACGTCATCGCCGACCCCCATCACATGATTGGGGGTCGGCGATGCGTCTCCATTGTAACCATAGAGGTCCTTGAGACCTCTATGGTTACTGAACGCCGGTGGCTGTGAGCGCCACCCTGTGGTCGGCGCTCACAGCACACCTCCATTTCTGCTACATAGCAGCAATCAGCAGATCGCTGCTATGTAGCAGAGGCGATCGTGCTGTGCCTGCTTCTAGCCTCCCATGGAGGCTATTGAAGCATGGCAAAAGTTAAAAAAAAAAGTTGAAATTTTTTTTTAAAAAAATATAAAAGTTTAAATCACCCCCCTTTCGCCCCAATCAAAATAAATCCATAAAAAAAATATCAAATCTACACATATTTGGTATCGCCGCGCTCAGAATCACCCGATCTATCAATTAAAAAAAAGCATTAACCTGATCGCTAAACAGCGTAGCGGGAAAAAAATTCGAAATGCCAGAATTACTTTTTTTGGTCGCCGCGACATTGCATTAAAATGCAATAACGGGCGATCAAAAGAACGTATCTGCACAGAAATGCTATCATGAAAAACGTCATCTTGGCATGCAAAAAATTAGCCCTCAACCGACCCCAGATCATGAAAAATGGAGACGCTACGAGTATCGGAAAATGGCGCAATTTTTTTTTTTTTAGCAAAGATTGGAATTTTTTTTCACCACTTACATAAAAAATAACCTAGTCATGCTAGGTGTCTATGAACTCGTAATGACCTGGAGAATCATAATGTCAGGTCAGTTTTAGCATTTAGTGAACCTAGCAAAAAAGCCAAACAAAAAACAAGTGTGGGACTGCACTTTTTTTGCAATTTCACCGCACTTGGAATTTTTTTCCCGTTTTCTAGTACACGACATGCTAAAACCAATGATGTCGTTCAAAAGCACAACTCGTCCCGCAAAAAATAAGCCCTCACATGGCCAAATTGACAGAAAAATAAAAAAGTTATGGCTCTGGGAAGGAGGGGAGCGAAAAACGAACACGGAAAAACAAAAAATCCCAAGGTCATGAAGGGGTTAAAGACTTTCCCCTTTTACATGGGCGCCCAGGGCCACATACCGGGTCGCTACCGTGACATCCCCCTGTGAACACCGGACCTGGTACCGGGTACCGCAAGGCGCTGGCAGGCGACTCAATTCTAGATGTGATTTGCAGTCATAGACATTTCGGTAACAAATCTGCCACATGTGAATATAATCTGGAGGTGTATGAACAGTAAAGGTGACCATACACCTATAGTTGTCAACCAATGATCGCTGGCCTACAGCCATCTCTGCCAGGCCTACAGCCATCTCTGCCAGGCCTACAGCCATCTCTGCCAGGCCTACAGCCATCTCTGCCAGGCCTACAGCCATCTCTGCCAGGCCTACTGCCCCATGTACAGCCCAGCGTTCTTGTGTTTCCACAGTGGTGAGTGGAATAATCCTGTCAGACACGCCTGAGTCTCAATCTAGGAAGTTATATTCTTTATTATCATCTGCAGGGAAGAGTCAGCACAGGCCACATGCACATTAGCTTCTCAGTCTCACGAAAATCATCAGGTATGGCCGCCATGAATGTGTATGAAGGCCATCATTTATTATGGCACTGTATTATGTATGAACCTGTAATGAGGCATCCATTTGCATCTGAGGCACACTGAGGCTTCATCTTTCAGATTTCGTGTAATTGTGGCACAAAAAGTTGTGGCATGTTCCATTGTCCCCATATGACAGATCTATCTTCTTCTGGATGCAATCAGGAGATCAGCTCTGTAGTATGGTGTCTGATGGAGCACGTCCCCTTTATTCTGTCCGAATCGTACCCACTCACACGACCACCATTACTGTGTGATGTCAGTTTATGTATAATACCTGAATTTCTCATCCTGGTTGAAATTATGATAAAAAGTGAAGCTATTATCCTTGACGACATCCGACCATGTCTTGTGGAAGGAATCTCTTTTGCTTTTCAGATAATTGAGTAGATCTCCATGCGGACAGTATTCGAAAATTAAGTATATCGGACCTACAATAAACAAGGATTTACACAAGAAAATGAAGAATTTATATGTAGTCGCATAGTATGGAAAATGATAAAAGAAAGTGACTTTTTACCTGATAAAGTGCACGCTCCAAGTAAATTGACTATATTATCGTGGTGTTCAATCTGAGTCATCATCTTCAGCTCAGACATTAAGGCATCTTTTTCGGAAGCATCAGGATTTTCTGAAATTTGAGATATTTAAGGGACTCTGTCAACGGGTTTTTGCAATATAATCTGAGAGCAGCATGATGTAGGAGGCAGAGACCCCGATTCCAGTTATGTGTCACACATTGGTCTGTGTTTTGCTGTTTCAATAAATTCAGTGTCTTATCGGCAGGAGATTATCACAACAGGACTAGGTGTCTAGTACCTCATGGTCCAATCATGCCCCCAACACTGATAAGCAGCTTTCTACCAGTATACAATGTACACAGAAAACCGCCAATCACTGATGTGGGCGAAGTTATACAGGGCTCGGGATTACGAGCTCTGCTAGACCTGCAGCAGAGAAAACTGGGATTCTATCACAACTGCTGCACCCAGTAAACTAAGGGATACATCACTGGAATCAGGGTCTCTGTCCCTACATCATGCTACTGTCAGATTACATAGCTCTAAAAGCTGCTGACGGATTCCTTATATTTATTTATTTATTTAGGAACATAAAGTTAAAATGTATTTTACATTTCAGAGTACAATGTTCAGTGATGGATAGGAAGCCTGAAGAAATGGTCTCATGAGAGGACAACTGAGCATCATGTAGAGGCTGTTATAGCACGTACAGATAGCTAATACCTGCGAGGTGGTACAGACTGACCCTCAAGGAGCCATAACATTCTCCAATGAGCCACTGAGCCAAGAGTAGACCCTTTTTCAATTAATCCAAGATACATCAGCTGAGCTGCCACCATCTCCTACACCTTGTTTAGTGACAACGCCATCTAAGTTGCTTGGGAAAACTGGGTAGTTTATCTAATAAGCTTCCTAGTTTGCTGTATCCATGCATTAGATCTACCTGAGGTGATACCTAGAAGGCACAGTTAGGCCTGTGTCACCTCCATTATTAGCCCCGCCAAACCTATGTCCTCCAAGCTTTCAACATCTCATCTTACAGTTCCCGGCTGCCGGCTGCTGTGTGATCTCGTCATGCTGTCCTCGCAACAAGAAGTAAATATGAACGGGAAATAGAGAGCCCACTTTAATAGCATTCTCAAAAAAGGTCCAAGTGCATCTATATCCACCCTTAATGTCAAAGAGGCCTTCTAGTGAAAGTATGAGCTGAAGCCAGGCACCACCACCCCTGTGGATGAGCTGATGTGTCTATGTTTACAATGAAGAGGACATGGCGGTTGTTAGAACCCCACCATTCTGCAGATCATCATAGGTGTAGGGGATTGGACCCTAATAAATACATTGTTGATGACCAGTTTTGAGGATCCATTCCACAACCACCAGTTTTCTCCTCTTACCTTTCAGCATTTTGACCGCCACCTGCCGGGACACTCCCGATTTACTGATTCCAAAAGCTTTAGCAGTCACCACTTTCCCAAAGGCTCCGGATCCGATAGTATCACCTATAACAAGAAAAACATTAGAATAGCTTCTGTTGGTTGGGTGGTTTGCCAGAATATCTTATGGACATCATCCGCATCTCACCAAACTCCAGATTCTCTCTTGGGAACTCCCACTTTTTCATATCATAGGGCAGAACATGGAAATCAATGTAGATGTAATCATTATCGGAGGGTCCAATGTATTGCAGCATTTGTAGCTGACCTTCGTATTTGTATTTCTGTCCCAAAAAAATAAACAACTTATAAGTGGAGTTTGAAAAAAACAAAACGAAAAAATAAACCAAAAACCTAAAAAGTTGGAAATGCTACCTTCTTGTACTTTCTCAGGATCAAGGCAAATAGAATAACAAAGAACAAGCTGCAAATTCCAGTGACAGTTGGAAGAATTAAATTACTTTGTTCTGTAATAGAAATATAAATGGTTGGTTTTAGAGGGTGTAGGGATTCACTCTCTCAGGTACTGTAGGCATTAGGTAGCGTTCACACAGGCAAAGCGGTTTGGTCCAAATATGTGCATTCTTATGGCTTCCATAAAAGGGATTCAAAACCAAAAACAGACTCTTCTGGGCAAAAAGGTATCACGGCAAATAAACAATTCAGGAGGCACATATTTGTCAGTGTGTGCTCACTCAAACAGCTTACAGTCCTCTTTCTCCCGGGGCAAACAATATACACAGAAGAGGTACGGTCCTACCAGTCTCGTTATCACCTTCAGTCTGAGCTCCAGGAGTTTCCAGCTCCAAAGTGTTCAACTCCATGCACAGTTCACACTGGACAGGCTCCAGCGTCCACATGTTACTCTGCAGCTCCAACACACAGACTGCTCAGCTTTCCTAGTTTACCCTTGCAGTCTCTATTCAGAGAGAGACTCTGGCTAGTCTGTATCCCAGCTACAGTTCACATTTTGGCTGATCTCACTCACCAGCTCCAACACATTCCACTCTTCTCAACATCCAGCAGACTGACACAAGGTGAAGCCATTTCCTGGTTCTTAGTCAAAGCTGGCCAAGTTCAGCTATTTAAGGCCTGCAATGCTAAGATTTAATCCAGTCCTAACTGGCTTTGCTACAATTGTTACAGCATATCTACAAGTGGTAAAAAACAGACTACTCAGGGACAATGATGGTCACTAACCAAGGCTGACTGCTTATGTTATTGAGCTACATGACATGGCATTTATTATTAAAGGGGTATTTCAGTCTAAACAATGTATCACCTACCCAGGTGATTACTATTAGATCAATGTGGGTCTCACCCCCTTGATCACTGTAAAAGGAAAATTGTGCCCTCTGTTCTTCCCTGACTGCAAATGAGTGGAGCAGCAAGTATTGCATGCGTACGCCTGCTCTATTCTTAAAATATCTGAAGTATCTGAAATATCTGAAGATATCAGCTATCAGCTAGAGAAATGAGTCCCCCTTTCTGGTTACCATCTATCTTAAACATTACTTTTAGTTGAGAATATAAAGTACAAACAGGTCTGTGATTATGGTATTTTCATTTGAACGAGGTCTTAAAAATGCTAGGAAATTAAAAATGAAATCAATAATACAAATTTCATTATTGTGTTCTTTTAGTCATTTTTTAGTTTCGGCATGGCAGCTATTTTTGCAGCAGCAACAATTCATGAAGCCATATGGGCTGCCTGTCACAAGTGGGTGCAGCCCCATGCCACCAGGGACTCTGAGCGTCTCCGCACACAACTTTGTTAGATGTATTAATGAACAAATTTACCAATGTGTTTCAATAAAACTTCTGCACAAGTTGTCCCGACAGAATTGGCAGCGCAGCTGCAGATTTTGACGGTCTCTGCCTGGTCCTCTACATTCAATGTGCTACTGGACGTCCAACTGTATCCGCTTCTTTCTGTTTGTCCATCAGTTAGTCCATTCTTGATTTCTGACACACAGCTGTAAATAAAATCCTCATAAAAAAGGTTCCATATAAATTGTGGTGAAATATATATATATATATATATATATATATATATATATATATATATATATATATATATATATATATATACATACAGTTAGGTCCATATATATTTGGACAGAGACAACATTTTTCTAATTTTTGTTATAGACATTACCACAATGAATTTTAAACAAAACAATTCAGATGCAGTTGAAGTTCAGACTTTCAGCTTTCATTTGTGGGTATCCACATTAAAATTGGATGAAGGGTTTAGGAGTTGCAGCTCCTTAACATGTGCCACCTTGTTTTTAAAGGGACCAAAAGTAATTGGACAGATTCAATAATTTTAAATAAAACGTTCATTTTTAGTACTTGGTTGAAAACCCTTTGTGGGCAATGACTGCCTGAAGTCTTGAACTCATGGACATCACCAAAAGCTGTGTTTCCTCCTTTTTGATGCTCTGCCAGGCCTTCACTGCCGTGGTTTTCAGTTGCTGTTTGTTTGTGGGCCTTTCTGCCTGAAGTTTAGTCTTTAACAAGTGAAATGCATACTCAATTGGGTTGAGATCAGGTGACTGACTTGGCCATTCAAGAATATTCCACTTCTTTGCTTTAATAAACTCCTGGGTTGCTTTGGCTTTATGTTTTGGGTCATGGTCTGTTATGAAAGGCAATTCAGTATCACAATGGACATGGAGGTCAGAGCACATACAGTGATCTGACAATAACCCAAAATAATAGAACGAGCTCTGAGACGTGGGAACTCTGCAGACCGCAATTCCTGATCCTCTCCAAACACAACTAGAGGCAGCCGTGGATTGCGCCTAACGCTCCCTATGCAACTCGGCACAGCCTGAGAAACTAACTAGCCTGAAGATAGAAAAAATAAGCCTACCTTGCCTCAGAGAAATACCCCAAAGGAAAAGGCAGCCCCCCACATATAATGACTGTGAGTAAGATGAAAAGACAAACGTAGGGATGAAATAGATTCAGCAAAGTGAGGCCCGATATTCTAGACAGAACGAGGATAGGAAAGATAACTTTGCGGTCTACACAAAACCCTAAAGAAAACCACGCAAAGGGGCAAAAAGACCCTCCGTACCGAACTAACGGCACGGAGGTACACCCTTTGCGTCCCAGAGCTTCCAGCAAAACAAATAGACAAGCTGGACAGAAAAAATAGCAACAAATAGCAAAGAAGCACTTAGCTATGCAGAGCAGCAGGCCACAGGAATGATCCAGAGAAACACAAGTCTAACACTGGAACATTGACAGGAAGCATGAATCAAAGCATTAGGTGGGGTTAAGTAGAGAAGCACCTAACGACCTCACCAGATCACCTGAGGAAGGAAACTCAGAAGCAGCAGTACCAGTTTCCTCCACAAACGGAAGCTCCCAGAGAGAATCAGCCGAAGTACCCCTTGTGACCACAGGAGGGAGCTCTGCCACAGAATTCACAACAGTACCCCCCCCTTGAGGAGGGGTCACCGAACCCTCACCAGAGCCCCCAGGCCGACCAGGATGAGCCACATGAAAGGCACGAACAAGATCGGGAGCATGGACATCAGAGGCAAAAACCCAGGAATTATCCTCCTGAGCATAACCCTTCCATTTAATCAGATACTGGAGTTTCCGTCTTGAAACACGAGAATCCAAAATCTTCTCCACAATATACTCCAATTCCCCCTCCACCAAAACCGGGGCAGGAGGGTCAACAGATGGAACCATAGGTGCCACGTATCTCCGCAACAATGACCTATGGAAGACGTTATGTATGAAAAAAGAATCTGGGAGGGTCAGACGAAAAGACACAGGATTAATAACCTCAGAAATCCTATAAGGACCAATGAAACGAGGTTTAAACTTCGGAGAGGAAACCTTCATAGGAATATGACGAGAAGATAACCAAACCAGATCCCCAACACGAAGTCGGGGACCCACACGGCGTCTGCGATTAGCGAAACGTTGAGCCTTCTCCTGGGACAAGGTCAAATTGTCCACTACATGAGTCCAAATCTGCTGCAACCTGTCCACCACAGTATCCACACCAGGACAGTCCGAAGACTCAACCTGTCCTGAAGAGAAACGAGGATGGAACCCAAAAATGAAACCTTCTGCACACCAAAGAGACACTTTGATCCCTTCACAAACAAAGAATTAGCACGCAGGACCTGAAAAACCGTTCTGACCTGTTTCACATGAGACTCCCAATCATCCGAGAAGATCAAAATGTCATCCAAGTACACAATCAGGAATTTATCCAGGTACTCTCGGAAGATGTCATGCATAAAGGACTGAAACACTGATGGAGCATTGGCAAGTCCGAATGGCATCACTAGATACTCAAAATGACCCTCGGGCGTATTAAATGCAGTTTTCCATTCATCGCCTCACCTGATTCGCACCAGATTATACGCACCACGAAGATCAATCTTGGTGAACCAACTAGCCCCCTTAATCCGAGCAAACAAATCAGATAACAAAGGCAAGGGGTACTGAAATTTAACAGTGATCTTATTAAGAAGGCGATAATCTATACAAGGTCTCAGCGAACCATCCTTTTTGGCTACAAAAAAGAACCCTGCTCCTAATGGCGACGATGACGGGCGAATATGCCCCTTCTCCAGGGATTCCTTCACATAACTGCGCATAGCGGTGTGCTCAGGCACGGATAAATTAAACAGTCGACCTTTTGGGAATTTACCTCCAGGAATCAAATTGATAGCACAATCACAATCCCTATGCGGAGGTAGGGCATCGGACTTGGGCTCATCAAATACATCCCGGTAATCAGACAAGAACTCTGGAACCTCAGAAGGGGTGGATGACGAAATTGACAAAAATGGAACATCACCATGTACCCCCTGACAACCCCAGCTGGACACCGACATGGATTTCCAATCCAATACTGGATTATGGGCTTGTAGCCATGGCAACCCCAACACGACCACATCATGCAGATTATGCAACACCAGAAAGCGAATATCCTCCTGATGTGCAGGAGCCATGCACATGGTCAGCTGGGTCCAGTACTGAGGCTTATTCTTGGCCAAAGGCGTAGCATCAATACCTCTCAATGGAATAGGACACTGCAAGGGCTCCAAGAAAAACCCACAACGCTTAGCATATTCCAAGTCCATCAAATTCAGAGCAGCGCCTGAATCCACAAACGCCATGACAGAATATGATGACAAAGAGCAGATCAAGGTAACGGACAGAAGAAATTTTGACTGTACCGTACCAATGGTGGCAGACCTAGCGAACCGCTTAGTGCGCTTAGGACAATCAGAGATAGCATGAGTGGAATCACCACAGTAGAAACACAGCCCATTCAGACGTCTGTGTTCTTGCCGTTCAACTCTGGTCAAAGTCCTATCGCACTGCATAGGCTCAGGTTTAAGCTCAGGTAATACCGCCAAATGGTGCACAGATTTACGCTCACGCAAGCGTCGACCGATCTGAATAGCCAATGACAGACTCATTCAAACCAGCAGGCATAGGAAATCCCACCATGACATCCTTAAGGGCTTCAGAGAGACCCTTTCTGAACATAGCTGCCAGCGCAGATTCATTCCATTGAGTGAGCACTGACCATTTTCTAAATTTCTGGCAATATACCTCTATCTCATCCTGACCCTGACAAAGAGCCAGCAAATTCTTTTCTGCCTGATCCACTGAATTAGGCTCATCGTACAGCAATCCGAGCGCCAGGAAAAACGCATTGATATTACTTAATGCAGGATCTTCTGGCGCAAGAGAAAATGCCCAGTCCTGAGGGTCGCCACGCAAAAAAGAAATAATAATCAAAACCTGTTGAACTGGATCACCAGAGGAACGAGGTTTCAAGGCCAGAAATAACTTACAATTATTTTTGAAACTCAGAAACTTAGTTCTATCTCCAAAAAACAAATCAGGAATAGGAATTCTTGGTTCTAACATAGATTTCTGATCAATAGTGTCTTGAATCTTTTGTACTCTTGCCGAGAGCTGATCCACAAATGAAGACAGACTTCTAATGTCCATCGCTACACCTGTGTACTGAAGCACCCAAATGTCTAGGGGAAAAAAAAAAAAAACACAAAGCCAAGAAAAAAAAATGGTGTCAGAACTTCTTTTTTCCCTCTATTGAGAATCATTAGTACTTTTGGCTTCCTGTACTGTTATGAAAGGCAATTCAGTATCACAATGGACATGGAGGTCAGAGCACATACAGTGATCTGGCAATAACCCAAAATAATAGAACGAGCTCTGAGACGTGGGAACTCTGCAGACCGCAATTCCTGATCCTCTCCAAACACAACTAGAGGCAGCCGTGGATTGCGCCTAACGCTCCCTATGCAACTCGGCACAGCCTGAGAAACTAACTAGCCTGAAGATAGAAAATAAGCCTACCTTGCCTCAGAGAAATACCCCAAAGGAAAAGGCAGCCCCCCAATATAATGACTGTGAGTAAGATGAAAAGACAAACGTAGGGATGAAATAGATTCAGCAAAGTGAGGCCCGATATTCTAGACAGAACAAGGATAGGAAAGATAACTTTGCGGTCTACACAAAACCCTAAAGAAAACCACGCAAAGGGGCAAAAAGACCCTCCGTACCGAACTAACGGCACGGAGGTACACCCTTTGCGTCCCAGAGCTTCCAGCAAAACAAATAGACAAGCTGGACAGAAAAAATAGCAACAAATAGCAAAGAAGCACTTAGCTATGCAGAGCAGCAGGCCACAGGAATGATCCAGAGAAACACAAGTCCAACACTGGAACATTGACAGGAAGCATGAATCAAAGCATTAGGTGGGGTTAAGTAGAGAAGCACCTAACGACCTCACCAGATCACCTGAGGAAGGAAACTCAGAAGCAGCAGTACCAGTTTCCTCCACAAACGGAAGCTCCCAGAGAGAATCAGCCGAAGTACCACTTGTGACCACAGGAGGGAGCTCTGCCACAGAATTCACAACAATGGTCCATCTGTAGTATGAAACGACGACCAATCAGTTTGGCTACATTTGGCTGGATCTGAGCCCTCAGTATGTCTCTGAATACCTCAGAATTAATTCGGCTGCTTCTGTCCTGTGTCACATCATCAATAAACACTAGTGACCCAGTGCCACTGGCAGCCATGCATGCCCAAGCCATCACACTGCCTCCGCCATGTTTTACAGATGATGTGGTATGCTTTGGATCATGAGCTGTACCACACCTTTGCCATAATTTTCACTTTCCATCATTCTGGTAGAGGTTGATCTTGGTTTCATCTGTCCAAAGAATGTTCTTCCAGAACTGTGCTGGCTTTTTTAGATGTTTTTTTAGCAGAGTCCAGTCTAGCCTTTTTATTCTTGATGCTTATGAGTGGCTTGCACCATGCAGTGAACCCTCTGTATTTACTTTCATGCTGTCTTCTCTTTATGGTAGATTTGGATATTGATTCACCTACCTCCTGGAGAGTGTTGTTCACTTGGTTGGCTGTTGTGAAGGGGTTTCTCTTCACCATGGAGATTATTCTGCGATCATCCACCACTGTTGTCTTCCGTGGGCGCCCAGGTCTTTTTGCATTGATGAGTTCACCAGTGCTTTCTTTCTTTCTCAGGATGTACCAAACTGTAGATTTTGCCACTCCTAATATTGTAGCAATTTCTCGGATGGGTTTTTTCTGTTTTCGCAGCTTTAGGATGGCTTGTTTCACCTGCATGGAGAGCTCCTTTGACCACATGTTTACTTCACAGCAAAACCTTCCAAATGCAAGCACCACACCTCAAATCCACTCCAGGCCTTTTATCTGCTTAATTGAGAATGACATAACGAAGGTATTGCCCACACCTGTCCGTGAAATAGCCTTGGAGTCAATTGTCCAATTACTTTTGGTACCTTTAAAAACAGGGTGGCACATGTTAAGGAGCTGAAACTCCTAAACCCTTCATCCAATTTTAATGTGGATACCCACAAATGAAAGCTAAAAGTCTGAACTTCAACTGTATCTGAATTGTTTTGTTTAAAATTCATTGTGGTAATGTCTATGACCAAAATTAGAAAAATGTTGTCTCTGTCCAAATATATATGGACCTAATTGTATGTGTGTGTGTGCAGTGGACTATGTATAGATTTATTGTGTCACTGGCAATAATGTAACATCTGTCTCAAAAGCTGCAGGTCGCACCAACAAGACAAGCAGACTTCTGTCTCCAATCTCACCAGGGGGTCCTGCTAGAAGCCAAGAAGAAAGGTAACATTTGACACCTCCTAGCTCTTGGAAGAGAGATGTCAATTACGGCCTGATAGTATCTCTGTAAGATCTCTTAAGGTACCTTCACACTAAACGATATCGCTAGCGATCCGTGACGTTGCAGCGTCCTCGCTAGCGATATCGTTCAGTTTGACACGCAGCAGCGATCAGAATCCTGCTGTGATGTCGTTGGTCGGGGCTAGAAGGCCAGAACTTTCTTTGGTCGCTGGCTCTCCCGCTGACATCGCTGAATCGGCGTGTGTGACACCGATTCAGCGATGTCTTCGCTGGTAACCAGGTTAAACATCGGGTTACTAAGCGCAGGGCCGCGCTTAGTAACCCGATGTTTACCCTGGTTACCATCCTAAAAGTAAAAAAAACAAACGCTTCATACTTACCTTCCGCTGTCTGTCCTCCGGCGCTGTCCTTTCCTGCACTCACTGTGAGCACAGCGGCCGGAAAGCAGAGCGGTGACGTCACCTCTCTGCTTTCCGGCCGCTGTGCTCACAGCCAGTACAGAGAAGCAGAGCGCCGAGGACAGACAGCGGAAGGTAAGTATGAAGCGTTTGTTTTTTTTACTTTTAGGATGGTAACTAGGGTAAACATCGGGTTACTAAGCGCGGCCCTGCGCTTAGTAACCCGATGTTTACCCTGGTTACCAGGGGACTTCGGGATCGTTGGTCGCTGGAGAGCTGTCTGTGTGACAGCTCTCCAGCGACCAAACAGCGACGCTGCAGCGATCCGGATCGTTGTCGGTATCGCTGCAGCGTCGTTTAGTGTGAAGGTACCTTTACCCAAAGGATCTCAAGAGAAAATAATATATTCATTGGGGGCGAGGCCGTGGTGCAATCAAAAAACAAGCAATTATGATATTAACCTGAGGGGCTGGTCTAGAAACCTGACCTTCAGACCAAAGCTATAGATTAGGGCTGTATACAGAGAATGGTGTTCACATGTGAGGGCAGCCGAAGCTGATGTGTTCCACCAACTCCATATTCACCCCCTCAGGGAGCAGAAAGCAAACTACCAGATAGATGATTTCTGTAAGCTTTCTCCTGTTTATTTTTATACTGTTTTGCATAAGTTGTATGTCTTTTTATTATCATATTTTTATACCTTTTTCTTACTGTAAGCACTGAACCTATTTTGTATCAAAGTATAAAACTTTAACAAGTTGAACCTTGAATGTTCTAGTGAATCCATAGCCTAAGGTGTGTGAGCCTTATGAGTGGTAGACATTATTAGTATTAATATTTCCGGGACTCATCGCCCATGTGGTCGATGAGTGGTGGCAGTGTGTATGAGTGGGTGTGTGGCCTGGGTCAGCGTGTGATTTATGCTCCCATTACAGCATAGGACAGAGGTTGAATGCTGGAAAGAGAGTGGGGAGATAGATTAATCCTTGCAGACACAAACCCAAGTCACGTGCTGAGAGCGGGCATGTGACGAATTAGTGACACCAAGGAGTAAGGGATCCGTGACAAACAATAAATAAAATCCAATAAATGCTAAAAAACATTCCCATGAAAACTTACTTGAAGCCGCCATCACTCTTCAACCATGACATGGTGGGCAATGGATAACCTTGTGACTTGCAGGAGATGCTCTTTGTGTTAATTGTTTCACATTTAACCTCAGGTTTTTCTATTGATTAAAGGAGATAGAAAAAAAAAATCTTTCTCATACTAGGTGTTAAGACAAATCCACAGGGCACAATGGTATTATGTATACATACACATGCCACATAGGCAATAATAGAAATAGATAATATTGTAAAAATAACCAGTGCGCTGTGGAAGATTTTGTGGAGAACCCACTCACCAAAGGATAGGTACAACCATAGCCAGTAAATGGATTGAAGTAAGATCTGACACCACACAGGAAGTATATATAAAAAACGCCTTTATTAAATACAAATGGCAAAATATATGTATATTTAAATAATCATAAAAGATGCGCATAAGGACAAAAATTATATTAACCAAAAATACAATAAAAAATATAGATAAAAAATATATATATATAAAAGAATTTATGGAATAGAAAAACTAGCTGACCCCAACAGTATCCACATATAAGACCAAGGGTGTGGCTCCCCTACAATGTGTATGGCAAAGACAAAAACCAATATTTTATAGTAAAAAAGTAGATGATAGTACAAGTGCTGAGTAGAATAGACGGCACAGAAAATTCCTGTATGGATACGCCAGACTGCTCAGACCAAAGTGCAACGTGCCAAAAATATATAACACAAAATGGGGATAAATATTAATATATTATATAGTGAACATACTAAGGTGCCAAAAAAGTGTGCAAAAATTGTCCACAAACAGGTGATAACAATCATATAAAAATGGTCTATCCGGTCTGACTATCTACCATAATGTTAGTACATAAAGTAGTACAAGTGCCATAGTGCAGTATAGCCAATAAGGCAGAGAAAGTGCCCAATAAGATATCGATTTTATACCAGCAGCAATGCTGCTGACTCTCTCTTACAGGTGGGGCAATAGTACAAATGGCTAAGAGCCACCCCCCTGACGAAGGATCACCATCCGAAAAGCGCATCGGGGCGCGTTTGCAATAGGACTCGGCTGACCCCGCTGACCCAGTTCATTCATTAAGGTATAGTGCGCTCCCCCATTTACCACTTTTTATGCTAGATTTTCTGGCTGCTGCGGTGCTCTTAGCCATTTGTACTATTGCCCCACCTGTAAGAGAGAGTCAGCAGCATTGCTGCTGGTATAAAATCGATATCTTATTGGGCACTTTCTCTGCCTTATTGGCTATACTGCACTATGGCACTTGTACTACTTTATGTACTTACATTATGGTAGATAGTCAGACCGGATAGACCATTTTTATATGATTGTTATCACCTGTCTGTGGACAATTTTTGCACACTTTTTTGGCACCTTAGTATGTTCACTATATAATATATTAATATTTATCCCCATTTTGTGTTATATATTTTTGGCACGTTGCACTTTGGTCTGAGCAGTCTGGCGTATCCATACAGGAATTTTCTGTGCCGTCTATTCTACTCAGCACTTGTACTATCATCTACTTTTTTACTATAAAATATTGGTTTTTGTCTTTGCCATATACATTGTAGGGGAGCCACACCCTTGGTCTTATATGTGGATACTGTTGGGGTCAGCTAGTTTTTCTATTCCATATATTCTTTTATATATATATATTTTTTATCTATATTTTTTATTGTATTTTTGGTTAATATATTTTTTGTCCTTATGCGCATCTTTTATGTTTATTTAAATATACATATATTTTGCCATTTGTATTTAATAAAGGCGTTTTTTATATATACTTCCTGTGTGGTGTCAGATCTTACTTCAATCCATTTACTGGCTATGGTTGTACCTCTCATACTAGGTGTGAATAATCTATATATATAATTGTCTAAGGGGTACTTCCGTCTGTCGGCAACTTCCGTCCCGGAAATCCCGCGTCACGGATTGGTCTCACCAGCTGCCTGTTATGGCTGCCACGACCAATCAGCGACGGGCACAGTCCGATTGGTCCCTCCCCTACTCCCCTGCAGTCAGTGCCTGGCGCCCGCTCCGTAATCCCCTCCAGCCACCGCTCACGCAGGGTTAATGGCAGCGCTAACGGACCGCGTTATGCTGCGGCGTAACACACTCCATTAATGCTGCTATTAACCCTGTGTGACCAAATTTTTACTATTGATGCTGCCTATGCAGCATCAATAGTAAAAAGAACTAATTTTAAAAATAATTTAAAAAAAATAAAAATCATTATATACTCACCTTCCGCCACCTTTCCCGCTCCTCGCGACGCTCCGGTGACCACTCCATGCAAGCAGCAGGTTCCGGTGCTAAGGATGGTATGCGAGAAGGACCTGCCATTATGTCACGGTCATGTGACCGCGACGTCATCACATGTCCTGTGAGAAGGACCTGCCATGAGGTCATGGTCATGTGACCACGACGTCAGCACAGGTCCTGCGCTCATACCAACCCTGGGACCGGAAGCTGCCGCTTGCATGGAGCGGTCACCGGAGCGTCGCGAGGAGCGGGAAAGGTGGTGGAAGATGAGTATATAATGATTTTGATAATGATAATGACTTCAACGGGCCTTCGGACGGTGAGTAACTGTTTATTTTTTATTTTATGTCTGTATACTACGTGGCTCTGTGCTGTATACTCCGTCGCTGTGCAATATACTACATGGCTGGGCAATATACTACGTGGCTGGGCAATATACTACTTGGCTGGGCAATATACTACGTGGCTGGGCAATATACTACGTGGCTGGGCAATATACTACGTGGCTGGGCAATATACTACGTGACTGGGCAATATACTACATGGGCTGTGCTATATACTACGTGGCTGGGAAATATACTACGTGGCTGTGCAATATACTACGTGGTTGGGCAATATACTACGTGGCTGGGCAATATACTACATGGCTGGGCAATATACTACGTGGCTGGCCAATATACTACGAGGCTGGCCAATATACTACGGCGACATGCATATTCTAGAACACCCGATGCGTTAGATCGGGCCACCATCTAGTATCTCTGTAAGTGGCTTGACTATACAAGTTTGGTGGCATCACATCTAGGCAGGCGTCTACGTTGTGTGCACACAGTGCTCTAAGTAAGCATTTTCTACAATTATCAAGCTGGGGTGGCAGTGGCACCCAGTGGCTCTTTCACTCAATAGCCCACTGAGATGGCAATGGACTAAAGGAAACATAATATGAACAGCTCTTTGTAGATCTAAAGCCTCTGTCCTGGTGGCGCTATTTCCAGCATTGCTACCTCCTGTTTGACTTACAACTACCATTCTGTATGATTTCAGTCAAAGGAGCTGTCAGTCAAGCAGGAGGAGGCTGAGGAATAGAGCTGGAGTGACGGAGGCTTCAGATCTATCATAGCTCTTCAGCTTCATTTGTATATCTGTTCAAATGCTGAATTCCCAGTATGGAAGGATTGGACTGGTTATGTAAAGGTATTGCTGGACCTGTCTTTGAAAGAGCTGCGTGCACATAGAAATAGTTTGAGGTGTGAAATCTTGTAGCCAGAATCCCTTTAACGTATTTAGGGCTCATACTCACTTGCGAGAAACTTGGATGAGTCTCACATGATAATACCCGGCGTGATACCGGCACTCAGATCGGAGCGTGCGGCCGCATAGGAATACATGGGCGCCACGGTGGCGCAGTGGTTAGCACTGCAGCCTTTCAGTACTGGGGTCCTGGGTTCTAATCCCACCCCGGACAACATCTGCAAAGAGTTTGTATGTTCTCCCTGTGTTTGCGTGGGTTTCCTCCGGTTTCCTCCCACATTCCAAAGACATACTGATAGGGATTCTAGATTGTGAGCCCATCGGGGACAGTGATGATAATGTGTGTGTGGAGATCAGACTGAACTAAAGGAATCCATCTTGTCTTCTTCCTGAGAAATCTCGCTTACAACAAGATACATTTCTGCTGACTTGACATTTCCTTTTATGGAAGTAATCATGTGTGCATTCCTTCTTTCAATAGCAGCCTTTCATTCACCTTCCAGATGATGTAACTTTCTACTGATAAAGACTGGTATAGATTGTTTATGTAAGAGATAGTGAAATATGAGCGCTTGTGCGCATGTCTGTAAAAGAATAATTCTTTTCTATATAAAGGGAGGGCAAAGCCCAGAGAGAGAGATGTGCTCCTGGGCTTCCCCTGTACATGATCACACAATACCTTGTTTGCGTGTCATTTACTCAGGATCCCTACCTCTAGTAAGCCAGGGACTGAGAAGGACTTAACATTTCTTTGGCGCACCGAACAGGGACCCGAGATGAGAGTATTTGCTCGAGATTCACCTGCAGATACGGACAATGGAGATCTGGGATAATGGACGGCAAATGAACTGAAAAACCTGGCCAGGTAAGAGACATTATTAGTTCTCTTTTATCTGCCTTGTATTATCCGAAAGATCTCTATGAGCCGTGTCACGCTGGGTTAGTCTAGTAGTGAGTAGATACCTATAAAACTCGGGTTACTATATTGTATAGATTTATGAGTCCTGTCCCTGGCAGTGTGTGAACAGTGTGAAGGTTGTGGTATGTTGTGAAAGAAGAGCAAAAGTGCGTAGAAAAATAAGCCGAAATAGTTGGGGTATAAGCCTTATACACGGAAGTCAGCCTAACTGGGTCATGTGGTTGCGTCCTTTCGGGGAGACCTCCGCCCATGCTTGACTCTCATTTAAGTGCTTAACCTCCTTCATTTCTGGATAAGGTTTGATAGAATGAGCCCAGGACGCGGGTCCATGAGCCTGGGACAAGTATGCTAACTGACACAGAAAGTTTTGTGATCTGTATGGTGTTGCTGGGTCTGTTTGCGTGCATAATAGCACTTAAGTACATTCTGCACATTAGAAAGAATGGAGCAGATCAGCCCTTCAATATTTTAGCTCCCTAGGAGAGAAGGCAACGAGACATCACCTAGGATAAGTGATTGTCCAAACGTCACCTGGGGTAGAAATAGCTAATATTGAAAAAAAATAAAAAAGAAAAATGGGAAATAAACAGACAAAAACCGTCTTAGGACAAGTGGAAGCAGCAGATATCATACAGGAAAGATGTGGGAAGACAGTCAGAAGTCAGATTAGAAGGGTAAGAGAAAAATTGGGAATTTCAGAAGCACTTATGTTCAGTACAGAATGGGAAAAACTGAGTAAAGAACGAGGTGGAATTATCAAAGACAATGGGTGGGAAGAAATCATACACTGTATGATAGAGGTCTCAAAAACAGCTAAAGAGGAGAATTGGAAGTATGATCCAGACACTTCCAAATGGATTATGGGGAAGGGAAAAAGTTGTGACATAATCCCACCACCTTACCTAGATCCAAAAGCCCAATCATTTGTATCATCTGGAGGAGCAGAAGGAGGAAAACAATTTCCAGCCTTGTATCCCAATCTTGGTGGGGTAGGAGGATGGGTATGTTCACACTGTGGACAACAAAATCCAGATTGGAGAAATGATTGCCTAGTCTGTGGTACACCTAGACATGGCGCTGTACTTGCCCCTGTTAGGGTAGTACCAAGACCCTTTAGGGAACCTGGTGCTGACGGGGTAATGGGAACTAGATATCACCAGACCCGACAGTATTTTCCTTGGTCCCCTGCTGAAGGTATGTCCCTCCTGCATAATGCGCCTGATCCCACTCAATATCCCATCCGATTTGCACAATACATACAACAAATCATGCAGACTCATGCTGGGGTCTGGGCGGACGGGGAAGAATTATGTAGAATGAAAATGTCCCCCGGACTTTTTCAGGAATTATTGACACACCTACAGCCCAATAGACCAGTGGCAGAAGGGGGTGCCTTACAGACAGAAGCATCAGGTACCCAGTTCACAGAGGCATTAATAATTTTCATGAGAGAAAAACAGAGGGAAAGGGGATCTACGGGTGTGATTATGCAGAAATTTGGGCAAAGTATTGAAGAATATAGTCAAGAATTAGAAAATAGCTTTAGGGATGAAGGATTGGATTTGACTGATGCTTCAGTAAGGAGACTTTTTACAAAACAATTAATAGAGGGGCTAGATCCGAAAATCAGAGAAAAATTTAAATCCTCTACTCCAGATTGGAGAACAATTGAACAACCAAATATTGTGAAACAACGATGTTTAGGAATAGTCATGGATATGAGAGAGAATCGTAAGCCTGTTAGAATAGCACAAGCTAATACAGGAGGAAGAGTGAGACACAACTTTCCTTGCCACTACTGTAAAAAGCCAGGTCATTTCCAAAGAGAGTGCAGGAAGAAGTTGGCAGATATAAAGTCAGGCAAATTTGTTCCCAGAAATAACCCTCCCCAAACGGACAACCAGCAGAAATCTACCATCATAGATGGTCCCATACCAGATTCAGATTGACTCGATGTGTTACAAACTTCCCTACCAGCTAGAAGACCTATGATACAGGTGAATGTGGGGGGGAGAGAGATTCCATTTTTGATAGATACAGGTGCAACTTCCTCAATTTTAAATCAAGATTTTCTTCCGAATCCGGAAGATATTTCAGAACAAACAACTTTTGCTGAGGGTTATGATGGGGTAATTCGAACACTGCCATATACTGTGCCCCTAGAGGTCTCATTAGGACCTAAATGTTTTGCATCCAGATTTTTGTATGCCAGAGGTGCCCCAACATGTTTGTTAGGAACTGATGTCCTAAAGAAATTAGAAGCTAACATCAATTTTAGGGAAGATGGCACAGTTATACTGACTATCCCTGATGATGCAGAAACATTAGAACAATATGTTAGAATTCAGGCTTTTGAGGATTATGCTGAAGAAAAAGAGTACACCACAGATCTAGACCTCTCAATGGTCCCAGAAACACTGTGGGAATCTAGGGGAAATGATAGGGCTGATAAAGCAGCCAAAGCAGCAGCTGTCAAACCCTTACAACAGGTTCATACTGTAAACCCCACAGAAAATACTGAAGATAGACTGAGACAAGCACAGGAAGATGCAGGAGAAGAGGAGAGGGACAGGTGGAAAAAGGAAGGGGCAGAAGAACAAGCGGGAATTTGGAAGAAAGATGGACTAATATGTCTACCTAGAGCCTGGTATCCGATTGTAGTTGGTGAACTGCACCACCCTACTCATGTGTCTGCAAATGCAATGACACTACTGGCAAAGCAAGTCTGGGTGGCTCCAGGTTTTGGCAACTATGCAAGAGACTATTGTGCTGCATGCGCTATATGCCTGGCACATAATCCCGGACAGACAACAAAGACCCCTATGAAGCACCACGTCCGACCTCTCTACCCGTTTCAGCGATTACAAATAGACTTTATCCAGCTTCCAAAAAGTAATGGGTATAAGTATGTGTTGGTATGTGTGGACATGTTCTCGGGGTGGCCAGAGGCCTATCCAGTTCGGAAGGCTTCAGCTAAAAACACTGCTGTAAAGCTAGTTGCCGAACTGATACCCCGTTACGGTCTCCCTGAAGTGATCGAGTCAGATAGGGGTACTCATTTCACTGGAGAAATATTTCAAAATGTACTGAAAATGTTGGGTGTTGAAAGTCAGTTACACACTCCGTACCATCCTCAAAGTTCTGGTAAGGTGGAACGCATGAATGGAACTTTAAAATTAAAAATACAGAAAGCCATGGCTGAAACAGGAAAGCCTTGGACAGAATGCCTTCCACTGGCCCTTTACTCAATACGCAATACCCCAAGGGGTAAGACTAAACTGTCTCCATATGAAATTTTGTTTGGCAGGACTGCCAATTTAGGATGTTATTTTCCACAGCAACTTGTGTTAAATATTGAGTCATTGACTTCTTATGTGCAAAATCTTCAGAAACAATTAACTAAGGTGCATGCACAAGTTTTTGCTTCCCTTCCAGATCCTGACAACACAGAAGGAAGTCACAAGTTGGAACCAGGTGATCAAGTCTATGTAAAAAGACACACCAGAAAGGCTCTAGAACCAAGGTTTGACGGACCCTTCCAAGTCCTGTTGACAACACCTACATCAGTCAAGCTTGAAGGAAAGGCATCATGGATACATGCAAGCCATTGCAAGAAAAGCAGTATAAACTCATGATATTGATGTTAATAATGATAACCTCAACGGAGGCGTGGGATAGACTGAATTCTCTAGCCCCTTTGAACAATAGATTCGTACAACATCATAGAAAATTAGTGCATGACTTGTTAAACAATACACAAACCCTGACAGATTGTTGGATCTGTACCCATTCGCCGGTATCAGCCACAAGTATACCTTTTCTAGCAGTTCCCGTATTAGCAGAAGAAATATTCGCTTGGCCTAATTGTTCAGACAACCTGGCCAACAACCAAATTGGTAATGCTAGGCTGTGGAATACTACAATCGCCATACCAATTGTGGGATGGGTAGAATTTCCTTGGTGGCAGGGTAATCTCTCAGGGAGTAACACACATCTACAATATTTAGCATTTAGGGGAGGAAAATGGGTACCTAGAAATAAGACTGGATTAACTAATTTAGGACAGGTCCCCACAGAAAATCTACAGCTTAGTTTCAGTACAACCGTCCCCCCCTCTGATGCTTTCAAACCTGTAGTATTGGAAAGATACATACATAATAGAAAATGGAAACATTCTAAATTGTTCCCCCAAGGTGATGCAAACAGTTGTACAAGTAAGCTGGGGAACCTGGTTTGTAATAAATCCGATGAGTATATCAAAGGAATGCCTGTATGTGGGAATCCCGCAGCCGGGTACTGTAGCCCCTTGGGACAAAAACCCTCTTGGTGTATGCTTCAGAATGTATCTAGATTTGTGGACTTGGCTCACAGATTGGTATTGCAGCACTCAGCTCTATGGGATCTGCCTGAAGGTACATTTTGGATATGCGGAGAAGGAGCATATAAATGGCTTCCCGTAGGTATAAAGGGTACTTGTACATTAGGACGCCTAACCCCGGCTACATTCATAATTTCAAATAAACAAGTGAATATGCAAGCCGTGCCCAAGCACACACTGTATAAAAGAGCTGCAGATAACTCACCACGTCCCTCGGGGAGGCTGTTCTGGCTGGCAATCAGGCAACACAGCGTGCAGTAATCAGCGCACATACAGAGATCTGGCAATAACCAAAAACAATAGGACGAGCTCTGAGACGTGGAATCTCTGTAGACTGCAGTACCTGATCTATCCTCACACAACTATAAGCAGCAGTGGATTGCGCCTATCAACTACCTATGCAACTCGGCACTGCCTGAGGAGCTGACTAGCCTGAAGATAGAAATACAAGCCTGACTTACCTCAGAGAAATACCCCAAAGGAATAGGCAGCCCCCCACATATAATGACTGTTAGCAAGATGAAAAGACAAACGTAGGAATGAAATAGATTCAGCAAAGTGAGGCCCGATATTCTAGACAGAGCGAGGATAGCAAAGAGAACTATGCAGTCTACAAAAAACCCTAAAACGAAAACCACGCAAAGGGGCAAAAAAGACCCACCGTGCCGAACTAACAGCACGGCGGTGCACCCCTTTGCTTCTCAGAGCTTCCAGCAAAAGTTAATAGCAAGCTGGACAGAAAAAACAGTAAACAAACTAGAAGCACTTATCTAGCAGAGCAGCAGGCCCAAGGAAAGATGCAGTAGCTCAGATCCAACACTGGAACATTGACAAGGAGCAAGGAAGACAGACTCAGGTGGAGCTAAATAGCAAGGCAGCCAACGAGCTCACCAAAACACCTGAGGGAGGAAGCCCAGAGACTGCAATACCACTTGTGACCACAGAAGTGAACTCAGCCACAGAATTCACAACAGTACCCCCCCCTTGAGGAGGGGTCACCGAACCCTCACCAGAACCCCCAGGCCGACCAGGATGAGCCAAATGAAAGGCACGAACAAGATCTGGGGCATGGACATCAGAGGCAAAAACCCAGGAATTATCTTCCTGAGCATAACCCTTCCATTTGACCAGATACTGGAGTTTCCGTCTAGAGACACGAGAATCCAAAATCTTCTCCACAATATACTCCAATTCCCCCTCCACCAAAACAGGGGCAGGAGGCTCCACAGATGGAACCATAGGTGCCACGTATCTCCTCAACAACGACCTATGGAATACATTATGTATGGAAAAGGAGTCTGGGAGGGTCAGACGAAAAGACACCGGATTGAGAATCTCAGAAATCCTATACGGACCAATAAAACGAGGTTTAAATTTAGGAGAGGAAACCTTCATAGGAATATGACGAGAAGATAACCAAACCAGATCCCCAACACGAAGTCGGGGTCCCACACGGCGTCTGCGATTAGCGAAAAGCTGAGCCTTCTCCTGGGACAAGGTCAAATTGTCCACTACCTGAGTCCAGATCTGCTGCAACCTGTCCACCACATAATCCACACCAGGACAGTCCGAAGACTCAACCTGTCCTGAAGAGAAACGAGGATGGAACCCAGAATTGCAGAAAAATGGAGAGACCAAGGTAGCCGAGCTGGCCCGATTATTAAGGGCGAACTCAGCCAACGGCAAAAATGACACCCAATCATCCTGGTCAGCGGAAACAAAACATCTCAGATATGTTTCCAAGGTCTGATTGGTTCGTTCGGTCTGGCCATTAGTCTGAGGATGGAAGGCCGAGGAAAAAGATAGGTCAATGCCCATCCTACCACAAAAGGCTCGCCAGAACCTCGAGACAAACTGGGAACCTCTGTCAGAAACAATATTCTCAGGAATGCCATGTAAACGAACCACATGCTGGAAGAACAAAGGCACCAAATCAGAGGAGGAAGGCAATTTAACCAAGGGCACCAGATGGACCATTTTAGAAAAGCGATCACAGACCACCCAAATGACCGACATTTTTTGAGAAACGGGAAGGTCAGAAATGAAATCCATCGAAATATGTGTCCAAGGCCTCTTCGGGACCGGCAAGGGCAAAAGCAACCCACTGGCACGTGAACAGCAGGGCTTAGCCCTAGCACAAATTCCACAGGACTGCACAAAAGCACGCACATCCCGTGACAGAGATGGCCACCAGAAGGATCTAGCAACCAACTCCCTGGTACCAAAGATTCCTGGATGACCGGCCAGCACCGAACAATGAAGTTCAGAGATAACTTTACTAGTCCACCTATCAGGGACGAACAGTTTCTCGGCCGGACAACGATCAGGTTTATTAGCCTGAAATTTCTGCAACACTCTCCGCAAATCAGGGGAGATGGCAGACACAATGACTCCTTCCTTGAGGATACTCGCCGGCTCAGATAACCCCGGAGAGTCGGGCACAAAACTCCTAGACAGAGCATCCGCCTTCACATTTTTAGAGCCCGGAAGGTATGAAATCACAAAATCAAAACGAGCAAAAAATAACGACCAACGGGCCTGTCTAGGATTCAAGCGCTTGGCAGACTCAAGATAAGTAAGGTTCTTATGATCAGTCAAAACCACCACGCGATGCTTAGCACCCTCAAGCCAATGACGCCACTCCTCGAATGCCCACTTCATGGCCAGCAACTCTCGGTTGCCCACATCATAATTACGCTCAGCAGCAGAAAATTTCCTGGAAAAGAAAGCACATGGTTTGAACACTGAGCAACCAGAACCTCTCTGTGACAAAACCGCCCCTGCACCAATCTCAGAAGCATCAACCTCGACCTGGAACGGAAGAGAAACATCAGGTTGACACAACACAGGGGCACAGCAAAAACGACGCTTCAACTCCTGAAAAGCTTCCACGGCAGCAGAAGACCAATTAACCAAATCAGCACCCTTCTTGGTCAAATCGGTCAATGGTCTGGCAATGCTAGAAAAATTACAGATGAAGCGACGATAAAAATTAGCAAAGCCCAGGAATTTCTGCAGACTTTTTAGAGATGTCGGCTGAGTCCAATCCTGGATGGCCTGAACCTTAACCGGATCCATCTCGATAGTAGAAGGGGAAAAGATGAACCCCAAAAATGAAACTTTCTGCACACCGAAGAGACACTTTGATCCCTTCACGAACAAGGAATTAGCACGCAGTACCTGGAAAACCATTCTGACTTGCTTCACATGAGACTCCCAATCATCTGAGAAGATCAAAATGTCATCCAAGTAAACAATCAAGAATTTATCCAGATACTCACGGAAAATGTCATGCATAAAAGACTGAAAAACAGATGGAGCATTGGCAAGTCCGAACGGCATCACCAGATACTCAAAATGACCCTCGGGCGTATTAAATGCCGTTTTCCATTCATCTCCCTGCCTGATTCTCACCAGATTATACGCACCACGAAGATCAATCTTAGTAAACCAACTAGCCCCCTTAATCCGAGCAAACAAGTCAGAAATCAATGGCAAGGGATACTGAAACTTAACAGTGATCTTATTAAGAAGGCGGTAATCAATACACGGTCTTAGCGAACCATCCTTCTTGGCTACAAAAAAGAACCCTGCTCCCAATGGTGACGACGATGGGCGAATATGTCCCTTCTCCAGGGACTCCTTCACATAACTGCGCATAGCGGTGTGTTCAGGTACGGAAAAATTAAATAAACGACCCTTAGGGAATTTACTACCAGGAATCAAATCGATAGCACAATCACAATTCCTATGCGGAGGTAGGGCATCAGACTTGGACTCTTCAAATACATCCTGAAAGTCCGACAAGAACTCTGGGATGTCAGAAGGAATGGATGACGAAATAGACAAAAATGGAACATCACCATGTACTCCCTGACAACCCCAGCTGGTTACCGACATAGAGTTCCAATCCAATACTGGATTATGGGTTTGTAGCCATGGCAACCCCAACACGACCACATCATGCAAATTATGCAGTACCAAAAAGCGAATAACTTCCTGATGTGCAGGAGCCATGCACATGGTCAGCTGGGCCCAGTACTGAGGCTTATTCTTGGCCAAAGGTGTAGCATCAATTCCTCTCAACGGAATAGGACACCGCAAAGGCTCCAAGAAAAATCCACAACGTTTAGCATAATCCAAATCCATCAGATTCAGGGCAGCGCCTGAATCCACAAACGCCATGACAGAATATGATGACAAAGAGCACATTAAGGTAATGGACAAAAGGAATTTGGACTGTACAGTACCAATAACGGCAGAGCTATCGAACCGCCTAGTGCGTTTAGGACAATTAGAAATAGCATGAGTAGAATCACCACAATAGAAACACAGTCTGTTCAGACGTCTGTGTTCGTGCCGTTCTACTTTAGTCATAGTCCTGTCGCACTGCATAGGCTCAGGCTTACTCTCAGACAATACCGCCAGATGGTGCACAGATTTACGCTCGCGCAAGCGACGACCGATCTGAATGGCCAAGGACATAGACTCATTCAAACCAGCAGGCATAGGAAATCCCACCATTACATCCTTAAGAGCTTCAGAGAGACCCTTTCTGAACAAAGCCGCTAGTGCAGATTCATTCCACAGAGTGAGTACTGACCATTTCCTAAATTTCTGACAATATACTTTTACATCATCCTGACCCTGGCATAAAGCCAGCAGATTTTTCTCAGCTTGATCCACTGAATTAGGCTCATCGTAAAGCAATCCCAGCGCCTGGAAAAATGCATCAACATTACTCAATGCAGAATCTCCTGGTGCAAGAGAAAACGCCCAGTCCTGTGGGTCGCCGCGCAAAAAAGAAATAATAATCAAAACCTGTTGAATAGGATTACCAGAAGAATGAGGTTTCAAGGCCAAAAATAGCTTACAATTATTTCTGAAGCTCAGGAACTTAGTTCTGTCACCAAAAAACAAATCAGGAATCGGAATTCTTGGTTCTAGCATCGATTTCTGATCAATAGTATCTTGAATCTTTTGTACATTTACAACGAGATTATCCATTGAGGAGCACAGAGCCTGAATATCCATGTCCACAGCTGTATCCTGAAGCACTCTAATGTCTAGGGGAAAAAAAAGACTGAAGACAGAGCTAAGAAAAAAAAATGATGTCAGGATTTCTTTTTTCCCTCTATTGGAAATCATTGGAGGGCTCCTTGTACTGTTCTGGCTGGCAATCAGGCAACACAGCGTGCAGTAATCAGCGCACATACAGAGATCTGGCAATAACCAAAAACAATAGGACGAGCTCTAAGACGTGGAATCTCTGTAGACTGCAGTACCTGATCTATCCTCACACAACTATAAGCAGCAGTGGATTGCGCCTATCAACTACCTATGCAACTCGGCACTGCCTGAGGAGCTGACTAGCCTGAAGATAGAAATACAAGCCTGACTTACCTCAGAGAAATACCCCAAAGGAATAGGCAGCCCCCCACATATAATGACTGTTAGCAAGATGAAAAGACAAACGTAGGAATGAAATAGATTCAGCAAAGTGAGGCCCGATATTCTAGACAGAGCGAGGATAGCAAAGAGAACTATGCAGTCTACAAAAAACCCTAAAACGAAAACCACGCAAAGGGGCAAAAAAGACCCACCGTGCCGAACTAACAGCACGGCGGTGCACCCCTTTGCTTCTCAGAGCTTCCAGCAAAAGTTAATAGCAAGCTGGACAGAAAAAACAGTAAACAAACTAGAAGCACTTATCTAGCAGAGCAGCAGGCCCAAGGAAAGATGCAGTAGCTCAGATCCAACACTGGAACATTGACAAGGAGCAAGGAAGACAGACTCAGGTGGAGCTAAATAGCAAGGCAGCCAACGAGCTCACCAAAACACCTGAGGGAGGAAGCCCAGAGACTGCAATACCACTTGTGACCACAGAAGTGAACTCAGCCACAGAATTCACAACAGGAGGCCACATATAGTACAAATGGGAATTCCTAACAAAATTGCTAGTACCATTTTTATTTATCCTATGTTAACACAGATGTGGGATAAATTAGTTAGAGCCACGGATTATCTAGATGATCAGATCTGGGATATATTGGATATACTAAACACTAGTATAGCTGTACAGAATCAGCTTATAATAGTCACTAACCAACATACCCTGGTATTGGATTACCTAACTGCCTCACAAGGGGGTATGTGTCAAATCATCGGACCCACCTGCTGTCATTATATAGACCCGAATAGTACTATGAGTATGACATTTAAATTAAAGGACGTACAACGACTCAGAGATCAGTATGACAAAGACAATGACCAGAATAAGGATAGCTGGTGGTCAGATACCTTTTCTTTTCTTAACCCAGCCAACTGGTTCAGAGGAATCGGTGGGTGGGTTGCTGGGATTATGCAGAGCATAATACATATAGTTATGATTATTGTAGTCATATACGTACTATTCCAGATTGTGCTCAAGAGTATCTCAGTATGCACAGATAAACTTTGTGTAATAGATGCAAGAGTATAAAGTTTTTTTTTCCTCTTCTCTTATGTTATCCTTTGCTAATACTGATTATTGCGCTTATTTTGCTATCCCTTTGTAATATCTGTACTTATTGCAAAACAAAGAAAAGGTTGCGAGAGTTAAACGGAAGAATTAATACTAGATTTGATTCTCTTATTGAATACAAGCATGTACATGTGTAATACCAAATAAAGGCTTTGTCTTTGGCCCTGTGGTAATAAAATAAATAAAAGAAAATGTCAAAGGGGGGAATTGTGGAGATCAGACTGAACTAAAGGAATCCATCTTGTCTTCTTCCTGAGAAATCTCGCTTACAACAAGATACATTTCTGCTGACTTGACATTTCCTTTTATGGAAGTAATCATGTGTGCATTCCTTCTTTCAATAGCAGCCTTTCATTCACCTTCCAGATGATGTAACTTTCTACTGATAAAGACTGGTATAGATTGTTTATGTAAGAGATAGTGAAATATGAGCGCTTGTGCGCATGTCTGTAAAAGAATAATTCTTTTCTATATAAAGGGAGGGCAAAGCCCAGAGAGAGAGATGTGCTCCTGGGCTTCCCCTGTACATGATCACACAATACCTTGTTTGCGTGTCATTTACTCAGGATCCCTACCTCTAGTAAGCCAGGGACTGAGAAGGACTTAACAGTGTGCAAACTGTAAAGCGCTGCGGAATATGTTAGCGCTATATAAAAAATAAAGATTATTATTATTATTACATGCAGCCGCACACTCCATTCCTGTGTGCCAGGTGCAATACCGGGTATTGCCGTGCGAGACTCATCCGTGTTTTTCGCAAGTGAGTATGAGCCCTAATACATGAACAATCCTACTCCTCCAGACCAAAGCCCTTCTCAGCTCCAGCTAATAGATCGGACACCAATCTATGAAGTCCATACGTAGTCCAATGCCCTGCCTTTTACTTTTCTCTAAAAATGTTCTATTTTACCAATTTACAAAAAAAATAGTTTGAGGCACATGGAAATCAGTATAACTCACTGAGCAAATTCAAAGTGAAGGTTTTGCTGCGCTGTACGTCACCATTTTCTACGTAGAACATGTACTTTCCTGGCGTGTTTTCATGGAGGCAGTATTCAGATTTGCTGTCCAAGGATTAAGATAATATAGGACATAGGATTAAGACATATATTTACAGATACTTTTACATTATCGTCATAACTTCATATTAAGTTTAACATCTAATATATAGGACTTAAAAGGTTCACCGAGATTCTGCACTTGGTCTGCACAGTCATTCTGTGCTGATAGACTCCCTTTAAAAAGAATATACCAGATTCACTTTAGAGTGAATTTCTCGAACTTTAATATAGATTACTTATCCTTCCAGCTCCGGGATCCTCACCGGTTGAATGAAGAAGTCATAGTCCCTTCCGCTATTTCTTAAGGTACATTGCAAATCAATACCCTTCAATATACAAAATTTCTACAAACATAATAATTTATAAAAAAAAAAGAATAAAATCTGTAGAAGACCCCCAAGAAGAACACTAAGGCCTTGTTCCCACGTGTGACAATGCTGCTTTTTCCCAGTGTTTTTATTCTGCAGGTATCTGCACCAAAACACGTGATCGCAATTTGTTCTGATTATTGCATTTTTGCAACTTTTTCATTTTTTTCCCTTTTTAGATTTTCTGGGTGAAGATTTGACATAATTTTATTATACGCATTTTTTGTGCAGATATGTTGAATTTTTTTAACACCTCCTTATAGAAACCTATGGGGAAAAATGCACCAAAAAAGCATAATTCAATAGTATTTTTAACTGCTGTTCGCAATCTGACATAACTGTATGTACAAGTGCTTTCCACAATCTGCAGTGCAGTTACGTCACGGGAGTTGTGCCCGTGCAATCCACAGCAAATTATAATATAAAGAGTCAAAGGGAAAGACAAAAATGGAGACCAGAATCATTAAACACTAAGTTCATACGGTCAGGCAATAGTAAAAATACAATGTTTTGGCATCACTCATGCTTATAATACCTTTGCATGTTTTCATGTTTGATGATTGAACATGGAGAAACCTTTGAGTTGTGAATCCATGCACATCGCGCCGCCGGGTATGCTCTAAACTCTACGACAAGGCAAAAGTCCTGCTTTGGGTCAATGTCATGTTCTACGGTCGAAGTGTCCATGATGATAAATCCTCTGTCTACAAAATAAGAGAGAAACATAACTCTTTTAGGAGTATTACTCAAAAGGACAGAATCTGTAACGAGGGGAGTCTAGTTAGTTGAAGGTTTCGTTCACATTAGAGTATAAATAGAGCAAGAAAATATAACTCTGACCAATGTTATTCAATGTGTCAGTGGTCATCTGTGAGTTATTCCTCAGCTGTAATCGGGCTGAGGAAAAAAAAATGCAGCATGCTGCGTATGGCCGCGTTTATTGGACGAGACTCGCCAATGTAAGTCAATGGGTGGGAGAAAAAAAAATGGCATACAGGCCATGTGCATGCCGTCTATTTTGTTTTCTCGCACACTTCTCTCAAGAACCTCAAAATTCCATCAGCCAAGTATAGTAAATTCACAGCCATATTTATAGATAGTGTGCTAGCTCAGCTCACTCGGCTGCTCATAGAGGTAAACCCAGGAATGCTGTCTCTTTAAGTTTTCCACTGGTTTACTGAAGTACAGCATAAACCAGGGCACAGTTCACAACATAAACACATTTCTGGCCTACCAGGAAAATAAAACAAACGGCACAGTTAGTGCTGTTGGGGGGGGATCGGCCGCTCAGGAAACAAAAAGGTTCAACTTTCCTAATCTTCAAACACAACTCTGAAGCTCAAATCTCCAGGCACACCCAACCCTGAATGAACCAGAAGGCTGAGTGTTTATCCTCTGGACTCCACCCTGGGGAGGAGATATGGTGAACAGCCTCCCACCCACTCTTTAATCCCTGTCAGTACTTAGTGTGTTAGAGCATTTTTCTAGGTTCAAATCACTGAAACTAATAACCTCAGTGATACATATCTTCCCTCCAGTACTATGCAAGTGACTTTGTCAGAATAGATAGAATAGAATAGATAAATATTCTGGAGAAATATAATGTTACGCGCCCCGTATATATAATAAACTTGCACCCTTTAGTGCCTTTCATGTGGCAGTAAAGAGTTTTTAGCCTGGTTTAACCTAATAAATAAACAAAAAAAACATGTAGGGTCCCCCTATTTTTGATAACCAGGAAAGGTAAAGGAGACAGCTGAGTCTGGGAAGGTCCCTGGTTATTGGGCTCTTCCCAGCCTAAAAATACCAGCTCACAGCCACCACAGAAGTGGCACATCACTTTGAATATTTGTTTTTTTTATTTTTGCTTTAATGCAGAAGACGATGGCTTCAATGGAATAAATGTTAGGTGAGTATATAAAAAAGGAAAAGTGTGTTTTGTATTATTCCTAATAAAGGACTTTATTCTAGCTGTGTCTTTATTTACCATGTAACTAAAGGATTAGTAATGAATAGGTGTCTTATAGACTCCTCTCCATTACTAACCGTGGGCTTGATGTCACCAGACAATACAAAGGTGACATCAACCCCACAAATATGAACCCCACCTGCCACCGCTACAGGCAAGTGGGAAGAACTGGAAAAATGCCAGAATTGGTGCATCTAATAGATGCTCCTTTTCTGGGCAGCTGCGGCCTGCTATTTTTAAGCTGGGGGGCCTATATCCATGGCCCCTTACCAGCCTGAGAATACCAGCCTCCAGCTGTCTGATTTAGCCTCGCTGGTTGTCAGAAGTTGGGGGGACCGCACACCGTTTTTTAAAATTATTTATTTAAATAATTTAAAACAATCGCAGTGGGGACCCTTCTATTCTTGATAACCAGCCTTGCTAAACTTGACAGCTGAAGGTTGCAGCCCACAGCTGTGAATTTTGCCTGACTAGCTATCACAAATACAGAGAAACCCAAAACTTTTTTTTTCAAATCATTTATTTAGAGCGCAGGCGGCAGCTGATAAATACTCTCATCGGTCGCACCTGCTCTTGTTGTTAGCGGCAGCAGGCATAGGCTGATGGAAGCAGTAGTCCCATCAGCTGACGCTAGTGACTGGAGGTAAACTTTTTACCTCCGATCACAGCTACGGGCTCACGCTGTCATTTGACAGCAAGGGAACCACGGCTGTCTGAGCGGCGGTAATGATTTTATCGCAAAACAGAAGCAGTGTTTGCCTCGCTGTCATGCACATGACAGTGTGAGAAACACCCGGTGTTCAGGGTGCTGAACCCGAACAATAACACGGACTTTCTGGTGAAGTCCGAGTTAGGTGTCCGTGCCCGTGTCCGAATAGTAGGTGTTCGGTACAGATGCCGACCTTTACTATTTGAGTTCGCCCATCTGTACACGTCACCACTTCTGTATTTATCATCCTCTCCTGGTTTTGGCCAACAAATACTGATGTAAAATAATGATCACTGATCATTATCACGTTCACGAACACGTTCACTAAACGTGTGAATGTGACTTTAAAGGGGTTTTCTCAACATCATAAATGGATAAAATTTCAAAATTGCAAACATGCAACTTTGCAATGTAGCCCTACTTATAGATCCCTTCTGTTATTAGGAACAGAGGGATTTTTACTTCTATTGTACACTGCTTGCCGCAAATGCTGCTCTGAAGTTCACCAGATTGCTGGATCCGCCAAGCTTCAGTATCCCTGCACTTCTGCGACGCTTCTACGTGCAGCATCAGAAAGCACACAGTTTGATCCAAAAGCTCATCCAAGCCATTGAACTGAAGTGTCAATAATCAGGAGCGCACTTTGGTTCAAATTCTTCAGATGGACTAAAAAATAAACTGAAGAAAAAAAATTGGAATTACCACATTTTCCCTCTAAAAATAATCAAATAAATAACAAATCATTTTTGGTATCACAGCATCCTTTAAAATACAAAATTCTGTTTTTTTTTGGTTTTTGTTTTTACAGGGAATCTGTCAGCAGGTTTTGTTACGTAATCTGAGAACTGAATAATGTAGGGACAGAGTCCCTGATTCCACATACAGTATGTGTGCTGCAGTGTCAGTAAAGACAGTGTTTTATCAACAGATTATCACTACAACTACTGCTCCCACCCGATTAGAGGCTTTCTGCCTATGCATAGTGTACACAGAAAGCTGCCACTCAGCAGTGTTATACAGGGCTCAGCAGCTGAGCTGCGCTAGATCTGAAGCAGAGAAATCAGTGACTGTATCATAACTGCTGCCTCCAGTAAATAAATGACACACTTCTGGAATCAGGGTCACAGCCCCTACATAATGCTGCTGTCAGATTACATAGAAAAACTTAGTGACAGAATCCGTTAAAGGGATGAAAAGTAACTTTTATTGGCATTGTTTTGATCTGTTTTGCTATTTTTCAGGGAATAGAGGTCTATGGGGGAATGCTTCTCCTTGTGGAGAGTGTCAAGCTGGCGTAAGGAAACTTAAAGGCCATGCATTGAAATTAAAGGGGTTGTCTACTACTTGGACACACCCTTCTGAATCTATATGTTTCCCTCCAGTAAAATAATAACACTTGTACTCACCTCCGGTGCTGGCACTGTTGCAGCGGTGTAATCACTGGTTCTCCCGGGATCACGTGACATTGTTATAGCAAACTCAGGCAACTTGTTTAATGGCTACAAATGTTGGAAAATGTTCAAAACCCTGACTTTACATTGATTACAGTTTACTTATTTTTACGTTTGATTTTTACCATTTTTAAACATTTCCTACCTATTACTTCAAGGCGTTGAGACTTGCTTTGATGAACATTTGAAGAACATGTGATGTTCCTGCTTTTCCTTCCGATTATTGACGTAAATAACATTCTTGTCATATCAGAACCTTCGCCGGCGTAAAAGTTTATAGGAATGGACTGATTCTATAATGGAAGAATTTATTAACATAAATTAGGGATGTGTTGTATCATTCTGATTTTTACAGTTAACAATTACGTTTGGCTATTTATTCAGTGGAGTAGTTGAATTGATCAATCTTATATCATCTTCTTTCATCGAATCAGAGATATCATCATAACATTTGGGGGAAAAACATTTTGGGGAAAAAACCTTTCCAAACTTGGTATGGGTAACCGAACACAAATCGTACCAATGATGAGCAAGGATTTGGTTTCTGATTACGGTATTACAAATTCATTTACGGTATATTTTCATTTAGAAAAATTGAAATTCTTTAATGACCTCAAGAATAGTGATAGGCGGGCATGCTCGGCACTGCTCGATACTTGATTGAGCTTGATTGATTATCGAGAAGTGCCGAGTATCATGTGGTTCTTGAATGCTCGGGTACCTGTAATAAGCTCATTAGAATCATCTGAGCCACATGCTGCACTGAAGTGGTGTATTCCCCTCCTGGGAGCTCGGGGGCCCCTCTGTCAGCCGGACCCTTTATGAGTTGAAGGACTCCGGGGAAGTGTTTGTTCTCTCACCGTAAGAAGCTCAATTGAATCATCTGAGTTCTGCGCCGCACTGAAGCTGGGTCTATCTATCTATCTATCTATCTATCTATCTATCTATCTATCTATCTATCTATCTATCTTAGTGTTGGACTGGAGTGACCAGGGCCCACCAATAACATTGACTTTGGGGGGCCCACTTTTCACCTGCATTCAAATATTATACTACCTTTGTTCACAAATTTACCTTTATCTCTATATAATAATAAACTGGGTAGTTTGGTTAATGAATGATGAGATGCTGCATTTTTCTGTACAGAGTGAATCAAGTGAATTATGCCAAGTACTGCCCATACAGTGGGTTGGGGGCCTAGATCTACACAGGATTCCCCTGTTACCCTGTGGGCCAGTCCAAGCCTCTATCTATCTATCTATCTATCTATCTATCTATCTATCTATCTATCTATCTATCTATCTCATATCTACAGTGGGGCAAAAAAGTATTTAGTCAGTCAGCAATAGTGCAAGTTCCACCACTTAAAAAGATGAGAGGCGTCTGTAATTTACATCATAGGTAGACCTCAACTATGGGAGACAAACTGAGAAAAAAAAATCCAGAAAATCACATTGTCTGTTTTTTTATCATTTTATTTGCATATTATGGTGGAAAATAAGTATTTGGTCAGAAACAAACAATCAAGATTTCTGGCTCTCACAGACCTGTAACTTCTTCTTTAAGAGTCTCCTCTTTCCTCCACTCATTACCTGTAGTAATGGCACCTGTTTAAACTTGTTATCAGTATAAAAAGACACCTGTGCACACCCTCAAACAGTCTGACTCCAAACTCCACTATGGTGAAGACCAAAGAGCTGTCAAAGGACACCAGAAACAAAATTGTAGCCCTGCACCAGCTGGGAAGATTGAATCTGCAATAGCCAACCAGCTTGGAGTGAAGAAATCAACAGTGGGAGCAATAATTAGAAAATGGAAGACATACAAGACCACTGATAATCTCCCTCGATCTGGGGCTCCACGCAAAATCCCACCCCGTGGGGTCAGAATGATCACAAGAACGGTGAGCAAAAATCCCAGAACCACGCGGGGGACCTAGTGAATGAACTGCAGAGAGCTGGGACCAATGTAACAAGGCCTACCATAAGTAACACACTACGCCAACATGGACTCAGATCCTGCAGTGCCAGACGTGTCCCACTGCTTAAGCCAGTACATGTCCGGGCCCGTCTGAAGTTTGCTAGAGAGCATTTGGATGATCCAGAGGAGTTTTGGGAGAATGTCCTATGGTCTGATGAAACCAAACTGGAACTGTTTGGTAGAAACACAACTTGTCGTGTTTGGAGGAAAAAGAATACTGAGTTGCATCCATCAAACACCATACCTACTGTAAAGCATGGTGGTGGAAACATCATGCTTTGGGGCTGTTTCTCTGCAAAGGGGCCAGGATGACTGATCCGTGTACATGAAAGAATGAATGGGGCCATGTATCGTGAGATTTTGAGTGCAAACCTCCTTCCATCAGCAAGGGCATTGAAGATGAAACGTGGCTGGGTCTTTCAACATGACAATGATGCAAAGCACACCGCCAGGGCAACGAAGGAGTGGCTTCGTAAGAAGCATTTCAAGGTCCTGGAGTGGCCTAGCCAGTCTCCAGATCTCAACCCTATAGAAAACCTTTGGAGGGAGTTGAAAGTCCGTGTTGCCAAGCGAAAAGCCAAAAACATCACTGCTCTAGAGGAGATCTGCATGGAGGAATGGGCCAACATACCAACAACAGTGTGTGGCAACCTTGTGAAGACTTACAGAAAACGTTTGACCTCTGTCATTGCCAACAAAGGATATATTACAAAGTATTGAGATGAAATTTTGTTTCTGACCAAATACTTATTTTCCACCATAATATGCAAATAAAATGTTAAAAAAACAGACAATGTGATTTTCTGGATTTTTTTTTCTCAGTTTGTCTCCCATAGTTGAGGTCTACCTATGATGTAAATTACAGACGCCTCTCATCTTTTTAAGTGGTGGAACTTGCACAATTGCTGACTGACTAAATACTTTTTTGCCCCACTGTATATATCTATCTGTCTGTCTATCTATCTGTCTATTATCTATCTATCTACCTATTTATCCCATATCTCTCTCTATCTATCTATCTATCTATCTATCTATCTATCTATCTATCTGTCTGTCTATTCACTATCTATCTATCTACAGCTCTGGCAAAAATTAAGAGACCACTGCAAAATTTTCAGTTTGTCTGATTTTTCTCTTTATTTGTATATTTTTGAGAAAAATTAAATTGTTCTTTTAGTCTATAAACTTCTGACAGCATATCTTTGTATTTCCAAGCAATAAATTTTGTATTTTCTCTGAAAAGGAGAAATGGTCAAAATCAAAAAAACAAACAGTGCTTTTAGACCTTAAATAATGCAAAGAAAACAAGTTCATAATCATTTAGAAACAACAAGACTAATGTTCAGAAATCAATATTTCGTGGAATAACCATGATTTTTAATCACAGCTTTCATGCATCTTGGAATGCTTTCCACCAGTCTTTCACACTGCTTCTGGTGCAAAAATTTAAGCAGTTCTTTGTTTGATGGCTTGTGTCACACCCCAGAAGTTCGGTACCACAGTGGTGCTGCCTTCCTCTCGGGGAGGGTAGCGCCATGCTTGGAGACAAGTGGGATTCCTTTTGGCATGTAAAAGTTACACACAAGACATTCTAACTCCAGGCCAGAAAGGGAAGTTCAGAACCCTGATTTAGGGGAACTTCCCTGATATCCATCCTGGTCTGGAGGAGGAGTTAGTTCAGTCTGGAGCAGACAGTGAAAGGAGAGGAGTGATTAGATCAGGGAGGCTGCGATTGGGCCTCCTGTGAGCTACAGAGCAGAAACCAGGCACTGGGAGCCCAAGGTTGTGGATAGCTGCAAGGTCCACAGTAGGACCGGAGGGCATAGGACTATACGTAGATTGCCCATACCATACCTGAGGTACAGCGGCAGTTAGAGCCTGGAGTCACCGTGTCAGAGACCCCCCAAGAGAACAGGTCAAGCTGCCTACCGTGGAGGTACTGTCCCAGGACAGGAGAGAGAAAGGGGTACCTTGCCAGCAAATTACAGGTAGCAAGAGACCAGGAAACCAGCGCATAGAGGAAGGCTCCCAACCTGACTTGCCGGGGGAAATTACTACTTGTTTTCAGGCAGCCTAGACTCATTCTGCACCGGTTGCCGGTACCCTGGACTGAGGCCTGCTACCATCAGTAAACCAGGTAAAGACTGCAGTTCTGTGTCATCCGTTATTTACCGGCAACCCACTATCCTTGCCATACACCTTGGGAGCCCTGGGGACCCCGCTTCACCTGTGGGAAGCGTAACCATCTTGCTGCAACAACAACATCCCAGAGGACCCCTTTAAGCAGCGTTGGTCCCTCTGACCGAGAGCCACAGGTGGCGTCGCGAATAAACTTTATTACCAAATTCACTTTAAAGACCTTCCCCTTTTATTGAGTGCCCAGGGCCATGGACCGGGTTGCAGCCACCGTGACATCCCCTTTAAGAGCGACCGGACCCAGTACCGAGTATCCCCATTGCCCTGGTGGGCGACTCACTTGTGACTATCCATCATCCTCTTGGTTACATTCCAGAGATTTTCAATGGGGCAGCCCTGTCTCATCCTGCACGCATGTGTTGTACGGGGGGATTAGCAGATCTTAAGCAGGGAGAAAACTATCAGTCAGGTGGAGACGAATGAGGAGAGACTACTGGATTGTTTTCCAAGAGAAAAAAAAACAAGTAGTTTGCAACAAAGGAGCCTGTTTGTATTTTTACTGCTTTGCCAACTTGCCCTTAAATTGCCTAAGTGCATTAGACAAATATGTCAGCAGGCCACTCAACATTCCCTTGGGAAAAAAAGATCCTGCGTTTTTAAATCCAGTTTGATCTTCGTTTCCCATAAAAACTAAAACACAATTGCAAAGTAAAGACTAAAGTAAACTAACAAAAATAAAGAAACAAACAAGATTAAATGTTCTTTACAACATACCTGTTCTGCGCTTCCAGCATCCCATGAAATTTTATATTCATATGATTTATACCACGCCCAACACCGGATAACAGAACGCTCGCAGGTCTTTAGGAAAATTGCAGGGTCAGATGTGTTAGACATCAGATCTTAAAACAAACCAATCAGGAAAGGTTAGCAAAGGTTTGGTTTTTGGACTTATCATTTGCCACAAAGGCCAGAAAACACTATTGTCACATTTATACATATGTACGTATGATATTGTAGTGGAGAGTTCTACAGTGTTTGTATATTATTCATATTTCTCTATAAATGATAAAATATTGATTTGAATTCATTACAATATCTAAAAAACAATCCCATGTTCAAGTTCACAACATCTATATATATAATTGTCTAAGGGTTTGGCTGTCTGTGCTGGAAATCCGCCAGGCCTCGACCAATCAGCGCCGCGCACAGTCTCTGATTGGTCGAGGCTGGCTGGCCTGTGCGCGTAGCTGATTGGTCGAGGCCGCCAGGCCAGCCGACCTCGACCAATCAGCGACGGGCACAGTCTGCCGCGAATTCTGGAATCATCATTGTCCTCCACTGCTGTCAAGTGCCGCCATTGTGTTGTCTAAGGGTCTAATTGTCTGTCTCGGATATCAGCCAATCAGCGATATTAGTGCGGGATTTAAACACTACTGACAGCGCAACATACATACATACATACATATTCTAGAATACCCGATGCTTTTGAATCGGGCCAACATCTAGTCTACTATATAATTGTCTAAGGGTCACTTCCGTCTTTCTGTCTGTCTATCACGGATATTCATTGGTCGCGGCCTCTGTCTGTCATGGAATCCAAGTCACTAATTGGTCTCGCCAGCTGCCTGTCATGGCTGCCGCGACCAATCAGCGACGGCCACAGTCTGATTAGTCCCTCCCTACTCCCCTGCAGTCAGCGCCCTGCGCCCGCTCCATGCTCCCCCGCTGTCACCGCTCACACAGGGTTAATGCCAGCGGTAACGGACCGCGTTATGCCGCGGGTAACTCACTCCGTTACCGCCGCTATTAACCCTGTGTGACCAAGTTTTTACTATTGATGCTACCTATGCAGTGTCAATAGTAAAAACATCTAATGTTAAAAATAATTTAAAAAAATAAAAAATCATTATATACTCACCTTTCGCGGCAGGTTCCGGTGCCAAGGATGGTATGGGAGAAGGACCTGCCATGACATCACGGTCATGTGACCGCGACGTCATCACTGGCCCTGCGCGCCTGCGCAAGAAGGACCTGCCATGACATCACGGTCATGTGACCGAACTACAAGGGGCCCTCGGAAGGTGAGTATATGTTTATTTTTTATTTTTTAACCTGTGACATACGTGGCTGGGCAATATACTATGTAGCTGGGCAATATACTACGTGACTGGCAAATATACTACGTGGCTCTGTGCTGTATACTACGTCGCTGTGCAATATACTACGTGGCTCTTTGCTGTATACTATGTCACTAAGCAATATACTATGTCACTGGGCAATATACTACGTAACTGGGCAACATACTACATGCCTGGGCAATATACTACGTCACTGGGCAATATACTATGTAACTGGGCAATATACTACATGCCTGGGCAAAATACTACGTCACTGGACAATATACAATGTGACTGGGCAATATACTACGTGGATGGGCAATATACTACGTGGGCTGTGCAATATACTACGTGGCTGGGCAATATACTGCGTGGCTGGGCAATATACTACGTGGGCTGTGCAATATACTACGTGACTGGGCAATATACTACGTGACTGGGCAATATACTACGTGGCTGGGCAATATACTACGTGGCTAGGCAATATACTACGTGGCTGGGCAATATACTAGATGGACATGCATATTCTAGAATACCCGATGCGTTAGAATCGGTCCACCATCTAGTAGGTAATAAACACGCAAGTCAATAGCCACCTAAATATATATGTGATGTGACACACACTGTGTGGTTTACTTATTACTAGTGTTGAGCATTCTGATACTGCAAATATCGGGTATTGGCTGATATTCGCGGTATCGGAATTCCGATACTGAGTTCCGATACTTTTGCAATATCGGATACCGGAATCGGAAGTTCCCATAATGCTATGAGCAAGTTTCATTTAATTCAGCCAATGAGGATTCCTAAGAAGTGTGGGCACATCCTGTTATGCATGTTAGTCATGTAACTACTGGCATGGCTGTGATTGGCTGCTGAAATGATGTCATGATGCACTATAAAAGTCGCCGCCGCCATTTTGGGTTCACTAAGCTGTGAATTCAGTTAGGGAAAGGATGTTGTGTTCTGACTGAGGGCCAGTTTGAGATTGCTATTTGCTTCATTGTGCTTTACCCATGCTAATTTAGCAACCGCTGTGTGAGAACCTTGTTTTTGCCTTGCAGCGCTGTTCACGGCTGTCTGCAAGGTCTCTGTGTGAGTGCAGGTCACTCTGTAGTCTGTTCTGCAGCCACAGCCGGTTGTAGACAGCTCAGTGTGCGCCACTGCCTCATACTGTTCCATTGTCCATTTTTGCAATTACTGCTGCCTGCTGCACATTGTTCCTGATTTATCCTATTAGGCTACTTTCACACTAGCGTCGGCCCGACGTACCAACGCAAACTGTGAAGAAAATGAACAACGGGGGCAGCAGATGCAGTTTTACAACGCATTCGCTGCCCCATTGTAAGGTCCGGGGAGGAGGGGGCAGAGTAAAAATCGAAACCGACGGACAAAAAAACGTTGCATGCAACGTTTTTTGTCCCTACGGACTGCAAAAACACAACACATCCGTCGCATGACGGATGCAACGTGTGGCAATCCGTCACAATGCGTTGCTAATGAAAGTCTATGGAGAAAAAACGCATCCTGTGGGCAACTTTGCAGGATGCGTTTTTTCACCAAAACAACGCATTGCAACGGAGGCCAAACTGCGCTAGTGTGAAAATAGCCTTAGTGGGCTTCCATCCATATCCTGCTAGATTGTGGAAAAACACTACATAGAGGAGTTTTTTTGGCCTTGCAGCGCCATTCACCGCTGTCTGCAAGGTCTCTGTGTGAGTTCAGCTCACGCTGTAGTCTGTTCTGCAACCCAGCTGGTTGTAGTCAGCTCAGTGTGCGTCACTGCCTCATACTGTTCCATTGTCCTTTTTTCAATTAGTGATGCCTGCTGCACAAATTTCTGAATTATCCTATTAGTGGTTTTCCATCCGCATCCTGCTAGATTGTGGAAAAACACTATATAGGAGTAAAAGAGGAGCTTTTTTGGCCTTGCAGCGCCATTCACGGCTGTCTGCAAGGTCTCTGTGTGAGTTCAGCTCATGCTGTAGTCTGTTCTGCAGCCCAGCTGGTTGTAGTCAGCTCAGCGTGCGTCACTGCCTCATACTGTTCCATTGTCCTTTTTTCAATTAGTGCTGTCTGCTGCACATTTTTCCTGAATTATCCTATTAGTGGTTTTCCATCCGTATCCTGCTAGATTGTGGAAAAACACTATATAGGAGTACAAAGAGGAGCTTTTTTTGGCCTTGCAGCGCCGTTCACGGCTGTCTGCAAGGTCTCTGTGTGAGTTCAGCTCACGCTGTAGTCTGTTCTGCGAAAAATTCAAAACGTTAATAAAGTTCACCAAACACTCCACTTTACAATTGTGTAGGTCACATTAGCTCATATTAAAGTCTAGTCCACACTTTCTAAAATTTGTGTTTCTTATACCTGTTAGCAGCTGTTCAGGAATAAGCATTCTAAGCCCTTAGTATTTTTCTGCCTATCTTTATCAGTCTACGAAGATGAAGAAGGCAGGGAGTAAGGTACGTGGTCGTGGGCGTGGAGTTTCTGCAGGGAGAGGACGTGGGGATTCTGTGTCTGCTGTGGGCACCAGTGACTCATCGTCCCCCAGTTTTAGCAGGGAACAGTCCTTCATGCACAGCTTTGTATGAGCTCACCATACCCCACTGCTGCGGGATGAACAAATTGAAGCCATTGTCGGATGGATGGCAGCTAACGCATTGACTTCAATTAGTGCCATATCCTCTCAGGCACAGAGCACTGAAGAGCACCCATCTGTCTCTTCACCACCTACCAAATTGCCGAGGCAGTCAGAGAGCCCTGTAGAGGAGCCATCTCTACTTCTGTTCTCTGAATCTCTTGGCTTGGAAAGAGGGGGCCAGCCAAGCAGCATTTGAGAAATGGAAGAGGCAGTATGCAGTGATGCCCAACTGCTTTGTCTCTCTGAAATTGAAGAGGCGGGTGGGCCAGTGCATCCGGTCAGCACACCTCAGTACGCATCTGATGATGAGATTCAGGTGCCACTTTCTGGTGCGTACTGTGTTGCTGAGACTACCCAGGATAAGCAGTTGTTGGCAGAGGGTAGTGTAGATGATGAGGTCCTTGACCCATCATGGCGTGAGGTACAGGAAGGTGGTGGGAGCAGCTCTGAGGAAAAGATTCCCCGAACGGCCCAAAAAGGAGGGAAAGGGAGGGGGAAGACTGAGTTGCCTGTAGCCTCCACTTCGGCACCCATTAGGAGCATGCCTCTTCCAAAAGCCAAAATGGGCGATCCCAAGACTTGCAGTGCCTGGTCCTTTTTTGACACAGTTGCAGATGACATTTGCTTTGTCAAATGCAAGCTGTGTGATCAGAAAGTCAAAAGAGGGAAAAGTGTCAGCAACCTCAATACCATAAATATGTGGAAACATGTGCGGACCAAGCACGTGTTGGAGTTACAAAAACACACTGAAGACCTCGGCCAACCTACAATGGCACCTACCACCTCTTCAGCTCGTGTTGTAGCCTCTTCCTACAGCTTACACACAGCTGGTTCGACTTCCTCACAGGATCGCCATGGAAGAACCTCTGGCACTGTTGTACAGAGACCCAGTGTAATTCCACCCACAGCACCACGTTCCCTGTCATCCTCACATTCCAGCCCAGTCTACAGCCATCAGTAGCACAGGCATGGGTGATAAGGTGGCCATTCTTGGCAAACCACCCCCGAGCACAGGCTCTGAATGCTGGCATTGCAAAACTACTGTCCCTTGAAATGCTGTCATTCAGGCTGGTGGAGACAGACACCTTCCGTAGCTTGATGGCATTAGCAATCCCACAATACAATGTGCCCAGCCGCTTTTATTTCAGCAGGCAAGCCGTCCCTGCCCTGCAAAAGCATGTGGAGGGAAACATTAAACATGTACTACTAAACGCCGTCAGTAGCAAGGTCCACCTCACCACCGATGCGTGGACCAGTCACCATGGACAGGGACGATAAGTTTCCCTCAGTGCCCATTGGGTCAATGTTGTGGAGCCGGGTACAGATCTTGCGAGTGGCACTGTTTGTGTTCTGCCAACTCGAAGGATTGCAGGAATCCAGTCTGTACACATTGACTCCTTCTCATACTCCAGTTCCTCTGAATCAGCGCTGCAGGAGCCGTCACAGTCCACCTCCACATGGACCCGTGAACGCATACCTGTTACGACCGATATAAGCACAGTCGTGGCCAAACGTCAACAGGCCATATTAAAATTAATTTATTTGGGGAATCGAGGCCACACAGCGCAGGAGCTCTGGAATGCCATCAAGCAGGAGAGCGACGTGTCGTTTGTGCCAGCGAATCTCCAGTCAGGCATGGTAGTGTGTGACAATGGCTGAAATCTGGTGGCAGCTCTGGGCCCAGGCAACCTCATTCACATCCCATGTCTGGCACATTTGCTCAACTTGGTCATTCAGAGTTTTTTGAGGGACTATCCGGATCTTGATGCACTGCTGCACAAGGTCCGCCTGTAGTGTGCTCACTTGCGGCGTTCCAGCATGGCAAGATCGCGCATTGCAGCTCTGCAGCAGCGATTTCACCTTCCGGAACATAGCATCATATGTGACCTACCCACCAGGTGGAATTCAACGTTACATATGTTGTAGCGGTAAGCAGCCAGCAGTAATGGAGTACCAGCTGCATCAGGCGCAAAAAAGTCGCACTGCGCGCCATTCAGACTTCACAACCTCTGAGTGGGCCACTATGAAGGACATCTGCCAGGTTTTGCGTGCCTTCGATGATTCCACGCGGATGGCGGGTGCAGATGATGCACTAGTCAGCATGATTATCCCCCTTATCTGCCTGCTTGAAAAAACACTGCAAGCGCTAAGGGATGATGTTGTGGAAGAGGTGGAGGATGAGGAGTCACAAATGCCATCTGCTTCTGGACAGTCTGCGCAACGTGGTTCCTCACAAAGGCCTAGGCAGGGGACACTTTGTGAGGATGAGGAGGAGTCAATGGAGGAGGAAGACATCTGTCCAGAGGAGGGAGTTACACAATGCTCCAGTAGTCAGTATGTAGAGCAAGGGTGGGGTGATGCAGACCAGAGCAGGCAGAGATCACGCCTCAAGCAAGGGACAGCGTTTCTTGGCCAGTTGGCAGTCTGCAGCACATGGTTGATTTCATGCTGCAGTGCCTGAGAAACGACCGCCGCATCGCCCACATTCTCAACACGGCTGATTATTGGGTGTACACCCTCCTAGATCCTCACTACCGGGACAACTTACAAAGCCTCATAACACCATTGAACCGGGAGCGTAAAATGCGGGAGTACCAAGACACGCTGGTGCATTCCATCATCTTCTCCAGTCCAACCGAGAGCAGTGCTGCTAGTGCTTTACAAAGCAGCTCAGTGCGTCGAGGCAGTGGAGGAAGCTCTGCACAAAGAGGGAGCATAAGCAGTGCCTCAGCACAAGGCAAGACCAGTATGGCCCAACTGAGGCAAAGTTTTGTGTGCCCGTCACCGCCACAAATGTCTACACCATCACAGACGGCTTCAGTCAGCAGGAGGCAACGTTTCCGTCAGATGGTGACAAACTACGTGTCTTGTCCTCTCACTGTACTCCCAGATGGCTCTTTCCCCTTCAAGTTTTGGGTCTCTAAGCTGGGTACATGGCCAGAGCTTAGCCAGTATGCATTGGAGGTGCTGGCTTCCCCTGCTGCTAGTGTATTATTGGAACGCATCTTTAGTGCCGCAGGTGGTGTACTAACAGACCGTCGCATGCTACTATCCTCCGATAACGTTGACCGGCTTACTTTTCTGAAAATGAACAAGGCCTGGATTTTGCAGGAATTTGCCACTCCTCTTCCATATTAAATAATTGGTTGGCAACAGTATCCAGGTCTCCTGTTGTGTTCATGTTTCTACCACCTGAACTGTAATCCCTGGGCTCCAACACTGCCAGTTGCTGCTCAGAAGTGCCGTCTGCTGTTATGGACCTGGTGGTTAGGAGCACCCGGAACGACCTGATAGTTAAACTCACACAGGACAAGCTCTGGGAAGTGGGAGCTCTGCCGACCGCAACCCCTAATCCTATCACACAACTAGAAATAGCCGTGGAGCGTACCTAACCCGACCTAGACGCATCTTCACAGCCTAAGAGCTAACTAGCCCTAAAGATAGAAAATAAAGCCTACCTTGCCTCAGAGAAATTCCCCAAAGGAAAAGGCAGCCCCCCACATATATTGACTGAGAGTTAAGATGAAAGTCACAAACAGAGAAATGAAACAGGTTTCAGCAAAGGGAGGCCAGACTTACTAAACAGACTGAGGATAGGAAAGGTATCTTTGCGGTCAGCACAAAAAACTACAAAAGACCACGCAGAGTGTGCAAAAAGACCTCCGCACCGACTCACGGTGCGGAGGTGCCACTCTGCATCCCAGAGCTTCCAGCTAGCAAGCCAAAATCATGATAGCCAACTGAACAAGGAAACAATGAACAAATAATAACTAGCAGGGACTTAGCTTCTGCTGGAGTAGACAGGTCACCAGAAAGATCCAAGAGCGAACTGAACCAGCACAAGAACATTGACAGCTGGCATAGAGTAACGATCTGAGTGGAGTTAAATAGAACAGCCAGCCAAAGAATAAACTACGTCACCTGTGGAAGGAACCTCAGAAGCAGCAGCTCCACTCACAGCCACCAGAGGGAGTCCATGGACAGAACTCGCCGAAGTACCATTCATGACCACAGGAGGGAGTTCGAAAACAGAATTCACAACAGTCTGCACAGTGAACACTTGCTGCCGTGTTATTGGGTTTCAGTAACATCAGCTGATCCCCAGATGTGTATCCCGCAATTTGTCCAGCTCCGTCCACACTCACACTACAACAGATATTAAACTGCCTTGAGTGTAGACCTCAGCCTACACTCTGCTTCTTCTGGATTCTTTGGGCTCCAACACCACCAGTTGCTGCTCAGAAGTGCCTTCTGCACAGAGAAAAACACTAGCTCCTGTGTTAGTGGGGTTCAGTAATGTCAGCTGCTCCCCTGCTGTGTATCCAGCAATGGCTCCTCCACACAACTTCAGAAATTAAACTTGCTCCAATTAGGCCTCGGCCTACACCATGATTGACCCTGGGCTCCAACACTGCCAGTTGCTGCTCAGAAGTGCCATCTGCACAGTGAGCACTTACTGCCGTGTTATTGGGTTTCAGTAACGTCAGCTGATCCCCAGCTGTGTATCCGGAAATTTGTCCTGCTTGTCCACTCTCACCCTACAGCAGATATTAAACTGCCTCGAGTGCAGGCCTCAGCCTACAGTCTGCTTCTCCTGGATTCCCTGGGCTCCAACACCGCCAGTTGCTGCTCAGAAGTGCCGTCTGCACAGAGAAAAACACTAGCTCCTGTGTTAGTGGGGTTCAGTAACGCCAGCTGCTCCCCTGTTGTGTGTGCAGCAAGTTCTCCCCTCAGTTTCTAGCATTGACCCTGGTGTTATGACTGGTGGTTTAGAAACACAATGGACCTGGTGGGTAAGAGCACACAAAGTGACCTGATAGTTACTAATAACATAGGACAAGCTCTGAGACGTGGGAACTCTGCTGACCGCAATCCCTAATCCTATCACACCACACTAGAGGTAGCCGTGGAGCGCTCCTGACCAGACCTAGGCGCCTCGGGCACAGCCTGAGAAACTAGCTAGCCCTGAAGATAGAAAAATAAGCCTACCTTGCCTCAGAGAAATTCCTCAAAGGAAAAGGCAGCCCCCACATATAATGACTGTGAGTAAAGATGAAAATACAAACACAGAGATGAAATAGATCTTAGCAAAGTGAGGCCCGACTTACTGAATAGACCGAGGATAGTAAAGATAGCTGTGCGGTCAGCACAAAAAACTACAAACAACCACGCAGAGGGCGCAAAAAGACCCTCCGCACCGACTAACGGTACGGAGGTGCTTACTCTGCGTCCCAGAGCTTCCAGCAAGCAAGACAAACCAAAATAGCAAGCTGGACAGAAAAAATAGCAAACCAAGAAACACAAGCAGAACTTACCTTATGCAGTGAAGACTGGCCACAAGGACGATCCAGGAGAGAGCAAGACCAATACTGGAACATTGACTGGAGGCAAGGAACAAAGAACTAGGTGGAGTTAAATAGAGCAGCACCTAACGACTTAACCTCGTCACCTGAGGAAGGAAACTCAGAAGCCGCAGCCCCACTCACATCCACCAGAGGAAGCTCATAGAATGAACCAGCCGAAGTACCACTCATGACCACAGGAGGGAGCTTGACCACAGAATTCACAACAGTACCCTTCCTTGAGGAGGGGTCACCGAACCCTCACCAGAGCCCCCAGGCCGACCAGGATGAGCCAAATGAAAGGCACGAACCAGATCGGCAGCATGAACATCAGAGGCAAAGACCCAGGAATTATCTTCCTGACCATAACCCTTCCACTTAACCAGGTACTGGAGTTTCCGTCTCGAAATACGAAAATCCAAAATCTTCTCCACTATATACTCCAACTCCCCCTCAACCAAAACCGGGGCAGGAGGATCAACGGATGGAACCACAGGTGCCACGTATCTCTGCAACAATGACCTATGGAATACATTATGGATGGAAAAAGAAGCTGGAAGGGTCAAACGAAAAGACACAGGATTAAGAACCTCAGTAATCCTATACGGACCAATGAAACGAGGCTTAAACTTGGAAGAGAAAACTTTCATAGGAATATAACGAGACGACAACCAAACCAAATCCCCAACACGAAGTCGGGGACCCACACAGCGCCTGCGGTTAGCGAAACGTTGAGCCTTCTCCTGGGACAATGTCAAATTGTCCACCACATGAGTCCAAATCTGCTGCAACCTATCCACCACAGTATCCACACCAGGACAGTCTGAAGACTCAACCTGCCCTGAAGAGAAACGAGGATGGAAACCAGAATTGCAGAAAAACGGCGAAACCAAAGTAGCCGAGCTGGCCCGATTATTAAGGGCGAACTCAGCCAAAGGCAAAAAGGACACCCAATCATCCTGATCAGCAGAAACAAAACATCTCAGATATGTTTCCAAGGTCTGATTGGTTCGTTCAGTTTGGCCATTTGTCTGAGGATGGAAAGCCGAGGAAAAAGACAAATCAATGCCCATCCTAGCACAAATGGCTCGTCAAAACCTCGAAACAAACTGGGAACCTCTGTCAGAAACGATGTTCTCCGGAATGCCATGTAAACGAACCACATGCTGGAAAAACAATGGCACCAAATCAGAGGAGGAAGGCAATTTAGACAAGGGTACCAAATGGACCATCTTAGAGAAGCGATCAAAAACCACCGAAATGACCGACATCTTTTGAGAGACGGGGAGATCCGAAATAAAATCCATAGAGATATGTGTCCAGGGCCTCTTCGGGACCGGCAAGGGCAAAAGCAATCCACTGGCATGAGAACAGCAGGGCTTAGCCCGAGCACAAATCCCACAGGACTGCACAAACGAACGCACATCCCGCGACAGAGACGGCCACCAAAAGGATCTAGCCACCAAATCTCTGGTACCAAAGATTCCAGGATGACCAGCCAACACCGAACAATGAACCTCAGAGATAACTCTACTCGTCCATTTATCAGGGACAAACAGTTTCTCCGCTGGGCAACGGTCAGGTCTATTAGCCTGAAATTTTTGCAGCACCCGCCGCAAATCAGGAGAGATGGCAGACAAAATTACCCCCTCTTTGAGAATACCCGCCGGCTCAGGCAAACCCGGAGAGTCGAGCACAAAACTCCTAGAAAGAGCATCCGCCTTCACATTCTTAGAGCCCGGAAGGTACGAAACCACAAAGTCAAAACGGGAGAAAAACAGCGACCAACGAGCCTGTCTAGGATTCAACCGTTTGGCAGACTCGAGATAAGTCAAGTTCTTGTGATCAGTCAAGACCACCACGCGATGCTTAGCTCCTTCAAGCCAATGACGCCACTCCTCGAATGCCCACTTCATGGCCAACAACTCTCAATTGCCAACATCATAATTACGCTCAGCAGGCGAAAACTTCCTGGAAAAGAAGGCACATGGTTTCATCACCGAGCCATCAGAACTTCTTTGCTACAAAACAGCCCCTGCTCCAATCTCAGAAGCATCAACCTCGACCTGGAACGGGAGCGAAACATCTGGCTGGCACAACACAGGGGCAGAAGAAAAACGACGCTTCAACTCCTGAAAAGCTTCTACAGCAGCAGAAGACCAATTGACCACATCAGCACCCTTCTTGGTTAAATCAGTCAACGGTTAAGCAATACTAGAAAAATTATTGATGAAGCGACGATAAAAATTAGCAAAGCCCAGGAACTTTTGCAGACTCTTCAGAGATGTCGGCTGAGTCCAATCATAAATGGCCTGAACTTTAACAGGGTCCATCTCGATAGTAGAAGGGGAAAAAAAGAAACCCAAAAATGAAACCCTCTGAACACCAAAGAGATACTTTGACCCCTTCACAAACAAAGAATTCGCACGCAGGACCTGGAACACCATTTTAACCTGCTTCACGTGAGACTCCCAATCATCCGAGAAGACCAAAATATCATCCAAGTATACAATCAGGAATTTATCCAGGTACTCTCGGAAGATGTCATGCATAAAGGACTGAAATACTGATGGAGCATTGGAAAGCCCGAATGGCATAACCAGGTACTCAAAATGGCCCTCGGGCGTATTAAATGCTGTTTTCCATTAATCGCCCTGTCTAATACGCACAAGATTATACGCACCACGAAGATCTATCTTGGTGAACCAACTAGCCCCCTTAATCCGAGCAAACAAATCAGACAGCAGCGGCAAGGGGTACTGAAATATAACTGTGATTTTATTTAGAAGGCGGTAATCAATACAAGGTCTCAACGAACCATCCTTCTTGGCCACAAAAAAGAACCCTGCTCCCAATGGCGACGACGACGGGCGAATATGACCCTTCTCCAAGGATTCCTTTACGTAACTCCGCATAGCGGCGTGCTCAGGCACAGACAAATTAAACAGTCGACCCTTAGGAAACTTACTACCAGGAATCAAATCGATAGCACAATCGCAATAATAATAATAATAATAATTTTTATTTATATAGCGCCAACATATTCCGCAGCGCTTTACAAATTATAGAGGGGACTTATACAGACAATAGACATTACAGCATAACAGAAATACAGTTCAAAACAGATACCAGGAGGAATGAGGGCCCTGCAATCCCTATGCGGAGGTAGGGCACTGGACTTGGGCTCATCAAATACATCCCGGTAATCCGACAAGAACTCTGGGACCTCAGAAGGGGTGGATGATGAAATAGACAGAACTGGAACATCACCATGTACCCCCTGACAACCCCAGCTGGACACAGACATAGATTTCCAATCCAATACTGGGTTATGGACTTGTAGCCATGGCAACCCCAACACGACCACATCATGCAGATTATGCAACACCAAAAAGCGAATATCCTCCTGATGCGCAGGAGCCATGCACATGGTCAGTTGGGTCCAGTACTGAGGCTTATTCTTGGCCAAAGGCGTAGCATCAATTCCTTTCAATGGAATAGGATACTGCAAGGGCTCCAAGAAAAACCCACAGCGCCTAGCAAAGTCCAAGTCCATCAAATTCAGGACAGCGCCTGAATCCACAAATGCCATGACAGAATAGGATGACAAAGAGCAGATCAAAGTAACGGACAAAAGAAATTTCGACTGTACCGTACCAATGGTGGCAGACCTAGTGAACCGCTTAGTGCGCTTAGGACAATCGGAGATAGCATGAGTGGAATCACCACAATAAAAACACAGCCCATTCCGACGTCTGTGTTCTTGCCGTTCAGCTCTGGTCAAAGTCCTATTACATTGCATAGGCTCAGGTTTATGCTCAGATAATACCGCCAAATGGTGCACATTTTTACGCTCACGTAAGCGTCGATCGATCTGAATGGCCAAAGACATAGACTCATTCAGACCAGCAGGCATAGGAAATCCCACCATGACATCCTTAAGGGCTTCAGAGAGACCCTTTCTGAAAATTGATGCCAGCGCACATTCATTCCATTGAGTGAGCACAGACCACTTCCTAAACTTCTGACAATATATCTCTACCTCATCCTGACCCTGACACAGAGCCAGCAAATTTTTCTCTGCCTGATCCACTGAATTAGGTTCATCATACAGCAATCCGAGCGCCAGAAAAAACGCATCAATATCGCATAATGCAGGATCTCCTGGCGCAAGGGAAAATGCCCAGTCTTGAGGGTCGCCACGTAATAAAGAAATAATGATCTTAACTTGTTGAACTGGGTCACCAGAGGAGCAGGGTTTCAAAGCCAGAAACAGTTTACAATTATTTTTGAAATTCAGAAACTTAGCTCTATCTCCAGAAAATAAGTCAGGAATAGGAATTCTAGGTTCTAACATAGATTTCTGAACCACAATGTCTTGAAGATTTTGTACTCTTGCAGTGAGATGATCCACACAAGAAAACAGACCTTTAATGTCCATCACTACACCTGTGTCCTGAACCACCCAAATGTCTAGGGGAAAAGAAAGACAAAACACAGTGCAGAGAAAAAAAAATGGTCTCAGAACTTCTCTTTTCCCTCTATTGAGAAGCATTAGTACTTTGGGCCTCCAGTACTGTTATGACTGGTGGTTTAGAAACACAATGGACCTGGTGGTTAAGAGCACACAAAGTGACCTGATAGTTACTAATAACATAGGACGAGCTCTGAGACGTGGGAACTCTGCTGACCGCAATCCCTAATCCTATCACACCACACTAGAGGTAGCCGTGGAGCGCTCCTGACCAGACCTAGGCGCCTCGGGCACAGCCTGAGAAACTAGCTAGCCTTGAAGATAGAAAAATAAGCCTACCTTGCCTCAGAGAAATTCCCCAAAGGAAAAGGCAGCCCCCCACATATAATGACTGTGAGTAAAGATGAAAATACAAACACAGAGATGAAATAGATTTTAGCAAAGTGAGGCCCGACTTACTGAATAGACCGAGGATAGTAAAGATAGCTTTGCGGTCAGCACAAAAACCTACAAACAACCACGCAGAGGGCGCAAAAAGACCCTCCGCACCGACTAACGGTACGGAGGTGCTTCCTCTGCGTCCCAGAGCTTCCAGCAAGCAAGACAAACCAAAATAGCAAGCTGGACAGAAAAAATAGCAAACCAAGAAACACAAGCCGAACTTAGCTTATGCAGTGAAGACTGGCCACAAGGACGATCCAGGAGAGAGCAAGACCAATACTGGAACATTGACTGGAGGCAAGGAACAAAGAACTAGGTGGAGTTAAATAGAGCAGCACCTAATGACTTAACCTCGTCACCTGAGGAAGGAAACTCAGAAGCCGCAGCCCCACTCACATCCACCAGAGGAAGCTCATAGACAGAACCAGCCGAAGTACCACTCATGACCACAGGAGGGAGCTTGACCACAGAATTCACAACACCCTGGGCTTCAACACCGCCAGTTGCTGCCCAGAAGTGCTGTCTGCACAGTCAACAGTTGCTCCTCTGTTATTGGGGTTCAGTAACGCCAGCTGCTCCCCTGCTGGGTGTGCGGCAAGTTCTCCCCTCAGTTTCTAGCATTGACCCTGGGCTCCAACACCACCAGTTGCTGCCCGGAAGTGCTGTCTGCACAGTCAAGAGTTGCTCTTCTGTTATTGGGGTTCAATAACGCAGGCTGCTCCCCTGCTGTGTGTGCGGCAAGTTCTCCCCTCAGTTTCTAGCATTGACCCTAGGCTCCAACACCACCAGTTGCTGCCCAGAAGTGCTGTCTGCACAGTCAACACCTGCTCCAGTGTTATTGAGGTTCAGTAACGCCAGCTGCTCCCCTGCTGTGTGTGCGGCAAGTTCTCCCCTCAGTTTCTAGCATTGACCCTGGGCTCCAACACCACCAGTTGCTGCCCGGAAGTGCTGTCTGCACAGTCAACAGTTGCTCTTCTGTTATTGGGGTTCAATAACGCAAGCTGCTCCCCTGCTGTGTGTGCAGCAAGTTCTCCCCTCAGTTTCTAGCATTGACCCTGGGCTCCAACACCGCCAGTTGCTGCCCGGAAGTGCTGTCTGCACAGTCAACACCTGCTCCAGTGTTATTGGGGTTCAGTAACATCAGCTGATCCCCAGCTGTGTATCTGGCAATTGCTCCTGCTCCCTCCACACTCACACAAGTCCAGAATAGAAACTTGCTCCAATTAAGCCTCGGCCTACACTCTGTTTCTCCTGTAATCCCTGGGCTCCAACACCGCCAGTTGCTGCTCGGAAGGGCTGTCTGCACAGTCAACACTTGCTGCCATGTTATTGGTGTTCAGTAATGTCAGCTGATACCCTGCTGTGTATCCGGCAATTTCTCCTGCTCCCTCCACACTCACACAACTCCAGATTAGAAACTTGCTCCAATTAGGCCTCGACCTACACTGTGTTTCTCCTGTAATCCCTGGGCTCCAACACCACCAGTTGCTGCCCGGAAGTGCTGTCTGCACAGTCAACACCTGCTCCAGTGTTATTGGGGTTTAGTAACAGCTGATCCCCAGCTGTGTATCCGGCAATTTCTCCTGCTCCCTTTAAACTCACACAACTCCAGATTAGAAACTTGCTCCAATTAGGCCTCGGCCTACACTCTGTTTCTCCTGTAATCCCTGGGCTCCAACACCACCAGTTGCTGCTCAGAAGTGTCTTTGGCACGGGTACTCCCTCCTGCCCAGCCTGGTTTCAGCACACCAGCTGTTTCTGTGTAGTGTCAAGGTCACTTTGCCTCCAATACGTTGTCCTGTCGGGTTGCGGTCGGGTTAGCCAACTATATGGTGCCTGCAGTTTAGGTGTTTCCTATGTGGGCTGCCTATCTGAGTTCCAGCACCATTAGCTGGTTCTTTGGAAGACAATCTTGAATAGGTCCCCCTGGTTCCAGTACCGTCAGCTGGTTCCAGGCAGAGCCTTTGGCTTAGGTATCTTCTTCTGGGTATCCGAGTTCCACCAACGTCTGGTGGTCCTTGGTAGTGCTTTCTGGCACGGGTACCTCCTGCTTAGTAACCGGGTTCCAGTACCGTCAGCTGGTCCTCGGTAGTTCCATTGGCTCTTGTACCTTCGGCTACCCATCCGGGTTCCAGCATCGCCAACTGTTTCCCGGCAGTGTCTTTGGCACGGGTACTCCCTTCTACCCAGCCTGATTCCAGCACGCGAGCTGTTTCCGGGTAGTGTCAAGGTCACTTTGCCTCCAATACATTGTCCTGTCGGGTTGCAGTTGGGTTAGCCAACTCTATGGTGCCTGCAGTTTAGGTGTTTCCTATGTGGGCTGCGGGAACTGGCAATCAAGGCTGGTTCCGTAGTGCCAAAAGGACAAGCTCCCCCTGTAGGACTGTGGGGTTTCAGTAACTACGGCCTGCTCGCAGCCTAGCAGTTTTTTTTTCCTGTGGACCTTCTCCTGCCTATCTGAGTTCCAGCACCATTAGCTGGTTCTTTGGAAGACAATCTTGAATAGGTCCCCCTGGTTCCAGTACCGTCAGCTGGTTCCAGGCAGAGCCTTTGGTTTAGGTGCCTCCTTCTGGGTATCAGAGTTCCACCAACGTCTCGTGGTGGTCCTTAGTAGTGCTTTCTGGCACGGGTACCTCCTGCTTAGTAACCGGGTTCCAGTACCGTCAGCTGGTCCTTGGTAATTCCATTGGCTCTTGTACCTTCTGCTACCCATCCAGGTTCCAGTACCATCAGCTTCTTCTCGGCAGTGTCTTTTGCTCTTGTACCTTTTGCTCCCCATCCTGGTTCCAGTACTGTCAACTGGTTCCAGGCAGAGCCTTTGACTTAGGTGCCTCCTTATGGTCCTGGTGGTCCTTGGTAGTGCTTTCTGGCACGGGTACCTCCTGCTTAGTAACCGGGTTCCAGTACCGTCAGCTGGTCATCGGTAGTTCCATTGGCTCTTGTACCTTCAGGTAGCCATCCGGGTTCCAGTACCGTCAGCTCTTTCTCAGCAGTTCCTCAGCCTTCTTGTACCTTCTGCTACATTTCCAAGTTCAAGAGCCTAAAGACAACGACCCTGAAGACCACCCCGAAGAAGACGACGACCCCGGAGACGACGACCCCAGAGACGACGACCCTGAAGACGACTCTGAAGACCACCCAGGAGACGACAACGACCCCGGTGACGATGACCCTGGAGACGACAACCCTGGAGATGACGACCCTGGAGACAATGACCCTGGAAACGACGACCCTGAAGACCAAAAAGCAGAAGAATAAGAAGCTGCAGAACAAAAAGCAGAAGTACATTAAGCATAAGACTAAAAATCAGAGCAAACGATATTATCTAAATTATAAGCAGAAGAAGACTAAGCAGTGTATGGGGGTGAGTCTGTTCCTCCTCGTGGTGCCCCTGGAAAATACCTGCTGCTGCAGGCCAAACCTGTTGTAAATCTTTTGTGACAGGCAGAACGGAAGGTGTAATCTTCAAACTTTTATAGATAACAACTACAGGAATGCCTGCCACAAATAAGAATATGATGAAGAAGAAGAATATGATGAAGAAGAAGAAGTAGAATATGAAGAAAAAGAATAGTTGAATAAAAAGAATATGAAGAATGTAAAAAAAAGAATAATAGGAAGAAGGTGAAGAAGAAGATGGAGAAGTTGATGAAAAAGATGCTGCTGCTGAGGATGATGAAGAAGAAAGTGTGGGAGAAGTAAAAAAGAAGGTAAAGAGCATGGAAGTAGTGAAACATAAATATCTGACAAAATATAAAAAAGCTTAACATAGTCAATATCTTTGTAACTCCGAACGTCTTAAAAACAAATGAATTCCTGCTATTCCATTTGATAGGGCTAAACCTCTATGCCTTTAATGTCTCCTCCACCTCCCAAATACATCATACATTATTCTTAGTTGTTTTCCTTAATGTAGAATTAACCTACAAGGAAAGAAAGGGTTTATTTTAATTCCGATATTTTTGTCCCATTGACTTGCATTGGTATCGGTATCGGCGATATCCGATATTTTTTGGATATCGGATGATCCAATCCGATACCGATATTTCCGAATTTCGGAAGGTATCACTCAGCACTACTTATTACCAATGGTATGAAGTTGGCTGCATTCTTGTCCAAGAGCATTAAATGCACAACAGGATATATTCTTCTCCTTAAGATCTCGCAAATTAAATTTGCTTTCCACCATCATACTTCCAATATCATTTGACTCAAGAACTTGTGTAGAGGGTGTCTTGTTATTGCATCTATGAGAAGAAAATCAGGAGTATGATTAACAGAGAATAGCAACACAATCCCTAAAATTTATGGATGTGTAGAACTTATAAGGTCTACAAGTGATGGAGGTGTTAAACTTTGGCGGTGTAAAAGTCCGCTACCTCTACTTCTACATAACTTCTAAATTTAAATCACTTCCATCACTTTTCCACCCCCATTATTTCCACATCTCTGTCACTTCTACACATCTACAGGTTCTAGGTCTTCAGTATTACTAGGCATTGCTTCTACACCTCCACCACTTTTACACCTGCATGACTTCTAGATCTCCATCACCCTATGTCTTAATCAATTCATTCATCATTATCATCATCAATTCCACACCGCTATCACTTCCAGACCTGCATCACTTCTAGATCACCACCACCTATATATAATTATTAGTTTTACACTTACATCATTTTTAGATCTTCATCACCAGGTGTAAAAGGCATGGAGGTCTAGAAGTAATGGAGGTATAGAGGTGATAATGGCAAGCAGGTGATATTGATCTAGATGTGATAAAGATATAAAGATGATGGAGATTCAGATGTGATAAATGTGTGGAAGTGAAGGTGGTTGTCATGATCCGTTCCAGGGTTTATTCCTGTCTGCCCTTTTTCCGGGCAGATCATGTCCATGTCCATGTCTATGACCATGTAGCTCCTATGCATTCTGCTTGCAGTGTCAGCTATAGTTCTGCCTTCGGCGTGTGAACCTGACTCTGGTAGCCCTTGATTTGTCCTGCTGTGTTCCCTGACTTGCGCCGTGTCGGTTTTTTCCCTCTGTCTGCCCTTTTCCCAAGCGTTTCCCTGTTTGTCGGCTTGATTCTCTGGTTTCTGACTTGGCTTATATTCGGAATTGCTTCTGCCTTCTGACTATGTCTTATCCGCTCATGACCATTGCTGAACCTCCTGGCTTGTTCCTGACCACATGTACTTCTAATCCGTTTAGTACTTCTGCCTCTGTTTTTTGACTTGGCTTGTCTGACCACTCTCTCGCCACTTGGTGGTGCCTGTGCTGCTGCTCTGTGTACGCAGTCTCACTTCCCTCTCAAGCTCCCTCCAGTGGAGGTTGCGCTATACTGCACCACAGCAGCATGACAGTGATGTAAAAGTCATGGAGATCTAAAAGGTGACTGAGAGTAGAGGGATGTGGACTCATGGGGTTGTTAGAGATATAACAGAAATGGAGGTGTAGAGGTGATGGAAATCTACATGTAATGGAGATGAAAAGGTGATATATCTAAAAGTAATGGAGGTGTAAAGTTGATGAAGATATAGAAGTGAATGAGTTCTTTCAATGACGAAGGAGTAGTAGGGATGGAAATCTAAAATTAATAAGAATTGATTCTCCATCACTTCTAAAAGTAACAGAAGAGTAAAAGTGATAGAGATCTAGAAAAGTATAAGTACTGAAGGTGTAGACATGGTTGAAATCTAAAAGTAATGGAAATCTGTAAGTGACAGCTGAAAATATTGAGATCTAGGATTGATAGAAGTGTAGAAGCAAAGGAGATCTATAAATGATGGAGGATGGAGGAGAAAAGTGTAGAAGCAATGGTTATCTTAGAAATGATGGTGGTGTCAAAATGATGGAGATATTGAAGCGATAGAGCTGGTAAAATTATATCTAAAAGTGATGGAGAACTATAGGTGATTATTCTGCCACCGATATATGTGGATGAGATGTGTCTGAGGGATGTGATCACGAATCTCTGTAAAAACAATGGTGGATAGCGTTACTCGCCAACCTGTGCTCCTAGTCCTCATCAGCTGCGCGTGGTGGTCTGGAAGGATGACGCAGTGTCATGAATTCAACAGGCTTTATTTACAGTACCTTGATGAGATGAGGTGAGATGTCAAGGAAGATGAAGGAATGAAGATGAGGTAGGAGTGAGGACTGTAGGTTAGAGCTGTTATAGAAACAACAGATTAGAGATAGTAGAAGCTCCAGGTTAGAGGTAACAAGAGAATCCTTTCTCCAGCTCTGCAGCACATGTGTGTTCTAAGATGGCACGGTGTACAAAACAGGAAGAGAAGGAAAAAGATAGGAGGAGCTATAGACAGAGAGGTATTATGGGAAAGTACCATAACAAAATATTACAGTGTAATACAGCAATGGCCAGAATAACAAATACAATAGATGATAGAACTGAGTATATTACCATTACATAAATGTCCATGTATGGCTGAAAGTCTATCAGGATAAACTGAACAGCACACTGGGAATAGAAGAAAGGCGTTCCAGCTCCTTTAAAAATTTCAAAAACTTTATTTCTCCATTAAAATGCGCAACAGCAATCCTTGCCTTAGTGCGAAAATGTGAGTGCAGAGTACATGCGACGCGTTTCGATCTAAATGATCTTACTCAATGCATTCCTTCTATTCCTTCTGCTATTCACTCATCCTGGTCCGAGATGAAGTTTTGTGCACCTGCGTGGATCGATGAGCTGGCTGTGGCTATTTAGTCTTTTTTTTTCAGCATATTGAACAGCACACTCCCCGTCTGAAATCCTTGGATTTCACTATACCAACAGTCTCGAATTGGGAGTGTTTACCTGAAGTGCATGGAGAGATACATCAACCTGTAAGATAAAAACAATGCATACAATGCAACAATAACATCTATAATATAACGCTGAGAGCGTCACTCTGTCCGAAGCCTTTATAGACTGCGCCGGCGCAAGCGCCGGCGCAGTCTGGGCCTCACAGAGTGACGCTCCCGGGAGATCGCGGTATGCGTTCACACTGAACGCACACCGCGATCTCCAGCAGAGAAGCAGGGGCCGCCAGGAGGGTGAGTATCGCCTATATTCACCTGTCCTGCGTTCCATCGCTGAGCGCCGCCATCTTCCCGGTCTTCGGCCTGTAACCTTCAGTTCAGAGGGCGCGATGACGTGCTTAATGCGCGCCGGCGCCGCCCTCTGACTGAACAGTCACAGCCAGGAGACCGGGAAGATGGCGGCACCCAGCGGTGGAACGGGACAGACAGGTGAGTATAGTAAGTGCTGGGGGGCCTGAGCTGGCGGCGATACCGGCACCTGACCCCCACAGCGCGCCGGTGTCCCCACCTGCTTGGGCCCCCCAGCACTCGGCGCCGAGTATGGGGACGCAGGATGGAGCAGCAGATAAGGATGGGGACGCAGGATGGAGCAGCACATAAGGATGGGGACGCAGGATGGAGAAGCACATAAGGATGGGGACGCAGGATGGAGCAGCACATAAGGATGGGGACGCAGGATGGAGCAGCACGTAAGGATGGGGACGCAGGATGGAGCAGCACGTAAGGATGGGGACGCAGGATGGGAGCAGCACGTAAGGATGGGGACGCAGGATGCAGCAGCACATAAGGATGGGGACGCAGGATGGAGCAGCACATAAGGATGGGGACGCAGGATGGAGCAGCACATAAGGATGGGGACGCAGGATGCAGCAGCACATAAGGATGGGGACGCAGGATGCAGCAGCACATAAGGATGGGGACGCAGGATGCAGCAGCACATAAGCATGGGGACGCAGGATGCAGCAGCACATAAGGATGGGGACGCAGGATGCAGCAGCACATAAGGATGGGGACGCAGGATGCAGCAGCACATAAGGATGGGGACGCAGGATGGAGCAGCACGTAAGGATGGGGACGCAGGATGGGAGCAGCACATAAGGATGGGGACGCAGGATGGAGCAGCACATAAGGATGGGGACGCAGGATGCAGCAGCACATAAGGATGGGGACGCAGGATGCAGCAGCAGCACACGTATGTGTTTATATCACATACAGAAATATAATTGCAATCATATTATGAGTACCAATAGGTTATATTGACAGTTAGAATGAGTTAATGCAGCAAGTCAATATTTGCAGTGTTGACCCTTTTTCTTCAAGACCTCTGCAATTCTCCCTGGCATGCTCTCAATCAACTTCTGGACCAAATCCTGACTGATAGCAGTCCATTCTTGCATAATCAATGCTTGCATTTTGCCAGAATTTGTTGGTTTTTGTTTGTCCACCCGTCTCTTGATGATTGACCACAAGTTCTCAATGGGATTAAGATCTGGGGAGTTTCCAGGCCATGGACCCAAAATCTCTATGTTTTGTTCCACAAGCCATTTAGTTATCACCTTTGCTTTATGGCAAGGTGCTCCATCATGCTGGAAAAAAGCATTGTTGGGCGCCAAACTGCTCTTGGACGGATGGGAGAAGTTGCTCTTGGAGGACATTCTAGTACCATTCTTTATTCATGGCTGTGTTTTTAGGCAAGACTGTGAGTGAGCCGATTCCCTTGGCTGAGAAGCAACCCCACACATGAATGGTTTCAGGATGCTTTACAGTTGGCATGAGACAAGACTGGTGGTATCGCTCACCTCTTCTTCTCCGAATAAGCTGTTTTCCAGATGTCCCAAACAATCAAAAAGGGGATTGATCAGAGAAAATGACTTTGCCCCAGTCCTCAGCAGTCCACTCCCTGTACCTTTTGCAGAATATCAGTCGGTACCTGATGTTTTTTCTGGAGAGAAGTGCCTTCTTTGCTGCCCTCCTTGAAACCAGGCCTTGCTCAAAGAGTCTCCGCCTCACAGTGCGTGCAGAAGCACTCACACCAGCCTGCTGCCATTCCTGAGCAAGCTCGGAACTGCTGGTAGTCCGATCCCGCAGCTGAAACAGTTTTAAGATACGGTCCTGACGCTTGCTGGTCTTTCTTGGGCGCCCTGGAGCCTTTTTGACAACAATGGAAGCTCTCTCCTTGAAGTTCTTGATGATGCGATAGATTGTTGACTGAGGTGCAATCTTTTAGCTGCGATACTCTTCCCTGTTAGGCCATTTTTGTGCAGTGCAATGATGGCTGCACGTGTTTCTTTAAAGATAACCATGGTTAACTGAAGAGAAACAATGATACCAAGCACCAGCCTCCTTTTAAAGTGTCCAGTGATGTCATTCTTACTTAATCATGACTGATTGATCGCCAGCCCTGTCCTCATCAACACCCACACCTGTGTTAATGGATCAATCACTAAAACGATGTTAGTTGCTCCTTTTAAGGCAGGACTGCAATGATGTTGAAATGTGTTTTGAGGGTTAAAGTTCATTTTCTGGGCAAATATTGACTTTGCAAGTACAGTAATTGCTGTTAAGCTGATCACTCTGACATTCAGGAGTATATGCAAATTGCCATTAGAAAAAATGAAGCAGTAGACTTTGGAAAAATTAATATTTGTCTCATTCTCAAAATTTTTGTCCATGACTGTACATTCCAGTTTCTTGTGAAAAACATTCTGCTGCACATTGCGTATCACAAAGAGTTCACTCAGAGCAATGTCTTCTACAGAGAGAGGCTTATGGCAGATATGCCAACCGTGACAATCAGTGTTACTGCCCTTATTGCGATAGCACTGAACAATATGTACTAAGCTTGCAATGGCACCAGAGCCAGACTGGCCATTGGTCACTTCTGGCAAATGCCAGAAGGGCCGGTGCCAGTAGTGGGCCGCTGCACTCTTTCCCCCCTCCCCCCACCAGTGCCGCCGCATTCAACTATACCGGCGTCTATGACGCCGGTATAGTTCAATGCAATGATGGAGGAGAGAGCGTCCGCTGACGCTCCCTCTCCCATCATTCCCCGCTCTGCCTCTGACACTGCGGGTGCGCGATGATATGACGTCATGCTGTGTCCCGGGCAGACTGCAGCCGCTGAGACAGGAGACAGGAGCCAGGAGCAGTGCGGGCAAGAGGAAAGGTGAGGAGAGTGTTTTTTTGTTTTTTTTTAACTGGACTGTGGAGCCATTATCGGGGGGATGAGATGTGGGTTGTGCTGTATATACCACTGTGTGGGCTGTGCTGTGTATATACGACTGTGTGGGCTGTGCTGTGTATATACCACTGTGTGAGCTGTGCTGTGTATATACCACTGTGGGGGCTGTGCTGTGTATAACACTGTGTGGGCTGTGCTGTATATACCACTGTGTGTGCTGTGCTGTATATACCACTGTGTGGGCTGTGCTGTATATACCACTGTGTGGGCTGTGCTGTGTATACACCACTGTGTGGGCTGTGCTGTGTATATACCACTGTGTGGGCTGTGCCGTGTATATACCACTGTGTGGGCTGTGCTGTGTATATACCACTGTGTGGGCTGTGCTGTGTATACTACTACGCGGGCTGTGCTGTATATACTACTACGCGGGCTGTGCTGTGTATACTACTACGCGGTCTGTGCTGTATATACTACTACACGGGCTGTGTTGTATATACTACTACGCGGGCTGTGTAGTATATACTACTACGCGGGCTGTGCTGTATACTACTACGCAGGCTGTGCTATATTATGCAGGCTGTGCTATATACTATGCAAGTTGTGCTATTATATTCGGGCTTTGATATATACTATGGGAGGTATATTCTATGATGGAGGCCGTGTTATATACTATGTGGCTGTATTATATACTATTGCGGGGGTATATTCTATTCTATGGGGGAGGCTGTGTTATATACTATGGGGGGTATATTATATTCTATGGGGGAGGCTGTCTTATATACTATGGGGGCTGCATTATATTCTATGGGGACTACATTATTTATTATGGGGAGGTGGGCTGCATTATATTCTATGGGGGGCTGTATTAGATTTTATCAGGGATGATTGCATCATACTCTTTGATGGGGCTGCATTATATTCTATGGGGAGGTGGGCTGTATTCTATTCTATTCGGGGCTACATTATATTCTATGGGGGGCTGTATTATATTTATATTCTATGAGGGGTGATTGCATCATACTCTATGGGGGGCTGCATTATATTCTTTGGGGAGTTACATTATACTCTGGGGTGGCTGCATTATACTCTGGGGTGGCTGCATTATACTCTGTAGGGTGGTGGCTGCATTATACTGTATGTGGGCTGCATTATACTGTGTTGAGGACTATGGGGAATACGTTATACTATATGAAGAACTATGGGGTGTATTATACTATGGGAAGTGAATTGTACTACATGGATGACCATGGCGGAGCATTATACTATATGGAGCACTATGAGGAGTGTATTATGCTGTATGAAGGGCTATGAGGAGTGTAATATACTATGTGGAGGACTGAGCAGTGTATTTTAATATATGGAGGACTATAGGGAGTGTATTATACTATATGGAGGACTGTGGTGCACATTATAATATATGGAGGACTATGGGGTGTATTTTACTAAACAAGTAAAATGCTGCATATTCAGATTGTTTTTGCCGGAACAAAAATCCTTGTTCTCAGCAGCACATCGCCGGTGTAAACTGTAGATGTGCTGCTGATAACATGATACTGTATGGTGATCTGTTAGTGATCTGTTAGTGATGGTTCTGTCCCATCATTATTCCTCAGCTGGTGGAAAGAGGCTGGGAAACAAGTGTTGAACAACTTCAGTATTGTCGATCAAACTCATTTAGCGGCCTGAACTCAGCGCATGTAAATACAACCGGAATGCTTTTGTGTGATGTGCAATATGTTAGCATTTGGGGCCCCATTTTAAACTTTGCCTAGGGCCCCACTTTGCCTAAAACCGACCCTACCTACAAGTTTACAAAGATATTATACAGTCACCATGTGACAAGTGGGCCTCTGTAACTTCAAATGCCAGGGCTGAATTTTAGTCCCAGTCCGGCCCTGAATGGCACGAACCAGCCTCATCCATCTTGAGAAGCGATCAAAACGCTGACAGTCCAAGCCAACCTTCTCCTTGAATTTGCTGATGAAGGTGCTTACATCAGGACGGATCTCTGGGTCAACATCTGGATCCTGAAGGTTGAAGCCGTCTTCAACGGCAGTCTCTTCACATTGGTCGTGAAGGAACTCTGGTCCTGTTAACCAAGAAGAGCTTGCGAAGGCACCAATAGACACTGGTCTAGTAGTAAGGTCCGCAGGGTTAAGATGGGTTGGGACATGCTGCCATTGCTGGGGTTTAGAGGATTTCCTGATCCTGACATAGACGTAGAAGCGTTTCATCTGGTTATATACTGTATGTAGCCCAGAACTACCTTACTGTCTGTGTAAAATTTTGTGTCATCCATGTGAATAGCTAGTTCGCTCTGTATGAAGTCTGCAATCTCTATGGCTAGTACAGCCCCACAGAGCTCGACTCTGGGTATGGTGTGCTCGGATTTAGGAGCCAGTTTAGCCTTTCCAAACAGAAATCCAACATGGGCTTCATTGTTAGAGTCTACAACCTTCAAGTAAGCGACAGCGACAATAGCTTCAGTGGAGGCATCAGCGAATACATGAATCTCTTTCCTTTGACTCGTAGCTAGGGATGCCGGAGTGTAACAACTTGGTATGTGGATCTTATCCAAGGCGCAAAGAGATTCTCTCCACGACTTCCACCTTAGTTGTTTGTCTGCAGGGAGTGGTATATCCCAGTCCTTAATGTACTCTGAGAGTTGTCTCAGCAGGAGCTTGCCTTGTATAGTCAGGGGTGCGACAAACCCAAGTGGATCATATAGACTGTTCACCACTGACAGAACCCCACGCTTAGTAAATGGTTTTTCTGCACCACTAACCTGAAAGCTGAAGGAGTCCTTTAGCAAGTTCCACCTCAGGCCTAGGCTTCTCTGTACTGGTGGATTGTCCGGACCTAGATTCAAGTCCCAAAATTCTGCAGCATGATTATTAGGGTGAAAGGCTTTCGTGACAACAGCACTATTGGAGGCAATTTTATGCAATCTTAAATGAGCTTTAGAAAGCATACCTTGTGTCCGTTTGAGCAGATTTATGGCTTCTTCTGCTGTGGGCAGGGATTTAAGACCGATGTCCACATAGAAGTCCTTTTCAACAAACTGTTGAACATCCTTCCCGAACTCTGATGCACCATCGGAGGCGGCCCTACGTAGGTCGTATGTAGCGACTGCAGGAGAAGGACTGTTTCTGAACACGTGCACCTTCATGCGGTATTCAACCATTTCCTTGTTGGTGTCGTAGTCTCGGTGCCATAGAAAACGGAGATAATTTCTGTAATCTTGTTGCACGATGAAACAATGGAACATTTGTTCGATGTCGGTGGTAATGGCGACTGGTTCCTTTCTGAATCTCATCAGCACTCCCACCAGGTTATTAGTCAGGTTTGGACCAGTGAGGAGGACGTCATTCAGAGATACGCCATCATGTTTGGTGCTTGAATCAAACACTACTATTATTTGTTTTGTTTTTTTTGGATGATTTACTCCAAAGGAAGGTAGATACCAGCATTCTTCATCAGCTCGCAATGCTGGAGCTGGCTCTGCGTGGTCATTGCGAAATATCTTGTCCATAAAGGCTATTAAATGTTCCTTCATTTCAGGCTTGTTCCTTAATGTTCTCTGCAGTGAGATGAATCTAGATAAGGCCTGTTCTCTGTTTTTAGGAAGCCTGGTCCTTGAAGCCTTGAAGGGTAAGGGAGCGGTCAGATTCATTTTTGAAGAATCCACTGTCCATCATTTTAAGAAACTCCTTGTCTTCTATGGATAAGGCGACTTTATTGCCATCTTTTGTTGTGTGAAACACTGTTCTCCCTAAGTCATCACCGTAGGGAGTGGGAATGATGTCAGGCTCCTGGATGCAATAAGAGAACCTTTCTTTCACTTCGTAGTGATGAGGGCATGGCTTAAAGTGAGTTGCGCGACCATTTTGGAGAACATATGTTTTACAGGCGTTGACTTCGGATGCCTTGTGACTCCTATCCATACATATGTCGCCCACGATTACCCAGCCTAGGTCGAGTCTTTGGGCGTATGGAGCATCATCTGGGCCGTTGCATTGTTGGCGCAACTTGTGGACCTTCAGAATGTCCCTCCCGAGTTGGATTAGAATATCAGCATTCGTGTCCAGAGGAGTATTTCTTTAGTCAGGTGCCTCAAGTGGCAATGATGAAGCGCGGCTTCCGGAGTGGGAATCTCCTCCCTGTTATGAAGTATCTGGTCACATTCAATAAGGGTTGGCAAGGGTATATGCACGTTTCCCTTGATTGAAGAGACTACATACCCAGAGGCTCTCCTGCCAGAAGTCTCAATACGACCAGAGCAGGTTTTGAGGGTGTATGGAGTCGTTTGTCCCTTTATGTTGAAGATCTCAAAGAATTTGGGCCTTGCTAGAGATCGGTTACTTTGCTCATCTATTATGGCATACATTTTGGAGGCCTTGTCGGGTTGTCCTTCTGGATAGACCTTAACCAGACATACCTTGGCACAGCATTTAGGAACAGTCCCTTCTCCACATACCTCAATACATGAGGAGGAAACAGCAGTAACAGTAGGGTCAGTAACTTCTGGCTCCCCGCCATGCTTTTGAGCAGGATTGGATGCTGCAGAAGGTTGTGAGTTGTGTGGAGCTGGTGTGGGATGCATGGCTGTGACGTGTTAATCACTGCTGCATTCAGTGCACTTAATGGCGGCCTTACAGTCCTTAGCGAGGTGGTCTGAGGAGGCGCAACACTTATAACATATCCCAAGCTCCTTGAGAGTATCTTTATGCTCCTGCAAAGTCCTTGCTCTGAATCCACGGCATTCTTTAAGTGGGTGAGGCATTTTGTGGATAGGGCACATACGGTTACTGCCCATGACCTTAGGAGCAACATTATTCATTTTAGTGACGGCAGGTGTAGTAAGTGGAACGTCAGTCTTTCTCACGGATACTGTGTTCCTTGAATCTCTACTTTTGGCAATGTTATCATACCTTGTAGATGATGATGATGCTGGTGGAGTAGGCTCATTGAAGTCGAAGCTGGGATCATTCTTCTTCCGAGCTTGGTCACTGATGAACCAGGAAAAATGTGAAAAGGGGGGAAAGGACACATCATGCTGCCTTTTATACGATGAGCCGTGGTCTGCCCATTTATCCTGCATGCCGTGTGGCAACTTGGACACTATTGGATTAACGCCATGAGAAGTATCTAGGTAGCTCAGTCCTGAGAGACGTGGGTCTAATTTCGCCAATTCTATTTCCTTTAGCAGGTCGCTCAGATCTTGAAGTTTTCTATTGTCCTTAGTTATCTTTGGGAAGGTTTGCAGTCTTTTAAATAAAGCACGTTCTATGGCTTCTGAGCTGCCGTAGGTTTGTTCCAGTCTCTCCCAGGCTGCAATAAGACCTGCATCTGAATAGTCCACATGAACTGCCCTTATTGTCTTTACGCGCTCTGCTGATTCAGGGCCTAACCAGTTAACAAGCAAATCCAGTTGTTCCTTGCCAGTGAGATTAAGGTCTTGGATCACTGCTTGAAAGGTCGATTTCCAGGCTCTATAATTCTCGGCACGATCATCAAACTTTGAGAGACTAATGTTTATTAACTTCCAGCGAATCATGTATCTGGCGAAGTCAGACATGTCCGATCTCCTGGGCATTGTTGCAGGATGAACTTGTGGTATCCATAGGGGATGTAAGTTCTCTGGCTTATATGACTGCGACAAATCAGGATGAAATGATGCGGCATAAGGGTTAAACTGCGGTTTAGTCTCTATAGGTTCTGCTGGCTGAGGCCTAAATTGTGAGTTAGTGCCTTAAGTTACCTTGTCGGCAGTAGGTAGCGACATTTCTTGACTTGCGGGCGCATCCGTGTTAGAAACTGGTGGTGGTGCTGGTGCAGATGTTAAATGTCTTAGCACGTAGTCAGAAGTGCGATTAGCTGAGTCCTCCATTTCTCCTGGAATAAGACAGTCCGAATTATCTTTTTGTCCCAATGCTTGTTCAAGGACCTTTAGTTTAGCAAGGGCTGTTGCTTCTTCCATTTCTGCTTGGAGTATTTTTAATTTCCTTTCTTTGAGCTTCCATTTTGTTTCTTTGAGCTTCCATTTGGGCTTCTACTTCCACTTCAGCCTTCCTCTTAGCAAATGAGCTTTTTACTCTAGCTTCCTCTGCAGCCGCAAGGATCTTCAGTAGCTTGTCAGACAATGTTGACTTCCTGGAATGAGATGATCTGGAAGACGGAGATGTGATTTTGGTCGATGTTGTGCCATGTGACCTAACCTTTTGGAGGTGAGCGATGCGGAGTTCTACTTTATCCTGAGCATCTCGTACTAATAAGGTCTTTTCTTGGAGAAGAGTTTCCCTTTCAGCTAGTTCTGCTGGGGCATCTTCCATGTCACAGTTACTCAGGAATGTGATGTACTTTGCAGACAGTCTCTGGTAGCGATCATAGGGGGCAGATAAACTCTTCAATGTGGCGGTTAAATCTGCGGCGTCACTGTGAGAGCGTGGAAGAGCTGCTAAATAGTGATCAACTCTGCCCCATAAATGTTCTAGGTTATCATGGAACTCGTCTCTAGTAGTCTCAAAGTTCTCTCTGGCCTTTTGTGTTGGCTTGGATACACGTCTGGGTCGTACGTCTTGCTCTGCAGTAAGTGTGGACTCTGCTCCTGCAGCATCTATGGTGTCGGGAACCTGATGTGCTTCACTTGCAGATGGGTCTACGGTGCCTTTTGTGGACATGTTTTAGCTAAGACTTGCTAGCAGACAATGCATATGCACACAGACACTGTAGACTTAGGTCTCTTGTTACTATTCTGCCACCGATATACGTGGATGAGATGTGTCTGAGGGATGTGATCACGAATCTCTGTATAAACAATGGTGGATAGCGTTACTCGCCAACCTGTGCTCCTAGTCCTCATCAGCTGTGCGTGGTGGTCTGGAAGGATGACGCAGTGATGAATTCAACAGGCTTTATTTACAGTACCTTGATGAGATGAGGTGAGATGTCAGGGAAGATGAAGGAATGAAGATGAGGTAGGAGTGAGGACTGTAGGTTAGAGCTGTTATAGAAACAACAGATTAGAGATAGTAGAAGCTCCAGGTTAGAGGTAACAACAGAATCCTTTCTCCAGCTCTGCAGCACATGTGTGTTCTAAGATGGCACGGTGTACAAAACAGGAAGAGAAGGAAAAAGATAGGAGGAGCTATAGACAGAGAGGTATTATGGGAAAGTACCATAACAAAATATTATAGTGTAATACAGCAATGGCCAGTAGATGGCAGCAAAGTATAACAAATACAATAGATGATAGAACTGAGTGTATTACCATTACTAGGGTTGAGCGAAACGGGTCGTTCATTTTCAAAACTCGCCGACTTTTGGCAAAGTCGGGTTTCATGAAACCCGATCCGACCCCTGTGCGGGGTCGGCCATGCGGTACGCGACTTTCGCGCCAAAGTCGCGTTTCAATGACGCGAAAAGCGCCATTTCTCAGCCAATGAAGGTAAACGCAGAGTGTGGGCAGCGTGATGACATAGGTCCTGGTCCCCACCATCTTAGAGAAGGGCATTGCAGTGATTGGCTTGCTGTCTGCGGCGTCACAGGGGCTATAAAGGGGAGTTCCCGCCGACCGCCATGTTACTGCTGCTGATCTGAGCTTAGGGAGAGGTTGCTGCCGCTTCGTCAGAAGCAGGGATAGCGTTAGGCAGGGTCCATTAACCACCAAACCGCTTGTGCTGTAGCGATTTCCACTGCCCAACACCATCTTCGGTGTGCAGGGACAGTGGAAGCTACATTTTTTTTTTTTTTCCCCCTCAGCGCTGTAGCTCATTGGGCTGCCCTAGAAGGCTCCCTGATAGCTGCATTGCTGTGTGTACGCCGCTGTGCAAACCAACTGCTTTTTTCAAAGCACAAATCCTCTTGTTCCTTCCTTTCTGCACAGCTATCTTTTTGGTTTGTACACACTTTTTATTTAATTTGTGCATCAGTCCACTCCTTATTGCTGCCTGCCATACCTGGCTGAGATTACTGCAGGGAGATAGTAATTGAAGGACACTCCCTGTTTTTTTTTTTTTTTTTTGTGGGAGATTAAGATTGACATTTCTGCTAGAGTGCCATCCCTGTCTGTGTCATCTCTCACTCAGTGGACCATAGAAAGCCTATTTATTTTTTTGCTTGATTTGGGTTATAAAATCTACCTGAAAAAATCACTACATCAATCAGTGGGAGAAAAATATTGGCCTCAGGGCTTGTGTGCCACTCTTGACTCCTGTGTGCATCATCACTCACTCAGTGGGCCATAGAAAGCCCATTTATTTTTTTGCTTGATTTTGGTTCTAAAATCTACCTGAAAAAATCACTACATCAATCAGTGGGAGAAAAATATTGGCCTCAGGGCTTGTGTGCCACTCCTGACTCCTGTGTGCATCATCACTCACTCAGTGGGCCATAGAAAGGCCTTTTTTTTTTTTTTTTTGCTTTATTTGGGTTCTAAATTCTACCTGAAAAAATCAATAAATCAATCAGTGGGAGATTAATATTGGCCTTTGGGCTTGTGTGCCAGTCCTAAGCGTGCCATCTCTATCTCTCAGATAGTGGGCCATAGAAAGCCTATTTATTTTTTTTATTTTTTATTGGGTTTATAAATTTTCCCTGGAAAAAAAAAAAAAGTGGGAGATTAATATTGGCCTCTGGGCTTGTGTGCCAGTCCTGAGCGTACCATCTCTCTCACAAATAGTGGGCCATAGAAAGCCTATTTATTTATTTTTTTTTGGTTTTATAAATTCTCCCTTAAAAAAAAAAGGGAGATTAATATTGGCCTTTGGGCTTGTGTGCCAGTCCTAAGCGTGCCATCTCTCTCTGTCTCTCAGATAGTGGGCCATAGAAAGCCTATTTATTATTTTTTTTATTGGGTTTATAAATTTTCCCTGGAACAAAAAAAAAAAAGTGGGAGATAAATATTGGCCTCTGGGCTTGTGTGCCACTCCTGACTCCTGTGTGCGTCATCTCTCACTCAGTGGGCCATAGAAAGCCTTTTTTTGTTTTATTTGTTTTCTAAATTCTCCCTGAAAAAATCATTTTATTTTATTTGGTTTCTAAATTCTTCCTGAAAAAATCATTTTATTCTATTTTTTTTTCCTAAAGTCTCCCTGAAAGAAAAAAAAAACAAAACAAATCAGTGGGAGATTAATATTGCCCTTTCTGCTTGTGTGCCAGTCTTGACTCCTGGGTGTGCCATCTCTCTCTCTCTCTCCAATTGTGGGCCATAGAAAGCCTATTATTTTTTTTAGCTTGATTTGGGTTCCAAAATCTACCTGAAAAAATCACTACATCAATCAGTGGGAGATAAATATTGGCCTCTGGGCTTGTGTGCCACTCCTGACTCCTGTGTGCGTCATCTCTCACTGAGTGGGCCATAAAAAGCCTTTTTTTGTTTTATTTGTTTTCTAAATTCTCCCTGAAAAAATCATTTTATTTTATTTGGTTTCTAAATTCTTCCTGAAAAAATCATTTTATTCTATTTTTTTTTTCCTAAAGTCTCCCTGAAAAAAAAACCAAAAAAAAACAAATCAGTGGGAGATTAATATTGCCCTTTCTGCTTGTGTGCCAGTCTTGACTCCTGGGTGTGCCATCTCTCTCTCTCTCTCCAATTGTGGGCCATAGAAAGCCTATTATTTTTTTTAGCTTGATTTGGGTTCCAAAATCTACCTGAAAAAATCACTACATCAATCAGTGGGAGATAAATATTGGCCTCTGGGCTTGTGTGCCACTCCTGACTCCTGTGTGCGTCATCTCTCACTCAGTGGGCCATAAAAAGCCTTTTTTTGTTTTATTTGTTTTCTAAATTCTCCCTGAAAAAATTATTTTATTTTCTTTGGTTTCTAAATTCTTCCTGAAAAAATCATTTTATTCTATTTTTTTTTTCCTAAAGTCTCCCTGAAAAAAAAAAAAAAATCAAATCAGTGGGAGATTAATATTTACATTTGTGCTTCAGTGACAGTCCTGCGTGTGTGGCATCTCTCTCATTTGTTGCCACCAACAACAGAGTGTGTAACATTGTGCCTGATTTTCGTTGTGGTCTCACTCACCTGTAAAGGGGTAGCTAAATCATACTGAAGTTATAGCTCACCGTGTAATTTGTGTGACAGCAACAAATACCGTTAGTTTGTTTACGTTTTTAAAACAATGAGGAAGTATGGTGGAAGAGGTCGTGGCCGGGGGCGTTCATTGTCAGCTGGTAATGAGGGTAGTGGTAGTGGTGGAGCATCAGCTGGTCGTGGGAAAAAAAATATTGCACCTAAGTCTGGAGCTGTGGAGCCAGGTTCGTCGTCTGGCTACACAAGGCCTCGAACGCTCCCTTTTCTGGGAGTAGGAAAACCGCTTTTAAAGCTGGAGCAGCAAGAGCAAGTTTTGGCTTATCTTGCTGACTCAGCCTCTAGCTCTTTTGCCTCCTCTCGTGAAACTGGTAAATGTCAAAGCAGCGCGTCGTTAGTGGATGTTCACGCTCAGGGACAAGTCGCTTCCTTGTCCTCTTCAGCAAAAACAACAACAGAGAAGAATGCAGCAGGCGACACAACGGGTTACTCCATGGAGCTCTTTACACATACCGTCCCTGGCTTAGAAAGTGAAGCAGTTAACAGTCCATGCCCATTACAAGTTGAATCTGACATGGAGTGCACTGATGCACAGCCACAGCCAGACTACTATGCTGGTCCTTTGACTCAGACCACAACATTGCCCTCGCAGGGTGCTGATCAAGAATCAGACCCTGATGAGACTATGTTGCCCCATCACGAACGCTATACCACCGACTGACACGGTGACACAGACGAAGTTGCACACGAGCTACAAGAAGAGGTAATAGATGACCCAGTTCTTGACCCCGATTGGCAGCCATTGGGGGAACAGGGTGCAGGCGGCAGCAGTTCTGAAGCGGAGGAGGAGGGGCCGCAGCAGGCATCAACATCGCAACAGGTTCCATCTGCCGGGCCCGTATCTTGCCCAAAACGCGTGGCAAAGCTAAAACCTGTTGGAGGACAGCGTGGCCATCCGGTTAAAGCTCAGTCTGCAATGCCTGAAAAGGTATCCGATGCTAGAAAGAGTGCAGTCTGGCATTTTTTTAAACAACATCCAATTGATCAGCGCAAAGTCATCTGTCAAAAATATTCAACTACCTTAAGCAGAGGACAGAATCTGAAAAGTCTCAATACAAGTTGCATGCATAGACATTTAACCACCATGCATTTGCAAGCCTGGACTAACTACCAAACGTCCCTTAAGGTTGTAGCACCCTCGGCCAATGAAGCTAGTCAGCAACGCAACATCCCTTCCGGCAGTGTAGGGCCACCATTTTCCGCACCACCTGCAGTATCTGTGCAGGTTTCTTTGCCAGGCCAAAGCCGTCAGGGTCAGGGAATCACCAGTTTCGTAGTAGGAAACACTGCATCTAGGGCACCGGTGGCAACAATACCATCTCCCACCGTCTCTCAGTCTGCCATGTCCACCGGCACCCCCGCTAGTTCCACGATCTCCAGCTCTCCAGTCCAGCTCACCCTACATGAGACTATGGTTAGAAAAAGGAAGTACTTAGCCTCGCATCCGCGTACACAGGGTTTGAACGAACACATAGCTAGACTAATCTCGTTAGAGATGATGCCCTACCGGTTAGTTGAAAGCGAAGCTTTCAAAGCCCTGATGGACTACGCTGTACCACGCTACGAGCTACCCAGTCGACACTTTTTTTCCAGAAAAGCCATCCCAGCCCTCCACCAGCATGTTAAAGAGCGCATCGTCCATGCACTCAGGCAATCTGTGAGCACAAAGGTGCACCTGACAACAGATGCATGGACCAGTAGGCATGGCCAGGGACGTTACGTGTCCATCACGGCACACTGGGTAAATGTGGTGGATGCAGGGTCCACAGGGGACAGCAAGTATGGGACAGTTCTGCCTAGCCCACGGTCTAGGAAACAATTGGCTGTAGCCGTTCGCACCCCCTCCTCCTCCTCTTCGTCCTCCTGCAGAAGCGAGAGCTCGTCCACAGACCGCAGTCGCACAACCACTCCATCCGCAGCTGCCACTGTTGCACACCAGGTCTCCCATTATGGGGCAGCTACTGGCAAACGTCAGCAGGCTGTATTGGCTATGAAGTGTTTGGGCGACAACAGACACACCGCGGAAGTTCTGTCCGAGTTCTTGCAGAAAGAAACGCAGTCGTGGCTGGGCACTGTAGATCTTGAGGCAGGCAAGGTAGTGAGTGATAACGGAAGGAATTTCATGGCTGCCATCTCCCTTTCCCAACTGAAACACATTCCTTGCCTGGCTCACACCTTAAACCTGGTGGTGCAGTGCTTCCTGAAAAGTTATCCGGGGTTATCCGACCTGCTCCTCAAAGTGCGTGGACTTTGCTCACATATCCGCCGTTCGCCCGTACACTCCAGCCGTATGCAGACCTATCAGCGTTCTTTGAACCTTCCCCAGCATCGCCTAATCATAGACGTTGCAACAAGGTGGAACTCAACACTGCACATGCTTCAGAGACTGTGTGAACAGAGGCGGGCTGTTATGTTTTTGTGGGAGGATACACATACACGGGCAGGCAGTAGGATGGCAGACATGGAGTTGTCAGGTGTGCAGTGGTCGAAGATTCAAGACATGTGTCAAGTCCTTCAGTGTTTTGAGGAATGCACACGGCTGGTTAGTGCAGACAACGCCATAATAAGCATGAGCATCCCCCTAAAGCGTCTGCTGATGCAAAGTTTGACGCACATAAAGGATCAGGCGTCTGCAGCTGAGGAAGAGGAAAGCCTTGATGACAGTCAGCCATTGTCTGGCCAGGGCAGTGTACAGGACGAGGTAGCGGGCGAAGAGGAGGAGGAGGACGAGGAGGATGATGGGGATGATTATATTTTTAATGAGGAAGCTTTTCCGGGGCCACTGGAAATTGGTGGCGCGGCAAGGCCGGGTTCTGGTTTTTTGAGGGACACAAGTGACGTGGATTTGCCTGAAACTGCCCCTCAACCAAGCACAACCGCAGATTTGAGAACTGGAACTTTGGCCCACATGGCGGATTATGCCTTACGTATCCTCAAAAGGGACACACGCATAACTAAAATGATGAATGATGACGATTACTGGTTGGCCTGCCTCCTTGATCCTCGCTATAAAGGCAAATTGCAAAATATAATACCACATGAGAACTTGGAACTAATATTAGCAACCAAACAATCAACTCTTGTTGACCGTTTGCTTCTGGCATTCCCTGCACACAGCGCCCGTGATCGTTCTCACACGAGCTGCAGGGGCCAGCAGACCAGAGGAGTTAGAGGGGCAGAAATCAGAAGTGGCGTTGGCCAGAGGGGTTTTCTGACCAGGTTGTGGAGTGATTTTGCTATGACCGCAGACAGGACAGGTACTGCAGCATCAATTCAAAGTGACAGGAGACAACATTTGTCCAGTATGGTTACAAACTATTTTTCATCCCTTATCGATGTTCTCCCTCAACCGTCATTCCCATTTGATTACTGGGCATCAAAATTAGACACCTGGCCAGAATTGGCAGAATATGCATTGCAGGAGCTTGCTTGCCCGGCAGCTAGTGTCCTATCAGAAAGAGTATTCAGTGCTGCAGGTTCAATACTAACAGAAAAAAGGACTCGTCTTGCTACCCAAAATGTAGATGATCTAACCTTCATTAAAATGAACCACAACTGGATTTCGAAATCTTTTGCCCCACCTTGCCCGGCTGACACCTAGCTTTCCTATGAAAAGGTCTTGCCTGTGGACTATTCTGAATGCCTTTTCCAATCTCGTAATTTTCTGCACCTGATTGTCCAGCATACGACATGTTTACACCTCACTAAATGGCCAAACTCCCCACACGGGGCTGTGGTATCGACACTTGGCGACAGCACCCGTGAGAGTGCAGTTTGTCTGAAGAGGTGGGTGAGCCCGCTTTTGGTCGACGGCACTGCCACTGGGTCCCTTCTAGTACAATAAAGTGTCTCTGGCGGTGGTGGTGCGCACCCAACGTCAGACACACCGTTGTAATATGAGGGGCCCTGGGCCTGTACCGCCGGCCACAAGACAGTTTCCCCCCACCCCAGCTCAAACAGTGCTCTACCACTTGCAAAATTATCTCACAGCTCCACCAATGTTTAGTCTATGCGCTGACATCCTTCAATGCCTGCCACTGACAATACCATTGTATTGACATTTTTGTTATGTTAGGCCTTCGATGCCTGTCTGTGGTCACTCCTTCCACTAGGCCTCCACTGACCACACCACTGCTGCCCGTGTACCCCTGTAACCAATTTAAAATTGCCTACAGCCATGTGTTATTATTTTAGGCCTTCGATGCCTGTCTGCGGTCACTCCTTCCACTAGGCCTCCACTGACCACACCACTGCTGCCCGTGTACCCCTGGAACCAATTTAAAATTGCCTACAGCCATGTGTTATTATTTTAGGCCTTCGATGCCTGTCTGCGGTCACTCCTTCCACTAGGCCTCCACTGACCACACCACTGCTGCCCGTGTACCCCTGGAACCAATTTAAAATTGCCTACAACCATGTGTTATTATTTTAGGCCTTCGATGCCTGTCTGCGGTCACTCCTTCCACTAGGCCTCCACTGACCACACCACTGCTGCCCGTGTACCCCTGGAACCAATTTAAAATTGCCTACAGCCATGTGTTATTATTTTAGGCCTTCGATGCCTGTCTGCGGTTACTCCTTCCACTAGACCTCCACTGACCACACCACTGCTGCCCGTGTACCCCTGTAACCAATTTAAAATTGCCTACAGCCATGTGTTATTATTTTAGGCCTTCGATGCCTGTCTGCGGTGACTCCTTCCACTAGGCCTCCACTGACCACACCACTGCTGCCCGTGTACCCCTGGAACCAATTTAAAATTGCCTACAGCCATGTGTTATTATTTTAGGCCTTCGATGCCTGTCTGCGGTTACTCCTTCCACTAGGCCTCCACTGACCACACCACTGCTGCCCGTGTACCCCTGTAACCAATTTAAGATTGCCTACAGCCATGTGTTATTATTTTAGGCCTTCGATGCCTGTCTGCGGTGACTCCTTCCACTAGGCCTCCACTGACCACACCACTGCTGCCCGTGTACCCCTGGAACCAATTTAAAATTGCCTACAGCCATGTGTTATTATTTTAGGCCTTCGATGCCTGTCTGCGGTTACTCCTTCCACTAGGCCTCCACTGACCACACCACTGCTGCCCGTGTACCCCTGGAACCAATTTAAAATTGCCTACAGCCATGTGTTATTATTTTAGGCCTTCGATGCCTGTCTGCGGTGACTCCTTCCACTAGGCCTCCATTGACCACACCACTGCTGCCCGTGTACCCCTGGAACCAATTTAAAATTGCCTACAGCCATGTGTTATTATTTTAGGCCTTCGATGCCTGTCTGCGGTCACTCCTTCCACTAGGCCTCCACTGACCACACCACTGCTGCCCGTGTACCCCTGGAACCAATTTAAAATTGCCTACAGCCATGTGTTATTATTTTAGGCCTTCGATGCCTGTCTGTGGTCACTCCTTCCACTAGGCCTCCACTGACCACACCACTGCTGCCCGTGTACCCCTGGAACCAATTTAAAATTGCCTACAGCCATGTGTTATTATTTTAGGCCTTCGATGCCTGTCTGCGGTCACTCCTTCCACTAGGCCTCCACTGACCACACCACTGCTGCCCGTGTACCCCTGTAACCAATTTAAAATTGCCTACAGCCATGTGTTATTATTTTAGGCCTTCGATGCCTGTCTGCGGTCACTCCTTCCACTAGGCCTCCACTGACCACACCACTGCTGCCCGTGTACCCCTGGAACCAACATCAGAAAATATAAAAATAAGTATTTTGCTTATAAAAAAGAAAATACTGGAGAGATATCAAATGCAGACATTTTAACATTAAAAACAAACACATACAACAAAAATCTGGTACAGTACTAAAAATGGCCACCAGCTACAATAACTTTCTCCTGCAAGTAGTTAACTGAAAGGTTTTTTCAATTTTAAACACAGATATGGCATCCACCGAGTGTTGTCCTGTCGCGTCTTCTTTATATTATTGCCAAGAAGATGCAAAACAATGAAAATAATAAAATCATTATTTACCAAAAAAATAGAGTAAGTCAAAACCACATTGCAAATAAACATTCATTACAAATAAAGAAGCAGGGCGCGTCCGAGGGTGAGTATATACCTAATAAGAATATAATCACCCTCGGACGCGCCCTGCTTCTTTCCGACAGCCTTCCTTCCTAAGAATCAGCCCTTCCGTGGTGTAGGTTGCCTTTCCTGAGCTTCGATCTTCCGGCTCTCGTTTAGTAGTTGTTGGAAACTACGCTGCATTGGGCCTACAAATTGGGTATGGGGTGTAGAGAGATGGTGTGTTACACTCCAAGGTGTTCCCCAGGTTTCCTCTCCATTGCTTCGATCTTCCGGCTCTCGTTTAGTAGTTGTTGGAAACTACGCTGCATTGGGCCTACAAATTGGGTATGGGGTGTAGAGAGATGGTGTGTTCCACTCCAAGGTGTTCTCCAGGTTGCCTTTCCTGAGCTTCGATCTTCCGGCTCTCGTTTAGTAGTTGTTGGAAACTACGCTGCATTAGGCCTACAAATTGGGTATGGGGTGTAGAGAGATGGTGTGTTACACTCCAAGGTGTTCCCCAGGTTTCCTCTCCATTGCTTCGATCTTCCGGCTCTCGTTTAGTAGTTGTTGGAAACTACGCTGCATTAGGCCTACAAATTGGGTATGGGGTGTAGAGAGATGGTGTGTTCCACTGTAGAGAGATGGTGTGTTCCACTCCAAGGTGTTCCCCAGGTTTCCTCGCCAATGCTTCGATCATCATGCTCTCGTTTAGTAGTTGTTGGAAACTACGCTGCATTAGGCCTACAAATTGGGTATGGGGTGTAGAGAGATGGTGTGTTCCACTCCAAGGTGTTCTCCAGGTTGCCTTTCCTGAACTTCTATCTTCAGGCTCTCATTAAATTGTGGTTAAACGGAACAACTGCATTTGGCGTACTGGTTGGTTTGGGGCCTACTATCGGTGTCTGCCGCTCCTTGCTGTTCTCCTGGTTTCCTGTCCTGAAATTCCGTTTTCAGGCGCTCGTTAAGTAGTTGTTAATGTTAGACTGCATTTGGCCTACTAGTTGGGTTGGGGCCTAGTATCGGTGTCTGCCACTCCTTGCTGTTCTCCTCCACTGAACAAAGCTGTGCCACCTGTTTACTACTGTTGCCAATTTTGAACTGCATTTCGACTACTTACTGATTTGGGCCTACTCTCTGTGTCAGCCTCTCATTCCAGTTGTCCTCCACTGCAATGCCCCCTGATTAGTCCTGTGTTACCAATTTTGAACTGCATTTAGCCCACTTTATTCTTTGGGCCTATATCTGTGTTTCCTCCTCATCCTGCCCATTGCCCAGCCAGTGATAGATGAGTCTGCTGGTACATTGACCCATAACGCAACATTTTCCGTGCACGCTACACTGCAAGATTGTGACCCTGCTGAAAGTCAGGTCCCCCTTCCCGCATACCATACCACCTTACACGGGGACAAACAGGAAGGTGCAGATGAAAGTGCAGGTTCCTTCATCAGGTGGGGGGAGGAATACTAGTTGGCGACGTCACTGGCACAGGGCCTCTCATGGTACGCAAAAGTGTTGCTGCCGGTGGGAGGCGCCCCCGCCGTGCAAACACACCGCTGTACTTTGAGGGGCCCTGTGCCAGTGCCAATGCCAACGAGTGGGCCCCCCCTGCTTGCTCAGGTTCACAGCACTTGCAAAGTTGAAATACTTACCTCTCCCTGCTCCACTGCCGTGACGTGGTCCAGATTTCCTGGGCCCACTAATTACTTGAACCAGCCCTACCCACCACAACTTTAGCCAAATGACCCCCAATTTCAAATGCCTTCCAATTATTATAAGGTAAATTACGCTTGACAAGCTTCATTAAGAAGAATGGATGGTTTTGACATTAAAATGGGCACTCTAGGTGTTTTCCTGGCCCCCACTCACTGCCGACTATGCTGCCCCATTGACTTGCATTGGGTTTCGTGTTTCGGTCGATCCCGACTTTACGTCATAATCGGCCGATTTCACTCGACCCGACTTTTGAGATAGTCGGGTTTCGCGAAACCCGGCTCGACTCTAAAAAGGTCAAGGTCGCTCAACTCTAACCATTACATAAATGTCCATGTATGCTGAAAGTCTATCAGGATAAACTGAACAGCACAGTGATGGAAGCAAAAAAGTGATGGAGATCTAGAGGTGATGGAGGCAAAAAAAAGTGATGGAGATCTAGAAGTAAATAAGTGACGAAGATCTAAAAATGATGTAGGTATAAAAGTAATAATTATGTATATGTTATGGTGATCTAGAAGTGATGGAGGTCTGGAAGTGATAGCGGTGTAGAATTTATGATGATAATGATGACTGAATTGATGAAGATGTAGGGTGATGGAGATCTAGAAGTGATGCAGGTGTAAAAGAGGTGGAGGTGCACAAGCAATGCCTAGAAGCACTGAAGATCTAGAAACTATAGATGTGTAGAAGTGTACAAATAATGGAGGTGTAAAAGTGATGGAAGTGTAGAGGTGATTTAAATTTTGAAGTGATATAGATGTAGAAGTAACGGAGATCTAAAAGTGATGAGGGTGTAAAACTAATAATGATGTAGAGGTGATGATGATCTAGAATTCATGGAGGTGTAGAAATTATAGAGCTCTAGAAAGGATGCATATGTAAAAGTGATTGGTATTTAGAAGGAGTGAAGGTGCAGAAGCATTGGCAGTCAATAATGACTAAAGAAATCTAGAAGTGATGGAGTTGTTAAAGCTATGGAGATCTAAAAGTGATGGAGATGCGGAAGCATTAAAGATCTATAATTACTGAAGTTCTAGAAGTGAAAGATCTAGAAGTTACGGAGGAGTTGAAATTATAAAGATCTAGAAGTGATGTAGTGATGATGGTGATCTTGATATATGTGTAAAATTGAGAATGGCAAGGAGGTGATGGTGATCTAGATGTGATGGAAATATAAAATTAGTATACGTGTACAAGCTTTGAACATCTAGAAATACAAAAGCTCAAAAAGTGATGGACACTATGCAGACAGAAGAGGTGGAGGAGAGTGTGTATAAAAACCATTGTTAGGCCATGTTCACACAGTGCGTTTTTTACTGCGGAACCGGCGCGATTTTGCCGCTGCGGCTCCGCAGCTGTTTTCCATGCAGGGTACAGTACACTGTACCCTATGGAAAACAGGAACCACTGTGCACATGATGCGGGAATCGGGAAAAAAAGCCGCGCTGAATAGCCGCGGTAAAAAAGAAGTACCATGTCACTTCTTTTTTCGGAACCGCAGCGGTTCTGCACCCATAGACCTCCATTGTGAGGTCAAACCCGCAGTAAAACCCGCAGATCAAAAATATATCTGCGGGTTTTATTGCGGTTTGTGGTGCCGAACCGCTGCAGCAGGAAGTGCGGGGAAGCGGGCGGAAGTGCGTGGGCGGAGTGTGGCTGCCCCAATCCCACCCCCCCATGCTCCGATGCCCCTCCCCCGTGTTCCGATGCCCACCCCCGTGCTCCGATGCCCCCCTCCCGTGCTCCGATGCCCCCCGTGTCCTAATCTCCCCCCCTTATACTTACCCGACCTCCCGGTGTCCGTCCGGCCGTCTTCTCCCTGGGCGCCGCCATCTTGCAAAATAGCGGGCGCATGCGCAGTGCACCCGCCGAATCTGCCGGCCGGCAGATTCGTTCCAAAGTGAGTTTTGATCACTGAGATATAACCTATCTCAGTGATCAAAATAAAAAAAATAGTAAATGACACCCCCCCCTTTGTCACCCCCATAGGTAGGGACAATAAAAAAAATTAAGAATTTATTTTTATTTTTTTCCACTAAGGTTAGAATAGGGTTAGGGTTAGGGGTAGGGTTAGGGGTAGGGGTAGGGTTAGGGGTAGGGTTAGGGTTAGGGTAGGGTTAGGGGTAGGGTTAGGGGTAGGGTTAGGGTTAGGGGTAGGGTTAGGGTATTTTCAGCCATTTTAACCCTAAAAAACTTCCTAGAAAACACACAGACTCTGCATAGAAAACTGCATAAAAAAAACGCATCAAAAAACGCACCAAAAAACACACCAAAAAAGCACCAAAAAAGGACCTGCGTTTTCTGCAAAGAGCTGCGGTTTTTAGTCCTGAAAAAAAGGATGGAAATCAGGAACGTGTGAACATACCCTTAGGCTCTGTTCACACTTTTGTTTTATTCCCACAGGATTCCAGGTATTTTTGAATAGTGTAGTCTGCAGCATTATTCCAAAATGTCAGAGACCCCAAGAAAACCAGACAGACAACATGAGAGGTGAAGGTGGTCTATTACGCTTTGTTGGTAGCCATTTGTAAATGGATCTGGCATAACTGTCATAGCCGTTATACACAGAAGATATAATACAGTACGGACAAACGCTAATCTATCTGTTATTATATGTAAATATACCTTCTGACACAACCATTTTAAAGGGAACCTGCCACCCCCAAAATCGATGGTGAGGTAAGCTCACCGTCATCAGGGGCTTATCTACAGCATTCTGGAATGCTGTAGATAAGCCGCCGATGTTACCTGAAAGAGGAGAAAAAGAGGTTAGATTATACTCACCCAGGGGCGGTCCTGCTCTGATGGGCGTCACAGGTCCGGAACAGTGCCTCCCATCTTCATTCCATGACGTCCTCTTCTGGTCTTCACGCCGCGACTCCGGCGCAGGCGTACTTTGTCTGCCCTGTTGAGGGCAGAGCAAAGTACTGCAGTGCGCAGGCGCCGGAATGGTCAGAGAGGCCCAGCACCTGCGCACTGCAGTACTTTGTTCTGCCCTCAACAGGGCAGACAAAGTCCGCCTGCGCCGGAGCAGCGGCGAGAAGACCAGAATAGGACGTCATGGAATGAAGATAGGAGGCGCCGGAGCGGACCTAAGACACCCATTTGACCGGACCGCAGCGGGACCGCCCCTGGGTGAGTATAATCCTAACCTCTTTTTCTCCTCTTTCAGGTTATATCGGGGGCTTATCTACAGCATTACAGAATGCTGTAGATAAGCCCCTGATGACGGTGAGCTTACCTCACCATCGATTTTGGGGGTAACAGGTTACCTTTAATATACTTTTTACTGCTTTAATAAAAACACAGCAGAACCACAGGATAAGCTAAATGATGCAGCAGAATATGTTCCTACCTGTCATCAGGTGAAGTGCATGATATCCAATATACAACAGGTTTTGGATAAGCTTCAGAAATGCAGCTCAAGTGGTATGGCATAATTTTAAAATAAGGTTTTCTTGGTTTACCTGAAAAAGAACATAAATCGTATTTGACTCCATAGCCTTGGTTCACCTCTGCATCGGAGGCTTCATCAGAAGCCACAATTTCAGATTCTCTCATATTTCACTGGAAGAAAAATGCAGCAGGCAGCGCTACTCTATGCATGACAATGACGTGCACCCCAACACAGCGCTATGGGTCCCATTACAAGTCAATAGGGTCCCTTGGACATCATTGGTGTAAAGTGATAGGTCTAGCATTCCATCATTTTGGTAATGTGCTCCGATGATGGAACAGATGCGAAACTTCATAAGGAACCACATTTTCTGAGAATAGACTTTTTTTTAGAGAAGAAACTTTCTGAGAATATAGTGTTGGCGCAGGCAAGTCACCTGACAATATGTACTTTGGTTCTTCCAACCTAGTCATTCCATAGTGGTTTACTTACTTCTTATTTTCACTTCAAAATATATGCAGTAGGTGGAGTTTTCGCTTCGTATAGAAAGTCCATATATTCCCGCTTGTTTTCCAGTGGCTCTTACCAGATCCAAATAACTATTACTACTGAAATAAAGGAAAATGATTACTTCTGTGAGTGATCTGCCATTGCTACATTACTTGTAGTGATGAATATCCATCGTGATGACCTACTGCTTAACAAATAATGAAGACCCCAGAAAATACCCCCCCCCTCCACTTGTCAAATCGTGTTAATGTTCCCCATTCATATATTAGTACAGAACAAATTGCATCTCGTTACCTAGGTTGCTGCAATCATTAAAAACTACTAACTGGTTAAGACCCACAGTACTTCTGCCTTCAAGTATTAATAAATATAGTCAATCGTCCCCACACATTCTCTGTGGACAAGTATCTGGTTATACTCACACTTTCCAAATTAACCTACTGTAGAGCTAATTTGGTTCAGGTCAAACCGTTAGCACAAATTTTGCTGTGCAAATCTTAATACTCCATTTAGCAAAATAAAATTGAATCTTTCACTGTTCATTGTGAATCTCATAATACAATATTAGAATATTGCAGGTAATAAAAAACAGCTCTGAAGCCCTTTTGTTGTTAGCATTGGTGAGGAACCCAGAGGCTGGACCGCCACTGATGATAAAGTGATGCCATATTCTAGTAACTAGATGAATTCATCAGCATTAATCTTTTCCGTTCCAATGTTTGATATGACATTATGATTTTCCTGCTCCGTTCCAATTATGGTAAACTTCCGACACCTTTTTTTGCTGCATTTGTTCTGATCAGCGCTGACTTTAGCTAGCAGATAGCGCAGGTTGTACTCTATATTGTTCAAGCGTGCCATATGTTTTGAAAAATTATCAAAAGAAATAGGATTGGAAAGGGATAAAAGTTGTCCAACTCATTTGGAGTCCTTTTAAGTTGTGCTTTGCCCGCCCAAACTCTAAAGTTGCACTGCGGTACACGGGATCGTATAAACCGACTAGTTATTAGGGTAAGTTGTCTGATGATCCCATTAAAACAAGGGCAGATAAAGCCACCACAGTAACGGTGGATCCAATAGTGATATCAAAGGACAAACTTTTTGGAAGCTGATTTATCAAGAAGGTTTACAAAATAAAAAGCTAGAGGGCATATGTGACTAAAGTGGCTCCTAGAGGTTGCTGTCATCGGTAGAGTTTATTGGCAGTTGCATCTCTTATGACAAGGTGTTCACCAAGGATGTCTCACCTGAGAACCATGCACCTTACCTGGACTCAGTACCATTCACAAGAATCACAACGCAACAGATACTGCACTTCTTCTGAAACCAGACATAGGTCACCGTGTCGCTTATGTTCTGAAGAACTTTCAGCTTTATCGATTCAAAAATATCCACTTCCACGCTGAGTGCAGCCTTGTAAGTGTTATTTGATGTCCACACACAGTTCAGGTTTGTAGCATTAATATGAGAGGTGGAATTCTGTAAAGTAAAGTATGTGTTTCTTTTATATAACTGAATTTTCATGATTTTTTTCCAAAAATAAAATTAGAGAATGACATGATAAAATTAATAATAATTAGCAAAAAGGATTGCACAGTTTGACTTAAAAATCAGTAACGATGAGTAAAGTCAATGCTAAAGAGTTCACATTATTATTATTATTTATTGCTATAGCGCCATTTATTCCATGGCGCTTTACATGTGAGGAGGGGTATACATAATAAAAATAAGTACAATAATCTTGAACAATACAAGTCACAACTGGTACAGGAGGAGTGAGGACCCTGCCCGCGAGGGCTCACAATCTACAAGGGATGGGTGAGGATACAGAAGGTGAGGATAGAGCTGGTCATGTAGCGGTTTGGTCGATCGGTGGTTACTGCAGGTTATAGGCTTGTCGGAAGAGGTAGGTCTTCAGGTTCTTTTTGAAGGTTTCGATGGTAGGCGAGAGTCTGATATGTTGTTGTAGAGAGTTCCAGAGTAGGGGTGATGCACGAGAGAAATCTTGTATGCGATTGTGGGAAGAGGAGATAAGAGGGGAGTAGAGAAGGAGATCTTGTGAGGATCGGAGGTTGCATGCAGGAAAGTACCGGGAGACGAGGTCACAGATGTATGGAGGAGACAGGTTGTGGATGGCTTTGTATGTCATGGTTAGGGTTTTGTACTGGAGTCTCTGGGTAATGGGGAGCCAGTGAAGGGATTGACAGAGGGGAGAGGCCGGGGAATAGCGAGGGGACAGGTGGATTAGTCGGGCAGCTGAGTTTATAATAGATTGGAGGTGTGCAAGAGTGTTAGAGGGGGGCCACAGAGCAGGAGGTTACAGTAGTCGAGGCAGGAGTGTTGTGAATTCCGCTCTTGGGCTCCCTCTCATGGTTGTAAGTGGCACTTTTGTGAGTTCTGCTCTTGGGCTCCCTCCGGTGGTTTTAAGTGGTATGGCTGCTCCTTGGATTTAGCAGTCTGCAGCTGCTTCCACTGATTGTCTTTCTGCTCGGCTATTTATGCCTGGCTCTCTCTTCAGCCAGTGCCACTTGTCAATGGTTCCTGGTTGGATTCACATCTCTTTGGATTTCCCTGTTATCCTGACCAGTTCAGCAAAGCTAAGTCCTTGCTTGCTCTTTTCTGTCCACATGTTGTGGACTTATCCGTTCTGTGCTTTCTATGTTTGTCCAGCTTGTCAGTATGAATTAATTCTGTGTAGCTGGAAGCTCTGGGAAGCAGATTTACCCTCCACACCTTTAGTCAGGTGTGGAGATTTTTGTAAACTCTGTGTGGATTTTTTGTAGTGTTTTATACTGACCGCACAGTATTCCATCCTGTCCTATCTATCTAGCTAGACTGGCCTCCTGTGCTCATCCTGGTTTCATTCTGTGTATGTCTTTTCCCTCTCCGCTCACAGTCATTACTTGTGGGGGGCTATCTATCCTTTGGGGATTTTCTCTGAGGCAAGATAGTTTTCCTGTTTCTATCTTTAGGGGTAGCTAGTTCTCAGGCTGTGACGAGGTGCCTAGGGAGTGTCAGGAGCATCCCACGGCTACTTCTAGTGTTGTGTTGAGCTTAGAGACTGCGGTCAGTACAGGTACCACTTCCTTCAGAGCTCGTCCCATGTTGCTCCTAAACCACCAGATCATAACACAGGAGATGATGAAGGCATGGACTAGGGTTTTTGCAGATTCTTGGTTTATGAATGTACGGATCCTTGAAATATTTGTGAGTTGAAGGCGGCAGGAAGTGGGAAGGGCTTGGATATGTGGTTTGAAGGAGAGATCAGGGTCAAGGATTACCCCTAGACAGCGAGCTTGTGGGACTGGGGAGAGTGGGCAGCCATTTATTGTAATGGATAGGTTCGTTGGGGGGTCGCGTGAGATGGGGGAAAGACAATGAATTCTGTTTTGTCCATGTTAAGTTTTAGAAATCTAGCGGAGAAGAAGGATGAAATAGCGGATAGACATTGAGGGATTCTGGTTAGTAGGGTGTTGATATCTGGTCCAAAGATGTAGATCTGTGTTGTCAGCATAGAGATGATACTGAAAACCGTGAGATTCTATGAGCTGTCCCAGGCCGAAAGTGTAAATGGAGAAGAGCAGGGGCCCTAGAACTGAACCTTGCGGAACTTCGACAGATAGGTGGCGAGGTGAGGAGGTGGCGTGTGAGTGGGAGACGCTGAATGTCCGGTCAGCTAGGTATAACGAGATCCAGGATAGGGCCAAGTCTATGATGCCAAGGGATAAGAGGGTCTGCAGCAACAGGGAATTGTCCACTGTGTCAAAGGCAGAGGACAGGTCCAGAAGGAGGCGGATAGAGTAGTGTCGCTTCACATCTTACTGTTACAATTAAACATGGACAATAACCGGACAGAGCGGTAAGGCTACGTGTCCACGATCTGCAATAGCAGCGTTTTGGACGCAACGCATCTGCGCTGGGTCCAAAACGTTGCACTCTACATTACCAGCACAGTGGATGGGATTTATAGAATTCCCATGCCCACAGTGCTTCTGTTTAGCGCTGCGTATACTCACCAGCGGTGCGGGTTTACAAGCCGCAGCATGTCAATTTCTGTAGCGGAGAAGCTAGTCTGCGTATTTTGACCAATAGAGTGTTGTTACATGGCGGTGAATCCGCTTGTACTGACAAACAAGTGCGACAATTAGAACACAGCGCTTTGGATGTAACAAAAATACGGTGCATCCAAAACATTACTATTCCTGATTATGGGCACATAGTCTAACATAGAAGGGAGAAAGGGGTGAGAAGAGTTGAAGTGCAATTCTATGTCAACACCTACTTTCTATAAACATAAGGATGAATGACCTCGGGGAGATCAAAACATCCAACACTGTGGAGACATCATCACATGTTTCTCAACGCAAGCAATAAATAGCCAGGTCTTTCACCGGGAAGGAACAACCACGGGAAGGGCAGCATCCAAAAAGGAAAACCACCTATGCCAAAACATGGTATCCTTCCACAGACAGCTGTTTTGGGGTATTTGCCCCTCGTCAGTGTGAAGTAGGAAACTGGCTATTAGGAGCAGTGCCTAGTAAAAGAACTATAAACATAAGGATCAATGACCTCGGGGAGATCAAAACATCCAACACCGCAGAGACACCATCACGTGTTTCTCAACGCAGTGATCCAGAACACTGCCCCCATCCCTTATGGGAAATATGCAAATGCATGTAGAAAAGCCGCGGAGACACCATCACGTGTTTCTCAACGCAAGCAATGAATAGCCAGGTCTTTCACCGGGAAGGAACAACTACGGGAAGGACAGCATCCAAAAAGGAAAACCACCTATGCCAAAACATGGTATCCATCCACAGACAGCTGTTTCGGGGTATTTGCCCCTCATCAGTGTGGAGTAGGAAACTGGCTATTAAGAGCAGTGCCTAGTAAAAGGACTTTAAACCAGCATAAGTACATGTTGGGGTTGCCTGGTTGCTAGGGAATCCCCACATGTCCTTATGCTGGCTAACAGATGTAAATAATTCAGCTGCGGCAAGAAAAACTAAATCTCCGAGCACTAAAAAATACTCGGAGGACCCCCGAGCATGCTCGAGAAATCTCGAGTAACGAGTATATTAGCTCATCACTAATCACAAACCATTCTTATTTTATTTCGGTGTATCCATATAAATGGCCCACCCTGTATAATAGAAACATGTGCACCACTTCTGTATTTATCACCCACTCCTGGTTTTGGCTTACAAATACTGAGGTAAAATACTGACCAAGTACTGAACATATCAACGTGGCCTTAGGACCTCATTCAGACGTCAGATTTTCTCGTATGAGTGCTAGCCGTAGTTTTCACAGATAGCACTTGAACCTATTATAATGTATGGGGTCATTCACATGTCCATGATTTTTCGTGGACCAAACAGCCCTCTGGAAAATCATGGAGACGTGTCTGATTTTGATCTGAGGGTCATATCAAAATCGGCAATGCAAGTCTATGAGTCCCTGAATAAATCAAAATGCATTTGGATGGCATAAGGAGAAGGTGGAGAAACGTCTTTTCTCCACATTCAAGAGAAACTGATGGCATTTGGACCACTCTCTGCTCAAACTCTGATCAGAGTTTGGTCAAAATAATCGGTTCATTTTTCTTTTTTCCTGAGGCTGGTTTCACATGTCCCACATGGATGCCTATGAAGCTGTTGACTTTAGGTCTTTGGCCACTCTGGGTAGCGTGGCCCATATATTGCAAGGTTCTTTAAGACCTGACATGTCTATTTTAATAAATACTTACATTCTTTATGTAATATCATTTTGGAGCATCTTTTCTTATCTATCTGCATTGTGCCGTTTCTCTAGTATTCTCCATAGAAATTTACGAATACATTGACAACTGGGTGTTAACAATTAGGGATGAGTGCCTGCACAGGTTGACTCTGTCCATTTATTTATTACTAGATGGTGGCCCGATTCTAACGCATCGGGTATTCTAGAATATGCATGTCCACGTAGTATATTGCCCAGCCACGTAGTATATTGCCCAGCTACATAGTATATTGCCCAGCCACGTAGTATATTGCCCAGCCACGTAGTATATTGCCCAGCCACATAGTATATTACCCAGCGACGTAGTATATTGCCCAGCCACGTAGTATATTGCCCAGACACGTAGTATATTGCCCAGCCACGTAGTATATTGCCCAGCGACATAGTATATTACACAGCCCACGTAGTATATTGCCCAGACACGTAGTATATTGCCCAGGCACGTAGTATATTGCCCATTGACATAGTATATTGCCCAGCCACGTAGTATATTGCCCAGACACGTAGTATATTGCCCAGGCACGTAGTATATTGCCCATTGACATAGTATATTGCCCGGTGACGTAGTATATAGCCCAACCACGTAGTATATTGCCCAACCACGTAGTATATTGCCCAGTGACGTAGTATATTGCCCAGCCACGTAGTATATTGCCCAGTGACGTATTATATTGCCCAGCCACGTAGTATATTGCCCAGTTACGTAGTATACAGCACAGAGCCACGTAGTATACAGCAGAGCCACGTAGTATATTTCACAGCGAAGTAGTATACAGCACAGAGCCACGTAGTATTTTGGCCAGCTACGTGGTATATTGCCCAGCCAGATTTGTCACAGGTTGAAAAATAAAAAAACATATAATCACCTTTCCTAGGGCCCTTTGTAGTCCGCGGCAGCTTCCAGTCCCAGGGTTGGTATGAGCGCAGGACCTGTGATGACGTCGCAGTCACATGACCGTGACGTCACGGCAGGTCCTTCTCGCGCAGGCGTGCAGGGCGTGTGGTGACGTCGCAGTCACATGACCGTGACGTCATGGCAGGTCCTTCTCCCATACCATCTTTGCCACCGGAACCTGCAACGGAAGATAGCGGCCGGCGCGAGCGACTACGGAGCGTGGGTATAGCAGGTTTTTTTTTAAATTATTTTTAACATTACATTTTTTACTATTTATGCCGCATAGGCAGCGTCAATAGTAAAAAGTTGGGGACACACAGGGTTAATAGCTAATGCTTTTGTCTCTATATTAGTGGAATTCGGTTGAACGGAACTATTACCATCTAAAGTCCTTCCCTCTTTGCATGTCTTTTTAGTCTTTTCTCTTTTATACTATCTCTTTCTACTATTTATTAGCACTATGTATGTATTTTTGACAGGGTATTCACCTCTATATGGCACTGGAGAAATAGCTTCCTTCTGGAGAAAAGCTACAGTGACATGTAAATTTTATCACATGTTATTGTGAACAGTTAAGCAAGTTGAAGATGAATGATCACTAAAAGTTAAAGCCACATTTATTTTGGATCTTAAGCAAAAACAATATATATTGCCATTTTTTACATTTTAAAAATTACACAAAAGAAAATAGGCCGATGCAAAAGTTTAGGAACCCTTGGAAATTTGTGTGCTCAGATAACTTTAACCAAGGTTTCAGACATTAATTAGCCTGTTAGGGTTATGGCTTGTTCACTATCATCATTAGGAAAAGCCAGGTGATGAAAATTTTACAGCTTTACAAAAACCCAGCCTCCTCTAACCTTGTGCCAAAAAATAGGGGCCATGGGTTCTTCTAAGCAGCTGCCTAGCACTCTAAAAATGAAAATTGTGGGGTCTCACAAAGCAAGAGAAGGCTATAAGAAGATAGCAAAGCGTTTTCAAGTTGACCTTTCCTCAGTTCGAAATGTAATTAAGAAATGGCAAAATGGCAGTTACCAGGATCAGTGGAGGTCAAGATAAGGTCTGGGAGATTAAGCAAAATTTCAGTGAGAGCTGCTGGTAGGATTGCTAGAGAGGCAAATCAAAAAACCCCTGCTTGACTGTAAAAAACCTTCACAAAGATGTAGCAGACTCTGGAGTTGTGGTACATTGTTCTAATATTCAGAAAAACCTGCACAAATATAACCTTTATGGAAGAGTCATCAGATGAAAACCTCTCCTACATCCTCACCATAAAATTCAGCAACAGAAGTATGCAAAAGAACATCTCAGGAAGCCTGATGCAATTTGCAAGCAAGTCCTGTGGACCAATGAGATTAAAATAGAACTCTTTGGCCACAATGATCAAAGTTATGTGTGGAGAAAACAAGGCACATAATTTCAGGAAAAGAACATTTCGACAACCATTAAGCATGGAGGTGGATCAATCAAGTTGGAGTTATGTTACAGCCAATGGCAAGGGGAACATTTCATGGGTAGAGGGAAGAATGGATTGAATGAAATTTCAACAAATTCTTGATGCAAACATAACACCATCTGTAAAAAAGCAGAAGTTGAAAAGAGGATGGCTTCTATAAATGGATAATGATCCTAAACACATGTCAGAATCCACAATAGACTACTTCAAAAGGCAAAAGCTGAAGGATTTACAATGGCCCTCACAGTCCACTAATCTGAACATCATTGAAATTCTGTGGCTAGACCTCAAACTAGCAGTGCATGCAAGACGACCAAGGAATCTCACAGAACTGAAAGAATTTTCAAAGGAAGAATGGATGAAAATCCCTCAAACAAGAATTGAAAGACTGTTGGCTGGCTAATAAAAGCTTTTACAAGCAATGATACTTTCAACAGGGGGTGCTACTAGGTACTATCCATGCAAGGTGTCAAAACTTTTGCAGAATCTGTATGCACCATAAAACTATTTAGACAAGCGTCAAGGGGCCACTAATCTAACAGAGTTATGCACCCCCTGCATAACCCCGGTGTGAGCATGGGAGTGAGGAGCGATGTCCATCCTGTAGCTTCCTGTAGCTGGAGACGTGCAGGTCACACGTGGAGGCTGATGGACACCGCCGTAGCTGAGCTGTGTACATGTGACCGCAGGTCCTCAAGTCACGTGATCGCAGGTCCTCAAAACCCCTGGCTAGTGGTCTGTGTGTCCAGATGCAATGCACGGAGCAGCTCCTGCTGTGTACCCTCAAAGAGGGATGAGTAGTGAAAAAGAAAAAGGATCTGCCTCAGCGCTCTGCAAAGATCGCATTTTCTTTTTTTCTTTTTCAAATTTTTGCATAGGCCCATTTTTTTTTGTAATTTTTAAATGATAAAAGATGGAAAAAAAATAAAAATATATATTGGCTAAAATACAAAGGAAGTGTGTCAGCTTTAACTTTAGGTCCTTTTCAGATCATTTCATCTTCAACTTGCTTAACTGTTCACAAAACCAGTAATTTTGACTAAGGGTGCAAAATTTTAAACATGCCACTGTATTTCGCATAACATTTTCCCCCAGAAGCATTGCGCATATCAGCAGAATCACTTAGGATCAATACTTAAAGGGGTTGTCTGAGCTTTCTGCATAATTTGGGTGTATACCTAGGATGCAGAATGCTGATAGTATGTAATATACAGGGTGGGCCATTTATATGGATACACCTAAATAAAATGGGAATGGTTGGTGATATCAACTTCCTGTTTGTGGCACAGCACACGCTTCCAGTATATGTTGTTTCAGATGCTGCACATCTTGTATCTTCACAGCGTAGACAATAGCCTTCAGATGACCCCAAAGATAAAAGTCTAAGGGGGGTCAGATCGGGATTGGCCCACGACGACCAATCCACTTTCCAGGAAACTGTTCATGTAGGAATACTCGGATCTGACACCCATAATGTGGTGGTGCTCTATGCTGTGAAGATACGAGATGTGCAGCATCTGAAACAATGGATACTGGAAGCCTGTGCTAGCATTTCTTCTGTGGTGTTGCTATCAGTGTGTCAAGAGTGGGAGAAGAGGGTTGCATTGACAATCCAACACAAAGGGCAGCACTTTGAACACATTTTATAAGTGATCATAAACTTGAAAATAACTCATGAAAGAATAAAGTTTCGTTAAAACCAAGCACACCATTGTTTTTCTTGTGAAATTCTCAATAAGTTTGATGTGTCACATGCCCCTCTTCCCATTGAAAAAAATAAATTTGGATCCAAAATGGCTGACTTCAAAATAACTGCCATGGTCACCACCCATCTTGAAAAGTTTCCCCCCTCCCATATACTAATGTGCCACAAACAATAAGTTGATATCACCAACCATTCCCATTTTATTTAGGTGTATCCATATAAATGGCCCACCCTGTACTCCCTGTCAGAATTCTGAATGGTGTTGTAAGTGCAGCGCCCCAGGGTCCTGGTCGTTGCAGTAATGTCATTTTTCCACCAGGGGGAGTGATGTTATGTCTGATGGCAATAAAGGAGATCACCTTAACAAGTATCACAAACCACACAACACACTTCACACTCCAGGCGGCCAGGGGGAGCCATGCTTCTATCTATTAGGGCACTCCTCACAATTAGGTAAAACTGGTAGTCTGGATAGGAAGTTAGGGAGAAGCTGGCTGGAGTGAGAGGGGGCCAGAGGCAGACTGAGGTCTGCGGAGGATGAGGGTCCACGGAGCTGCGCCTGCCCCGCGTGCGGCAGCATCCTAAGAAAGAGACATCAGAAGAGAATTGTCTTGTAGTGAGTGAGAAACAAAGTCATAGCAAAAGGAGAGGAAACCAGAAGGAGTTCTGCCCTGTAAAAAGCTGCCTCCTTTCTGAGGCGCAGAAGCCGGTAGCCAGAATACCAAGGGAGTAAGGATCGCTATGCTTTACTTCAGAGACTGGCAGGACAGTCAATTCTATGTTGGCTGCCCGACCTTATACCCAGGAGGCACGGTGGCAACTTGTGGGGGCCGGGGCGTGGTAGTGTCCCTGTAAAAAGCCTCAGGCCACCAGTCATATGGGTTTGCCCTATCCTATCCATCAGGTGGTCAGAGAGAAAGAGACATTACATCTACAATAGTTGTGAGGACCTCACTGAGAAGCTCAGCAGGGAGGGACTACAACACTCAGGCGCTAGAGGAAGGCTACTGATTTCCACCTGGATAAGGGGACTCTGGATTTGCCTTCGGACCGGCTGGACTCTGCCTGCCCTGTGATCTTGTGCTCTGAACTGTGGATGCTGAAGCCTTCAGTAAAAAGGTAAAGAGACTGCAACCTTGTGTCCTCGTTCTTCACTGCGCCTCACACCATCCATCATCCACACACTGGGAAGCCCTGGGGACATACTTCACCTGTGGGAAGGTATACCATCTAGTTGCCATAACATCACCCCAACGGACCCCTAAGCAGCGTCGGTCACCCCGACCGAATACCACAGGTGGCGTCACGAATATTATCCCTTTAAAGACCTATCCCCCCCTTATTTTCAACGGACGCCCCTAGGGCCACGGACCGGGTCAGCCGCCGTGACATCCCCCTTGAGAGCCGAAGGGCCCGGCTCCGAGTACCCCACTGCCCTACTGGGGGCGCTCCAATTTTTGGCGTCACGAACAGGATCTACTTAAGCCTGAAAATCATGTCATGTGCGCCTAAGAACTGTGCCACAATTGTATTTGAACTGTGATTTGCTTAAAGACTATGTATTGCCATTTGCCGCCAAAATTCCCACCAAAATCGCCGCCATTACAGCACCATGTGGCGTGCAGGAGGAGTGGGGCAGGAACCACTGGACGCCATGAGGCAGAACCTGGTTGGCAACATGGCGAGCGGAGGTCGTCCGGAAGAGGGGGAGAAAGCCCGTAGCCCTCCCGGCCAATGGGAATCGAGCAAGACCCTACCAGGCTGCATGAACCAGGAGGTTCTTGGAGCGGAAGTGGACGAGCTATGTCGGCAGCTCCGGAGCCTATGGCATCGTGCGACGACTGGTAGTGAGGAGCAGCGAGGCAGTCAGCCGCCAGAGCTCCAGCCTGCAGAGGAGGAGACCGGCACCGGAGACACCGTGGAAGCAGGTAATGACACCAGTCCTGCCCCGGTAGCCGAGGAACCCCTGCTAGTGGCGGTAGACCCACCACCACCACCCGGCTGGGTGTGTGGCCGCATAGAATTTGAAAGACCCTGAGAGACCCTGAGGACCTCCGATGTCCCTCTGCAGCTCACGAAACACGCTGTGAACGTCCAAGGGGAGTGGGTGACGTTCAAATGGACCCACGCCACCACTAGCCTGATCGGGTTCCCGGGAGAGGCCCAGCCAGAGGGAGAGAAGGTTGAGGTGGTCGGGTTAGCAGAATATCAATGCCAGGAAACCCTCTGGCGAGAACAGCAGGAGAGGGAGGCAGAGCGCCGACGCCAGACTGACCGTGAAAAAGATCTGCTGGCCAAAACCTGGGCCCGGCAGATGAGTCAGGAGGACTGGGGTCCGCAGCGTTGTGGAACCGTTGTGACATTCCGCCTGCAAGGAGGTTGGGGCTTTATTAAGGAAACCGGCCTCTATCCTGAGGTATTTGTGAACCGGCGTGATGTGGAGGCTCACGTCATGGAGGGACACCCAGGCCAGGATCTATACCCTGGTGACCGTGTCACATATACGCGACATTGGGGAGACAAGGGTTGGTATGCCCTACATGTTCACAAGAATAAACTCGAAACCACCGCATCGCCATCTCACAGCCCTGATCTAACACCAAAAGGAACGCCACAACCTCCACCCGAACAGGTCACCCCTGCACCGGTCACCATGTGTTTCAAGTGTACCCAAACATCTGTGGCGCGGAGAACTGTCAGCACACAGACTCCCATCAGGAGTGCAGGTGCACTCTATGTAGAACCAGGTAGTCACCCGTCCCGGGGACCTCCCGAGGGCCACGGACCGGGTCAGCCACCGTGACATCCCCCTTGTTAACCGAAGGGCCCGGTGCCGAGTTCCCCAAGCCCTTGGGGTGCGCTCCAACATAAGTATTACCTTTAGGCCTCATGCACACATTCAGTAGTTGGTGAGTTTTTTATCGTAGTATTTTTAGGCCAAAACCAGGAGTGGGTGATAAATGCAGAAGGGGCGCAAATGTTTCTGTTATGCTTTTCCTCTGACCGTTCCACTCCTGGTTTTGGCTTACAAATACTGGGATAAAAAACTCACCAAATACTGAATGTGTGCATGAGGTCTTAGTCTGGTGAGCAGCTGTCTCCTGGTTCTGAAGGAGCTGCTCATTTGACGATTAGTTTTCCTGGCTGTCAGAGACTGGTCTTAACCAATCTCAGTTTCGGCCAGACACCCCTTCCAGCCTCCTCATGCAGCACACAGTGTGGAGAATGACTCAGATGATTGAATGAACCAGGAAGAAAAAGGCTTCTACAAAGGTGAGTATAATGTGCTGTGTGCATGCGTCCCTCCTTCATCCATCCATCCATCCATCATCCATCCCTCCCTCATCCATGGAACCGACTGTCAATCAGCATGAAATCGGCATTGAAACCCCTTCAACAGAGCAGAGTAGAAACGTAGCTGCTCTGTCGACGCGACGTCAGAATAAGCTGCAGAATCGCCCACAGGAGCGGCTCGTGACCACTCTCAGCCAGCACGGATCGGTGCCGGGCAGAACAGTGAGGTAGTTAGCAACTACCTGCCTTTAACTAGAAGTCCCAGAAATTTCGAGCTCCAAATGTTCCAAAGGTAGAAATGTTAAATGACCCCTCTCTGGAACTTCTAGCGTTCTTAGCTCCATAGCAAAAAATAAGCAATGTCCCAGATAACCTCTTTAACGGTATGGTTCCTTATGGAAACTTAGGTCACTTGTTTGTAAACCATGCTGTCATGCTATCTCCTGTGCACAAGTTCCTCAGTGGCTTCAGCACTGACTTACAGCTCTTTGTGGTTGTCACAGTTCTGCTTTCCAAATTCTGTTTTCAGGTATGTCAGGCACGGGAAGTATTCTGCACACATAAACCGCAGAAACTTGACATGCATCTGCTCCTCCTGCCTACTCGTAGCTGGCAGGTATGTGTTGGGTTTCAATGTCTGATATGTGTGAAAGCATTTATTGATCACCGTAGATTTATAACGCAATCTATCATTTTGTGACCGGGATTAGATGTGGGGTTATTACAGATGACATTCTTCATCACGTTTGGTCAATGTGCTTTGATATTTCTCCCATATACATACTTAGTTACTGGATACTTGATACTCTGCAACAATGACAAACCAGTATAAATTTTCTAGAGTGTCAGGTAAAGGGATTGTCTCATCTTCATAAATGTAAAAACAAGCACCTCTCAAGTATATCAGTAGTGGCTGGTGGGTGTCCTAGACAAGGAGGGCAGCTCTTACCAGCTCTTTTCTATAGAGCTTGTAAGCGCTGCTCTGAAGCTGACTGGATGAGCTCCTCTGAGGTAATGCTGCCTGGAGAGGGCACAGATCGGACCAGCGGAGCAGCTATAATACTGGTCTTAATTGCCAATTTTCAGGAACGCACCACGGCCTGGGAAGCAGGAAGCAGGGAGACAGGACAGTGAAGTGTTCCTGAAAACTGAAGTTTTGACGACACCTTTAAAAATTAAACATTTTTAAAGACGTTGTCCACACTTCTTCCTAGTCATCAATGTATGGAACCGGATTTTACAACTGGATTTCTGGTTTTACAAATAATTGCAAAAAAGTGAGAGCAGCACAGAAAAGAAAAATAAAAATCAGGGTGCAGGGTGTTGTGAATTCTGTGGCTGAATTCACTCCTGTGGTCACAAGTGGTACTGCAGCTTCTGGGCTTCCTCCCTCAGGTGTTCTGGTGAGCTTGTTGGCTGCCTTGTTATTTAACTCCACCTGATTCTGTCTTCCTTGCTCCTTGTCAATGTTCCAGTGTTGGATCTGAGCTTCTGGATCTTTCCTTTGGCCTGCTGCTCTGCTTAGATAAGTGCTTCTTTGCTTTTGTTGCTGTTTTTTCTGTCCAGCTTGTCTATTCGTTTTTTGCTGGAAGCTCTGAGACGCAAAGGGTGTACCGCCGTGCCGTTAGTTCGGCACGGTGGGTCTTTTTGCCCCCTTTGCGTGGTTTTTTGCTTTAGGGTTTTTTGTAGACTGCAAAGTTCTCTTTGCTATCCTCGCTCTATCTAGAATATCGGGCCTCACTTTGCTGAATCTATTTCATCCCTACGTTTTGTCTTTTCATCTTGCTAACAGTCATTATATGTGGGGGGCTGCCTTTTCCTTTGGGGTATTTCTCTGAGGCAAGTCAGGCTTGTATTTCTATCTTCAGGCTAGTCAGTTCCTCAGGCTGTGCCGAGTTGCATAGGTAGTGTCAGGCGCAATCCACAGCTGCCTTTAGTTGTGTTTAGGATAGGTTCAGGTATTGCGGTCTACAGAGATTCCACGTCTCAGAGCTCGTTCTATTGTTTTTGGGTTATTGTCAGATCACTGTATGTGCTCTGATTACTGGCACACTGTGTTACTGGATTGCCTTCATAACAGCAGGGCCCCTCAGGCATGTACCAAACCTTGTCATAGAAGTCCAAACATCAGAGGCAGCACATCATTCTGGATAAGGTTATGAAGGTATTCATTAGCATTATTGCATTTTTGTTGGATTTTTTTAAAGAGGTTTTTTTTTTGGAAGGTGGGGGGGCATTTTGAGCTTTTTTCTGCTCACAAAATGCTCCAAGAGAAGTCCAGGTCTCTTTCAGATGTGTTTTGGCCTTACAATTCACTCCTATTGAAATTGAAAAGTATGGAGCACAAATGAGATTAAGTATGTTCAATTGGTTGTATAACATAAATACCATGTCTGTACACTGTCACTTTGCTTGAGAAAGGCTCTCCACGGGCCGAAACGTTGCCATTATGGGCTATTAAATTTGAATACATTCATAACCTTATCCAGAATGGTGTGCTGTCTCTGATTTTTGGACTTTTAGTTTTACAAATAGTTAGATTTTATGCAACTTCTCAGTAGGTTGGTTACTCTTCACCTTCTCAAAGTAATTTATTGAGATTATCAAACTATTGGGACACTTAGGGCTTGTTCACACTACCATTTTTTTGGGTGGGGAGGGTAAAAAATGACAAGGTTTCCAAATACAAACCGCCCCAAGAAATGCCAGCATTTTTCCTGCATTGTTTTCCTAAAGCATATTTTTGTGCATTTTTGCAACCATTTCTTGAAGTGGTTTATTAGCATTTTTGTTGGATTTTTTTTAAAGAGGTTATTTTTATTTATTTTATTTTTTTTGGGGGGGGGGGGCATTTTTGAGCTTTTTTCTGCTCACAAAATGCTCCAAGAGAAGTCCAGGTCTCTTTCAGATGTGGTTTGGCCTTACCATTCACTCCTATTGAAAAGTATGGAGCAGATATCACTTGAAGAATGATCCGCACACTTTTTTTTTAAACTGCTTCACGTTTTTGGAAACCTGCAGTGGTGATTATACAGCCAGTCAGCTGTAGATTTTCAAAGTAAGTGCACCAGGCTCACCAGGTCTAAAATACACTGCTCAAAAAAAATAAAGGGAACACATAAACAACAGAATATAACTCCAAGTAAATCAAACTTTTGTGAAATAAAATTGTCCACTAAGGAAGCAACACTGATTGACAATCAATTTCACATGCTGTTGTGCAAATGGAATAGACAACAGATGGAAATTATGGGCAATTATCAAGACACACTCAATAAAGGAGTAGTTCTGCAGGTGGGGACCATAGGCCACATCTCAGTACCAATGCTTTTTGGCTGATGTTTTGGTCACTTTTTAATGTTGGTTGTGCTTTCATACTCGTGGTAGCACGAGACTGACTCTACAACTCACACAAGTGGCTCAAGTAGTGCAGCTCATCCAGGATGGCACATCAATACGAGCTGTGGCAAGAAGGTTTGCTGTGTCTGTCAGCATAGTGTCCAGAGGCTGGAGGCACTACCAGGAGACAGACCAGTACACCAGGAGATGTGGAGGGGGCCGTAAGAGGGCAACAACCCAGCAGCAGGACTGCTACCTCCGCCTTTGCGCAAGGAGGAATAGGAGGAGCACTGCCAGAGCCCTGCAAAATGAACTCCAACGGGCCACAAATGTGCATGTGTCTCCACAAACGGTTAGAAACCGACTCCATGAGGATGGTCTGAGTGCCCGACGTCCATAGATGGGGATTGTGCGCACAGCCCAACACAGTGCAGGACGCTTGGCATTGGCCACAGAACACCAGGATTGGCAAATTCGCCACTGGCACCCTCTGCTCTTCACAAGTGAAGGTAGGTTCACACTGAGCACATGTGACAGACGTGACAGAGTCTGGATATGCCGTGGAGAGCGATCTGCAGCCTACAACATCCTTCAGCATGACCAGTTTGGTAGTGGGTCAGTAAAGGTGTGGGGTGGCATTTCTTTGGAGGGCCGCACAGACCTCCATGTGCTCGCCAGAGGTAGCCTGACTGCCATTAGGTACCAAGATGAGATCCTTAGACCCCTTGTGAGACCATATGCTGGTGCGGTTGGCCCTGGGTTCCTCCAAATGCGGGACAATGCCAGCCCTCATGTAGCTGGAGTGTGTCAGCAGTTCCTGCAAGATGAAGGCATTGAAGCTATGGACTGGCCCGTCCGTTCCCCAGACCTACATGGGACATCATGTCTCACTCCATCCACCAATGTCACGTTGCACCACAGACTGTCCATGAGTTAGCGGATGCTTTAGTCCAGGTCTGGGAGGAGATCCCTCAGGAGACCATCTGCCACCTCACCAGAAGCATGCCCAGGTGTTGTAGGGAGACCATACAGGCATGTGGAGGCCACACACACTACTGAGCATCATTTCCTTGACTTGATGCATTTCCACTGAAGTTGGATCAGCCTGTAACTCCATTTTCCTCTTTGATTTTGAGCATTATTCCAACTCCAAACCTCCGTAGGATATTAGTTGTGATTTACGTTGATAATTTTTAGGTTTTATTGTTCTCAACACATTCCACTATGTAATGAATAAAGATTTACAACTGGAATATTTCATTCAGTGATATCTAGGATGTGGGATTTTAGCGTTCTCTTTATTTTTTGAGCAGTGTATATTTTCAATACTGTGTGAAATCTTTTTTGTAATATTAGCTCACATATCCACTTTAGGTACATACTTGTATTCTTTGTGAAATAATATTAGTGGGGCATCTTTCCTTAGATCTTTGTGCCGTGTCGATCCCTCCCGTGAAAATTTATGAATATGTTGACAACTGGGTGTTAGAAGTTTGGGGTATACCCCTGCACACCGGGATATTGTCCAATCAGGTGCTGACAATGTCAGCCTGTGCAGAGACACACCCTATTCACATGGGGTAACACCCACATGTCCCTTTAGTTATAATTTTTCAGGTGGAACAATAGAGAAATGTACAATACAGCGTTATGTGACAAAAGTGACAAAAGTGACAAAAACTCATATGAACTCTAGCGTGGGAATTTTTCTGAATATTTTCCCACACTAGAGTTCATATGAGGTTATGCCAGCAGGGGGCACTGCACCGCAAGTCTAGGTAGCTACATTCCCCTGCATTCCATTCATTCCCCAGTTTATACAACCTGGAGCAACAGCTGCATTAGCAGAGCTCCTGGTTGTAAAATTATTTAACCTCTTCAGATCGATTTACAGCGTGGGACATGACTGTACGATGGACAGGTATGGGATATTGTTGCTTTTTTATTTTAATGTTTTTACAGAACGAGGGTCTTCAGATGGATCAAGCGTACAATAAAGATTTTAAAACCCCATGTGTTTATTTATTTCATTAAAATACTTTATTCATAATGTGTGTGCGTATTATTAACCCTTTACTACTATTGGATTAATAATGGATAGGTGTCTTATTGATTACACATTAGCAAGGTGACATTAACCCTTCATTACCACATATCCCACCGCTACAAGGCAGTGGGAGGAGAGAGGCTAAGTGCCAGAATAAGCGCATCTTACAGATGTGCCTTTTCTGGGGTGGCTGGGGGCAGATGTTGTTAGCCGGTGGGGGGGGGGGGGGGGGCTATAATATCTGCCCTCAGTCAATGGCTTTCCCACTCTGGTGGAGAAAATTGCACGGGAGCCCACGCCATTTTTTTCCATGATTTAACCCTTTATTTTAACATACAGAGCCCCCAAATTTTTGCACACAGACACTTATTAGTGAGGAATATGTAAAAAATAAGGGATATGAAATGGTTTACTGTATGGAAAACAAGTCTCATATCCTGTCGGATTTGATAAGGAGATAGCAAAAGCCGGCAATTGAATCAATGTGGCAAAGAAGAGGTTAATAAACGGCAGTCTCTCAGTATAACAGTCAGTGAATAATAGGCAGTATATGGAGAAAACACCAAACAAAAGTTCAAAATTGGTGTGAAAATGTCACTGAACCACTTCACAACTAAATATATATAGTTTTGGTAAATGGTATTATCATTTTTTTGACGAAATTCGGCAGGAGCTTGAAGAGCAACGTCACTGGGCCCGCCTCCACGCAGTAGAAACTTGCTGTGAGGTAAAAATTCAAAAATCACACCAAAATGGTGGGCGGAGTGTGTCACAGTACGGCACGTTTCTGATTGGTCGCTCGCAGCAGGCGGCAACCAATCAGACACTGGACACTGTTGACGTCACTTATCTCCGGACATTAGCTCCGGACATTAGCTCCGGACATCAGCTCCGGACATTAGCTCCGGACAGGAAGTTGGCACAAATTGCAGGAAGTAGTATTCTAGGCAATTATATATTAGATAAATATATATACAGTATGTGTCTCAGTGACATATATATATATATATACCTATACTATGTGTAGACATTTATTCTATCTATTCTATTCTAACCTGTCAGTGTGATTTTACTGTACACCGCGTTGAATTGCCGGCTTTTCTATAGAACACCGCTGCGTATTTGTCGCAAGTCACACTGATGGTCTGTGTGTAATCTGTATTTTTCTCACCCCCATAGACTTGCACTGGTGGATTGTTTTTGCTCAATACCCTGACAAACACAGCATGCTGCGATTTTCTCAGCCCGTAAAATACGGCTGTGAAATATACGGGAGATAGGAGCTGCCCCTTAGAGAATCATTGGTCCGTGTGCAATGCGTTGTTTTTGCGCCTCTCATACGTCCGTAAAACTCTCTAGTGTGACCCTGGCCTTAGATGGTTCTGTAGGTTTGTGAAAGCTTTATTCTCCCAGTTATATAATGCTAATAGGCATAGTTTGGCCACGGCCTTTCATGGAAAGCATGATCTAAACTAAAAAGGGGCTCAGAAAGGTGTTGGGCATTTTATTTTGCTATTGCAACAAAAATACAACAGAAAATGAATACCAACCTCTAATCCAGATCCAGATTCGTCTTTGTCTGGAAAGTTTCTTATTAAATAGCATTCAAATGGCGACTCGCTTTGTTTGGTGACCATCAATAATGTTAAGAAGACAGCAACTGTAGAAAGTAAATCAGTGAAAGATTCAATCAATTTCAGTGAACAACACTAATGTCGCCATAACTCTGTCTGATCATTAATACAGAGCACTAACTCTCTTGCATGGACGAAGGAAACCTATTAAAGGGAATCTCACAGTAGGATCAATTCTTCTAAGCCCTCTATATGAGCACAGGTCATAAGAAGCTGAGTAACATGGTACCTTGATATCTGCAATCTGATGTCTTACTCCAGAGAAATCCACATTTTTGATATATGTAAATGAGCTGTTAAGATCTATGGGCCGTTCATAGATCTCCCTGAGAATCTGCCTCCAGACACTATTTTACATGAAGGATAAATTACCAGTGTACCAGTGTGATGTGTAATAGTTAAGAGTGTTACTAGTGTGATATAAAAATATTTAGAATTGAGAGTCCTCAGTGGTTGATACCTTTTAATGGCTAACTGAAAAGGTGGTAACAAATTGGAAGCTTTCGAGACTACATACGTCTCTTCATCAGGCAAAGACTAAAACAAATTCTGAAGAATCACATATTTATGCACAACATAGTATAGAAAAAAAAAAAAAAAAACATGGATAAGCCAGGTGACATGAAGCAGAATTACCATGGGTGATAAACAGTTACGTCCATAAATATTGGGCCAATTCTTAGATAAGGATTGTCTTATTGTCATGTAATTAGGGTATCTTTTGTGATGACCCTTAATGGTCATTCATTCCATCAGTGAGCGTGTCAAAGGTCGTCATCAGTTTATATTCCCAGACTCTTCTGTCTCTCTGAGATTTGAAGTTACCTTTTAATACAAGTAATTTCATGTCCATAATGTTATGATCCGGGAGACAGAAATGTATTGCCACAGGTAGATCCATTCTTTTATCTCTTATTGTGTGGCGGTGAGAATTCATTCTTGTTCTCAGTTTTTGCCCTGTCTCCCCCACATACAGACCCCCAGTTGGACATTTACTACAAATAATTAGGTACACCACATTAGAAGTGACGCAGCTGAAAGTACCTGGTATCTTGTAGTCCTGATGTGAATTGGGGATCTTTATCTTGTCCGTGGTCATTATAAAAGGACAGGTTTTACATTTTTTCTGGTTGCAAGGAAAGGTACCTGCAGCTGTTGGGAGAGGACAGGGAGCTCTTGACAATGATGCTTCTTAGATTTGGGGGCTGCCTAAAATACAGTAGTGGGGGATCTGGAAAAATGGATAGTAATCGGGCATCTTTTTGTAGTAAAGGTTGTAATTTCCGTGCAGCTCCCCTTAGCACCTCCAGATTCGGATTGTAGGTAACCACTAGAGGCACCCGGTTATTTTCTTCTTTAGTTTTGTAATGTAGCAGGTGATTCCTTGATATTCTGGTGGCTCTTGTGATCTTGTTTGCAATTATTCTTGGATGGTAGCCCTGATTCAAAAAGGTCTTTCTGAGGCGACCAAGGTGTTCATCCCTATCCATTGGGTTGGAACATATACGATTGTATCTGATGGCTTTGCTGTAGACAATAGAGTTTTTTATGTGTTTAGGATGGAAACTGTCCCATTTAAGGTATGTTGGACGGTCGATTGGCTTCTGATACAGGGATGTCTCTATTTTATTGTTCTTCAGCTTAATGATGGTGTCCAAAAAGTTAATTTCAGTGCAGGAGTAGTGGAGTGTCAAGTTGATAGTGGGATGAAATTGATTAAACTGTTCATGGAACGTCTTTAGCTGTGGCTCAGACTCCGTCCAGATGATTAAAATGTCATCAATGTAGCGGTAGTAGGCCAGAGGCCTGATGGGACATGAGGACAAAAAGTCGCTTTCAAGCTTGGCCATGAAAAGATTTGCATACTGTGGGGCCATTTTACTTCCCATTGCTGTGCCAGTCTCCTGTAGATAGATCTTCTTGTCAAATTCAAAGTAATTGTGGGTGAGCATGAATTTTATAAGTTTCACCACAGAATTTGCATCAGTCCCTGTGTTTTCCAGGAAGAATTTGCAGGCATTTAATCCATCCTGGTGTGGGATATTGGAGTACAAAGATTCCACATCCATGGTTGGCAGGATGGTTCCTTCTGGTAGAGGACCTATTGCTGATAGCTTATTCAATAGGTCAGTTGTGTCCTGAATGAAGCTGGGTGTATCCTTTACCAGAGGTTTAAGAATACCGTCTACCCATCCAGATACCTGCTCAGTAAGGGTGCCCACACATGAAATAATTGGTCTTCCTGGGTTTCCAGATTTGTGGATTTTGGGAAGCATGTAGAATGTCCCTGTTCTTGGACTTTCTGGTATCAGGTCATTGGCTCTTATGGATACGTCGGGCAGACACGATACCAAATTGTTTTGTTCCTTGTAATAATCCTGTGTAGGATCTGACTCCAATTTTTTGTAGTAGCGTGTGTCCATAAGTTGTCTGTTTGCTTCCCTCATATAGTCTGATGTGTTCATCATGACTATTGCACCACCCTTGTCAGCAGGTTTGATGATGATTTCTTTGTTGGTTTTCAGAGACTGTATGGCCTTTCTCTCCTGGGCACTGATGTTGGATGCTTGTCTCCTGTTAGTATCTATGATGGTGGATTTTATCAAATGTCTGAAGGAGTCTATATAGTTATCCAAATGAGGGTTGCGTCCCGGTGGAGGTGTCCAGTCTGACCTCTTCTTTGTTGTTAGGATCCCTTTTCCTTCAGTCCAGGTGGGTTCTGAATCTTCTGTATCATTGAAATATTCCCTCAGACGCAGTCTCCTGAAAAAATGTTCCATATCACTGCAGAGTTCAGTTTTATCCAGTTCCTTAGTAGGACAAAATGAGAGTCCTCTGGAAAGCACAGCCAGCTCCACTTTGTTGGGTTTTATAATCTGAGAGATTAGTGACACAGTTATTTGTGCCTGGAATGGAGTGGTTGTCCAATTTGTCAGGTTTTGGCTTTGTTTTGTATCTGTTTGTATAGAGTCCTGAATTGAGGCGCAATCTGTGCAGTTTCTTTTCCTTGTTATGAATTAGATGGGTCCGTAGTTTGTTGTAATATTGTTGTAATTTTTGCTCTGTGTCTTCTGTAAGTGTTTTCCTCAGGGTTTTAAATTGCCCTTGGACTTTACTCTTTATGCTGTAGCAGACATGCAAAAGATGATTCCTTAATCTCTCAGAAGTCCTGTGACACAGGTTCTGTGCATAATGGGTATTGTAGGTATGAAGAATTGGGTTTGTAATCCAGAGTCCTTTGGGAATTAGATTCTCCTTTTTGCATTTAGATAGGAAACAAATGTCGCTGTCCATTTGTGCACGTTTCTTCAGAAGTGGTTTTAGTTCCATAAAGATTCGGTACATTCTGGTATCCTACATTTTAGTGTGATATGTAATTGTTACCAGTGTGATGTGTGATGGCCGCTCTCTGCTCTCCTGACCTCACTGCAGAGCTGTGTATGGTTAGAACTGACACATCTGCAGGTTCTTCTCAGCTTCCATCTCATAGGCAGACAGGGTTGTAATACTCTTATAATACAGCAGAGCTGTAGAGCTGCAGGTTCCTCTCAGCTTTCATCTCACAGGCAGACAGGGCTGTAATGCTGTTATAACACAGCAGAGCTGTGAGAACTGCAGGTTCCTCTCAGCTTCCATCTCACAGGCAGACAGGGCTGTAATACTGTTATAATACAGTCGAGCTGTGAGAGCTGCAGGTTCCTCTCAGCTTTCATCTCACAGGCAGACAGGGCTGTAATACTGTTATAACACAGCAGAGCTGTGAGAGCTGCAGGTTCCTCTCAGCTTCCATCTCAGAGGCAGACAGGGCTATATTACTGTTATAATACAGCAGAGCTGTGAGAGTTGCAGGTTCTTCTTAGTTTACATCTCACAGGCAGACAGGGCTGTATTACTGTTATAATACAGCAGAGCTGTGAGAGCTGCAGCTGCTAACATGCTTGTTATGAGACAAAGTTAATTTCTCCTGTTCTGTGTTAGTTACACGTCTCACCCTGGCAACATCCCCTTTCATTTAAAAAGGAGGCAGATTGTCAGAGTTGTCTATGTCCTGTCCCATTGTCCTATACAGGTCATTTATATTTAAGAAAAGTGAGTATTTCTCTGCAATAAGGCATCAGTATAATTTTATCCCACTTCCTGTGTCCTGCATACCCATATAGACTGCGTAGGAGGATTGATCCTACTGCAAAGGCTGCTCCAGGGGAACGTTAAGGCAGCTGATTGCTGGGGTTCTGAAGCTGGATTTGCATCAAGCGACTGATGGCCGTGTCAGCCACATGGTAGATGCCTCACTCTTGCAAAATGGGTCGTTAATTTATTTTTTATAAAGCATCTCCTTTATACCAGAATATCAGACTTTTAACTTTCATTTTTAGAATATTCTGAATATTTTAGGTAAATGCATCGTAAATCAGGTGCAACCACCAAAGTTGATGGACTTCCCTTAAAAATCTATTTTTAAAGCGTCTCCTTTAACAGTCACTGCGCCAAGCAGTCCTCCAGCAGTTCATCTTTCCTGTTCAGACGATGCTAGCTGTTTCCTGTGGAGCAGAAGAGTCGCTGCGTGGCCCTGGCAGGAAGAGACTTATGCCAAACAACATGCCGTCTACCCCAGTCTCTGCTCAAAACATAATCTATGTCACATATAATGCACGCTTTAGAAATATATTCATTTATAATTTTAGATTGTTAGTTTTTTTTCCCATAAATATGACAGCTAGGTTACCAGATGAGTTTATCAAGGCAGAAGTCCAGATAAAGTATATTTAGGTCATTACTCAGTAAGATTGTATCTATAATAGGTGACGTGTATTAACTCTGAATTGTTATGAAGCTAGATGAGAAGAATTGTAAAATAATTGCAAATTCGCTCCTTCGCCATGAAAATGAGCATAATCACCAAAATCCAATTTCTACTAAATTTCAGCCCTAACACACAATGACCTGCTTACATCATTTCGGTGATCTTTTCACTAGCTCAGGAAAAAGTCTTAACAAGACAAGGCAGCTGATATCACTCTATATGCTGATTGAATTTTAAGAGCAGACTGGTTGCTTTAAAAGGGGCTCCTGCTTGAAATAATTGCCTTCTGTTGACCAAGATTACCTCCAATGAAACGTGCAGTTACCATTACTTTGCATCCAAAGGGTTTTACAGGCAAGGACATTGCAACTTCAAAGAGCTTCAAACTAACATGTTCAGTTACTGTGAAGAAGGCTTCAGAGCGCCCAAGAAGCCAATCAAGTGCCAGTATGGTCTTTTAATGAGGATCAGCTATGGAATTGTTTCAACACCAGTGCAAAGGAATGACAGCAAGCAGATGACAGAGCATCTGCATGCATAGGGAGTCACAGGCTTTTGGAGGTTGACCTGGTGTTAAGAAGAGTAATAAAGAAGTCACTTTTCTCCCAAAAAACATAAAGAACAGAGTGACATTCTGCAGGAAGTGCAGATATTGGACTGAAGCAGACTGGGGTCAAGTAGTTTTCTTTGATGAAGCCCCTTCAGACTGTTTGGGACATACAGTCATGGCCAAAAGTATTGACACCCCTGCAATTCTGTCAGAGAATACTCATTTTCTTCCTGAAAATGATTGCAAACACAAATTATTTGGTATTATTATTATCTTCATTTAATTTGTCTTAAATGATAAAACACAAAAGAGGATGAAGCAAAAAGCAAAACATTGATCATTTCAAACAAAACTCCAAAAATGGGCCAGACAAAAGTATTGGCACCCTCAGCCTAATACTTGGTTGCACAACCTTTAGCCAAAATAACTGCAACCAACCGCTTCCGGTAACCATCAATGAGTTTCTTACAATGCTCTGCTGGAATTTTATGCCATTCTTCTTTGGCAAACTGCTCCAGGTCCCTGATATTTGAAGGGTGCCTTCTCCAAACTGCCATTTTTAGATCTCTCCACAGGTGTTCTATGGGATTCAGGTCTGGACTCATTGCTGGCCACCTTAGAAGTCTCCAGTGCTTTCTCTCAAACCATTTTCTAGTGCTTTTTGAAGTGTGTTTTGGGTCATTGTCCTGCTGGAAGACCCATGACCTCTGAGGGAGACCCAGCTTTCTCACACTGGGCCCTACATTATGCTGCAAAATTTGTTGGTAGTCTTCAGACTTCATAATGCCATGCACACGGTCAAGCAGTCCAGTGCCAGAGGCAGCAAAGCAACCCCAAAACATCAGGGAACCTCCGCCATGTTTGACTGTAGGGACCGTGTTCTTTTCTTTGAATGCCTCTTTTTTTCTCCTGTAAACTCTATGTTGATGCCTTTGCCCAAAAAGCTCTACTTTTGTCTCATCTGACCAGAGAACATTCTTCCAAAACGTTTTAGGCTTTTTTAGGTAAGTTTTGGCAAACTCCAGCCTGGCTTTTTTATGTCTCGGGGTAAGAAATGGGGTCTTCCTGGGTCTCCTACCATACAGTCCCTTTTCATTCAGACGCAGACGGATAGTACAGGTTGACACTGTTGTACCCTCGGACTGCAGGGCAGCTTGAACTTGTTTGGATGTTAGTCGAGGTTCTATATCCAACATCCACACAATGTTGCATTGAAATCTCTTGTCAATTTATATTTTCCGTCCACATCTAGGGAGGTTAGCCACAGTGCCATGGGCTTTAAACTTCTTGATGACACTGCGCACGGTAGACACAGGAACATTCAGGTCTTTGGAGATGGACTTGTAGCCTTGAGATTGCTCATGCTTCCTCACAATTTGGTTTCTCAAGTCCTCAGACAGTTCTTTGGTCTTCTTTCATTTCTCCATGCTCAATGTGGTACACACAAGGACACAGGACAGAGGTTGAGTCAACTTTAATCCATGTCAACTGGCTGCAAGTGTGATTTAGTTATTGCCAACACCTGTTAGGTGCCAAAGGTAAGTTACAGGTGCTGTTAATTACACAAATTAGAGAAGCATCACATGATTTTTCCAACAGTGCCAATACTTTTGTCCACCCCCTTTTTTATGTTTGGTGTGGAAATATATCCAATTTGGCTTTAGGAAAATTCTTTTTGTGTTTTTTCATTTAAAACAAATTAAATGAAGATAATAATACCAAAGAATTTGTGTTTTCAATCATTTTCAGGAAGAAAATTAGTATTATCTGACAGAATTGCAGGGGTGTCAATACTTTTGGCCATGACTGTATGGGAGAAATATTGTCCAAAGGAAAAAAGGTGAGCCCTACCATGAGTCATGTGCCAACTGTAAAGCATCCTGAGACCACTCATATGTGGGAGCTGTTCATGAAAGGCACATTCATAATTTTGCCTAAGAACACTCCCATGAATGAATAGGATCTAAACATCCTCCAGGAGCAATTTGGTGACAAGCAATGCATTTTGCAATCCTGATGGAGACTACGTCACAAAGCAAAAGGTATATCTAAGGTTAGTTTCATATTAGCGTTTAGCCGGGCTGCAGAGGGATGTGGACTTCCTCCATGAAGCTCCGCCCACTGCTGCACCTCTTCATTCAGCTCCGCCTATTGCTGCATGCGGCGTGTGCACACTATCTTTAACATTGGGCATGCAGGCCATGCCGCTGTATGCGGATGCCTCCGCATGTGTCGTTTTGACAGTGCGGCATCTGCACGAAATTGCAACTTGTTGTGTTCGGCGCAGGTCGTCGCACCGTCAAAACGACGCATGCGGAGGCATCCGCATACAGCGGCATGGCCTGCGGACCCAATGTTAAAGATAGGGTGCGCACGCTGCATGCAGCCATAGGCGGAGCTGAATGAAGAGGCGTGGCAGTGGGTAGAACTTCACGGAGGAAGTCCGCATCCCTCCGCAGCCCGTCTAAATGTTAATGTGAAAATAGCCTAAGTGGGTTTGTGAATAAAACATTTACATTCAGGGTCCATGGCCAGGAAAGTAACTCCCCAGAACTCAATCCCATTAAGAACCTGTGGTCAGTCCTCAAAAAGTAGGACAAACAAAAGCACAGAAATTATGATAATCTCCAAGCACTGATTAGGTAAGAATGGGTTGTCTTCGGTAAGATTTGGTCCAAAAGCTGAAATCCAGCTGCCAGGGTGAAGGATAGAAGTCTTGAAATACAATGGTACAGAGTTATGTGCCTCTACATGGTGACTCAGCTGATCGCATAGGTTTTCTATGGGATTCAAGTCTGGAGAAAGTGCAGGCCACTCCATTTGAGGTCTCGCAGTCCTCAGCGGCCTTTCCTCAATGATGTGACCTCGATGAGCTGGAGCATTATCGTCCATGAAGATGAAATTAGGCCTGTGTTGTTTGTGCAGAGACACAATGACTGGAATAATGATGTTATTTACCGTAAAGTAGTAGGGGCTGTTCACAGTACCATTGGCACAGGGTAGGACAGTTCTGTATTGACTAGCAACCTGCCCACACTAAAATACTATAAAGGGGTCATCTGGTGACAGCAGTGGCAGATGCATGGCGCTCTCTTTGACATCTCCAACATCGTTGTCGGCCATCATTTCTGCTCAACTTTCATCAGTAAACAGCACTGAGGCTCACTGGTCCCTCGACCAGCATAGATGCTCCCTGGTCCATGCAAGATGATGACACCTGTGCCTGGTAGTGTGGTTGGGTCACCTGTGCCTGGTAGTGTGGTCGGGTACCCTTGCAGATCACGCTGATGTAAATGGTCTTCCATTTGGGTGCCTCTCTCCTCCCCTAAATGTGCCTGGAGTTGTGTGCAATTCGTCATCAAGTTCCGAAGGGCATTATTCACAATAAAGCGGTCATCAGTGTGGGATGTGGCCAAAGGATGCCTTTTTGTGACTCTTCCAGTCTCTCTGTATCTCTGTTGCTCCATGCTGACTCTGTGACCCTCTAAGCTAAGTGGCTACTTCTGTTTGAGAACATCCTGCTTGAAGCCTCGCAATGGCGAGGTACTGATCATCAATTGTAGCCTTGGTCTCATGATGTCAAAATGTGAACAGCATGATGAGGAGGATGGTTTAACTACCAATTCTAATTGAACCCCGAAATGTATTGGGTGATTCATGGATCCAACACCTGTTAGAGAACAGCAAGTTGTGCAAAAAGTACTGAAACATTGAAGAGTTGGACTTTTGAATTCAAAAGCTTAGAGACATTCACATTAAGCTCACCTGAGATGGTTAGAGGGCATTTTCGGTTCATCCTGAAATTTTATACAAAAGCCAAATATTCTTAACTTTTTATGAGTAGTTTAGGTGAAATCAAACGTGTGTGTCACTCTCAAAACCACTATACACTACTGGCATGATTACTACTGTGGATAAATCCTCTAAATGACTAAAAGTGATTAGTTTAAAGTTTAGTTTGAGTTTTTTTGGTAGCAGAGTCCATTCTCTTCACAAATCTGTTTTAATAAATGCTTGCATTCCTTAAAATATAATAGTGTTGGAGCATCTTAGAGTGTATGCGATTCCTCTGTTATTCCTCCTTGAAATGTATAAATTGACAACTGGGTATTACTAGTTGGGCGGTGTCCCTGCACACTGTGCCTATGTCCTTTCAGTGCTGACAATATCAGAATAGGATTGTCGGGGATCGTTCAGGCATCTGTTTGTTAGACAATCCCTGCATGTGTTGCAGCTGTCGAACAGCCACGAGACATGCAATTGTGGGGACTCGAACATATTTTTGGCACACGAGCATGCCGGATAACACCTTATCGGAGCACCCTCCCTCATCACTACTGTTAACCAAGGGGTCATACATTTGATTAGTTTCAATTAAATTTTGGGGGGAACAGTAGGAGGACAGACTCGTACTAGTCAGACTAGTTCAATATTAAAAAGGTTTGGTCAATTTTCCTGGATAATTGACAACTGGGTATTACCAATGACCTTGTCAAAGTGGTGTGTCAAGATACTTTTTCGCTCTGTCAGTGCTGATTGGACAGTGTAAGAGTGTGCAGGGACACCCCCACAACTGGTAACACCCCGTTTTAATTAATTCATAAATTAATAGTAGGAATAAACAGCATAACACAAAGATTATATCGAAGATGCTCCAGAATACACATCTTTACTAGCACAGATGTCAGGATAGGTGACAGATCCTATTCAATAAATGTATTCGGGACAAAGGCGGAAGTTCAGGAGCTGAGAATTTTTTTACCGGCTGGAAGTGATGTAGCGATGGATACGTTGTGCCCTTTTGTCTGCAATAACTGTGGTCATCAAAAAATAGTACAAAGGAAGGTGAGATATTTTACATCTGAAGGAAAAGAGAACAAAAACACTTGAGTATAACCAGCGAAGAAGAACTGAGAAAGAAAATGAACTTCCTTAAGGTTGAAGTGCCAGACTGAACCGAGACAGGAAGGAAATAGGAGTCCTGTTCTAGTCTAGGCGTCAATCACAAAAACAACAAAATGTCAATTTAACAGAAGCACACATAAATAATTGTGACTACCTATATACAGTATATATATATATACATATATATATATATATACAGTTAGGGCCAGAAATATTTGGACAGTGACACAATTTTCGCGAGTTGGGCTCTGCATGCCACCACATTGGATTTGAAATGAAACCTCTACAACAGAATTCAAGTGCAGATTGTAACGTTTAATTTGAAGGGTTGAACAAAAATATCTGATAGAAAATGTAGGAATTGTACACATTTCTTTACAAACACTCCACATTTTAGGAGGTCAAAAGTAATTGGACAAATAAACATAACCCAAACAAAATATTTTTATTTTCAATATTTTGTTGCAAATCCTTTGGAGGCAATCACTGCCTTAAGTCTGGAACCCATGGACATCACCAAACGCTGGGTTTCCTCCTTCTTAATGCTTTGCCAGGCCTTTACAGCCGCAGCCTTCAGGTCTTGCTTGTTTGTGGGTCTTTCCGTCTTAAGTCTGGATTTGAGCAAGTGAAATGCATGCTCAATTGGGTTTAGATCTGGAGATTGACTTGGCCATTGCAGAATGTTCCACTTTTTGGCACTCATGAACTCCTGGGTAGCTTTGGCTGTATGCTTGGGGTCATTGTCCATCTGTACTATGAAGCGCCGTCCAATCAACTTTGCAGCATTTGGCTGAATCTGGGCTGAAAGTATATCCCGGTACACTTCAGAATTCATCCGGCTACTCTTGTCTGCTCTTATGTCATCAATAAACACAAGTGACCCAGTGCCATTGAAAGCCATGCATGCCCATGCCATCACGTTGCCTCCACCATGTTTTACAGAGGATGTGGTGTGCCTTGGATCATGTGCCGTTCCCTTTCTTCTCCAAACTTTTTTCTTCCCATCATTCTGGTACAGGTTGATCTTTGTCTCATCTGTCCATAGAATACTTTTCCAGAACTGAGCTGGCTTCTTGATGTGTTTTTCTGCAAATTTAACTCTGGCCTGTCTATTTTTGATATTGATGAATGGTTTGCATCTAGATGTGAACCCTTTGTATTTACTGTCATGGAGTCTTCTCTTTACTGTTGACTTAGAGACAGATACACCTACTTCACTGAGAGTGTTCTGGACTTCAGTTGATGTTGTGAACGGGTTCTTCTTCACCAAATTAAGTATGCGGCGATCATCCACCACTGTTGTCATCCGTGGACGCCCAGGCCTTTTTGAGTTCCCAAGCTCACCAGTCAATTCCTTTTTTCTCAGAATGTACCCAACTGTTGATTTTGCTACTCCAAGCATGTCTGCTATCTCTCTGATGGATTTTTTCTTTTTTTTCAGCCTCAGGATGTTCTGCTTCACCTCAATTGAGAGTTCCTTTGACCGCATGTTGTCTACTCACAGCAACAGCTTCCAAATGCAAAACCACACACCTGGAATCCACCCCTGACCTTTTAACTACTTCATTGATTACAGGTTAACGAGGGAGACGCCTTCAGAGTTAATTGCAGCCCTTAGAGTCCATTGTCCAATTACTTTTGGTCCCTTGAAAAAGAGGACGCTATGCATTACAGAGCTATGATTCCTAAACCCTTTCTCCGATTTGGATGTGGAAACTATCATATTGCAGCTGGGAGTGTGCACTTTCAGCCCATATTATGTATATAATTGTATTTCTGAACATGTTTTTGTAAACAGCTAAAATAACAAAACTTGTGTCACTGTCCAAATATTTCTGGCCCTAACTGTATATATAATTATTATTATTATTATTATTATTATTATTATTTATTGTTATAGCGCCATTTATGCCATGGCGCTTTGCATGTGAGGAGGGGTATACATAATAAAAACAAGTACAATAATCTTAAACAATACAAGTCATAACTGGTACACGAGGAGAGAGGACCCTGCCCGCGAAGGCTCACAATCTACAAGGGATGGGTGAGGATACAGTAGGCGATGGTAGAGCTGGTCATGCAGCAGTTTGGTCGATCAGTGGTTACTGCAGGTTATAGGCTTGTCGGAAGAGGTGGGTCTTCAGGCTCTTTTTGAAGGTTTTGATGGTAGGCGAGAGTCTGATGTGTTGTGGTAGAGAGTTCCAGAGTAGGGGTGATACGCGAGAGAAATCTTGTATACGATTGTGGGAAGAGGAGATAAGAGGGGAGTAGAGAAAGAGATCTTGTGAGGATCGGAGGTTGTGTGCAGGTAAGTACCGGGAGATGAGGTCACAGATGTATGGAGGAGACAGGTTGTGGATGGCTTTGTACGTCATGGTTAGGGTTTTGTACTGGAGTCTCTGGGCAATGGGGAGCCAGTGAAGGGGTTGACAGAGGGGAGAAGCTGGGGAATAGTGAGGGGACAGGTGGATTTGTCAAGCAGCAGAGTTTAGAATAGATTGGAGGGGTGCGAGAGTGTTCGAGGGGAGGCCATAGAGCAGGAGGTTGCAGTAGTCAAGGCGAGAGATGATGAGGGCATGGACTAGGGTTTTTGCAGATTCTTGGTTGAGGAATGAACGGATTTGTGAAATATATTTGAGTTGAAGTCGGCAGGAAGTGGAAAGGGCTTGGATATGTGGTTTGAAGGAGAGATCAGCGTCAAGGATTACCCCGAGGCAGCGAGCTTGTGGGACTGGGGAGAATAGGCAGCCATTTACTGTAATGGATAAGTTCGTTGGGGGGGTCACGTGAGATGGGGAAAGATGATGAATTCTATTTTGTCCATGTTAAGTTTCAGAAATTTAGCGGAGAAGAGGGATGAAATAGTGGACAGACATTGAGGGATTCTGGTTAGTAGGGAGGTGATATCTGGTCCAGAGATGTTGATCTGTGTGTCATCAGCATAGAAATGATACTGAAAGCCGTGAGATTCTATGAGCTGTCCCAGGCCAAAGGTGTAAATGGAGAAGAGCAGGGGCCCTAGGACTGAACCTTGTGGGACTCCAACAGATAGGGGGCGAGGTGAGGAGGTGGTGTGTGAGTGGGAGACGCTGAATGTCCAGTCTGTTAGGTATGATGAGACCCAGGATAGGGCCAAATCTGTGATGCCAAGGGATGAGAGGGTCTGTAATAATAGGGAATGGTCCACTGTGTCAAAGGCAGCTGACAGGTCCAGGAGGAGGAGGACAGAGTAGTGTCGCTTGCTCTTGGCGGTTAAGAGGTCATTGGTGATCTTAGTTAGGGCAGTTTCAGTGGAGTGGTGTGACTGGAAGCCAGATTGTAAGCGGTCGAAGAGGGAGCAAGAAGAGAGATGGGAGGACAGTTCAAGGTAGACGTGTTGTTCCAGTAGCTTGGAGGCATAGGGGAGAAGTGATATAGGGCGATAGCTAGATACAGAGGATGGGTCAAGAGAGGGCTTTTTGAGGATAGGTGTGATGGAGGCATGTTTAAAGCTTGAGGGGAAAACACCAGTTGTTAGTGATAGGTTGAAGAGATGGGTTAGGGTTGGGATGAAGACTGTGGTGAGGTTTGGGATGAAGTGGGATGGGAGCGGGTCAAGTGCACAGGTGGTGAGATGTGATTTTGAGAGTAGAGTGGAGAGTCGATCTTCTGTAATGGTGGAGAAGTTGGTTTTGGAGGTGGAGGGCTGGGAAGTCGGGAGGAAGGGCTCTGGGGGTTGTTGACCAAAACTGTCTCTGATGTTATCAATCTTCTGCTTGAAAAATGAGGCAAAGTCTTAAGCTGAGATGAGTGGGGAGGGAGGAGGTTATGGGGACACAGGAGAGAATTGAAGGTGTTGAATAACTGTTTAGGGTTGTGAGACAGGGAGGATATGAGAGATGAGAAGTAGGTTTGTTTAGCTGTGGCGAGTGTGGTCTTGAAAGTAGTGAGGGACTGTTTGAATGCGATGAATTGCTCGTTGGAGTGGGATCTTTTCCATCTGCGCTCAGCAGCCCTGGAAGCTTGCCTCAGTTCTTTGGTCAGGCTGGTGTGCCAGGGCTGTCTGTTGATTTTGCGAGCTTTGGTATGTGTAAGTGGGGCAGCAGATTCCAAAGCTACAGTTATTGTGGTGTTATATAGAGTGGCAGCGTCATCTGCATTGTGTAAGGAACTTATATCTGTGAGAGGGAGGAGGGATTCAGAGAATGAGTGTAGGTCAAAGTGTTTAAGATTTCTGCGAGGGTGTAAAAGTTTGTGGGGTGGGGATTGTAGACATGGAGTGGAGAGGGAAGAGAATGTGAGAAGGTTGTGGTCAGAGAGGAAGAGGTGAGTTAGAGAGGTTAGATAGGGAGCAGAGGCGGGTGAAGATGAGGTCCAGTGTGTGGCCATCTTTGTGGGTGGCTGTAGAAGACCATTGAGTGAGGCCGAAGGAGGAAGTGAGAGATAGAAGTTTAGTGGCAGCTGAGATGGAAGTGTCAATGGGGATGTTGAAGTCGCCCATGATGATAGTGGGGATGTCCGCGGAAAGGAAATGAAGTAGCCAGGTGGTGAAGTGGTCAAAGAAGGTGGTGGCTGGCCCTGGCGGGTGGTAGATGACAGCCAGTTGGAGGTTGGAGGGGGAGTAGATGCGCACAGAGTGCACCTCAAAGGAAGGGAGGGTAACAGAGGGTGGCAGTGGGATTGGGGTGAAGGAGCAAGTATCTAACAGGAGAAAACCATCTCCTCCGCCATGTTTGCTGCTGGGGCGGGGGGTTATATATATTATTGTATATGTATATATATATATATCAAAAATTAAGAGACCATTGCAAAATGTTCAGTTTGTCTGATTTTTCTCTTTATAGGTATAGTTTTGAGTAAAATGTAAATTGTTCTTTTATTCTATAAACTTTTGACAACATGTCTCTGAATTTCCATGCAATAAATTTAGCATTTTTTTTCTGACAAAGAAAAAGGGTCAACATTAAAAAAACGTGCTTTCAGACCTCAAATAATGCAAAGAAAACAAGCTCATAATATTTTAGAAACAACAATACTAATGTTTTAACTCAGGAAGAGTTCAGAAATCAATATTTTGTGGAATAACCATGATTTTTAATCACAGCTTTCACGCGTCTTGGCATGCTTTCCACCAGATTTATTGGATTTATTATGATTTCCTAATGTATCTATAAAAAAAATGTTGTCCTCGCTCTTTAATGAAATGCACCATATTCTGAGTGATCCAGAATAAATCCTGCAGAGGACACAGAGGGTAACCTCCTGCCGATCAGTTTTCAAGGGAGCCACGGTTACCTATATTTTATTTTGCTACTAACAGGGCAGAGGGGAGAGACTCCTGCTGCAGCTAGTTTTATTAAAGACACAAAAAAAGGAGATTAAGGGAGGAAATCTTTTTTTTTTCTTTAGCAATTTTTTGTGTTCTTTCTGTTTTTAGTTGTCCTTTACCCTGTTGGTGGCCTTACATAAGCATAAACTGCAACGTGGATCAAACCAACTTTCACTGCTCTCTGTGCATACTGTTACATGTAGGGTAGAAAATACACAGGTGGCTTATAAACCAAGCATAAAGCTGTTTGCGGTTAATGACAAAGATGTCTATTAATAAATACACTATTAAAAGTAGCACTCTGTGGTGCACACCTCATGTCATATGGCAGGATCTTGCATGCTCATGTCGGCCCCTTCCCCATGGGCATTGTCACACTTTTCTATATGGAGGAATAACCAGTCATCAGTGTCGTTTCTCAAGTTTCTTTGCAGTACTTTACTCTTTTTTAGTGGTTTTAGTATTTGTGTCCTATACTTTATATTTTTTGCTCCATTTTTTTAACTTGTTTTTCTTTTTTATTTGTTTAGGACAACTTTGCTTAGCAAAATGGTTATTGCTTTTTTTTTAGCATCTCACTCCACTCGCTGCCTGGAGTAAAGTTTCTGGCAATTTTTTTTTTTACTTTGGTGTAGTTGAAGACTATTGTCAAATATTTATGAGCATCTTTTTGTGCTAAAAAATTCCAAAAACTAAAGACAATAAAGAGCATTTTTTAATTTGCACCAAATTTTTGAATTACATGAGACATATTGATAAACTTAGGGCAAAAAAACATCAGCGAGAAACACAAGACAAAAAAAAAAGAAAAGCAAAAAGCACAAAAATTGCAAATGATAATATATAGGGATATAAAGTAAATTCCAAAGCGCCGAGTCTTTTTTTCATAGCGAAAATATGAAGTATCTTACATTTCTGACAAAGCAGATGTGATTTATAGAAATATTTTGCCCACTGTGCTTTTTTTTATGCAGCGTAAACTGACCTGCATGATATACAAGTCAGTTTATCTTGTGGGTACTCTGAGATAATCCGCAGTTAAAAACTGTATCTGCATTTCTAATGCGTTTCAGCTGCTCTGCTTACACATGTCTGTATCAATAAAGTTTTCTCAAAGGCAATATAAAGAAATATCAAAACAAAGCAGCTTTATTTAAAATACGACATAACAAAAAGCCAAAAAATGCGACATCAAAAACGTGATAAAAATACACAAAAAACGCTATTCAAAAAATACAAGTAGGTGCAGGAACGCTGCTCTATTGATTGACAATTGTGAAACATATGGCCTTTTGGATATGGTGACCCAAAATCAATTAAGTGTAATGAATGTTGTGCCTAATTTCTATGTCACGGAGCTACCGCGACAGAGAGGTTCCAGAGAACCGCAGCGCTCTGGCCCTCGTTCACACACAGTGAACAGAAGCTCTTCACCTGTATTCTGACCTGGCTGCTTTGTGCCAGCAGTGCAGGAGTTAACCTTCTTGCTGAGTTGCTGTGAGCTGGGTCTCTCAGCTGAAGTGGATTTTTGTAATCTCCTCTTCTATATAGACCCAGCCTTGACTACAGCTAGTGTCAGTGATCAGTTCTGCTGCCTGGCTTGGAGGTTGAAGGAGAGTAGTATTTGGAGCTTGGAGGTTTATTACAGAGATTGGTGTCTGCTGTTTTGGTTGCATGTAAAACCTGTTTTCCTTCCTAGTTTTCTCCTTCTCTTCCCTTCTGTGTGTTACCTCTGTGGTTGTGTGAGCATTTGGTGAGTTTGAGACTTTTAGTTACCTTGTCTGTATACCCTGTTTATTGTTGTGTCTATACACTGGTGCAGTCCTCCTCCCTGGGGGGGAGAGGGGGCCACTGATAGGGCCTGCACAGGAGACAGGGATACGCTGGCGGCTCAGGCCTCCTAACCATCATAGGTACCCCTGAGATAAGGGAAAGTCAGGGCCCCATTATAGTGGCAGGGACAGGTGCGGGTCCCAGTACGCCATCCTGCCCCTTTATCGCCGTTAACGGCGTGACATTCTATCAGAGGCCTCTCAGCCAGGAAAATCAGACCTCCTGCGCTGCACTGACGAGAGACCAAAGCCCAGAATCACATGTCTGTAAATAGAGGGCCTGGTTTGGCTTCACATCTTAAGTCATATGGCGAGGTTTCAGTGACCTGTCTTTTAGAGGCAGGAGGCAGGCATCGGGCAGTCAAAAGGCAGCAAAACAGGAGAACTGAGAAATGATGAATGGCTGCTACAGATGAATGGTGAATGGCTGCTACCAGGCTTGGACTGGCCCACGGGAGGACAGGAGAATCCTCCGGCCCCTATGCAAGAGTGAGCCACTTACATGAGCAGAAGTTGGCCAATATATTCATTCACTGTGTACAGACAAAAGCAGGATCTCATCATTCAACAAACAACCTAGTTTATTTGTATCTAGAGAAGTAGAAGTAAATTTGTGAAAGAGGGTAATACACAGTGTTCCAAATTACTATGTAAATTACATTTTTCTCGGATTTTCCTAAATGGTCGGTGCAAATGACAGTCAGTCTAATAAAAGTAATCACCCGTTAGATTATAGATCAAATTTTATTGAAGAAACCTCCCAATGATAACAGTATAATCTTCAAATTATTAGGCACAGTAGAATTTCTATACATTTGATATGTTTTAAAGAACTGAAAATGGTCATTTGTGGAATTTGCAGCATTAGGAGATCACATTCACAGAACAAAAAAGCTACTTAACTCCAAAACATCCTAACTGGCCAAATTACCTAATAATGAGTCGCCCGCCAGGGCCGTGGGGTACCGGTGTTCACAGGGGGATGTCACGTTGGTGACCTGGTCCGTGGCCCTGTGCGCCCATGTAAAAGGAGAATTGAATAAAGTTTATGTTTGTGATACCACCTGTGATATTCGGTCAGTGGGGGCCGACGCTGCTTTAAGGGGTCCTCTGGGGTGATGTTATGGCAGCTAGATGGTATAACTTCCCACAGGTGAAGTGTATCCTCAGGGCTCCCGGTGTGCAGATGGAAGATGGTGAATGGCGCAGTAAAGAACGAGGACACAGGTTTGCAGTCTCTTTACCTGGTTTACTGAAGACTTCAGGCAGCCACAGTCCAGGGCACCAGATCACAGGGCAGGCAGGGTCTGGCTGGCTTTGAAGCGAATCCAGAGTCCCCTTTACTAGCCTTTCTCTAGCGCGGTGGTATTGTAGTCCCTTACTGCCTATGGCTTCAGATAAGGTCCTCACAGTTCTTTTCCCTGTCCCCCATATAGGATAGGGCAATACCTGTATGACAGGTAACTCGAGCCTTTTTACAGGGACTCTATCACGCCCCGGGCTCTATGTGTCACTCTGTCTTCAGGTGTGTATGGCGGACAGGTAACTTGCAATTCAGCTGTCCTGCTGGTCTCTGCTATGTGTCTTAGAGTCTCACAAAAGCCTTGGTGTTCCGGCTACCGGTGATCTGCGCTTCAGAGGGAGATAGTTCATTCGCAGCTGGTCTCCCCTGATGTCACTCCCCTGTGCTTCATTCTCCTACACGCTCACTAAACTATGTTCTTTCCTTTTATATGTCTCTTTCTCCTGGGGCTGTACTACTTCAGACTACACAGCCCCTTCAGACCTTCTGACACTCTATGTCGGTGTGCTCTCTTCTCTGTCTGTAACTTTTTGAACCCTTTCCCTGCAGATCAGAATGTATTTAGAGGGGAGTTCACCCTAAACTAGGCTTAGAGCTGCCCCTTCTGGCCTGGAGTGTGAACATGTTGTATGCATTGTGATTATCTGATAAAAGATATCCTTCATCGCTTCCAAACGTAACATCACTCTCCCTGCGAGGAAAGCAATGTCACTGTGACAACCAGGACCCCGGAGCGTCACAATAACATAGGAACCCTTCTTTGATATCACCTTCACAATTCTTGTATCCATTGAACTTGTGAGTTTTTGGAGAGTTTCTGCTTGTATTTATTTGCATGAAGTCAGAATAGCCTCCCAGAGCTGCTGTTTTAATGTTAACTGCCTCCCACTCTCATAGATCTTTTCCTTGATGATACTCGAAAGATTCTCTATAGAGTTGAGGTCAGGGGAAGATGGTGGCCACACCATGAATTTATCTCCTTTTATGCCCATAGCAGCCAATGTCTCAGAGGTATTCTGTGCAGCATGAGATGGGGCATTGTCAGCATGAAGATGATTTTGCTCCTGAAGGCACGTTTCTGCTTTATATACCATGGAAGAAAGTTGTCAGTCAGAACCTCTATATACTTTGCAAAGGTAATTTTCACACCTTCAGGAACCTTAAAGGGCTCTACCAGCAGTTTCTCCATGATTTCGGCCCAAAACATGACTCCTCCACCTCCTTGCTGACATCGCAGCCTTATTGGGACATGGTGGCCATCCACCAACCATCCACTACTCCATCCATCTGGACCATCCAGGGTTGCTAGACATTCATCAGTAAACAAGACTGTTTGAAAATTAGTCTTCATGTATGTCTGGGCCCACTGCAACAGTTTCTGCTTGTGAACACTGTTTAGGGGTGGCCGAATAGTAGGTTTATGTACCACAGCAAGCCTTTGAAGGATCCTACACCTTGAGGTTCGAGGGACTCCAGAGGCACCAGTAGCTTCAAATAACTGTTTGCTGCTTTGTAATGGTATTTTGGCAGCTGCTCTCTTAATCTAATGAATTTGTCTGGCAGAAACCTTCCTCATTATGCCTTTATCTGCATGAACTCTGTCTGTGCTCTGTTTCAGTCACAAATCTCTTCACAGTATGATGATCACTCTTAAGTTTTCGTGAAATATCTAATGTTTTCATACCTTGTCCAAGGCATTGCACTATTTAACGCTTTTCAGCAGTAGAGAGGTCATTTTTATTTCCAATATTGCTTTAAACCTGTGGCCTGCTTAATAATGTGGAGCAACATTTTTAAATAGTCTTCCTTTACTTAGAATCACCTGGAAAACTAATTATCACATGTGTTTAAGATTGATTTCAGTGATCCATTGAGCCCTGAGACCAGAGGCGTAGCTAGGGTTTTGGTTCAGGCTGGGCGAAACTTCTGAGTGGGCCCCTAACCAGGTAACCTTAATTACAACTCGGTGATGCGCCCTAATACTGGAGGAGAACCTCAGCAGATGACCGCGCTGTTACTGAAGATAATCTCTATATAAAGACCAACATGGATATTACCGCCATATGGTCAGTGGTAGATACCAGCCCTACAGAACATATAACAGATCACAGCACAGTTACAGATAATGTCTTACCGCTGACGTCCCTTCTGATGGAATTGTTCATTTTTCCCGTCTTTTCCATCTGGCCCAGACCGACATGACAACTTCTTCCAGCCATAACTCGTCTGCAGAGATTACAACAAAGACACGTTTCACATCTCATATTCCAGCCCCATCACCATTTATTCCCAACCTGCACAAACTCCTCACCCTGCTGATACCCCAATACTGAGCCGCTGCTGCCATATGTGTCCCTATTACTGCACCTGATACCCCAATACTGAGCCGCTGCTGCCGTATGTGTCCCTATTACTGCACCTGATACCCCAAATACTGAGCCGCTGCTGCCATGTGTCCCTATTACTGCAGCTGATGCCCCAATACTGAGCCTCTGCTGCCGTATGTGACCCTATTACTGCACCTGATACCCCAATACTGAGCCGCTGCCACCATGTGTCCAAATTGCTGCCCCTGATACCCCAATACTGAGCCGCTGCTGCCGTATGTGTCCCTATTACTGCCCCTGACACCCCAATACTGAGCCGCTGCTGCCGTGTGTCCCTATTACTGCACCTGATACCCCAATACTGAGCCGCTGCTGCCGTATGTGTCCCTATTACTGCACCTGATACCCGAATACTGAGCCGCTGCTGCCGTATGTGTCCCTATTACTGCACCTGATACCCCAATACTGAGCCGCTGCTGCCGTATGTGACCCTATTACTTCCCCTGATACCCCAATACTGAGCCACTGCTGCCGTATGTGACCATATTACTGCACCTGATACCCCAATACTGAGCCACTTCTGCCGTATGTGACCCTATTACTGCACCTGATACCCCAATACTGAGCCGCTGCTGCCATATGTGACCCTATTACTGCACCTGATACCCCAATACTGAGCCGCTGCTGCCATATGTGTCTCTATTACTGCCCCTGATACCCCAATACTGAGCCGCTGCTGCCGTATGTATCACTATTACTGCCCCTGATACCCCAATACTGAGCCCCTGTTGCCGTATGTGTCCCTATTACTGCCCCTGATACCCCAATACTGAGCCGCTGCTGCCGTATGTGACCCTATTACTGCCCTTGATGCCCCAATACTGAGCCGCTGCTGCCGTATGTGACCCTATTACTGCACCTGATACCCCAATACTGAGCCACTGCTGCTGTATGTGACCCTATTACTGCACCTGATACCCCAATACTGAGCCGCTGCTGCCGTATGTGTCCCTATTACTGCACCTGATACCCCAATACTGAGCCACTGCTGCTGTATGTGACCCTATTACTGCACCTGATACCCCAATACTGAGCCACTGCTGCTGTATGTGACCCTATTACTGCACCTGATACCCCAATACTGAGCCGATGCTGCCGTATGTGTCCCTATTACTGCACCTGATACCCCAATGCTGAGCCGATGCTGCCGTATGTGTCCCTATTACTGCACCTGATACCCCAATACTGAGCTGCTGCTGCCATATGTCACCCTATTACTGCACCTGATACCCCAATACTGAGCTGCTGCTGCCATATGTCACCCTATTACTGCCCCTGATACCCCAATACTGAGCCGCTGCTGCCGTATGTGTCCCTATTACTGCTCCTGATACCCCAATACTGAGCCACTGCTGCTGTATGTGACCCTATTACTGCACCTGATACCCCAATACTGAGCCGCTGCTGCCGTATGTGTCCCTATTACTGCACCTGATACCCCAATACTGAGCCACTGCTGCTGTATGTGACCCTATTACTGCACCTGATACCCCAATACTGAGCCACTGCTGCTGTATGTGACCCTATTACTGCACCTGATACCCCAATGCTGAGCCGATGCTGCCGTATGTGTCCCTATTACTGCACCTGATACCCCAATACTGAGCTGCTGCTGCCATATGTCACCCTATTACTGCCCCTGATACCCCAATACTGAGCCGCTGCTGCCGTATGTGTCCCTATTACTGCACCTGATACCCCAATACTGAGCCACTGCTGCTGTATGTGACCCTATTACTGCACCTGATACCCCAATACTGAGCCGCTGCTGCCGTATGTGTCCCTATTACTGCACCTGATACCCCAATACTGAGCCACTGCTGCTGTATGTGACCCTATTACTGCACCTGATACCCCAATACTGAGCCACTGCTGCTGTATGTGACCCTATTACTGCACCTGATACCCCAATACTGAGCCGATGCTGCCGTATGTGTCCCTATTACTGCACCTGATACCCCAATGCTGAGCCGATGCTGCCGTATGTGTCCCTATTACTGCACCTGATACCCCAATACTGAGCTGCTGCTGCCATATGTCACCCTATTACTGCACCTGATACCCCAATACTGAGCTGCTGCTGCCATATGTCACCCTATTACTGCCCCTGATAACCCAATACTGAGCCACTGCTGCCATATGTTTCCCTATTACTACACCTGTTGTGTGGTTCTCTGTGCCCTCTAAATTCTAAAGCAACTCTCTACAATATAGCAATGCCAGGTGCAAGTGCCCTAGAAAACAGTGCCCATATTTTGCTCCTAGAAAGTAATATTGCCCTGTGTGCCCCTTTGATAGCCACAGTAACCTGAGTTCCCCTATAACAATAAGTGCCCATTTTACATTTAATAAAGTCCCGAGTCTCCCCCCCTGTACAGCTCCCCTATACACAGCATGATGCTCTCTTATACACAGTATAATGCACCCACACAGTATACTGACTCCTTAGTAGCCCCCAAACTGTTTAATGGCTCCAACAATGTATAATGACCCCCACACTGTAATCTCCATACTGTTTGTTGGCCCCCTAGATAGCCTCCATATACTGCAGCATAATGCACCAAATAGTCCACAATATAGTATAATGCACTCCCCATAGGCAGACTCTATAGCATACAGCAGCCCCCATAGGCAGACCCTGTAATAAGGCAGTACCCCCATAGGCAGACCCTGTAATAAGGCAGTACCCCCATAGTCAGACCCTGTAATGAGGCAGCACCCCTATTGTCAGACCCTGTAATAAGGCAGCACCCCCATAGTCAGACCATGTAATGAGGCAGCACCCCTATTGTCAGACCCTGTAATAAGGCAGCCCCCCCATAGTCAGACCCTGTAATAAGGCAGCACCCCATTGTCAGATCCTGTAATAAGGCAGCACCCCCATAGTCAGACCCTGTAATGAGGCAGCACCCCTATTGTCAGACCCTGTAATAAGGCAGCACCCCCATAGTCAGACCCTGTAATAAGGCAGCACCCCATAGTCAGACCCTGTAATGAGGCAGCACCCCTATTGTCAGACCCTGTAATAAGGCAGCACCCCCATAGTCAGACCCTGTAATAAGGCAGCACCCCCATAGTCAGACCCTGTAATGAGGCAGCACCCCCATAGTCAGACCCTGTAATGAGGCAGCACCCCTATTGTCAGACCCTGTAATGAGGCAGCACCCCCATAGTCAGACCCTGTAATAAGGCAGCACCCCCATAGTCAGACCCTGTAATAAGGCAGCACCCCCATAGTCAGACCCTGTAATAAGGCAGCACCCCATAGTCAGACCCTGTAATGAGGCAGCACCCTATTGTCAGACCCTGTAATAAGGCAGCCCCCCATTGTCAGATCCTGTAATAAGGCAGCACCCCTATTGTCAGACCCTGTAATAAGGCAGCCCCCCATTGTCAGATCCTGTAATAAGGCAGCACCCCATAGTCAGACCCTGTAATAAGGCAGCAGCACCCATTTAAAAAAAAAAATATTCACCTCTCTTCTTCCTGGTTCCTGTGCTGCTCCCGCTGATCTCCTGATAGCGGGCGCCGGGCAGTGACGTCATCGCGCCCACTGTCAGTGTCAGTGACGTCAGATGCCGACACTGACAGGGGGTGATGGGAGAAGGAGCGCAGCGCTCCATCTCTCATCAATGCGATCAGCTGTATCGGCTAAACGCCAGTGCAGCTGATCTTCCGATGATGGCAGGAGGGGCCCACTGCTGGCACAGGCCCCCCGCCTGCTCAGGGGCCCCATAGCGATTCTCCCTGCTCTGCCCCAGAATATGACTGTATGGGCGTGCTGCGCGCTCCAATAGTTACAGTAGCGTAGCCTGCCTGAGACACAATACCATCCACGAGTTTATTTGAAAAACAAAACAAATCTTTATAACACTTAAATCCAATTTGAATAATTTGGAACACGGTGTATAATATTTGCATGAAGCTGAACAGTGGGCCCACCAAGTGAATGTTACTGGTGGGCCCTTGCTATCCCAGTCCTATTTTGGCTGCTACATCCAAAAAATACACAGACGGTAGCTCAAGTTTAAAGTGCACTCCCCAGTTCATCCTCTAGATGGCAGTCAGTTCACACAAAGTAATAGAATATTTATCAGTTCTCCTGATTGTAATTGTGGTCATCAGTCAATGTGAATTATTACTATATTTGTCCATAATTACCATCAGCCAGTAATAGCTTTACTTAAGCTTCCTACAATTAATCCAAGAAGGGAGTAATAAAAAAAAGAAAGGAAAGAAATCAACTTTGGGTAGATGATTTGGTCCTCAAGAGGGACCCGCACCTTCTATTATATCATACATGGGACCCCCCTTCTATTATATCATACATGGGACCCCCCCTTCTATTATATCATACATGGGACCCAACCTTCTATTATATCATACATGGGACCCCCCTTCTATTATATCATACATGGGACCCCCCTTCTATTATATCATACATGGGACCCAACCTTCTATTATATCATACATGGGACCCCCCTTCTATTATATCATACATGGGACCCCCCTTCTATTATATCATACATTGGACCCCCCCTTCTATTATATCATACATGGGACCCCACCTTCTATTATATCATACATGGGACCCCCCTTCTATTATATCATACATGGGACCCCCCTTCTATTATATCATACATTGGACCCCCCCTTCTATTATATCATACATGGGACCCCCCTTCTATTATATCATACATGGGACCCCCCTTCTATTATATCATACATGGGACCCCCCCTTCTATTATATCATACATGGGACCCAACCTTCTATTGTATCATACATTGGACCCCACCTTCTATTATATCATACATGGGACCCCCCTTCTACTATATCATACATGGGACCCCCCTTCTATTATATCATACATGGGACCCAACCTTCTACTATATCATACATGGGACCCCCCTTCTATTATATCATACATGGGACCCCACCTTCTATTATATCATACATGGGCCCCCCTTCTATTATATCATACATGGGACCCTGTTCTATTATATCATACATGGACCCCCCCTTCTATTATATCATACATGGACCCCCCTTCTATTATATCATACATGGGACCCTCCCTTCTATTATATCATACATGGACCCCACCTTCTATTATATCATACATGGGACCCCGTTCTATTATATCATACATGGGACCCCGATTCTATTATATCATACATGGGACCCAACCTTCTATTGTATCATACATGGACCCCACCTTCTATTATATCATACATGGGCCCCCCTTCTATTATATCATACATGGACCCCCCCCTTCTATTATATCATACATGGGACCCCACCTTCTATTATATCATACATGGACCCCCCCCTTCTATTATATCATACATGGACCCCACCTTCTATTATATCATACATGGGACCCCGTTCTATTATATCATACATGGGACCCCGATTCTATTATATCATACATGGGACCCAACCTTCTATTGTATCATACATGGACCCCACCTTCTATTATATCATACATGGGCCCCCCTTCTATTATATCATACATGGACCCCCCTTCTATTATATCATACATGGACCCCACCTTCTATTATATCATACATGGGACCCCGTTCTATTATATCATACATGGACCCCCCTTCTATTATATCATACATGGCCCCCCTTCTATTATATCATACATGGGACCCAACCTTCTATTGTATCATACATTGGACCCCCCTTCTATTATATCATACATAGGCCCCCCTTCTATTATATCATACATGGGCCCCCCCCCTTCTATTATATCATACATGGGACCCAACCTTCTATTGTATCATACATGGGACCCCCCCTTCTATTATATCATACATGGACCCCCCTTCTATTATATCATACATTGGACCCCCCCTTCTATTATATCATACATGGGCCCCCCTTCTATTATATCATACATGGGCCCCCCTTCTATTATATCATACATGGGACCCCACCTTCTATTATATCATACATGGGACCCCCCTTCTACTATATCATACATGGGACCCCCCCTTCTATTATATCATACATGGGCCCCCCCTTCTATTATATCATACATGGGACCCGCACCTTCTATTATATCATACATGGGCCCCCCTTCTATTATATCATACATGGGACCCTGTTCTATTATATCATACATGGACCCCCCCTTCTATTATATCATACATGGACCCTCCCTTCTATTATATCATACATGGGACCCCGTTCTATTATATCATACATGGGACCCGGATTCTATTATATCATACATGGGACCCAACCTTCTATTGTATCATACATGGGACCCAACCTTCTATTATATCATACATGGGACCCAACCTTCTATTGTATCATACATGGACCCCACCTTCTATTATATCATACATGGGACCCCGTTCTATTATATCATACATGGGACCCCGATTCTATTATATCATACATGGGACCCGGATTCTATTATATCATACATGGGACCCGGATTCTATTATATCATACATGGGCCCCCCCCTTCTATTATATCATACATGGGACCCAACCTTCTATTGTATCATACATGGGACCCCCCCTTCTATTATATCATACATGGACCCCCCTTCTATTATATCATACATTGGACCCCCCCTTCTATTATATCATACATGGGACCCCCCTTCTACTATATCATACATGGGACCCACCTTCTATTATATCATACATGGGACCCAACCTTCTATTGTATCATACATGGGACCCCCCCTTCTATTATATCATACATGGACCCCCCTTCTATTATATCATACATTGGACCCCCCCCTTCTATTATATCATACATGGGACCCCCCTTCTACTATATCATACATGGGACCCACCTTCTATTATATCATACATGGGACCCGGATTCTATTATATCATACATGGGCCCCCCCCTTCTATTATATCATACATGGGACCCAACCTTCTATTGTATCATACATGGGACCCCCCTTCTATTATATCATACATTGGACCCCCCCTTCTATTATATCATACATGGGACCCCCCTTCTACTATATCATACATGGGACCCACCTTCTATTATATCATACATGGGACCCAACCTTCTACTATATCATACATGGGACCCCCCTTCTATTATATCATACATGGACCCCACCTTCTATTATATCATACATGGGCCCCCCTTCTACTATATCATACATGGGACCCACCTTCTATTGTATCATACATGGGACCCCCCCTTCTATTATATCATACATGGACCCCCCTTCTATTATATCATACATTGGACCCCCCCTTCTATTATATCATACATGGGACCCCCCTTCTACTATATCATACATGGGACCCACCTTCTATTATATCATACATGGGACCCAACCTTCTACTATATCATACATGGGACCCCCCTTCTATTATATCATACATGGGACCCCACCTTCTATTATATCATACATGGGCCCCCTTCTATTATATCATACATGGGACCCCACCTTCTATTATATCATACATGGGCCCCCTTCTATTATATCATACATGGGATCCTGTTCTATTATATCATACATGGACCCCCCCTTCTATTATATCATACATGGGCCCCCCTTCTATTATATCATACATGGGACCCCCCTTCTATTATATCAAACATGGACCCCCCCTTCTACTATATCATACATGGGACCCCCCTTCTATTATATCATACATGGGACCCAACCTTCTACTATATCATACATGGGACCCCCCTTCTATTATATCATACATGGGACCCCACCTTCTATTATATCATACATGGGCCCCCCTTCTATTATATCATACATGGGACCCTGTTCTATTATATCATACATGGACCCCCCCTTCTATTATATCATACATGGACCCCCCTTCTATTATATCATACATGGGACCCTCCCTTCTATTATATCATACATGGACCCCCCTTCTATTATATCATACATGGGACCCTCCCTTCTATTATATCATACATGGGACCCCGTTCTATTATATCATACATGGGACCCCGATTCTATTATATCATACATGGGACCCAACCTTCTATTGTATCATACATGGACCCCACCTTCTATTATATCATACATGGGCCCCCCTTCTATTATATCATACATGGACCCCCCTTCTATTATATCATACATGGACCCCACCTTCTATTATATCATACATGGGACCCCGTTCTATTATATCATACATGGACCCCCCTTCTATTATATCATACATGGCCCCCCTTCTATTATATCATACATGGGACCCAACCTTCTATTGTATCATACATTGGACCCCCCTTCTATTATATCATACATAGGCCCCCCTTCTATTATATCATACATGGGCCCCCCCCCTTCTATTATATCATACATGGGACCCAACCTTCTATTGTATCATACATGGGACCCCCCCTTCTATTATATCATACATGGACCCCCCTTCTATTATATCATACATTGGACCCCCCCTTCTATTATATCATACATGGGCCCCCCTTCTATTATATCATACATGGGCCCCCCTTCTATTATATCATACATGGGACCCCACCTTCTATTATATCATACATGGGACCCCCCTTCTACTATATCATACATGGGACCCCCCTTCTATTATATCATACATGGGACCCCCCTTCTATTATATCATACATGGGACCCGCACCTTCTATTATATCATACATGGGCCCCCCTTCTATTATATCATACATGGGACCCTGTTCTATTATATCATACATGGACCCCCTCTTCTATTATATCATACATGGGACCCCGTTCTATTATATCATACATGGGACCCGGATTCTATTATATCATACATGGGACCCAACCTTCTATTGTATCATACATGGGACCCAACCTTCTATTATATCATACATGGGACCCAACCTTCTATTGTATCATACATGGACCCCACCTTCTATTATATCATACATGGGACCCCGTTCTATTATATCATACATGGGACCCCGATTCTATTATATCATACATGGGACCCGGATTCTATTATATCATACATGGGACCCGGATTCTATTATATCATACATGGGCCCCCCCCTTCTATTATATCATACATGGGACCCAACCTTCTATTGTATCATACATGGGACCCCCCCTTCTATTATATCATACATGGACCCCCCTTCTATTATATCATACATTGGACCCCCCCTTCTATTATATCATACATGGGACCCCCCTTCTACTATATCATACATGGGACCCACCTTCTATTATATCATACATGGGACCCCCCTTCTATTATATCATACATGGGACCCGCACCTTCTATTATATCATACATGGGCCCCCCTTCTATTATATCATACATGGGACCCTGTTCTATTATATCATACATGGACCCCCCCTTCTATTATATCATACATGGACCCTCCCTTCTATTATATCATACATGGGACCCCGTTCTATTATATCATACATGGGACCCCGTTCTATTATATCATACATGGGACCCGGATTCTATTATATCATACATGGGACCCAACCTTCTATTGTATCATACATGGGACCCAACCTTCTATTATATCATACATGGGACCCAACCTTCTATTGTATCATACATGGACCCCACCTTCTATTATATCATACATGGGACCCGGATTCTATTATATCATACATGGGACCCAACCTTCTATTGTATCATACATGGGCCCCCCCCTTCTATTATATCATACATGGGACCCAACCTTCTATTGTATCATACATGGGACCCCCCCTTCTATTATATCATACATGGACCCCCCTTCTATTATATCATACATTGGACCCCCCCCTTCTATTATATCATACATGGGAGCCCCCTTCTACTATATCATACATGGGACCCCCCTTCTATTATATCATACATGGGACCCCCCTTCTATTATATCATACATGGGACCCGCACCTTCTATTATATCATACATGGGCCCCCCTTCTATTATATCATACATGGGACCCTGTTCTATTATATCATACATGGACCCCCCCTTCTATTATATCATACATGGACCCTCCCTTCTATTATATCATACATGGGACCCCGTTCTATTATATCATACATGGGACCCCGTTCTATTATATCATACATGGGACCCAACCTTCTATTGTATCATACATGGACCCCACCTTCTATTATATCATACATGGGCCCCCCTTCTATTATATCATACATGGGCCCCCCTTCTATTATATCATACATGGACCCCCCTTCTATTATATCATACATGGACCCCACCTTCTATTATATCATACATGGGACCCCGTTCTATTATATCATACATGGACCCCCCTTCTATTATATCATACATGGACCCCCCTTCTATTATATCATACATGGGACCCAACCTTCTATTGTATCATACATTGGACCCCCCTTCTATTATATCATACATAGGCCCCCCTTCTATTATATCATACATGGGACCCCCCCTTCTATTATATCATACATGGGACCCAACCTTCTATTGTATCATACATTAGACCCCCCCTTCTATTATATCATACATGGGCCCCCCTTCTATTATATCATACATGGGCCCCCCTTCTATTATATCATACATGGGACCCCACCTTCTATTATATCATACATGGGACCCCCCTTCTACTATATCATACATGGGACCCCCCTTCTATTATATCATACATGGGACCCCCCTTCTATTATATCATACATGGGACCCGCACCTTCTATTATATCATACATGGGCCCCCCTTCTATTATATCATACATGGGACCCTGTTCTATTATATCATACATGGACCCCCCCTTCTATTATATCATACATGGACCCTCCCTTCTATTATATCATACATGGGACCCTGTTCTATTATATCATACATGGGACCCAACCTTCTATTGTATCATACATGGACCCCACCTTCTATTATATCATACATGGGACCCCGTTCTATTATATCATACATGGGACCCCGATTCTATTATATCATACATGGACCCTCCCTTCTATTATATCATACATGGGACCCCGTTCTATTATATCATACATGGGACCCCGATTCTATTATATCATACATGGGACCCAACCTTCTTTTGTATCATACATGGACCCCCCTTCTATTGTATCATACATGGACCCCACCTTCTATTATATCATACATGGGCCCCCCTTCTATTATATCATACATGGGCCCCCCTTCTATTATATCATACATGGGACCCCACCTTCTATTATATCATACATGGGACCCCGTTCTATTATATCATACATGGACCCCCCTTCTATTATATCATACATGGGACCCCCCTTCTACTATATCATACATGGGACCCCCCCCTTCTATTATATCATACATGGACCGCACCTTCTATTATATCATACATGGGACCCCGTTCTATTATATCATACATGGGACCCCGATTCTATTATATCATACATGGGACCCCCCTTCTATTATATCATACATGGGACCCAACCTTCTTTTGTATCATACATGGACCCCCCTTCTATTGTATCATACATGGACCCCACCTTCTATTATATCATACATGGGCCCCCCTTCTATTATATCATACATGGGCCCCCCTTCTATTATATCATACATGGGACCCCACCTTCTATTATATCATACATGGGACCCCGTTCTATTATATCATACATGGACCCCCCTTCTATTATATCATACATGGGACCCCCCTTCTACTATATCATACATGGGACCCCCCCCTTCTATTATATCATACATGGACCGCACCTTCTATTATATCATACATGGGACCCCGTTCTATTATATCATACATGGGACCCCGATTCTATTATATCATACATGGGACCCCGATTCTATTATATCATACATGGGACCCCGATTCTATTATATCATACATGGACCGCACCTTCTACTATATCATACATGGACCCCCCTTCTATTATATCATACATGGGACCCCGTTCTATTATATCATACATGGGACCCCGATTCTATTATATCATACATGGGACCCCCCTTCTATTGTATCATACATGGGACCCCCCCTTCTATTGTATCATACATGGGACCCCCCTTCTATTGTATCATACATGGGACCCCCCTTCTATTATATCATACATGGGACCCCCCTTCTATTATATCATACATGGACCCCACCTTCTATTATATCATACATGGGACCCCCCCTTCTATTATATCATACATGGGACCCCCCTTCTATTATATCATACATGGGACCCCCCCTTCTATTGTATCATACATGGGACCCCACCTTCTATTATATCATACATGGACCCCACCTTCTATTATATCATACATGGACCCCCCTTCTATTGTATCATACATGGACCCCACCTTCTATTATATCATACATGGGACCCCCCTTCTATTGTATCATACATGGACCCCACCTTCTATTATATCATACATGGGACCCCCCTTCTATTATATCATACATGGACCCCACCTTCTATTATATCATACATGGGACCCCCCCTTCTATTATATCATACATGGACCCCCTTTCTATTATATCATACATGGGACCCCCCCTTCTATTATATCATACATGGACCCCCCTTCTATTATATCATACATGGGACCCCCCCTTCTATTATATCATACATGGACCCCCCTTCTATTGTATCATACATGGGACCCCCCTTCTTCTATATCATACATGGGACCCCCCTTCTACTATATCATACATGGGACACATAAGCAATGGATCATTCATTATAGTCATTATCTCTATGTCTGAGTCTCGATACACGGAATCCTTTTTGAGATTTTAGTGAATTATTGTCTGCCATTATATCACTCACATTTTATTTTTGGGTGGGCAATCCATATTTAGAGACGCATTTGATCTGATTTCTGGGTTGTGGCTGCCGATCATGCAATGGGCGTCTGGGACTTCTACCGCACTGAGATTTAACATGCACAACTGAATAAGGTAAGCAGCCCAGCTATTGCTCTCTGTTAGCAACCAAGTCCCAATGAGGTAGTGTCCTACTTTTTCTTTCCCATAGCGCTTGTACATTCATTATAAGGGTGCTTTGCCTATCATGCCGTGGAAGATGCCCCATAACAAAGGCTGTACTACTGGTTGTCTGAGATCACAGCCATCCTCGATGTGATCCTCTCCAACAGCTCTGCAAAATGTACCACTTATTTATTTATTTGACTCCTTTTATATAGCACCATTAATTCCTCACCACTTTATACACATCATCATCGCTGTCCCCGTTGGGGCTCACAATCTACATTCCCTATCAGTATGGTCTTTGGAATGTGGGAGGAAACCGGAGTGCCTGGAGGAAACCCAGCAAACACGGGGAGAACATACAAACTCCTTGCAGATGTTGTCCTTGGTGGGATTTAAACCCAGGACCCCAGCGCTGCAATGCTAACCACTGAGCCACCGTGCTGCCCTGTATTATGCCTCTATTGAGATGAATGAATGCCCACTACCCTTCTAAGTCAAGAAAACATCTGTATAAAGGAACTCTATATTTCCGATTTTCTTTAAATATACATTCATTTTTGCCCCAAATTTGGCAGATACATAAATCAGGCACTTTGGAAGGTTGTAGACCGGGTTTCAGCTCTCTAGAAACTACTGTTCTCAACATAATTCACCTCCCCTAAAAAAAATGGAATACAAAAGCAAATATTAATTTACAGCTAAATTTCAAAATTTGGTGGATACATAAATCAGGCACTCCGGAAGGTTTTATAATAGGTTTCAGCTCTCTAGAACCCACTGTTCTAAAAAAGAAAAAAACAATACAAAAGAAAAGCGTAAATTACAGCCAGACGACTGCACCAATCTGCCCCAATGTTACCACATAGGTAAATCAGGCCCTTCGGAAGGTTTCAGATTGGGATTCAGCTCTCTGGGAGTTACAAAAAACTAAGACCTATCGTCCTCCATATATTTGCAAAAAGACATAATACAATATAGCAAATTTAATTTTAATTTAAACCTCTGATTACTGTTAGAACATCAAATTTCTCTGCATTTCTGCAACCTCACAATTACTCCTAGCCCCATTCATGGGAATAGACACCGAAAATGAGGTCAAATACCAAATTCAGTGATGAATGGCTGCTACAGATGGATGATGGCTGGCTGCTACAGATGGATGATGGCTGGCTGCTACAGATGGATGATGACTGGCTGCTACAGATGGATGATGAATGGCTGCTACAGATGGATGATGGCTGGCTGCTACAGATGGATGAGGAATGGCTGCTACAGATGGATGATGGCTGGCTGCTACAGATGGATGAGGAATGGCTGCTACAGATGGATGATGGCTGGCTGCTACAGATGGATGATGGCTGGCTGCTACAGATGGATGATGACTGGCTGCTACAGATGGATGATGAATGGCTGCTACAGATGGATGATGGCTGGCTGCTACAGATGGATGAGGACTGGCTGCTACAGATGGATGATGGCTGGCTGCTACAGATGGATGAGGAATGGCTGCTACAGATGGATGATGACTGGCTGCTACAGATGGATGAGGACTGGCTGCTACAGATGGATGATGGCTGGCTGCTACAGATGGATGAGGAATGGCTGCTACAGATGGATGATGGCTGGCTGCTACAGATGGATGAGGAATGGCTGCTACAGATGGATGATGGCTGGCTGCTACAGATGGATGAGGAATGGCTGCTACAGATGGATGATGACTGGCTGCTACAGATGGATGAGGAATGGCTGCTACAGATGGATGATGAATGGCTGCTACAGATGGATGAGGAATGGCTGCTACAGATGGATGATGACTACTACAGATGGATTAATGGCTGCTACAGATGGATGAGAAATGGCTGCTACAGATGGATGATGACTGGCTGCTACAGATGGATGAATGGCTGCTACAGATGGATGATGAATGGCTGCTACACATGGATGAATGGCTGCTACAGATGGATGAGGAATGGATGCTACAGATGGATGATGAATGGCTGTTACAGATGGATGATGAATGGCTGCTACAGATGAATGATGGCTGCTACAGATGGATGATGGCTGCTACAGATGGATGATGAATGGCTGCTACAGATGGATGATGACTGGCTGCTACAGATGGATGAATGGCTGCTACAGATGGATGATGAATGGCTGCTACACATGGATGAATGGCTGCTACAGATGGATGAGGAATGGATGCTACAAATGGATGAATATGAAACACATAGGGTTAGTTAGGATGAAAGCTGTCCATATTATTAGGCTTAAATGCCCAGACATACAACCAACATACAGAGGGTTCCAAGTCACTGGCCACCTACATTTATTGCATTCTTCAAGGCTCCACGCTACTTGCAGCTGTTGCAAGTCTTACATAGGGAAACACGGAGTCTGTAGCCATCTTAACCAATGTTTTACCAAAGATTGTAGTGGAGCACTAACCTAATATATACCTTATAGTTATAGGAAGATAGTTCTCACTGGACTCCTTACAGAACGGACTGTGGTCTATGCTGTGGTCCGATCTCCAAATCTGGTACATATATAACTGACATACTGAAAAGCTTTACCTGAAGATGGCACCACATGAGCACCATGGAAACATGTGCAACTGATTCTTTTGATTAAGAAAGACATTTTGGCGTTCTTAAAAATGCAAGCTTGGCACAGCAATCCAATAATACATGTGGTAGAAGGAAAGCGCAATGGAATATAGCAATCCTAATCCGATAGGCATCTTAGAAAGCCAAAGCATGGGTTGTCATGCTCCACTTCACCCGTGACTTCTAGTAATGGTTGATAAGGTTTTGAGCCTCCGATTCATGTGAGCGATGATAATAATCTCTGTACTGAATATGTGGGCACTACATGAGCAATGGGAAATAATCAGCATGGAGGCCAGCTTTCTAGGTTTACTTTTGCAGAGATGAATCATTGTGTCATTGGATGAATACGATGTTCAAAAAAGTAAAACATTACTTTTATTAAAAACTTTGGATTTAGTATAATTAGATATGAACTTGATTTCTTTTAGTCCAGTGTGGGATCCATTAATTTATACACTTCATCTCGGGTGAGTTCTCCATCCTTCTTTATGGGCAACCAAAGTATTACCAGATAAATCCTGCTAAGGGCAGGTGCAGACGAGCGTAGATTCTCTCACCGGCCAATTATGCAAACGACACTCCGATCAATCTCTGAGTAGACTTTGATCAAAGTGTGATCCAATTGTTTCGAATGAGAAGATGGAGGAAAAAAAATCTCCATCTTCATCATAGTGTGAGACCGTGAAATCGGACCGGACTCAGATGTCATCTATGCGCTGGCCGATGTTTTCCACAAACTCATTGACTTACATGGCTGAGTGTGATTCGAATAGCGGATCATACTAGGGCATGCATCGATTTTTTGGACATCCCCAAAGAATAACCTTGGTCCAAAAACACACTCGGACCGAACATACACTAGTGTGCACCTCCCCTAAAGGAAAGCAACAGAACCCGTCCTACACATTTTGTAGGTAACTTGCAGAGCCGGGTTCCCATTTCTGTTGAGTCCTGCCAGTTGTGTTGTGCCTGAGCTTGATACAACTGATGACAAAGTCTTGCACATTTTGCATCGGTCCAGCGGTTGCGGCCAGATTAAAAAATGCTGCAAGCCGAGACCCTTCTTGAGCCAGTCTAATGGCATGGAAAGATCCCATCAAAATTTTAGGTGATCAATTCTGATATCAGTTTCGCCTAACCGGTGAGAAGAAACAATGTATGGCCAAAAGAATAAGAAAGATGCCGATAGGAGATCATGGCCTACCTTTATGCACAGTGCAAGGTGCAACGAGCCATGGGCCGATTACATCCGTATAACTTAGATATAATACTGAAAAGCGCTCATGCATAATGAATGTTTGCACATTACAATATGAGCCAGACAGGACCCGATGAGGTCTACCTTACCTTGAAGCCAAGTCCTGGAGGCGCCGGTATCTCTGCGTACTGGCATGGTGGCAGATCAACAATAACGATGCCCAGCGTACAGACTAGTTACAACTCGTAATGAACAGCTGCACACCTAAAAGCCAGCTCCCCCCGAAACCACAAACCATTATTTAAGATACTTCTTCATTTTCACTAATAGGAGAAATTACCATGAGTTATCATTAGATACATTGAGTGATCTGTTCCTCTTAAATGGTCACTGTCGTTTCAACAAACGTTGCAAAAATCAATCATAGCATATTAAGAATATAAGAAACTTTATAATATGTCTTATCAGGGTAATCTGCTTCTTCTTTCTATTCATATGAGACACTTTCCCTCCCTTCCTTTGCCACCTAAACTCATAATCCACTCTCAAAAGCAGCTCATATCCATTTTGGGCAAAGCAGGACGGACTGTCAGCTGTTGTGAATTCTGTGGTCAAGCTCCCTCCTGTGGTCATGAGTGGTACTTCGGCTGGTTCTGTCCATGAGCTTCCTCTGGTGGATGTGAGTGGGGCTGCGGCTTCTGAGTTTCCTTCCTCAGGTGACGAGGTTAAGTCGTTAGGTGCTGCTCTATTTAACTCCACCTAGTTCTTTGTTCCTGGCCTCCAGTCAATGTTCCAGTATTGGTCTTGCTCTCTCCTGGATCGTTCTTGTGACCTGTCTTCCCTGCATAAGCTAAGTTCTGCTTGTGTTACTTTTGTTTGCTATTTTTTCTGTCCAGCTTGCTATATTGGTTTGTCTTGCTTGCTGGAAGCTCTGGGACGCAGAGGGAGCACCTCCGTACCGTTATTCGGTGCGGAGGGTCTTTTTGCACCCTCTGCGTGGTTGTTTGTAGGATTTTGTGCTGACCGCAAAGCTATCTTTCCTATCCTCGGTCTATTCAGTAAGTCGGGCCTCACTTTGCTAAAATCTATTTCATCTCTGTGTTTGTATTTTCATCTTTACTCACAGTCATTATATGTGGGGGGCTGCCTTTTCCTTTGGGGAATTTCTCTGAGGCAAGGTAGGCTTATTTTTCTATCTTCAGGGCTAGCTAGTTTCTCAGGCTGTGCCGAGGCGCCTAGGTCTGGTCAGGAGCGCTCCACGGCTACCTCTAGTGTGGTGTGATAGGATTAGGGATTGCGGTGAGCAGAGTTCCCACGTCTCAGAGCTCGTCCTATGTTATTAGTAACTATCAGGTCACTTTGTGTGCTCTTAACCACCAGGTCCATTGTGGTTCTGAATCACCAGTTCATAACAGTCAGCACACTGAGGAGTCAGGTTACACCTCCTTTTGTATTCTATGGAGAGGGGAAGAGTGAGGAGCACTCAGCACAGTGGGAGACCAGGCAGACCAAGCTGCAGCTTCAAACAGCTGTTCTACCTCACTACAGAGCTGGATTCACAGTCACATAGCTCAGTACTGCTGTTGCTGCCTCTGGATGTTTCCTGTATATGGGAAACAACATGGCAGCTAGTCTTAACCCACTAATTCAGGGACAACTGTAAGTTGGAGATGGAGCCTGCAAAGTGAAAAACTGGAAAATAAATGCAGATTGCAAGTCATCTGATGTCCAAAAATGGTGCCATTCCTCATTAAAACAGACAGAAGAGATTATTCTGAAAACTTACCTGAAACGACAGGTCCACTATATCTCGTTATATTATTTTTTACGCAGCTTTCAAACATTATTTTCATTTCCACTCGTCCCGCAGGAAAAAGCAATACTGACCATGTGAGCAACTGTATTAAGCCTCCTTCACACATCCATGTCTCCAGTACAAGTGGTATCCGTTTTATAGTGATACCCCTTGTAATCCGTGGTAAAGGGCTGCGGAATATGTTGGCGCTATATAAATAAAAATTGTTATTATTATATATTATGGTACTGTTCATGTCTACATTTTTACACAAACCTTGTGTCTGTTGCACAACACATGGACAGAGGTCTGTTTTTTTTCCGGCAGCTTGGGTGACAAAAGCCAATATAAGTCTGTGAAAAGCACGCACAGCACACGGATGGCATGCGTGAATCTTCCATGTGCCGTCCATGTTTAACATTGCAAAGTTTAGGAGAAGCTTTGTAAATTCTTTCTTAATTTATCCATGCAGGGAAAAATGATGACTAGGAATGAGCGGACCCATGGAAGTTCGGGTTCTGGTACCTGATCCCAACTTTAGTCCAAAGTTTGGTTTGGATACCAGAACTTGAACCTGAACTCGAGCCCCATTGAAAACAATGGGGATTCCAACTTTGGAGCTGGAAAATATCTCTCTCATCTTTACTGATGACACTGATGATAAAACGTGACACACGTAACGACACACTGATGACACCGGTGCCACTTCTTTATGTGCATGTTTTACACGGATGTGTGAATGAAGCCTTAGGACACTTTTATATGACACGTCCAGTAAAATGTACATTCTAGATTCCACCACCTGCTAAATGCCATTAATGTTCAATCTTTGTAAAGTTGCCAGCAATCAGCTTAACACACTTTATACCAGTGGCGTAGGAAGGGGGGTGCGGGCCACCCGGGCGGCACAATGCGGGGGGCGGGTCACCGGGCCGCGGCTGGCGCTGCAGGAGGAGGAAAAAAAAAAAAAACGTGGGCCCTTTAAATCTTCGGGCGGCGCCCCCCCGTCCCCGGTGACAGCGCTAATACTCACCTCTCCTAATTCCTGCGGCTGCGTGGTAGCTGCAGCATCTTCAGCGCCCTCTTACTCTGCGATGTCTCAGGGCAGAGGGTGCGATGACATCATCACTGCGCGCTCAGCCCCTGTCCTGAGCATTGCAGAGCCTGAGAGACGCTGAGTGCACCGGACCTGCCCTGGGAACGGGAGAGGTGAGGATTTTACTTTTTTTTTTCTTTATGTCTGACTCTGTCTGTCTGGGGGCAATGCTGGAGACCCTGGGGCAGATTTCTGGACACACTGGGGCAGATTTCTGGACACACTGGGGCAATGCTGGACACTGGGGCAGATTGCTGGACACGCTGGGGCAATGCTGGACACTGGGGCAGATTGCTGGACACACTGGGGCAATGCTAGACACACTGGGGCAATGCTGGAGACCCTGGGGCATATTGCTGGGCACAGTGGGGCAGATTGCTGGACACACTGGGGCAATGCTGTAGACCCTGGGGCAGATTGCTGGACACACTGGGGCAGATTGCTGGACACACTGGGGCAGATTGCTAGACCCACCTGGGGCAGATTGCTGGACACACCTGGGGCAGATTGCTGGACACACCTGGGGCAGATTGCTGGACACACCTGGGGCAGATTGCTGGACACCCTGGGGCAGATTGCTGGACGCCCTGGGGCAGATTGCTGGACACCCTGGGGCATATTGCTGGACACACTGGGGCAATGCTGGACACACTGGGGCAGATTGCTGGACACACTGGGGGCAGTGTTATGACCTGGTGGTTAGGAGCACCCGGCACGACCTGATAGTTAAACTCACGCAGGACAAGCTCTGGGATGTGGGAGCTCTGCTGACCGCAGGCCCTAATCCTATCAAGCACACTAGAAATAGCCGTGGAGCGTTCCTGACACTCCCTAGACGCCTCTTCACAGCCTAAGAGCTAGCTAGCCCTAGAGATAGAAAATAAAGCCTACCTTGCCTCAGAGAAATTCCCCAAAGGAAAAGGCAGCCCCCCACATATATTGACTGTGAGTAAAGATGAAAGTCACAAACGCAGAAATGAAACAGGTTTCAGCAAAGGGAGGCCAGACTTACTAAACAGACAGAGGATAGGAAAGGTATCTTTGCGGTCAGCACAAAAAACTACAAAAGACCACACAGAGTGTGCAAAAAGACCTCCGCACCGACTCACGGTGCGGAGGTGCCACTCTGCATCCCAGAGCTTCCAGCTAGCAAGACAAAATCATGATAACCAGCTGGACAAGGAAACAATGAACAAATAATAACTATCAGGAACTTAGCTTCTGCTGGAGAAGACAGGTCACCAGAAAGATCCAAGAGCGAACTGAACCAATGCAGGAACATTGACAGCTGGCATGGAGTAACGATCTGAGTGGAGTTAAATAGAGCAGCCAACCAAAGGATAAACCACGTCACCTGTGTAAGGAACCTCAGAAGCAGCAGCTTAACTCACAGCCACCAGAGGGAGCCCATAGACAGAACTCGCCGAAGTACCACTCACGACCACAGGAGGGAGTTCGACACAGAATTCACAACAGGGCAGTGCTGGACATACTGGGGCAGATTGCTCGACACACTGGGGGTAATATGCTGGACACACTGGGGCAGATTGCTGGACAACCTGGGGGTAATATGCTGGACACACTGGGGGTAATATGCTGGACACATTGGGGCAGATTGCTGGACACACTGGGGCAGATTGCTGGACACACTGTCTGGGGGCAATGCTGGACACACTGGGACAGATTGCTGGACACTGGGGCAATATGCTGGACATACTGGGGCAGGTTGCTGGACACACTGGGGGTAATATGCTGGACACACTGGGGCAGATTGCTGAACACACTGTCTGGGGGCAATGCTGGACACACTGGGGCAATGCTGGACACTGGGGCAGATTGCTGGACACACTGTGGGCAATGCTGGACAATTGGACATACTGGGGCAGATTGCTGGACATACTGGGGCAGATTGCTGGACACACTGGGGGTAATATGCTGGACACACTGGGGCAGATTGCTGGACACACTGTCTGGGGGCAATGCTGGACACACTGGGGCAGATTGCTGGACACTGGGGCAATATGCTGGACATACTGGGGCAGGTTGCTGGACACACTGGGGGTAATATGCTGGACACACTGGGGGCAGGACTTGAGGTATGGGCAGAATGTAGATACGGGGCATGATTGGAGACACGGGGCAGAATGAAAGACATGGGGCAGGATTGGATCATGGGGCAGGATGGATACGATGGAGACTGATGGGGCAGGATGGGGAGATCATATGGGGTAGAATGGATACTCATGAGGGCAGGATGCGAGAACATATGGCTGGAGCCAGGAATGAGATAAACGGGGCCAGGGTGGGGAATAGTATTACCATAGGGGCTAATTAAGGGATATTATTACTGCAGTGATGTATTTATTTTATTTTTTGAGTATACTGTTTTAAATGAGGGGGCAGGCCTGTTACTGTGTAGAGTGACACTATATCACCTTTTTTTCTTCATGTGGTGTAATGTAGAAGTTGTTAAAAATTAAGTAATGTGTTCTGCAAGCTGTTGTGAATTCTGCTCTTGGGTTCCCTCCAGTGGTTGTAGCTGGGAATGCAGTTGTCTCTGAGTCACAGTCCTGGCCAGGTGTATCTGCTAATTGCTGTTCTGACTGGGATATTTAAGTGTGCAGGATTCATTAGCCCTTTCCAGTTGTCAATGTTTCTCTGGAAGTGTTGGATCTCAGCCTGGCCTCTCCTGCTTATCTGCCAGTTCAGCAAAGATAAGTCTTTGTTTCTTTTCCTGTGGCACACATGCAGTGTGCTTATTTTCAGTACTATTCGTTTGTTTTTTCTTTTGTACAGATTAGACTGTGTTTGTGTTTTCTCAGTCTGATTGGTTTCACTGGAGTTGCAGATATACGCTCCTACATCTTAAGTTAGATGTAGGAGTTTTTTTGTATATTCCGCTGTGGTTTTTTTGAAGGGTTTTAATAATGACCGCACAGAACTCTGTCCTATCTTGTCCTATCTAGCTAGAGTGGCCTCCTGTGCTAAATCCTGTTTTTTCTGCCTGTGTATGTTTTTTCCTCTCCGACTCACCGCCAATATTTGTGTGGGGCTGTCTATCCTTTGGGGATTTTCTCTGAGGCAAGACAGTATTCCAATTTCCATCTTTAGGGATATTTAGTCCTCCAGCTGTGACGAGGTGTCTAGTTGTGTTAGGTACACTCCACGGCTACTTCTAGTTGCGGTGTTAAGTTTAGGTTTGCGGTCAGTATAGTGGCCACTTTCTCCAGTGAAAGTTCTCATGCAACTCCAAGGTCACCGGATCATAACAGTACAACTGGCCAATAATGAGTTAAATGCATCTCAGAAGAAGGGAAGAAAGGTCTTGAGCTATTTTTTTTTCTGCAGTCTACTTTGTCTACTCCTCCCTCTTAATCCCTGGGTGACTGAAGAGCCTTGTGCTAGCATGAATGTTCAGGAATTAGCTTCTCATGTAGACCAGCTTGCTGCTAGAGTACAGGGTACTTCTGATTACATTGTTCAGACTCCTGTTTTAGAACCGAAGATTCCTACTCCTGATTTGTTTTTTGGTGACAGGTCCAAATTTTTGAGTTTTAAAAACAACTGTAAACTGTTTTTTGCTTTGAGACCTCGATCCTCTGGTGATTCCATTCAACGGGTTAAAATCATCATCTCCCTGCTGCGTGGTGATCCACAGGATTGGGCATTTTCCCTGGAATCTGGGGATCCTGCTTTGCTTAATGTAGACTCCTTCTTTCAGGCGTTAGGATTACTGTATGATGAACCTAATTCGGTGGATCAAGCTGAGAAGACCTTGTTGGCCCTGTCTCAGTGGCAAGAGGCGGCTGAATTGTATTGTCAGAAATTCAGAAAATGGTCTGTGTTGACTAAATGGAATAATTATGTCTTGGCGGCAATTTTCAGAAAGGGTCTTTCTGAATCCGTTAAAGATGTTATGGTGGGGTTTCCCACACCCTCCAATCTGAGCGATTCTATGTCTCTGGCCATTCAGATTGACCGGCGCTTGCGGGAGCGCAGAACAGTGCACGCTATGGTGTTATTCTCAGAGCATATTCCTGAGCCTATGCAGTGTGATAGGATTCTGTCTAAAACAGAACGACAAGGTTTCAGACGTCTCAATAGGTTGTGTTATTATTGTGGCGACGCTTCTCATGTCATTTCTGTCTGCCCTAAGCGGACAAAGAGGATCGCCAGTTCAATTACCATCAGTACTGTACAACCTAAATTTCTGTTATCTGTGTCCTTGATCTGTTCATTGTCGTCATTTTTTGTCATGGCGTTTGTGGATTCAGGCGCTGCCTTGAATTTAATGGACTTTTGACTTTGCTAGGCGTTGTGGTTTTCCCTTGCAGCCTTTGCAGAACCCTATTCTTTTAAGGGGCATTGATGCTACACCCTTGGCTAAAAATAAACCCCAGTTTTGGACACAGGTGACCATGCGCATGGTGCCAGTCCATCAGGAAGATTGTCGATTTCTGGTGTTGCATAATTTGCATGATGCTATCGTGCTGGGTTTTCCCTGGTTACAAGTACATAATCCTGTTTTGGATTGGAAATCCAGGTCTGTGACTAGTTGGGGTTGTCAGGGGGTTCATAATGATGTTCCTCTGATGTCTATCGCCCCTTCTCCCTCTTCGGAAATTCCGGAGTTTTTGTCTGATTTTCAGGATGTATTCGATGAGCCCAAGTCCAGTTTCCTTCCACCGCATCGGGACTGCGATTGTGCTATTGACTTGATTCCAGGCTGTAAGTTTCCTAAGGGCCGAATTTTCAACCTGTCTGTACCTGAACATGCCGGAGCTATATTAAGGAGTCTTTGGAGAAAGGGCATATTCGGCCATCTTCTTCACTGTTGGGAGCGGGGTTCTTTTTTGTTGCTAAAAAAGATGGTTCCTTAAGACCCTGTATTGATTATCGCCTCTTGAATAAGATCACGGTCAAGTTTCAATATCCTTTACCTCTGCTTTCCGATTTGTTTGCTAGGATTAAGGGAGCTAGTTGGTTTACTAAGATTGACCTTCGGGGGGCTTATAATCTTGTTCGTATTAAGCAGGGTGATGAATGGAAAACTGCGTTTAACACGCCCGAAGGCCATTTTGAATACCTTGTGATGCCATTCGGACTCTCTAATGCTCCATCTGTTTTTCAGTCCTTCATGCATGATATCTTCCGGGATTATCTTGATAAATTCTTGATTGTATATTTGGACAATATTTTGATTTTTTCCGATGATTGGGAGTCTCATGTGCAGCAGGTCAGGATGGTATTTCAGATCCTTCGTGACAATGCCTTGTTTGTAAAAGGGTCTAAGTGTCTTTTTGGGGTGCAGAAGGTTTCCTTTTTGGGCTTTATTTTTTCTCCCTCATCTATAGAGATGGATCCTGTTAAGGTTCAGGCCATTCATGATTGGATTCAGCCCACATCCGTGAAGAGCCTTCAGAAATTTTGGGGTTTTGCTAATTTTTATCGCCGTTTCATTGCTAATTTTTCCAGCATGGTTAAACTCTTGACTGATTTGACGAAGAAAGGTGCTGATGTGGTGAATTAGTCCCCTGCGGCTGTCTCTGCCTTTCAGGAACTTAAACGTCGTTTTACTTCTGCTCTAGTGTTGCGTAAACCGGATGTTTCTCTTCCGTTTCAGGTTGAGGTTGACGCTTCTGAGATTGGGGCAGGGGCTGTTTTGTCTCAGAGGGATCCTGTTGGTTCCTTAATGAAACCGTGAGCCTTCTTTTCCCGTAAGTTTTCGCCTGCTGAACGCAATTATGATGTCGGCAATTGGGAGTTGTTGGCTATGAAGTGGGCGTTTGAGGAGTGGCGACATTGGCTTGAGGGAGCTAAGCACCGTATTGTGGTCTTGACCGATGATAATAGTCTGATTTACCTCGAGTCTGCCAAACGGTTGAATCCTAGACAGGCTCGATGGTCCTTGTTTTTTTCTTGTTTTGATTTCGTGGTCTCGTACCTTCCGGGTTCTAAAAATATTAAGGCTGATGCCCTCTCTAGGAGTTTTTTGCCTGATTCTCCTGAGGTCTTGGAACCGGTCGCTATTCTGAAAGAAGGGGTGGTCCTTTCTGCCATTTCTCCTGATTTACGACGGGTTCTTCAGGAATTTCAGGCTGAAAAACCTGACCGTTGTCCTGTGGGGAAACTGTTTGTTCCTGACAGATAGACTAGTAGAGTTATTTCTGAGGTTCACTGTTCCGTGTTGGCTGGTCATCCTGGCATTTTTGGTACCAGAGACTTAGTTGGTAGGTCCTTTTGGTGGCCTTCTTTGTCGCGTGATGTGCGTTCTTTTGTGCAGTCCTGTGGGACTTGTGCGCAGGCCAAGCCTTGTTGCTCCCGTGCTAGTGGGTTGCTTTTGCCATTGCCGGTCCCTGAGAGGCCCTGGACGCATATTTCTATGGATTTTACTGTATTTCCGATCTTCCTGTTTCCCAGAGGATGTCGGTTATCTGGGTTGTTTGTGACCGATTCTCTAAGATGGTTCATTTGGTGCCTTTGCCTAAATTGCCTTCTTCTTCTGATTTGGTTCCATTGTTTTTTCAGCATGTGGTCCGTTTGCATGGTATTCCGGAGAATATTGTGTCCGACAGAGGCTCCCAGTTTGTTTCTAGGTTTTGGCGGGCCTTTTGTGCCAAGCTGGGCATTGATTTGTCTTTTTCTTCTGCATTTCATCCTCAGACAAACGGCCAGACCGAGCGAACTAATCAGACTTTGGAGACTTATTTGAGATGCTTTGTGCCTGCTGATCAGGATGATTGGGTGGCTTTTTTGCCATTGGCTGAGTTTGCCTTTAATAATCGGGCTAGTTCGGCTACTTTGGTTTCGCCTTTCTTTTGTAATTTTGGTTTTCATCCTCGTTTTTCTTCTGGGCAGATTGAGCCTTCTGACTGTCCTGGTTTGGATTCTGTGGTTGACAGGTTGCAACAGATTTGGGCTTATGTGGTGGACAATTTGGTGTTGTCCCAGGAGGAGGCTGAGCGTTTTGCTAACCGTCGTCGGTGTGTTGGTTCCCGGCTTCGGGTTGGGGATCTGGTCTGGTTGTCTTCCCGTCATGTTCCTATGAAGGTTTCTTCTCCTAAGTTTAAGCCTCAGTTTATTGGTCCTGATAGGATTTCTGAGATTATTAATCTGGTGTCTTTTCGACTGACGCTTCCGGCCTCTTTTGCTATCCATAATGTCTTGCATAGATCTTTGTTGCGGAAATATGTGGAGCCCATTGTTCCCTCTGCTGATCCTCCGGCCTTTGTGTTGGTTGATGGGGAGTTGGAATATATTGTTGAGAAGATTTTGGATTCCCGTTTTTCGAGGCGGAAGCTTCAGTACCTTGTCAAATGGAAGGGTTATGGCCAGGAGGATAATTCTTGGGTTTTTGCCTCTGATGTCCATGCTGCTGATTTGGTCCGTGCCTTTCATCTGGCTCATCCTGATCGTCCTGGAGGTCCTGGTGAGGGTTCGGTGACCCCTCCTCAAGGGGGGGGGGTACTCTTGTGAATTCTGCTCTTGGGTTCCCTCCAGTGGTTGTAGCTGGGAATGCAGTTGTCTCTGAGTCACAGTCCTGGCCAGGTGTATCTGCTAATTGCTGTTCTGACTGGGATATTTAAGTGTGCAGGATTCATTAGCCCTTGCCAGTTGTCAATGTTTCTCTGGAAGTGTTGGATCTCAGCCTGGCCTCTCCTGCTTATCTGCCAGTTCAGCAAAGATAAGTGGTTGTTTCTTTTCCTGTGGCACACATGCAGTGTGCTTATTTTCAGTACTATTCGTTTGTTTTTCTTTTGTCCAGATTAGACTGTGTTTGTGTTTTCTCAGTCTGATTGGTTTCACTGGAGTTGCAGATATACGCTCCTACATCTTTAGTTAGATGTAGGAGGTTTTTTGTATATTCCGCTGTAGTTTTTTTAATACTGACTGCACAGAACTCTGTCCTATCCTGTCCTATCTAGCTAGAGTGGCCTCCTGTGCTAAATCCTGTTTTTTCTGCCTGTGTATGTTTTTTCCTCTCCGACTCACCGCCAATATTTGTGGGGGGCTGTCTATCCTTTGGGGATGTTCTCTGAGGCAAGACAGTATTCCGATTTCCACCTTTAGGGATATTTAGTCCTCCAGCTGTGACGAGGTGTCTAGTTGTGTTAGGTACACTCCATGGCTACTTCTAGTTGCGGTGTTAAGTTTAGGTTTGCGGTCAGTATAGTGGCCACTTTCTCCAGTGAAAGTTCTCATGCAACTCCAAGGTCACCGGATCATAACAGCAAGCGGAGCTCGAGATAACTGTGTTATTTCCTGCAGAAACGAGTCCTGGCTGGAAGAAATGATGGCGGTCTGTGCTGCATGAAAGATGAAGGACTTCATCTAGAGACGTCACTGGTGAGTCAGTGTTACCTATACACTGACACTATACACTATATACAGTGGTCCTGTGTACAATGTCACCAGTGATCACTGAATTACCTATACATTATATACAGAGCTCCTGTGTATAATACCACCAGTGATCTTTGTATTACCTCTACACAGACACTGCATACTAAGTACAGATCTCCTGTGTATACTGGCACTTATGGTGATAGTATTGTGTTTTGTTTTATTACTGATCAGTATTGTAGTATTCAGTCACTATGTGGTGGTAATATGTGGTGTGGAAATGGTGTTGTGGTATTTGTCCCTTGTATGTGCTATTTGGTCACCAAGTGGTGGTAATATGTGATCTGGTCATGGTGTGGCGGTATTTGTCTCTTGTATATAGTATTATTCGGTCACTACGTGGTCTGGTCATGGTGTGGTGGTGTTTCTTCCTGTATATGATATTATTGGTCTTGGTATAGTGGATTGTGTTGTGTATGGCGGTCATTTGTTCTCTCTGATATTAATTAATTAAAAGTCACAGGTTTGGCATGTGGGGGTGACACCATTAGGCCCAGTTTAAGTTCTACAAAACAGGAAAACTATTTTTGGTAACCTTTGTGTGTATTGAGGGGGGGGGGGGGGGGCGCCAAACTCGGGAACAGCCCCGGGCGACAAAAGCTTTAGCTACGCCTCTGCTTTATACTCTGGCCCTGAGAAAACAGGAATATGCTACATGCAAACTGAACAGGGACACCTAGACAGCGTGGTTGAGCCGCACTTCCTGCCAAACCACATCCACCCACAATGGCAACACAATTCTGAGCTTCCAGAAGTCACTGAGATGATTTAGGATCTCGTACACCTCTCTGATCTTTTCTGCAGACTTGTCATTTAAGAGGGCAGAGCTTGGTCCAGTGGCATCGAATGAGGGTCAGAGGTGGGCATCACAGGTGCTTAATCCAGCTGTCAAATTCCATTGGGGTGCAAAATTTCAGACTCTACCCTCTGCCCCCACTATCAAATAAGGCAGGAGGACCTCCAATGCATTGAGTGTGCAGTAAGCGTGGCTCCTTCTTGGAAATATGCTCATCCAGTGGCTGGAAAACTGATTTGTAATCTGTGTTGCGGCCACCCGTTCCTATGCAGAGTGGAGCAGTCAAGAATAATTTGTCATCAGCTGCTGCTGTCTGCTTATCCAGTAACCAAGATGCCAAATTTCTTGGTATAGAGGAGTTTTAACATCTCGGTTGCTGCCTATGCAGAGCACAACAGGCAATGACAAACTCATCTCGACTGCTGCACTCTGCATAGGCAGCGGAGTATTCTCCATATACTTCAGTTGAAATATGCATGCAAACACAGTCACCTTTCCACTCAAATGTAAATGTCAGCCAGGAATTTATAATTGTGTCAGATATTTTCATGTAAATGTAAAGTAAGCTTCCATAATAAAGAAACCCTCCGATCAAAGATTTTGCCCTAATTTTGCAGAAGGGAGTAGTCACCTTGGCTTTATACCCTGACCTGGAGGGTGATGTGTTGGAGGCTCAGAGAGATGCTCCTGCCTCTGCCCTTCGGGGAGATTATTTGTATCCTCTGATTTGGCGGCAATTAGGGAACATCATAACTCTGTACTTGCTGGTCATCCAGGTGGTAAGGCAACCGCGGACCTCCTTTCTCATCATTTTTGATGGCTGGGGTTGCATCAGGATGTGGTGGAACAGGTGTTTGCTTGCAGTGTTTGTGCAGGTTCTAAAGTATTGCATACCCATCAGTCTGGTCTTCTTCTTTCACTGCCCATTCCTAGCAGACCATGGACACACTTCTCCATGGATTTTATTACTGACCTACCGGTATCGGCAGGCAAGACTGTGGTTCTGGTGGTTGTGGATAGGTTAAGTAAAATGGTGCATTTCATTGCTTTACCGGCACTTCCAAATGCCAGGACTCTGGCTCAGGTTTTTGTTAATGAGATCGAGAAGCTTCACGGGGTTCCCTCTGATATGGTGTCAGATCGGGGGACCCAATTTGTTTCAAAGTTCAGGAAAGTATTCTGTACTCGACTGGGGATGCAGCTGTCCTTTTCCTCTGCTTTCCATCCCCAGTGGAATGGACAGATCAAGCGTGTTAACCAGAATTTGGACATTTACCGCAGGTATTTTGTCTCAGAAAACTGTGAGGATAGGGCATCTTACTTGCCGGAGGCCGAGTTTGCCATTAACAATCATCACCAAGAATAAGTCTGTCGTGACGCCACCTGTGGTGTTCGGTCAATAGGGGGGACCAATGCTGCTTTAAAGGGGTCCTCTGGGGGATGTTGTTGCAGCAATTATGGTGACGCTTCCCACAGGTGAAGCGGGGCTCCCAGAGTGTATGGTGATAGTGTTTGCCGGTCAATGAGTAAAGGACAAGTTGTAGAGTCTTTACCTGGTTTACTGTAGTTGGCAGGCCACAGTCCAGGGTACTGGCAACAGTTACATTAGAAGTCCAGGAAGCCCGGAAACAAGTGGAATCCCCTTGGCAAGTTAGGTTGGGAGCCTTCCACTGCGCGCTTGCTATAGTCACTTGCTGTCTGGAATGTCCTAACAAGGTCCTGGTTCCTTCCCCTGTCCTGGGACAGGTACCTGTATGGTAGGCAGCTTGAGTCGTTCCTTCTGGGGTCTCTGCAAGGTGACTTCAGGCTCCAGGGTGCTGCTGTACCACATGCTTAATTTGGGCAGCATACGTGTAGTTCTGTGCCCTCCGGTTCTGCTAGGTGTCCTACAGTTCCACTCTAGCCTCGGGCTCCCAGTACCCAGTCTCTGCGCTTTGGCTCCTTGGAGGCCTACTTGTAGCCTCCTTGAGCCCTGAAATCTCTCCTCTGCTCCTTTCCTGTCTGCTATCCAGACTGTCTGATCCAGACTAAACTTCTCTCTTTGATGTCTTTTCTCTCTGGTCTCCTGGGACCAACTACCTAGCTCCACCTCCAGACCAAGATCTTTATTCAGGGAAGCTGCCCTAAACCAGGATTTTGAGCTCCCCCTCCTGGCCTGGATTCAGAAGGTGTTGTATGTGTGGTTTACCTGCCAAAGGAATTCCTCTTGTCTCCAGGCATAGCACTACCCTCCCCGAGAGGAAGGCAGCACTACTGTGGTACACGAACTCCTGGGGTGCCACACAAACATGCCATGATCACACTTATCCTCAAAAAGCCATACCTTGACCTAAGCGCTATGTCTAGCTATCGCAACAAATCTTTGCTCCCATTTGCTTCCAAACTCCTTGAGCAGCACGCTGAACTTTCCTCTCATTTTACATCTAACTCTCTCTTCAACAACCTACAATCTAGTTTCCGTGAACACCATTCCACTAAGACTGCCCTGACCAAACTTACTAGTGATTTACAGCCAAAGCTAATAGACAATTCTCTATACTCCTTCTACTAGACCTGTCCTCTGCCTTCGACAGTTGACCACTGCCTCCTACTACAGATCCTATCTTCCTTCAGTGTCAAAGACTTTGCCCTATCCTGGATCTCATACCTTACCAACCGCACATTTAGCGTTTCCTACTCCCACACTACCTCCTCATCTCACCCTCTTTCTGTTGGTGTCCCTCAAGGCTCTGTCCTAGGACCCATTCTTTTCTCAATCTATACCCTTGACCTGGAACAACTTATAAAGTCCCATGGCTTCCAGTACCATCTATATGACGATGACACTCAGATCTACCTCTCTGACCCAGATGTCACCTCTCTGCTCTCCAGAATCCCAGAGTGTCTATCGGCCATATCCTCCTTCTTCTCCTCTTGCTTCCTCAAGCTCAATGTGGACAAATCTGAAGTAATTATCTGTCCTCCATCTCGCATATCTTCCCTACTGGATCTAGCTATCACAATAAATGACATCACACTTTCCCCTGTCCTGAAAATCCGCTGCCTCGGAGTAACCCTTGACTCTGCCCTATCCTTCAAACTGCACATCCGAGCTCTCGCCACCTCCTATCATCTTCAGCTCAACAATATTTCCAGAATCCGTCACTTCATCAACCCTCACTCTACCTAAATGATTGTGCATGCCCTAATCATCTCCCTTTTCGACTACTGCAACATCCTCCCCTGTGGCCTCCCTGCTAACACTCTCGCATCTCTCCAGTCCGTCCTTAACTCTGCTGCCCAACTAATTAATCTCTCTCCTCGCTACACTCCTGCTTCCCTTCTTTGCAATTCCCTTCAGTAGGTCCCAATTTCCTGCACACGTGTGCAGCAAGTTATCAGTCTACTAATGAGCTGCAGCCTTTACTGTTCAAAAGATCGCTGCAGAACACAGAACATGGAGGGCATTCAAAAGGGGTTGTGCAGGACTGGACAACCCCTTTAAGGGGAACTTGCCATGTGCGATAATGCTATTTACCTGCATATATGGGGTCAGTCTGCAGTCTGAGTGTTATGTAGATGCCCGGTCGCAGTACAACTGCTTGGAGAGAATGCACTTTACAGCACTGAGAGCAGCAGCTGTAAGCACAGCCAGGCACTGACTGACAGCCGGCTCAGCACCGATGTAATGCAGTGTGAGCTGTCAGTCAGTGTCAGAGTGTGGTCCCAGCTGCCGCTCTCAGTGCTGTGAGTGGGGACTGTAATTGTATCGGCAGCTCCCATGAGAAATTAAGTTCATTTTCTCCCATGTGCCTCACTTTCAGTACAACGGATGGACACCTTCATAACGCTATTAGCCTGCAGATTAGGGATCGCTCACATCTGCGTATAAATAGCCGCTCCGGTGTTCAACCCGAAAAGTTGGACGAGTGTCATGCATGTCACTCCATATGACAACAGTAACTATATCACAATAAATGCTGTCAGCATAGGGCACTAAACATTAATTGCAAATTACCAAAAGGCAACATTAATAGACCCATAAAAATATATAAGATCTCGTTCTCTTTAGAAAAAAATGTTGACATTCCCTGTATTGCTTGTGCTGGGATGGGTGAGTAGTTTTTGATAGACCAGTAAAAAATGAGGAGGGTGTAATGGATGTAGTGATTGGTAAGAGGTAATATGGAACCTTATATGATATGGTTACCCATTGGTCCTATTCATAGCTAGCAGTGATTGGATATTCCTAAATGACATCAGAACCAAACCTTTAAAGGATCAGGTTTTCCATGTGTTTGCTCACATAGCCCCAACCCCTGATGACGTCAGTTGTCTGGTGAAACATGTTGGGGAGGCCTAGGGCTGATTGGTTATTGGGCTGTGATGAGCCCAATAACCATGGATTTTCCCAGCCTGATAATATAAGCTCTCAGCTGTCTGCTTTACCTATGCTGGTTATCAAAATTGCAATTTTTTTGTCTTTCATTGCTCTTATCCGATTTATATGCTAAAGTAAGCAAATCCTTAACCCCATATCTGCAGGTTAATAGAGTTAGGGTACCGTTACACTATACGATTTACCTACGATCACGACCAGCGATATGACCTGGCCGTGATCGTAGGTAAATCGTAGTGTGGTCGCTGGGGAGCTGTCACACAGACAGCTCTCCAGCGACCAAAGATGCCGAGGTCCCCGGGTAATCAGGGTAAACATCGGGTAACTAAGCGCAGGACCGCGCTTAGTAACCCGATGTTTACCCTGGTTACAAGCGTAAAACTAAAAAAAAAACAAACAGCACATACTTACATTCTGGTGTCCGTCAGGTCCCTTGCCGTCTGCTTCCCGCACTGTGACTGCCGGCCGTAAAGTGAAAGTGAAAGCACAGCCGCTGACGGACACCAGAATGTAAGTATGTGCTGTTTTTTTTTAGTTTTACGCTTGTAACCAGGGTAAACATCGGGTTACTAAGCGCGGTCCTGCACTTAGTTACCCGATGTTTACCCTGGTTACAAGCGAACGCATCGCTGGATCGCATTGCTAGATCGCTAGATCGGTGTCACACACACCGATCTAGCGATGACAGCGGGAGATCCAGCGATGAAAGAAAGTTCTAAACGATCTGCTACGACGTACGATTCTCAGCAGGATCCCTGATCAGACACAGCGATATCGTAACGATATCGCTGGAACGTCACGAATCGTACCGTCGTAGCGATCGAAATGGTATAGTGTGACGGTACCCTTATTCCTATAACAGAAAAACCTGTTCTAAACAGTGGGCTCTTTCCTGGTGACGCATTGTCTTTAACATGACAGAGGTTTATTTTTACGGCATTCATTGTGTAGTAAAAATGAGCTGTCGATATGATTCTGCATGTCAGTACGACTAAGGCAAGACCAAACTTGTAAAGATTTTTTCCTTTTTTTTAAGCAGTGAAAAAAATGTCAAAAATTTGTAAGCTAAAAAAATGTTGTTTTTTGTCGCCATTTTTCTGAAAGCAATAACATTTTAATTTTTACGCCGATGAAGCTGTGTGAGGGTTTGTTATTGGTGCTGAGCTGACTTTATTGACATGATGTTTTGATCACTTTTAATTGAATTTTTTTGGAAAAAATTGCAATTTTGGTGATTTATTTAATTTACAGCTTTTACAACATGGGTTATGTACAGGTGTGCTCAAAAGTTTACATACCCCAGCAGAATTTTTGCTTTCTTGGCCTTTTTTCAGAGAATATGAATGATAACACCACTTTTTCTCCACTCATGGTTAGTGGTTGGGTGAAGCCATTTATTGTGAAACTACTGTGTTTTCTCTTTTTAAATCATAATGACAACCCAAAACATCCAAATGACCCTGATCAAAAGTTTACGTGCTCCATTTCTTAATACCGTGTATTGCCCTGTCTAACATAAATGACAGCTTGAAGTCTTTTGTGGTATTTGTGGATGAGGTTCTTTATTTTCTCAGATGGTAAAGCTACCCACTCTACTTGGCAACAAGCCTCCAGTTCCTGTAAATTCCTGGGCTGTCTAGCATGAACTGCGCACTTGAGATCTCCCTAGAGTGGCTCAATGATATTGAGGCCAGGAGACTGAGATGGCCACTACAGAACCTTTACTTTGTTCTGCTGTAGCCAATGCAATGACAGGTTGACTTGGCCTTATGTTTTGGATCGTTGTCATGTTGGAACGCCCAAGTACGTCCCATGCTCAGCTTCCGGGCCGATGAGTGCAAATTTGCCACTAGTATTTGCTGATAATGTGCTGTATTCATCTTTCCTTTAACTTAGTGTCATGATCCATTCCGGAGTTTAGTCCTGACTGCTCTTTCTCTGGGAGGATCATGTCAAGGTTTATCTTTCTTCTGCCTCATTCTGGGCTCGGGTGTGCTACTTAGCTCCCAGGTATCCTGAGGGTGGTGTAAGCTATAGCTCTGTCTTTGGCATGTGAACCTGACTCTGGAAGCCCTTGATTTGTCCTTCAGTGAACACTCACTTGTCCTGTGTTTGTTATCTCCCCCTGTCAGCCCTTTCCCAGTGTCTCTTTGTCTGTAGTTCTGCTTGACTCTCTGGTTCTGACCTCCTGGCTTGGCATTTTGACTCTGTTTCAGTTTGTCCCTATTGTATCGTATTTTTCCCGTCCTGGTTTACTGATCCCTTGCTACGACCTGACTATCCATTCTGTCTAAATCCTTTTGTACTGTTGTGCTGTCTTGTGCTCTGACTTAGCTTTCCTGATCTCGCTCTCGCCACTAGGTGGCGTCTGTTCATTTGCTCTGTGTGTGCAGTCTGGCTTCCCTACCAAGCTCCCCCTGGTGGAGGTTCCGCTGTACTGCACTGCAGTTGCATGACACTTAGGTTCCTATGCTTTTGTAGCTCACACATCCCCAAAACATCAGTGATCCACATCCGTGCTTTACAGTAGGAATGGTTTTCCATTCATCATAGGCCTTGTTGACCTCTCTCCAAATGTAACGTTTATGGTTGTGGCCAAAAAGTTCAATTTTGTCTCATCACTCCAAATTACCTTGTTCCAGAAGTTTTTAGGCTTGTCTCTGTGCTGTTTTGCATATTGAAGGTGAGTGTTGTGAATTCTGTTTTCAAACTCCCTCCTGTGGTCATGAATGGTACTTCGGCGAGTTCTGACCATGGACTCCCTCTGGTGGCTGTGAGTGGAGCTGCTGCTTCTGAGGTTCCTTCCACAGGTGACGTAGTTTATTCTTTGGCTGGCTGTTCTATTTAACTCCACTCAGATCGTTACTCCATGCCAGCTGCCAATGTTCTTGTACTGGTTCAGTTCGCTCTTGGATCTTTCTGGTGACCTGTCTACTCCAGCAGAAGCTAAGTCACTGCTAGTTAATTATTTGTTCATTGTTTCCTTGTCCAGTTGGCTATCATGATTTTGTCTTGCTAGCTGGAAGTTCTGGGATGCAGAGTGGCACCTCCGCACCGTGAGTCGGTGCGGAGGTCTTTTTGCACACTCTGCGTGGTTTTTTGTAGTTTTTTGTGCTGATCGCAAAGATACCTTTTCTATCCTCAGTCTGTTTAGTAAGTCTGGCCTCCCTTTGCTGAAACCTGTTTCATCTCTGTGTTTGTGACTTTCATCTTAACTCACAGTCAATATATGTGGAGGGCTGCCTTTTCCTTTGGGGAATTTCTCTGAGGCAAGGTAGGCTTTATTTTCTATCTTTAGGGCTAGTTAGCTCTTAGGCTGTGAAGAGGCGTCTAGGTCGTGTTAGGTACGCTCCACGGCTATTTCTAGTAGTGTGATAGGATTAGGGGTTGCGGTCAGCAGAGTTCCCACTTCCCAGAGCTTGTCCTGTGTGAGTTTAACCATCAGGTCGTTCCGGGTGCTCTTAACCACCAGGTCCATAACAGTACAGCTGGCCCAAAGTATTAATGCATCTCAATAGAGGGATAAGAGAAGTTCTGAGACCATTTTTTTTCTCTGCAGTGTTTTTTGTCTTTCTTTTCCCCTTAACCTCTGGGTGGTTCAGAACACAGGTGTAGATATGGACATTCAGGGTCTGTCTTCTTGTGTGGATCATCTCACGGCAAGGGTACAAAACATTCAAGATTTTGTGGTTCAGAATCCGATGTTAGAGCCTAGAATTCCAATTCCTGATTGGTTTTCTGGGGATAGATCTTGGTGGTGTGTGAACATGATCATACAGACTTGTTCACTGTGCAAGTAGCCCATGTGTTCCTGTTTCCATAATTGTTCTCTTGTGTCTACAAGACTGGGGAGTTCCACCACTCCTCTTGGGCTATCTGCACAAAAGCTGTTCTACCCTGTATGCACATATGGATTTTTCCTCTCTGAACCCTGTTCACACAGGTTATATACAGATGATCAGGTTTTTAAATACATCAGATAGGGATTGCATACATTAGTTAGGACTGCTCTGATAAGGGTATACCGTGAAGATTGGTAGAGCAGCTTAGTATACATTTTTTGCAAAAAACGTATCAACCAAATACCCTGTTTTTTACATCTTTTACTAGCACTTGCGGATTACTGCAACATTTTTTCAAACTGAGTGTTTTTGGTTTCACTATTCTCTTTTGTGTCTTCAGGTTTCTTGGTGGTGTGTGAACATGATCATACAGACTTGTTCACTGTGCAAGTAGCCCATGTGTTCCTGTTTCCATAATTGTTCTCTTGTGTCTACAAGACTGGGGAGTTCCACCACTCCTCTTGGGCTATCTGCACAAAAGCTGTTCTACCCTGTATGCACACATGGATTTTTCCTCTCTGAACCCTGTTCACACAGGTTATATACAGATGATCAGGTTTTTAAATACATCAGATAGGGATTGCATACATTAGTTAGGACTGCTCTGATAAGGGTATACCGTGAAGATTGGTAGAGCAGCTTAGTATACATTTTTTGCAAAAAACGTATCAACCAAATACCCTGTTTTTTACATCTTTTACTAGCACTTGCGGATTACTGCAACATTTTTTCAAACTGAGTGTTTTTGGTTTCACTATTCTCTTTTGTGTCTTCATGTCAGTACGACTAAGGCAAGACCAAACTTGTAAAGATTTTTTCCTTTTTTTTAAGCAGTGAAAAAAATGTCAAAAATTTGTAAGCTAAAAAAATGTTGTTTTTTGTCGCCATTTTTCTGAAAGCAATAACATTTTAATTTTTACGCCGATGAAGCTGTGTGAGGGTTTGTTATTGGTGCTGAGCTGACTTTATTGACATGATGTTTTGATCACTTTTAATTGAATTTTTTTGGAAAAAATTGCAATTTTGGTGATTTATTTAATTTACAGCTTTTACAACATGGGTTATGTACAGGTGTGCTCAAAAGTTTACATACCCCAGCAGAATTTTTGCTTTCTTGGCCTTTTTTCAGAGAATATGAATGATAACACCACTTTTTCTCCACTCATGGTTAGTGGTTGGGTGAAGCCATTTATTGTGAAACTACTGTGTTTTCTCTTTTTAAATCATAATGACAACCCAAAACATCCAAATGACCCTGATCAAAAGTTTACGTGCTCCATTTCTTAATACCGTGTATTGCCCTGTCTAACATAAATGACAGCTTGAAGTCTTTTGTGGTATTTGTGGATGAGGTTCTTTATTTTCTCAGATGGTAAAGCTACCCACTCTACTTGGCAACAAGCCTCCAGTTCCTGTAAATTCCTGGGCTGTCTAGCATGAACTGCGCACTTGAGATCTCCCTAGAGTGGCTCAATGATATTGAGGCCAGAAGACTGAGATGGCCACTACAGAACCTTTACTTTGTTCTGCTGTAGCCAATGCAATGACAGGTCGACTTGGCCTTATGTTTTGGATCGTTGTCATGTTGGAACGCCCAAGTACGTCCCATGCTCAGCTTCCGGGCCGATGAGTGCAAATTTGCCACTAGTATTTGCTGATAATGTGCTGTATTCATCTTTCCTTTAACTTAGTGTCATGATCCATTCCGGAGTTTAGTCCTGACTGCTCTTTCTCTGGGAGGATCATGTCAAGGTTTATCTTTCTTCTGCCTCATTCTGGGCTCGGGTGTGCTACTTAGCTCCCAGGTATCCTGAGGGTGGTGTAAGCTATAGCTCTGTCTTTGGCATGTGAACCTGACTCTGGAAGCCCTTGATTTGTCCTTCAGTGAACACTCACTTGTCCTGTGTTTGTTATCTCCCCCTGCCTGCCCTTTCCCAGTGTCTCTTTGTCTGTAGTTCTGCTTGACTCTCTGGTTCTGACCTCCTGGCTTGGCATTTTGACTCTGTTTCAGTTTGTCCTTATTGTATCGTATTTTTCCCGTCCTGGTTTACTGATCCCTTGCTACGACCTGACTATCCATTCTGTCTAAATCCTTTTGTACTGTTGTGCTGTCTTGTGCTCTGACTTAGCTTTCCTGATCTCGCTCTCGCCACTAGGTGGCGTCTGTTCATTTGCTCTGTGTGTGCAGTCTGGCTTCCCTACCAAGCTCCCCCTGGTGGAGGTTCCGCTGTACTGCACTGCAGTTGCATGACACTTAGGTTCCTATGCTTTTGTAGCTCACACATCCCCAAAACATCAGTGATCCACATCCGTGCTTTACAGTAGGAATGGTTTTCCATTCATCATAGGCCTTGTTGACCTCTCTCCAAATGTAACGTTTATGGTTGTGGCCAAAAAGTTCAATTTTGTCTCATCACTCCAAATTACCTTGTTCCAGAAGTTTTTAGGCTTGTCTCTGTGCTGTTTTGCATATTGAAGGTGAGTGTTGTGAATTCTGTTTTCAAACTCCCTCCTGTGGTCATGAATGGTACTTCGGCGAGTTCTGACCATGGACTCCCTCTGGTGGCTGTGAGTGGAGCTGCTGCTTCTGAGGTTCCTTCCACAGGTGACGTAGTTTATTCTTTGGCTGGCTGTTCTATTTAACTCCACTCAGATCGTTACTCCATGCCAGCTGCCAATGTTCTTGTACTGGTTCAGTTCGCTCTTGGATCTTTCTGGTGACCTGTCTACTCCAGCAGAAGCTAAGTCACTGCTAGTTAATTATTTGTTCATTGTTTCCTTGTCCAGTTGGCTATCATGATTTTGTCTTGCTAGCTGGAAGTTCTGGGATGCAGAGTGGCACCTCCGCACCGTGAGTCGGTGCGGAGGTCTTTTTGCACACTCTGCGTGGTTTTTTGTAGTTTTTTGTGCTGATCGCAAAGATACCTTTTCTATCCTCAGTCTGTTTAGTAAGTCTGGCCTCCCTTTGCTGAAACCTGTTTCATCTCTGTGTTTGTGACTTTCATCTTAACTCACAGTCAATATATGTGGAGGGCTGCCTTTTCCTTTGGGGAATTTCTCTGAGGCAAGGTAGGCTTTATTTTCTATCTTTAGGGCTAGTTAGCTCTTAGGCTGTGAAGAGGCGTCTAGGTCGTGTTAGGTACGCTCCACGGCTATTTCTAGTAGTGTGATAGGATTAGGGGTTGCGGTCAGCAGAGTTCCCACTTCCCAGAGCTTGTCCTGTGTGAGTTTAACCATCAGGTCGTTCTGGGTGCTCTTAACCACCAGGTCCATAACAGTACAGCTGGCCCAAAGTATTAATGCATCTCAATAGAGGGATAAGAGAAGTTCTGAGACCATTTTTTTTTCTCTGCAGTGTTTTTTGTCTTTCTTTTCCCCTTAACCTCTGGGTGGTTCAGAACACAGGTGTAGATATGGACATTCAGGGTCTGTCCTCTTGTGTGGATCATCTCACGGCAAGGGTACAAAACATTCAAGATTTTGTGGTTCAGAATCCGATGTTAGAGCCTAGAATTCCAATTCCTGATTGGTTTTCTGGGGATAGATCTTGGTGGTGTGTGAACATGATCATACAGACTTGTTCACTGTGCAAGTAGCCCATGTGTTCCTGTTTCCATAATTGTTCTCTTGTGTCTACAAGACTGGGGAGTTCCACCACTCCTCTTGGGCTATCTGCACAAAAGCTGTTCTACCCTGTATGCACACATGGATTTTTCCTCTCTGAACCCTGTTCACACAGGTTATATACAGATGATCAGGTTTTTAAATACATCAGATAGGGATTGCATACATTAGTTAGGACTGCTCTGATAAGGGTATACCGTGAAGATTGGTAGAGCAGCTTAGTATACATTTTTTGCAAAAAACGTATCAACCAAATACCCTGTTTTTTACATCTTTTACTAGCACTTGCGGATTACTGCAACATTTTTTCAAACTGAGTGTTTTTGGTTTCACTATTCTCTTTTGTGTCTTCAGGTTTCTTGGTGGTGTGTGAACATGATCATACAGACTTGTTCACTGTGCAAGTAGCCCATGTGTTCCTGTTTCCATAATTGTTCTCTTGTGTCTACAAGACTGGGGAGTTCCACCACTCCTCTTGGGCTATCTGCACAAAAGCTGTTCTACCCTGTATGCACACATGGATTTTTCCTCTCTGAACCCTGTTCACACAGGTTATATACAGATGATCAGGTTTTTAAATACATCAGATAGGGATTGCATACATTAGTTAGGACTGCTCTGATAAGGGTATACCGTGAAGATTGGTAGAGCAGCTTAGTATACATTTTTTGCAAAAAACGTATCAACCAAATACCCTGTTTTTTACATCTTTTACTAGCACTTGCGGATTACTGCAACATTTTTTCAAACTGAGTGTTTTTGGTTTCACTATTCTCTTTTGTGTCTTCATGTCAGTACGACTAAGGCAAGACCAAACTTGTAAAGATTTTTTCCTTTTTTTTAAGCAGTGAAAAAAATGTCAAAAATTTGTAAGCTAAAAAAATGTTGTTTTTTGTCGCCATTTTTCTGAAAGCAATAACATTTTAATTTTTACGCCGATGAAGCTGTGTGAGGGTTTGTTATTGGTGCTGAGCTGACTTTATTGACATGATGTTTTGATCACTTTTAATTGAATTTTTTTGGAAAAAATTGCAATTTTGGTGATTTATTTAATTTACAGCTTTTACAACATGGGTTATGTACAGGTGTGCTCAAAAGTTTACATACCCCAGCAGAATTTTTGCTTTCTTGGCCTTTTTTCAGAGAATATGAATGATAACACCACTTTTTCTCCACTCATGGTTAGTGGTTGGGTGAAGCCATTTATTGTGAAACTACTGTGTTTTCTCTTTTTAAATCATAATGACAACCCAAAACATCCAAATGACCCTGATCAAAAGTTTACGCGCTCCATTTCTTAATACCGTGTATTGCCCTGTCTAACATAAATGACAGCTTGAAGTCTTTTGTGGTATTTGTGGATGAGGTTCTTTATTTTCTCAGATGGTAAAGCTACCCACTCTACTTGGCAACAAGCCTCCAGTTCCTGTAAATTCCTGGGCTGTCTAGCATGAACTGCGCACTTGAGATCTCCCTAGAGTGGCTCAATGATATTGAGGCCAGGAGACTGAGATGGCCACTACAGAACCTTTACTTTGTTCTGCTGTAGCCAATGCAATGACAGGTCGACTTGGCCTTATGTTTTGGATCGTTGTCATGTTGGAACGCCCAAGTACGTCCCATGCTCAGCTTCCGGGCCGATGAGTGCAAATTTGCCACTAGTATTTGCTGATAATGTGCTGTATTCATCTTTCCTTTAACTTAGTGTCATGATCCATTCCGGAGTTTAGTCCTGACTGCTCTTTCTCTGGGAGGATCATGTCAAGGTTTATCTTTCTTCTGCCTCATTCTGGGCTCGGGTGTGCTACTTAGCTCCCAGGTATCCTGAGGGTGGTGTAAGCTATAGCTCTGTCTTTGGCATGTGAACCTGACTCTGGAAGCCCTTGATTTGTCCTTCAGTGAACACTCACTTGTCCTGTGTTTGTTATCTCCCCCTGCCTGCCCTTTCCCAGTGTCTCTTTGTCTGTAGTTCTGCTTGACTCTCTGGTTCTGACCTCCTGGCTTGGCATTTTGACTCTGTTTCAGTTTGTCCCTATTGTATCGTATTTTTCCCGTCCTGGTTTACTGATCCCTTGCTACGACCTGACTATCCATTCTGTCTAAATCCTTTTGTACTGTTGTGCTGTCTTGTGCTCTGACTTAGCTTTCCTGATCTCGCTCTCGCCACTAGGTGGCGTCTGTTCATTTGCTCTGTGTGTGCAGTCTGGCTTCCCTACCAAGCTCCCCCTGGTGGAGGTTCCGCTGTACTGCACTGCAGTTGCATGACACTTAGGTTCCTATGCTTTTGTAGCTCACACATCCCCAAAACATCAGTGATCCACATCCGTGCTTTACAGTAGGAATGGTTTTCCATTCATCATAGACCTTGTTGACCTCTCTCCAAATGTAACGTTTATGGTTGTGGCCAAAAAGTTCAATTTTGTCTCATCACTCCAAATTACCTTGTTCCAGAAGTTTTTAGGCTTGTCTCTGTGCTGTTTTGCATATTGAAGGTGAGTGTTGTGAATTCTGTTTTCAAACTCCCTCCTGTGGTCATGAATGGTACTTCGGCGAGTTCTGACCATGGACTCCCTCTGGTGGCTGTGAGTGGAGCTGCTGCTTCTGAGGTTCCTTCCACAGGTGACGTAGTTTATTCTTTGGCTGGCTGTTCTATTTAACTCCACTCAGATCGTTACTCCATGCCAGCTGCCAATGTTCTTGTACTGGTTCAGTTCGCTCTTGGATCTTTCTGGTGACCTGTCTACTCCAGCAGAAGCTAAGTCACTGCTTGTTAATTATTTGTTCATTGTTTCCTTGTCCAGTTGGCTATCATGATTTTGTCTTGCTAGCTGGAAGTTCTGGGATGCAGAGTGGCACCTCCGCACCGTGAGTCGGTGCGGAGGTCTTTTTGCACACTCTGCGTGGTTTTTTGTAGTTTTTTGTGCTGATCGCAAAGATACCTTTTCTATCCTCAGTCTGTTTAGTAAGTCTGGCCTCCCTTTGCTGAAACCTGTTTCATCTCTGTGTTTGTGACTTTCATCTTAACTCACAGTCAATATATGTGGAGGGCTGCCTTTTCCTTTGGGGAATTTCTCTGAGGCAAGGTAGGCTTTATTTTCTATCTTTAGGGCTAGTTAGCTCTTAGGCTGTGAAGAGGCGTCTAGGTCGTGTTAGGTACGCTCCACGGCTATTTCTAGTTGTGTGATAGGATTAGGGGTTGCGGTCAGCAGAGTTCCCACTTCCCAGAGCTTGTCCTGTGTGAGTTTAACCATCAGGTCGTTCCGGGTGCTCTTAACCACCAGGTCCATAACAGTACAGCTGGCCCAAAGTATTAATGCATCTCAATAGAGGGATAAGAGAAGTTCTGAGACCATTTTTTTTTCTCTGCAGTGTTTTTTGTCTTTCTTTTCCCCTTAACCTCTGGGTGGTTCAGAACACAGGTGTAGATATGGACATTCAGGGTCTGTCCTCTTGTGTGGATCATCTCACGGCAAGGGTACAAAACATTCAAGATTTTGTGGTTCAGAATCCGATGTTAGAGCCTAGAATTCCAATTCCTGATTGGTTTTCTGGGGATAGATCTAAATTCCTGAATTTCAAAAATAATTGTAAACTGTTTCTAGCTTTGAAACCCCGCTCCTCTGGTGAGCCTGTTCAACAAGTAAAAATTATAATTTCTTTGTTGCGTGGTGACCCTCAAGACTGGGCATTTTCCCTGGCGCCAGGAGATCCTGCATTGCGTGATGTTAATGCGTTTTTTCTGGCGCTTGGATTGCTTTATGATGAACCAAATTCTGTGGATCAGGCAGAGAAAATCTTGCTGGCTTTGTGTCTGGGTCAGGATGAAGCGGAGGTGTACTGTCAGAAGTTTAGAAAGTGGTCTGTGCTTTCTCAGTGGAATGAGTGTGCCCTGGCGGCAATTTCCAGAAAGGGTCTTTCTGAAGCCCTTAAGGATGTCATGGTGGGATTTCCCACGCCTGCTGGTCTGAATGAGTCTATGTCCTTGGCCATTCAGATCGATCGGCGCTTGCGTGAGCGCAAAGCTGTGCACCATTTGGCGGTATTCTCTGAGCATAGGCCTGAGCCTATGCAATGTGATAGGACTTTGACCAGAGCGGAACAGCAAGAACACAGACGTCGGAATGGGCTGTGTTTTTACTGTGGTGATTCCACTCATGCTATCTCCGATTGTCCTAAGCGCACTAAGCAGTTCGCTAGGTCTGCCACCATTGGTACGGTACAGTCTAAATTTCTTTTGTCCGTTACTCTGATTTGCTATCTGTCGTCCTATTCTGTTATGGCATTTGTGGATTCAGGCGCTGCCCTGAATTTGATGGACTTGGAGTTTGCCAGGCGCTGTGGTTTTTTCTTGGAGCCCTTGCAGTATCCTATTCCATTGAGAGGAATTGATGCTACGCCTTTGGCCAAGAATAAGCCTCAATACTGGACTCAATTGACCATGTGCATGGCTCCTGCACATCAGGAGGATATTCGCTTTTTGGTGTTGCATAATCTGCATGATGTGGTCGTTTTGGGGTTGCCATGGCTACAGGTCTATAATCCAGTATTGGATTGGAAATCTATGTCTGTGTCCGGCTGGGGTTATCAGGGGGTACATGGTGATGTTCCATTGCTGTCAATTTCGCCTTCCACTCCTTCTGAAGTCCCTGAGTTTTTATCAGATTATCGGGATGTATTTGATGAGCCCAAATCCGGTGCCTTACCTTCTCATAGGGATTGCGATTGTGCTATTAATTTGATTCCTGGTAGTAAGTTTCCTAAGGGCCGACTGTTTAATTTATCTGTGCCAGAGCACGCCGCTATGTGGAATTATATAATGGAATCCTTGGAGAAAGGTCATATTCGCCCGTCGTCATCACCGTTGGGGGCAGGGTTCTTTTTTTTGGCCAAGAAGGATGGCTCTTTGAGACCTTGTATTGATTACCGCCTTCTTAATAAGATCACAGTCAAATTTCAGTACCCTTTGCCGCTGCTGTCTGATTTGTTTGCTCGGATTAAGGGGGCTAGTTGGTTCACCAAGATAGATCTTCGAGGGGCGTATAATCTTGTGCGAATTAAACAGGGTGATGAATGGAAAACAGCATTTAATACGCCCGAGGGCCATTTTGAGTACCTGGTTATGCCATTCGGGCTTTCTAATGCTCCATCTGTGTTTCAGTCCTTTATGCATGACATCTTCCGGGAGTACCTGGATAGATTCATGATTGTATATTTGGATGAGATTTTTCTTCTTTTTGGATGATTGGGAGTCTCATGTGAAGCAGGTCAGAATGTTTTTCCAGGTCCTTCGTGCGAATTCCTTGTTTGTGAAGGGGTCGAAATGTCTCTTTGGGGTTCAGAAGGTTTCATTTTTGGGTTTCATTTTTTCCCCTTCTACTATTGAGATGGACCCTGTTAAAGTTCAGGCCATTTATGATTGGACTCAGCCGACATCTGTGAAGAGCCTGCAGAAGTTCCTGGGCTTTGCTAATTTTTACCATCGCTTCATCGCTAATTTTTCTAGTGTTGTTAAACCATTGACTGATTTGACCAAGATAGGTGCTGATGTGGTCAATTGGTCCTCGGCGGCTGTAGAGGCTTTTCAGGAGTTGAAGCGTCGTTTTTCTTCTGCCCCTGTGTTGTGCCAGCCGGATGTTTCGCTCCCGTTTCAGGTCAAGGTTGATGCTTCTGAGATTGGAGCAGGGGCTGTTTTGTCGCAAAGAAGTTCTGATGGCTCGGTGATGAAACCATGTGCCTTCTTTTCTAGAAAATTCTCGCCTGCTGAGCGCAATTATGATGTTGGCAATCGAGAGTTGTTGGCCATGAGGTGGGCATTCGAGGAGTGGCGACATTGGCTTGAAGGAGCCAAGCATCGCGTGGTGGTCTTGACGGATCACAAGAATTTGACTTATCTCGAGTCTTCCAAACGGTTGAATCCTAGACAGGCTCGATGGTCGCTGTTTTTCTCCCGTTTTGATTTTGTGGTTTTGTACATCCCGGGCTCTAAGAATGTGAAGGCTGATGCCCTGTCAAGGAGTTTTGTGCCTGACTCTCCGGGTGTTCCTGAGCTGGCGGGTATTCTCAAAGAGGGGGTAATTTTGTCTGCCATCTCCCCTGATTTGCAGCGCGTGCTGCAGAAGATTCAGGCTGATAGACCTGACCGTTGTCCAGCAGAGAAACTGTTTGTCCCTGATAGATGGACTAGTAGAGTTATCTCTGAGGTTCATTGTTCGGTGTTGGCGGGTCATCCTGGAATCTTTGGTACCAGAGATTTGGTGGCTAGATCCTTTTGGTGGCCTTCTTTGTCACGGGATGTGCGTTCTTTTGTGCAGTCCTGTGGGATTTGTGCTCGGGCTAAGCCCTGCTGTTCTCGTGCCAGTGGGTTGCTTTTGCCCTTGCCGGTCCCGAAGAGGCCCTGGACGCATATTTCCATGGATTTTATTTCAGATCTCCCTGTCTCTCAAAGGATGTCGGTCATTTGGGTGGTTTGTGATCGCTTCTCTAAGATGGTCCATTTGGTACCCTTGTCTAAATTGCCTTCCTCCTCTGATTTGGTGCCATTGTTTTTCCAGCATGTGGTTCGTTTGCATGGCATTCCGGAGAACATCGTCTCGGACAGAGGTTCTCAGTTTGTTTCGAGGTTTTGGTGGTCCTTTTGTGCTAAGATGGGCATTGATTTGTCTTTTTCTTCGGCTTTCCATCCTCAGACAAATGGCCAAACCAAACGAACTAATCAGACTTTGGAGACATATCTGAGATGCTTTGTTTCTGCTGATCAGGATGATTGGGTGTCCTTCTTGCCTTTGGCTGAGTTCGCCCTTAATAATCGGGCCAGCTCGGCTACTTTGGTTTCGCCTTTTTTCTGTAATTCTGGTTTCCATCCTCGTTTCTCTTCAGGGCAGGTTGAGCCTTCGGACTGTCCTGGTGTGGATACGGTGGTGGACAGGTTGCAGCAGATTTGGACTCATGTGGTGGACAATTTGACATTGTCCCAGGAGAAGGCTCAACGTTTCGCTAACCGCCGGCGCTGTATTGGTCCCCGACTTCGTGTTGGGGATTTGGTTTGGTTGTCATCTCGTCATGTTCCTATGAAGGTTTCCTCTCCTAAGTTTAAGCCTCGTTTCATTGGGCCATATAAGATTTCTGAAGTTCTTAATCCTGTGTCATTTCGTTTGGACCTTCCAGCTTCTTTTGCCATCCATAATGTGTTCCATAGGTCGTTATTGCGGAGATACGTGGCGCCTATGGTTCCCTCCGTTGATCCTCCTGCCTCGGTGTTGGTCGAGGGGGAGTTGGAGTATGTGGTAGAGAAGATTTTGGATTCTCGTATTTCGAGATGGAAACTCCAGTACCTGGTCAAGTGGAAGGGTTATGGTCAGGAAGATAATTCCTGGGTTTTTGCCTCTGATGTTCATGCTGCCGATCTAGTTCGTGCCTTTCATTTGGCTCGTCCTGATCGGCCTGGATGCTCTGGTGAGGGTTCGGTGACCCCTCCTCAAGGGGGGAGGTACTGTTGTGAATTCTGTTTTCGAACTCCCTCCTGTGGTCATGAATGGTACTTCGGCGAGTTCTGTCCATGGACTCCCTCTGGTGGCTGTGAGTGGAGCTGCTGCTTCTGAGGTTCCTTCCACAGGTGACGTAGTTTATTCTTTGGCTGGCTGTTCTATTTAACTCCACTCAGATCGTTACTCCATGCCAGCTGCCAATGTTCTTGTACTGGTTCAGTTCGCTCTTGGATCTTTCTGGTGACCTGTCTACTCCAGCAGAAGCTAAGTCACTGCTAGTTAATTATTTGTTCATTGTTTCCTTGTCCAGTTAGCTATCATGATTTTGTCTTGCTAGCTGGAAGCACTGGGAGGCAGAGTGGCACCTCCGCACCGTGAGTCGGTGCGGAGGTCTTTTTGCACACTCTGCGTGGTCTTTTGTAGTTTTTGTGCTGACCGCAAAGATACCTTTCCTATCCTCAGTCTGTTTAGTAAGTCTAGCCTCCCTTTGCTGAAACCTGTTTCATTTCTGTGTTTGTGACTTTCATCTTAACTCACAGTCAATATATGTGGGGGGCTGCCTTTTCCTTTGGGGAATTTCTCTGAAGCAAGGTAGGCTTTATTTTCTATCTTTAGGGCTAGTTAGCTCTTAGGCTGTGAAGAGGCGTCTAGGTCGTGTTAGGTACGCTCCACAGCTATTTCTATTTGTGTGATAGGATTAGGGGTTGCGGTCAGTAGAGTTCCCACTTCCCAGAGCTTGTCCTGTGTGAGTTTAACCATCAGGTCGTTCCGGGTGCTCCTAACCACCAGGTCCATAACAGGTGAGATACTTTGTGGCATTTGCACAGTAATGGCTTTCTTCTGGCGACTCGACCATGCAGCCCATTTATCTTTAAGTGCTTCCTTATTGTGCATCTTGAAACTGCTAGTTTTCAGAGAGTCCAGTATTTAAGCTGATGTTATTTGTGGGTTTTTCTTTGCATCCCGAACAATTTTTCTAGTAGTTGTGGACAACATTTTAGTTGTGTTGGTCTACCTGACCTTTTTTTTTTACAGAGCCCCTGATTTTCCATTTGTTAATCACAGTTTGAACGCTGCTGACTGGCATTATCAATTCCTTGAATATCTTTTTGTATCCCTTTCCTGTTTTATACAGTTCAAACTACCTTTTCCCGTAGATCCGTTGCCAATTCTTTTGTTTTCCCCACGACTCCCAATCCAGAAACATCAGTGGCTGGATGAAAGATGACAACCAACTAAAATACTATAAGGATATATTTAGATTAGACAACCAAAAAAAAACACAATATCCTAAAAAATACTTTATTGATAATATCTAAAATTATAATAGAGAAAAATATACTTAAATGTATGCTACCAACATCAACCACCTGGGTTCGGGTAGGGTAGGAAAAAATGCAGGAAGTAGTAACAAATGTATTCCTGACACAGTCCCTGTTAGGTGGCCCTATAGTATCTTACACCTGCCTAACAGCGGAGGTTGGCACCCTAAATAGCGATGTGGCGCCCCCGCTCCACGTCGACTGTCCCCTCTTGCCCTGCTGGGCCCTACCAACTACCCACGCCCAGGAGCCCCACAGACATACACACAAATTGACCAAAAAGGTTACACTAACCAAAAACGTGAAAACAGGTGTAAAAAAGTGAAAAAAGTGTAACAAAACCTACTAAAAAACACCGCAGCAAAAGAATAGTGCTGTGTAAAAGTCCACTAAATTACATGTAGCCCAAGGCTATGTCAGCCAAACTGGTATATATATTGCTCGAAAAAATAAATAATAATACACAAGCAACAATCAAAAACCAGAGTTATGGGGTACAGTAGAGCACCAATATCTTGTGCTCATAAATGCTTCAGAGGTCATAAAGAATAAGAACCTCTAGTATTTATACTCATATGTCACTGTCTTTGTTAGTACATGACCTACATGTCATAAACGGCAGACCTATACCTAGGACCCATACAAGAGGTAAATTCCTAGAATAAGTGTCTAAGATACGAAATTAGCAGATATATCAGCTCACTCAAAAGGTGTTTTTAACCCCTTTACCCCCAAGGGTGGTTTGCACGTTAATGACCAGGCCAATTTTTACAATTCTGACCACTGTCCCTTTATGAGGTTATAACTCCGAAACGCTTCAATGGATCTTAGCGATTCTGAGATTGTTTTCTTGTAACATATTGTACTTCATGATAGTGCTAAAATTTCTTCGATATAACTTGCGTTTATTTGTGAAAAAAACGGAAATTTGGCGAAAATTTTGAAAATTTCACAATTTTCCAACTTTGAATTTTTATTCTGTTAAACCAGAGAGTTATGTGACACAATATAGTTAATAAATAACATTTCCCACATGTCTACTTTACATCAGCACAATTTTTGAAACAAACTTTTTTTTTTCAAGGAAGTTATAAGTGTTAAAATTTGACCAGCAATTTCTTATTTTTACAACCAAATTTACAAAACCATTTTTTTTAGGGACCACCTCACATTTGAAGTAATTTTGAAGGGTCTATATGGCAGAAAATACCCAAAAGCGACACCATTCTAAAAACTGCACCCCTCAAGGTGCGCAAAACCACATTCAAGAAGTTTATTAACCCTTCAGGTGATTCACAGCAGCAGAAGCAACATGGAAGGAAAAAATTAACATTTTACTTTTTAGTCACAAAAATGATCTTTCAGCAATAATCTTTTTAATTTCCCAAGGGTAAAAAGAGAAAATGGACCTCAAAAGTTGTTGTCCAATTTATCCTGAGTACGCTGATACCCCACATGTGAGGGGGAACCACTTTTTGGGCGCATGGCAGGGCTCAGAAGGAAAGGAGCGCCGTTTGACTTTTTCAAGCTAAATTTGGCTGGAATTGAGATCGGACGCCATGTCGCGTTTGGCGACCCCCTGATGTGCCTAAACAGTGGAAACCCCCCACAAGTGACCCTATTTTGGAAACTAGACCCCCTAAGGAACTTATCTAGATGTGTCATGAGCACTTTTATCCCCCAAGTGCTTCACGAAAGTTTATAACGCCCGGGCGTGAAAAAAAAAAATCCTATTTTTTCCACAAACATGATCGTTTAGTCCCCAATTTTTTATTTTCTCAAGGGTAAAAGGAGAAATTGTACCCCAAAAGTTGTTGTCCAATTTGTCCTGAGTACGCTGATACCCCATATGTGGGGGGGACCACTGTTTGGGCGCATGGCAGGGCTCAGAAGGAAAGGAGCGCCGTTTGACTTTTTCAAGCTAAATTTGGCTGGAATTGAGATCGGACGCCATGTCGCGTTTGGCGACCCCCTGATGTGCCTAAGCAGTGGAAACCTCCCACAAATGACCCCATTTTGGAAACTAGACCCCCTAAGGAACTTATCTAGATGTGTCATGAGCACTTTTATCCCCCAAGTGCTTCACGAAAGTTTATAACGCCCAGGCGTGAAAAAAAAAAATCCTATTTTTTCCACAAACATGATCGTTTAGTCCCCAATTTTTTATTTTCTCAAGGGTAAAAGGAGAAATTGGACCCCAAAAGTTGTTGTCCAATTTGTCCTGAGTACGCTGATACCCCATATGTGGGGGGGACCACTGTTTGGGCGCATGGCAGGGCTCAGAAGGAAAGGAGCGCCGTTTGACTTTTTCAAGCTAAATTTGGCTGGAATTGAGATCGGACGCCATGTCGCGTTTGGCGACCCCCTGATGTGCCTAAACAGTGGAAACCCCCCACAAATGACCCCATTTTGGAAACTAGACCCCCTAAGGAACTTATCTAGATGTGTCATGAGCACTTTTATCCCCCAAGTTATTCACGAAAGTTTATAACGCCCGGGCGTGAAAAAAAAAATTCCTATTTTTTCCACAAACATGATCGTTTAGTCCCCAAATTTTTATTTTCTCAAGGGTAAAAGGAGAAATTGGACCCCAAAAGTTGTTGTCCAATTTGTCCTGAGTACGCTGATACCCCATATGTGGGGGGGGACCACTGTTTGGGCGCATGGCAGGGCTCAGAAGGAAAGGAGCGCCGTTTGACTTTTTCAAGCTAAATTTGGCTGGAATTGAGATCGGACGCCATGTCGCGTTTGGCGACCCCCTGATGTGCCTAAACAGTGGAAACCCCCCACAAATGACCCCATTTTGGAAACTAGACCCCCTAAGGAACTTATCTAGATGTGTCATGAGCACTTTTATCCCCCAAGTGCTTCACGAAAGTTTATAACGCCCGGGCGTGAAAAAAAAAATTCCTATTTTTTCCACAAACATGATCGTTTAGTCCCCAATTTTTTATTTTCTCAAGGGTAAAAGGAGAAATTGGACCCCAAAAGTTGTTGTCCAATTTGTCCTGAGTACGCTGATACCCCATATGTGGGGGGGGACCACTGTTTGGGCGCATGGCAGGGCTCAGAAGGAAAGGAGCGCCGTTTGACTTTTTCAAGCTAAATTTGGCTGGAATTGAGATCGGACGCCATGTCGCGTTTGGCGACCCCCTGATGTGCCTAAACAGTGGAAACCCCCCACAAATGACCCCATTTTGGAAACTAGACCCCCTAAGGAACTTATCTAGATGTGTCATGAGCACTTTTATCCCCCAAGTGCTTCACGAAAGTTAATAACGCCCGGGCGTGAAAAAAAAAATTCCTATTTTTTCCACAAACATGATCGTTTAGTCCCCAATTTTTTATTTTCTCAAGGGTAAAAGGAGAAATTGGACCCCAAAAGTTGTTGTCCAATTTGTCCTGAGTACGCTGATACCCCATATGTGGGGGGGGACCACTGTTTGGGCGCATGGCAGGGCTCAGAAGGAAAGGAGCGCCGTTTGACTTTTTCAAGCTAAATTTGGCTGGAATTGAGATCGGACGCCATGTCGCGTTTGGCGACCCCCTGATGTGCCTAAACAGTGGAAACCCCCCACAAGTGACCCCATTTTGGAAACTAGACCCCCTAAGGAACTTATCTAGATGTGTCATGAGCACTTTTATCCCCCAAGTGCTTCACGAAAGTTTATAACGCCCGGGCGTGAAAAAAAAAATTCCTATTTTTTCCACAAACATGATCGTTTAGTCCCCAATTTTTTATTTTCTCAAGGGTAAAAGGAGAAATTGGACCCCAAAAGTTGTTGTCCAATTTGTCCTGAGTACGCTGATACCCCATATTTGGGGGGAACCACTGTTTGGGCGCATGGCAGGGCTCAGAAGGAACGGAGCGCCGTTTGACTTTTTCAAGCTAACTTTGGCTGGAATTGAGATCGGACGCCATGTCGCGTTTGGAGAGCCCATGATGTGCCTAAACAGTGGAAACCCCCCACAAGTGACCCCATTTTGGAAACTAGACCCTCTAAGGAACTTATCTAGTTGTGTGGTGAGAATTTTGAACCCCCACGTGCTTCACTAAAGTATATAATGCCCAGGCGTGAAAATAAAAAATCCTATTTTTTCCTACAAAAATGATATTTTAGTCACCAATTTTTAATTTTCCCAAGGGTACCAGGAGAAATTGGACCCCAAAAGTTGTTGTCCAATTTGTCCTGAGTACGCTGATACCCCATATGTGGGGAGGAACTACTGTTTGGGCACACGTTGGGGCTCGAAAGGGAAGTAGTGATGTTTTGGAATGCAGACTTTGATGGAATGTTCTGCTGGCATCATGTTCCATTTGCAGAGCCCCTGATGTGACTAAACCGTAGAAACCCCCCACAAGTGACCCCATTTTGGAAACTGTACCCCCTAAGGAACTTATCTAGGTGTTTGGTGAGAAATTTGAACCCCCACGTGCTTCACTAAAGTTTATAATGCCCAGGCGTGAAAATAAAAAATCCTATTTTTTCCCACAAAAATGATATTTTAGTCCCCAATTTTTAATTTTCCCAAAGGTAACAGGAGAAATTGGACATCAAAAGTTGTTGTCCAAATTGTCCTGATTACGCTGGTACGCCATATGTGGGAAAAAACTGTTTAGGCACACGTTGGGGCTCGAAAGGGAAGTTGTGACGTTTTGGAATGCAGAAATTGTCTGCGGTCGTCATGTTCCGTTTGCAGAGCCCCTGATGTGCCTAAACAGTAAAAAAAACCCACAAGTGACATCATTTTGGAACCTAGACCCCCCCCCAAGGAACTTATCTAGATGTGCCCCCTTTTTGGAACTAATGTACGCTTTCTTGTAAAGTAAATTAGTAGTGCATGGAGGTGTGGTACAATCTGAAGCAATCCTTCATACACAGGCCAGGTTTTTCGGGGCAGGTGTCGCATTGATAAATGGTGTCCTTGCGTATTCCCCTTTTGTAACACACTCGGCACCTTTTTTGCGGCTTACCTTTTCTGCCGGTTGGCGGGACCACCCCCGGAAAATGCTGGCCTGGTACGATACGAGCACCTTCAGTTCCGGAAGTACTGGGGCCCTCTCCTTCCGGAGTACCAAATATCAGGGCCTTAACCACTACCTCCTGGAACTGAAGGTACGACGTATCGGTGTGGCGTGCACATCGTAACAGCAGGAAAGCGTTGAGCATTGCCATTTGTACGATGTGGACGGCCAACTTTTTGTACCACACCTTGGCCTTTCTCAAAGCACTGTATGGTTGGAGGAGTTGATCAGAGAGATCAACCCCCCCCATGCTTTTGTTGTAGCCCAGTACACAGTCCGGTTTGCAGACCTGTGTAGAGGTACCCCGTACAGTGCTGAGGGCTCTGCCATCACCATGTATGGTGGTCAAGAGAAGGACATCCCTCTTGTCCTTGTACTTGACCACCAGCAGGTGGTCGCTACATTGGGCCTTGCTCTCACCTTTTCTGAGCATCTGCCGAAGTAGCGTCTTTGGGAGGCCTCTCTGATTTTTGCGCACAGTACCGCAGGCTGCGGTACCTCGCGCAGAGAGGGATTTGTAGAGTGGGATGCTGGTATAAAAGTTATCAGTATAGAGGTGATAACCTTTATCCAGCAGTGGGTGCACCAAATCCCACACGATCTTCCCACTCACTCCCAGGACAGGAGGACACTCAGGGGGTTCAATCCTGCTGTCCTTCCCTTCATACACTCTAAACCTGTGGATGTACCCTGAGGCACTCTCACACAGCTTGTAGAGTTTGATTCCGTACCTGGCCCTTTTGTTGGGCAGGTATTGACGGAATCCGAGCCGCCCCTTAAAATGGACCAAGGACTCATCCACGCAGATGTCCCTTTTGGGCACGTACACTTCAGAAAACTTTTTGTTGAAGTGTTCGATGACCGGCCGAACTTTGAACAGACGGTCAAAGTTGGGGTCATCTTGTGCGGGACACTGTGCATTATCGGAATAATGCAGGAATTTATGGATGGCCTCAAAACGTCTCCGAACCATGGCCATTCGGAATACTGGAGTGTTATATAAAACATCTACACTCCAATATTGCCGCATTTCTGGCTTCTTCACGATCCCCATGTGGAGGACCAGGCCCCAAAACTGCATCATTTCAACTGCGTCTACAGGAGACCAGTTGGAAAATGATGTACCGGGGTTTTGCTCCAAAAATTGACGAGCATACAAATTAGTTTGCTCCACCATGAGGTTAATAAAATCCTCAGAGAAAAAGACTTTGAAAAAGTCTGTTTCTGTGAGGCCCGTGGTGTCAAACTTGATTCCTGATTCTGCCACAAAATCAGGAATCAGTGGCTCGTAATTTTCGGGGGGCGAGGTCCATGTGGGTTCCGCAGTGGGGAGCGCTGGTTCAGGAGTGGTGGGGGCTGCCTCATCTTCTGTCCTGGGGCGTCTGCGTGGTGGTTCCGCAGGACCCGAGGAGGAAGAGGAGGAGGAGGAGGAAGAGGATGAAGAATCAGAAAAGTGAAGAAAAGTGGGATCCTCTCCCTCGCTATCAGTGTCGGAGGCAAGGAAAGCATATGCCTCCTCCAATGAATAGCGCTGTTGGGACGAACGGGACGAGCGGGACATTTTTGTGTGAATATGGTGATTGGGTGCACTTTATTGATAACTGTATGTGTATGTGTGGGGGGATAGTGATTTGTGCAAACTTATCTGAAAAGAAAATGCTAAAAGGAGAAGAAAAACCTGTAAAAAAAAAAAAAAAGGCAGGCACAAACTCTGATAAGAGAACTGCGTCACTTATCAAAGTTTGGCGGCTGCGGGATGTGTGTACGGAGGTTGCGCAAAAAGGCTGAAGGGAAAAAAGCGAGCGCGAGAGTTGATCGGTGAACTGCGTCACCAATCAACGCTCGGCGGCTGTTAAATGGGCGCACGGAAGGAGGTGCAAAGGGGGGTAAAAAGAGGGGGAAGGGAGATGGGGTGGAAGTGGGGATTGGGCAGGGATCAGTGATCAAAACGTACGGTTGTAGTCAGGTGGCGCAAAAGGGGGGTGAAAAAAAAAAAAGGAAAACGGCAGGCACAAACTCTGATAAGTGAACTGCGTCACTTATCAAACTTTGGCGGCTGCGGAATGTGTGTACGGAGTTGGCGCAACGGGGGTGAGGGAAAAAAAGCGAGCGCGAGCGTTGATCGGTGAACTGCGTCACCAATCAACGTTCGGCGGCTGTTAAATGGGCGCACGGAAGGAGGTGCAAAGGGGGGTAAAAAGAGGGGGAAGGGAGATGGGGGTGGAAGTGGGGATTGGGCAGGGATCAGTGATCAAAACGTACGGTTGTAGTCAGGTGGCGCAAAAGGGGGGTGAAAAAAAAAAAAAGGAAAACGGCAGGCACAAACTCTGATAAGTGAACTGCGTCACTTATCAAACTTTGGCGGCTGCGGAATGTGTGTACGGAGTTGGCGCAACGGGGGTGAGGGAAAAAAAGCGAGCGCGAGCGTTGATCGGTGAACTGCGTCACCAATCAACGTTCGGCGGCTGTTAAATGGGCGCACGGAAGGAGGTGCAAAGGGGGGTAAAAAGAGGGGGAAGGGAGATGGGGGTGGAAGTGGGGATTGGGCAGGGATCAGTGATCAAAACGTACGGTTGTAGTTAGGTGGCGCAAAAGGGGGGTGAAAAAAAAAAAAAGGAAAACGGCAGGCACAAACTCTGATAAGTGAACTGCGTCACTTATCAAACTTTGGCGGCTGCGGAATGTGTGTACGGAGTTGGCGCAACGGGGGTGAGGGAAAAAAAGCGAGCGCGAGCGTTGATCGGTGAACTACGTCACCAATCAACGTTCGGCGGCTGTTAAATGGGCGCACGGAAGGAGGTGCAAAGGGGGGTAAAAAGAGGGGGAAGGGAGATGGGGGTGGAAGTGGGGATTGGGCAGGGATCAGTGATCAAAACGTACGGTTGTAGTCAGGTGGCGCAAAAGGGGGGTGAAAAAAAAAAAAAGGAAAACGGCAGGCACAAACTCTGATAAGTGAACTGCGTCACTTATCAAACTTTGGCGGCTGCGGAATGTGTGTACGGAGTTGGCGCAACGGGGGTGAGGGAAAAAAAGCGAGCGCGAGCGTTGATCGGTGAACTGCGTCACCAATCAACGTTCGGCGGCTGTTAAATGGGCGCACGGAAGGAGGTGCAAAGGGGGGTAAAAAGAGGGGGAAGGGAGATGGGGGTGGAAGTTGGGATTGGGCAGGGATCAGTGATCAAAACGTACGGTTGTAGTCAGGTGGCGCAAAAGGGGGGTGAAAAAAAAAAAAAGGAAAACGGCAGGCACAAACTCTGATAAGTGAACTGCGTCACTTATCAAACTTTGGCGGCTGCGGAATGTGTGTACGGAGTTGGCGCAACGGGGGCGAGGGAAAAAAAGCGAGCACGAGCGTTGATCGGTGAACTGCGTCACCAATCAACGCTCGGCGGCTACTAAATGTGCGCACGGAGGCGGCACAAATGGGGGTGGAGGGGGTAAAAAGAGGGGGAAGGGGGGATTGGGGTGGATGAACGGGGATTGGGGTGGATGAACGGGGATTGGGGTGGATGAACGGGGATTGGGCAGGGATCAGGGATAAAACTTACGTTTAGTTGTCTTCTTTCTTTAGCAGGGATTGTGGTGCTACAGGCTGCTGTGGCACCACAATACCCAGCACGGCAGGGAGATCCAGGCACAAAATCCAGCAGGGAGATCCAGCAGTATGACCGCTCTGTAGGAATCCTCAGCTAGAATGAGGACCCTGCAGAGCGGTCATACACAGGTCAGGCAGGTGACACAGACAGGTCACAGAGCGGTCATGCTGCTGCTGTGACCTGTCATTGGTGGGATCGACCATAACATCGATCCCACCAATCAGAGCTTTCCTGGTGACCTGGCTGTGACCTGCCTAGGATCGGATCTGTTCGCGCCATCCTAGGCAGGTCACAGCCAGGTCACCTGCAGGGCACAGAGCGGTCACAGCGTGATCGCCGCTGCGCCCTGTGATTGGCGCGATCGACGATGACATCGATCGCGCCAATCGGCTCCTGCAGGCCCTGCTGGGCCTGCACTGTGTCCTATCCTAGGATCGGTGCTATTAGAGCACCGATCCACGCAGGTTCCGGCAGGGCACAGCGCGGTAATACCGCGCGGTGCCCTGCGATTGGCGCGATCGATGCGATCGGCGATCGCGCCAATCCGGGGTGTTCTTGCCGGTGCCTGGCGTTGCCAGGCACCGGACCTAGGATCGAGTACATCGGTACTCGATCCTAGCCTGTGACCTCATTGTTTCAGCCGCTCCGATTGGCTGAAACAATGAGAATGGCTGTGATTGGCTGTTCAGAATTGAACAGCCAATCACAGCGATCGAGAGGGCGGGTGGGCGGCGACAATGCCCTGGATGCTGAGGCCATCTCCCCCCAGGTGAGATGGCGTCGGAATTTTAATGCGATCACCGCGACTTAAGTCGCGGTATCGCATTAAAGGGCAGGACGTACTATCCCGTCAAGGGTCAGATAGGCCCAGGGCACCTCGACGGGATAGTACGTCCAAGGTCACAGAGGGGTTAAAGACCGTGACATATGAGTATAAATACTAGAGGTTCTTATTCTTTATGACCTCTGAAGCATTTATGAGCACAAGATATTGGTGCTCTACTGTACCCCATAACTCTGGTTTTTGATTGTTGCTTGTGTATTATTATTTATTTTTTCGAGCAATATATATACCAGTTTGGCTGACATAGCCTTGGGTTACATGTAATTTAGTGGACTTTTACGCAGCACTATTCTTTTGCTGCGGTGTTTTTTAGTAGGTTTTGCTACACTTTTTTACACCTGTTTTCACGTTTTTGGTTAGTGTGACCTTTTTGGTCAATTTGTGTGTATGTCTGTGGGGCTCCTGGGCGTGGGTAGTTGTTAGGGCCCAGCAGGGCAAGAGGGGACAGTCGACGTGGAGCGGGGGCGCCACATCGCTATTTAGGGTGCCAACCTCCGCTGTTAGGCAGGTGTAAGATACTATAGGGCCACCTAACAGGGACTGTGTCAGGAATACATTTGTTACTACTTCCTGCATTTTTTCCTACCCTACCCGAACCCAGGTGGTTGATGTTGGTAGCATACATTTAAGTATATTTTTCTCTATTATAATTTTAGATATTACCAATAAAGTATTTTTTAGGATATTGCTGGATGAAAGATGCAAGAGTCAGTCTGGATCCCAGAATCTCACTCAGCTTTCATGCACACACACTGATTACAAGCAAACAGGTCACAGTTGAGGATGTTACCTTTAGTTGTCATTCAAATCCATTTGTGTCAACTTCTGTGCATGTTATCAGGCCAAAATCACCAGGGTATGTGAACTTTTGATCAGTGTCATTTGGATGTTTTGGGTTGTCATTATGATTTAAAAAGAGAAAACACAGTCGTTTAACAATAAATGGCTTCACCCAACCACTAACCATGAGTGGAGAAAAAGTTTTGGTGTTATCATTCATATTCTCTGAAAAAAGGCAAAGAAAGCAAAAACTCTGCTGGAGTATCCAAACTTTTGAGCACAACTGTATATAGGGGTGAGAAGATGACAGATGTTGGGGGAAAGAATAATCGTCAGTTGACTTTCTATATCGCAGATCACTTCTTGTCTGACAGCATCTTATTATTCTCTTCCTTACTAAGAATACAATTAGTCTTGAGTAAGCATTGGCCGGTCCCAACTAAAGCAATTGGTTAAGCACATTCAGAGCACACGTGACCGCTGCAGTCAATCACCACTCTCAGCGGTTATGCCACTGTAGTCGTGATGGCATAACTGAATCTTGTCAACAAAGACTGGAAACAGTGGCGGAGAGATAGCGCTGGACCAGTGGATGGTAAGTTTTGCAGATTCTACTATATTTACCTTCAAAGTACAAAGAAAAAGAGTTACTGCAAGGAGGACAGCAAAATCGCCATAGAAGATGCCTCAGGAAAACGACCATTGGCTTCTCCCTGAAGCAGCTTCGCCTAGTAATACTCGGCGGGGACGCCAGGAAATTCAAGTGCACATGGCCTAAAGAAAATAATCAAATAAAAATATACATAAAAGTATAACCCCTTAGTGACCAATACGTCTTTTTACTGACCCGAGATGTAAGAGATGTAGCATCTCCTGATGGGTGAAAATGCAGAAGCTGTCATCTGAACAACAGCTGGCACCCTGCAGCATCAGCAACGATCAGTATTTGCACCGGCCATTTAACTCCTTAGAGTTATATATAAATTATAGATATAGTTATAGTTAGATATATAGATCCGGTCCCGAGTGCTGGCGGCAGTTCCGGGACTTGATGCGAGAGGCTCTCGCGAGTTTCTCACATCACAATCACAAGTGTGACCCCGGCCTTATATAGACCCTGGTCCAGGGACTGTCCAGGGGGCATGTTCTCACTCCATACAAGTGTATGCAGCAGGGCTGGGAGTATGTATAACGCATACACGCCCTGCAGTCCCGGCTCAGAAACCAGCGAATCCCTGCAGTGCACCGGGCCTATGCTGGGGGGGTTCAGAAGAATGCAGTCACACACAGAGGGTCTGCAGGCTCATCGATTTGGACTCCTATTTTGTGTGGCACGACTATCTGGATTAGGCCGGGGACACACACAACGTATAAAAAAAGGTCTGTTTTTGACGGACAAGAATCGCACAAATGTTACCAAAACAGTGATCCGTGTGCAGTGCGAGGATGCGATTTTCTCGCATCAAATGATCCGTATGACATCCGTGTGACATCCGTATGGCATCCGTATGGTGAGATTTTCTCACACACTTGCAAAATGAGCAAATAATGGCTGAGCCTTTCCTGTCACCTGCCCAATGCCTGAGAATTTCTCACAAGTCACACTGATGGCCCGTGTGCTGTGCTATTTTTTCTCACACCCATAGACTTTCATTGGCGATTCTCGGCCGAGATACGCTGACAATCGCAGCATGCTGCGATTTCACTCGGATCCTGAATACGGCCGAGAAAATATCGGATGATGGGAGCTGCCCCATAGATTAACATTGGGACGAGCGCTATGCGTTTTTTTATCGCATTGCACTCGTCTGTATTACGGTCTAGTGTGACCCCGGCCTTAAAGGGATAATCATTCAAAAGTTTGACAATTGAGAATTTTTTTTTAAATGTATATCAAATTTCTGATATTTGTTAATAAACACAAAAAATATTGAACTAAAATTACGATTAAAGGGGTTGTTAACTACTAAAACAACTCCATCTCAATCTGAATGTTTGTCCCCGTTAAAATAAAAACACCTACGCTCACCTTTAGTGCCGGCGCCCATTCCAGCGGTGTCAGCACTCGCGCTGGCATCACTGTCCCCTTCGGACAAATTGAACATCAAGAGGAAATCAGAGAGCGCCACAGTCCCGAATTCCTCTTGATTACTTATACGTCCAAAGGCCACACGCCAGCGCTGATTGGGCGCAGGGTCTGAGTGACGCCACAACCTCACTGAGCCCCGGTAATGCCATTTTCAACATTGCTGGAATGGCGCCGGCACCAGAGGTGAGTATAGGTGTTTTTATTTTAACTGAGGCAAACATTCAGGTTGAGACAGCGTTGTCCTAGCAGTGGACAAACCCTTTAACCCATACCTCCCAACTTTTGAAGATGGGAAAGACGGACAAAGTATGCCGCGCGGCAAATCTTAGGCCACGCCTCTGACCACACCCATTCATAACTAGTCACACCCATATCCACGTGCCAACCACACCCATTTAGCACTGCTGATCAAACTGTTTCATAAAGAATAATTGTAAACAAAAAAATATGGCCACACAGTGCTCCATATTGTATAATGACTGCACATGATGCTCAATACTGTATAATAGCCCCACATGATGCTCCATACTGTATAATGGCCACACATGATGCTCCATACTGTATAATGGCCATACATAGTTACATAGTAACATAGTTATTAAGGTTGAAGGAAGACTATAAGTCCATCTAGTTCAACCCATAGCCTAACTTGCCCTAACATGTTGATCCAGAGGAAGGCAAAAAAAACCCATGTGGCAAGAGTAAGCTCCACATTGGGGAAAAAAATTCCTTCCCGACTCCACATACGGCAATCAGACTAGTTCCCTAGATCAACGCCCTATCAAGGAATCTAGTGTATATACCCTGTAACATTATACTTTTCCAGAAAGGTATCCAGTCACCTCTTAAATTTAAGTAATGAATCACTCATTACAACATCATATGGCAGAGAGTTCCATAGTCTCACTGCTCTTACAGTAAAGAATCCTCGTCTGTTATTATGCTTAAACCTTCTTTCCTCCAGATGTAGAGAATGCCCCCTTGTCCCTGTCTCAGGTCTATGATTAAAAAGATCATCAGAAAGGTCTTTGTACTGTCCCCTCATATATTTATACATTAACATAAGATCACCCCTTAGTCTTCGTTTTTCCAAACTAAATAGCCCCAAGTGTAATAACCTATCTTGGTATTGCAGACCCCCCAGTCCTCTAATAACCTTGGTCGCTCTTCTCTGCACCCGCTCCAGTTCAGCTATGTCTTTCTTATAAACCGCAGACCAGAACTGTGCACAGTATTCTAAGTGTGGTCGAACTAGTGACTTGTATAGAGGTAAAATTATGTTCTCCTCATGAGCATCTATGCCTCTTTTAATGCATCCCATTATTTTATTTGCCTTTGTAGCAGCTGCCTGACACTGGCCACTGAATGTGAGTTTGTCATCCACCATACTCCCAGGTCTTTTTCATTGACGGTTTTGCCCAGAGTTTTAGAATTAAGCACATAATTATACATCTTATTACTTCTACCCAAGTGCATGACCTTACATTTATCCCCATTAAAGCTCATTTGCCATTTATCAGCCCAAGCTTCTAGTTTACATAAATCATCCTGTAATATAAAATTGTCCTCCTCTGTATTAATTACCCTGCAGAGTTTAGTGTCATCTGCAAATATTGAAATTCTACTCTGAATGCCCCCTACAAGGTCATTAATAAATATGTTAAAAAGAAGAGGGCCCAATACTGACCCCTGTGGTACCCCACTGCTAACCGCTACCCAGTCCGAGTGTGCTCCATTAATAACCACCCTTTGTTTCCTATCCCTGAGCCAGCTCTCAACCCACTTGCACATATTTTCCCCTATCCCCATTATTCTCATTTTATGTATCAACCTTTTGTGTGGCACCGTATCAAAAGCTTTTGAAAAGTCCATATACACTACATCCACTGGGTTCCCTTGGTCCAGTCCGGAACTTAGCTCTTCATAGAAGCTGATCAGATTAGTCTGACATGAACGGTCCCTAGTAAACCCGTGCTGATACTGGGTCATGAGGTTATTCCTCTTCAGATACTCCAGTATAGTGTCCCTTAGAATGCCCTCCAGGATTTTACCCACAGTAGAGGTTAAGCTTACTGGCCTATAATTTCTGAGTTCAGTTTTTGTTCCCTTTTTGAATATTGGCACCACATTTGCTATGCGCCAGTCCTGTGGTACAGATCCTGTTATTATGGAGTCTTTAAAGATTAAAAATAATGGTCTATCAATGACTGTACTTAATTCCTGCTGTACTCGAGGGTGTATCCCATCCGGGCCCGGAGATTTGTCAATTTTAGTGATTTTTAGACGCCGCCGCAATTCCTGCTGGGTTAAGCAGGTGACATTTAATTGGGAATTTTTATCACTAGACATTTTGTCTGCCATGGGATTTTCCTTTGTAAATACTGATGAAAAAAAGTCATTTAGCATATTGGCTTTTTCCTCATCCTCATCCACCATTTCACCCAGACTATTTTGATGCTCAATACTGTATAATGGCCACACATGATGCTCCATACTGTATAATGGCCACACAGTGCTCCATACTGTATAATGGCCACACATGATGCTCCATACTGTATAATGGCCACACAGTGCTCCATACTGTATAATGGCCACACATGATGCTCCATACTGTATAATGGCCACACAGTGCTCCATACTGTATAATGGCCACACATGATGCTCAATACTGTATAATGGCCACACATGATGCTCCATACTGTATAATGGCCCTACATGATGCTCCATACTGTATAATGGCCACACATGATGCTCAATACTGTACAATGGCCACACATGATGCTCCATACTGTATAATGTCTGCACATACAATTAAATACCACAGTATACCCCAGAGTATCCACAAATCATAAAAAATTACTTTATATCACACAATACATCATTGGACAGGGTGCGCCATGGAAGCGGACAGTGAGAATCACTGCCAGAGAAAGACTAAAAACCAGAGCACCGAACAGGAAAACTACCAAACAAGCATACCAATCCAGGGAAAATTATAAAATTAAAGCCTTTATTATCAGAAAATGGCAATTGATTACAAAAGTGCAAAAATTATATATGATCATACATTTTAAAAAAATAGATTACAAGAATTACGCAACAACAGGATAAAAACAAGATTGTTCCCAGCAGAAAAATGACCCCAGATATACTGAATCAGGATTCTTTCAAATAAGGCTGTGCCAGAGTATAAACAAAAACTAGTGTTCAAAAATATATTAAAAAAAATATAAAAATATATAAATATTTGATATGAGTAAAAAGGAAATTGTGTGATACTGAAAAGTGCTACTGTGCAATTTATATATAAGCAGCGAATATAAAGTGCTGGCGTGCTGTGACCACAAAGAAGGTCATAGCCTGTGCACTCCACAACAATCAGGTGCAAATGTGTGGCAAAACTCCAAATAGCACAGCAATCATTTGTATTAATATACCTGTGGGGGGCTGGGTCCTGTATCGGCGTTCACCCGATATCGGATGAACGCCGACACCTTCTAGATGTGCAGAAACAAGCCCGGACACTACAAGGAGGCGGCGGCTCCAAAAGCGAGCACTTCCGGCTGATCGGTGGGGTGCCGGACCCCGGTCGATCAGACATTGATGACATATCCCAAGGATAGACCATCGGTGTAAAAGTAGTGGACAACCCCTTTAATGAACCCCGAAATGATACAAACAAAAACTTCAGCGCGCCCCGAAACCATCCAGCCGATACAAATCCAATTTTATGTTATTTGCAGTTTTCTTTTTGCACATTACATGCTAAAACTTATGTCAGGTCTGAAATTCGTCCGGCTACAAACAAGCGTTCATATAACTATAGAAATGGAGGAATAAAAACCCTACGGCCCTAAGAAGAGGAAAAAAACAGCAGAATTCCCCCCCCCCCCCCCCAGAAAATCGTACGATACTTAAGGGGTTAAAACAAGGTTCTTATGACAAATCCCTCAGCTGGGCCTCAAAACTGAGTAGTAGCAAAAACTGTTGCCCGTAGCAACCAATCAAAGCGCAGCTTTCACTGTTCCAGGACAGGTTTTAAAAAAAAAAATATAGTAGCTGATTTCTGATTGGTTGCTATGGGCAACAAAAACAGATTTTTGCATTAGGCTGAAGTTTATGAATAAACTTTATTTATAAGACATTGTACAACTCCCGTGAGATGCAGCAGTTTAATGTAGCGGTGCCGGTGTGGAAGCGTCACACAACGGGCAAGGCAGGTGTGGAGCTCGGGGAGCCGTCCCGGAGCATCGCCCACCACACCGCTGCTGGCTGCTACAGTACAGGTACAGAAATGACGCACGGCCGTACAAGCGCCGTCTAGAAGCCAGGAGGCCGCGACTCCCAGCATGCCCCGCGCTGCGCATGCCTAGAGCGCCCGCAGCTCAGGAAGAGGAAAATAGGAAAACAGCGGAGAAAAACAAGAGAAGAGCGGAGGGGGCGGGGAGGCCTCGTTATCCCGCAGGCGCCCCGTGATTACCGAGCCAGCTGTTCTGTGCTGCGGGAATCTCCCCCCCCTTTATATTTCCCTCCATGGTGGCGTCCGGCTCTGACCCGCGGTCATGAACAGCGGACTGCCCCCGACCCCCTCCGCGGTGGTGTCTCCCCCCGGGGCGCCCCAGCTGCCTCCTATGGGGGGGCCCGGGGTGAAGCTGAAGTTCTGCCGCTACTACGCGAAGGACAAGACGTGCTTCTACGGGGACGAGTGCCAGTTCCTGCACGAAGAGCCGCTGGGCATCCATGGCAACAGCCTGGCGGGGTACCCGCTGCCCGGGCCTGTCACTCCGGTGGGCAAGAAGGTGGAGCTGGGCGGACTGGACGGACCGCGGCTGACCAGTGAGTGTGCGGCTCCGCGCTGACGTCAGGAGCAGCGTGACGGAGTGTGGGGGCATGCTGGGGCTTGTAGTTCCTCGCTGGGTGACAACCAGCATGGCTTCCTCTACGGCTGTCACTGCAGGACCGGACTTCAGCCTTGTGGTGCCCCCTGGCCTGCGTCCATGTCTGCGGAGGCCTGTCATGGTGTACCCCACAAATGTCCTACAGGTGGGGGGACCTGAGGGTGGCAGCCCCCTTCTCCTGCAGGATCCACATGTTCTGTACGGAGGGGTCACAGGTCCTGAGCTCTGCAGCCTTATAGGGGGGTATATATGGCTGATCTGGGGATGGCGGTCATACACAGGTGTGAACTCAGCCTTATACAGATGGCAGCCCCTTCTCCTGCAGGATCCACATGTGCTGTATGGAGGGGCCACAGGTCCTGAGCTCTGCAGCCTTATAGGGGGGTATATATGGCTGATCTGGGGGTGGCGGTCATACACAGGTGTGAATTCAGCCTTATACAGATGGCAGCCCCTTCTCCTGCAGGATCCACATGTGCTGTATGGAGGGGCCACAGGTCCTGAGCTCTGCAGCCTTATAGGGGGGTATATATGGCTGATCTGGGGGTGGCGGTCATACACAGGTGTGAATTCAGCCTTATACAGATGGCAGCCCCCTCTCCTGCAGGATCCACATGTGCTGTATGGAGGGGCCACAGGTCCTGAGCTCTGCAGCCTTATAGGGGGTATATATGGCTGATCTGGGGGTGGCGGTCATACACAGGTGTGAATTCAGCCTTATACAGATGGCAGCCCCCTCTCCTGCAGGATCCACATGTTCTGTACGGAGGGGCCACAGGTCCTGAGCTCTGCAGCCTTATAGGGGGTATATATGGCTGATCTGGGGGTGGCGGTCATACACAGGTGTGAACGCAGCCTTCTACAGATGGCAGCCCCCTCTCCTGCAGGATCCACATGTTCTGTATGGAGGGGCCACAGGTCCTGAGCTCTGCAGCTTTATAGGGGGTATATATGGCTGATCTGGGGATGGCGGTCATACACAGGTGTGAACGCAGCCTTATACAGATGGCAGCCCCTTCTCCTGCAGGATCCACATGTTCTGTATGGAGGGGCCACAGGTCCTGAGCTCTGCAGCTTTATAGGGGGGTATATATGGCTGATCTGGGGATGGCGGTCATACACAGGTGTGAACGCAGCCTTATACAGATGGCAGCCCCTTCTCCTGCAGGATCCACATGTTCTGTATGGAGGGGCCACAGGTCCTGAGCTCTGCAGCTTTATAGGGGGGTATATATGGCTGATCTGGGGATGGCGGTCATACACAGGTGTGAACGCAGCCTTATACAGATGGCAGCCCCTTCTCCTGCAGGATCCACATGTTCTGTATGGAGGGACCACAGGTCCTGAGCTCTGCAGCTTTATAGGGGGGTATATATGGCTGATCTGGGGATGGCGGTCATACACAGGTGTGAACGCAGCCTTATACAGATGGCAGCCCCTTCTCCTGCAGGATCCACATGTTCTGTATGGAGGGGCCACAGGTCCTGAGCTCTGCAGCTTTATAGGGGGTATATATGGCTGATCTGGGGATGGCGGTCATACACAGGTGTGAACGCAGCCTTATACAGATGGCAGCCCCTTCTCCTGCAGGATCCACATGTTCTGTATGGAGGGACCACAGGTCCTGAGCTCTGCAGCCTTATAGGGGGTATATATGGCTGATCTGGGGGTGGCGGTCATACACAGGTGTGAACGCAGCCTTATACAGATGGCAGCCCCTTCTCCTGCAGGATCCACATGTTCTGTATGGAGGGGCCACAGGTCCTGAGCTCTGCAGCCTTATAGGGGGTATATATGGCTGATCTGGGGGTGGCGGTCATACACAGGTGTGAACGCAGCCTTATACAGATGGCAGCCCCTTCTCCTGCAGGATCCACATGTTCTGTATGGAGGGGCCACAGGTCCTGAGCTCTGCAGCCTTATAGGGGGGTATATATGGCTGATCTGGGGGTGGCGGTCATACACAGGTGTGAACGCAGCCTTATACAGATGGCAGCCCCTTCTCCTGCAGGATCCACATGTTCTGTATGGAGGGGCCACAGGTCCTGAGCTCTGCAGCCTTATAGGGGGTATATATGGCTGATCTGGGGATGGCGGTCATACACAGGTGTGAATTCAGCCTTATACAGATGGCAGCCCCCTCTCCTGCAGGATCCACATGTTCTGTATGGAGGGGCCACAGGTCCTGAGCTCTGCAGCTTTATAGGGGGGTATATATGGCTGATCTGGGGATGGCGGTCATACACAGGTGTGAACTCAGCCTTATACAGATGGCAGCCCCTTCTCCTGCAGGATCCACATGTTCTGTATGGAGGGGCCACAGGTCCTGAGCTCTGCAGCCTTATAGGGGGTATATATGGCTGATCTGGGGATGGCGGTCATACACAGGTGTGAACGCAGCCTTATACAGATGGCAGCCCCTTCTCCTGCAGGATCCACATGTTCTGTATGAAGGGGCCACAGGTCCTGAGCTCTGCAGCCTTATAGGGGGTATATATGGCTGATCTGGGGATGGCGGTCATACACAGGTGTGAACGCAGCCTTATACAGATGGCAGCCCCTTCTCCTGCAGGATCCACATGTTCTGTATGGAGGGACCACAGGTCCTGAGCTCTGCAGCCTTATAGGGGGGTATATATGGCTGATCTGGGGATGGCGGTCATACACAGGTGTGAACGCAGCCTTATACAGATGGCAGCCCCTTCTCCTGCAGGATCCACATGTTCTGTATGGAGGGGCCACAGGTCCTGAGCTCTGCAGCCTTATAGGGGGGTATATATGGCTGATCTGGGGGTGGCGGTCATACACAGGTGTGAACGCAGCCTTATACAGATGGCAGCCCCTTCTCCTGCAGGATCCACATGTTCTGTACGGAGGGGCCACAGGTCCTGAGCTCTGCAGCCTTATAGGGGGGTATATATGGCTGATCAGGGGATGGCGGTCATACACAGGTGTGAACTCAGCCTTATACAGATGGCAGCCCCTTCTCCTGCAGGATCCACATGTTCTGTATGGAGGGGTCACAGGTCCTGAGCTCTGCAGCTTTATAGGGGGGTATATATGGCTGATCTGGGGATGGCGGTCATACACAGGTGTGAATTCAGCCTTATACAGATGGCAGCCCCTTCTCCTGCAGGATCCACATGTTCTGTATGGAGGGGTCACAGGTCCTGAGCTCTGCAGCTTTATAGGGGGGTATATATGGCTGATCTGGGGATGGCGGTCATACACAGGTGTGAACGCAGCCTTATACAGATGGCAGGCCCATCTCCTGCAGGATCCACATGTTCTGTATGGAGGGGCCACAGGTCCTAAGCTCTGCAGCCTTATAGGGGGTATATATGGCTGATCTGGGGGTGGCGGTCATACACAGGTGTGAACGCAGCCTTATACAGATGGCAGCCCCTTCTCCTGCAGGATCCACATGTTCTGTATGGAGGGGCCACAGGTCCTGAGCTCTGCAGCCTTATAGGGGGGTATATATGGCTGATCTGGGGATGGCGGTCATACACAGGTGTGAACGCAGCCTTATACAGATGGCAGCCCCTCTCCTGCAGGATCCACATGTTCTGTATGGAGGGGCCACAGGTCCTGAGCTCTGCAGCCTTATAGGGGGGTATATATGGCTGATCTGGGGATGGCGGTCATACACAGGTGTGAACGCAGCCTTATACAGATGGCAGCCCCTCTCCTGCAGGATCCACATGTTCTGTATGGAGGGGCCACAGGTCCTGAGCTCTGCAGCCTTATAGGGGGTATATATGGCTGATCTGGGGGTGGCGGTCATACACAGGTGTGAACTCAGCCTTATACAGATGGCAGCCCCTTCTCCTGCAGGATCCACATGTTCTGTATGGAGGGGGGTATATATGGCTGATCTGGGGGTGGCGGTCATACACAGGTGTGAATTCAGCCTTATACAGATGGCAGCCCCTTCTCCTGCAGGATCCACATGTGCTGTATGGAGGGGCCACAGGTCCTGAGCTCTGCAGCCTTATAGGGGGTATATATGGCTGATCTGGGGGTGGCGGTCATACACAGGTGTGAACTCAGCCTTATACAGATGGCAGCCCCTTCTCCTGCAGGATCCACATGTTCTGTATGGAGGGGGGTATATATGGCTGATCTGGGGGTGGCGGTCATACACAGGTGTGAACTCAGCCTTATACAGATGGCAGCCCCTTCTCCTGCAGGATCCACATGTTCTGTATGGAGGGGGGTATATATGGCTGATCTAGGGGTGGCGGTCATACACAGGTGTGAACTCAGCCTTATTCAGATGGCAGCCCCTTCTCCTGCAGGATCCACATGTTCTGTACGGAGCGGCCACAGGTCCTGAGCTCTGCAGCCTTATAGGGGGGTATATATGGCTGATCTGGGGGTGGCGGTCATACACAGGTGTGAACTCAGCCTTATTCAGATGGCAGCCCCTTCTCCTGCAGGATCCACATGTGCTGTATGGAGGGGCCACAGGTCCTGAGCTCTGCAGCCTTATAGGGGGTATATATGGCTGATCTGGGGATGGCGGTCATACACAGGTGTGAACTCAGCCTTATACAGATGGCAGCCCCCTCTCCTGCAGGATCCACATGTGCTGTATGGAGGGGCCACAGGTCCTGAGCTCTGCAGCCTTATAGGGGGTATATATGGCTGATCTGGGGGTGGCGGTCATACACAGGTGTGAACTCAGCCTTATACAGATGGCAGCCCCTTCTCCTGCAGGATCCACATGTTCTGTATGGAGGGGCCACAGGTCCTGAGCTCTGCAGCCTTATAGGGGGTATATATGGCTGATCTGGGGGTGGCGGTCATACACAGGTGTGAATTCAGCCTTATACAGATGGCAGGCCTTTCTCCTGCAGGATCCACATGTTCTGTATGGAGGGGCCACAGGTCCTGAGCTCTGCAGCCTTATAGGGGGTATATATGGCTGATCTGGGGGTGGCGGTCATACACAGGTGTGAATTCAGCCTTATACAGATGGCAGGCCCATCTCCTGCAGGATCCACATGTTCTGTATGGAGGGGGGTATATATGGCTGATCTGGGGGTGGCGGTCATACACAGGTGTGAATTCAGCCTTATACAGATGGCAGCCCCTTCTCCTGCAGGATCCACATGTTCTGTATGGAGGGGCCACAGGTCCTGAGCTCTGCAGCCTTATAGGGGGATATATATGGCTGATCCGGGGGATGGCGGTCATACACAGGTGTGAACGCAGCCTTATACAGATGGCAGGCCCACCTCATGCAGGATCCACATGTTCTGTATGGAGGGGCCACAGGTCCTGGACTCCGCAACCTTTATAAGGGGGGTATATATGACTGATCTGGGGGTGGTGGTCATACACAAGTGTGAACGCAGCCTTATACAGATGGCAGGCCCATCTCCTGCAGGATCCACATGTTCTGTATGGAGGGGCCACAGGTCCTGAGCTCTGCAGCCTTATAGGGGGTATATAGCTGATCCAGGGATGGCGGTCATACACAGGTGTGAACTCAGCCTTATACAGATGGCAGGCTCATCTTATGCCCCACACATGCTGCATCCACATGTTCTGTACGGAGGGGCCGCTGGTCCTGACCTGACTTCTGCAGCCTTAGGCCCGGTTCCCACAATCCGGAACTAGCAGCGATTTGGACGCATTTAATGCTCATTGCATCCAAAGCGCTGGCTTCTATTTAAAGGCAGGTAAATCTGCATGTGTTCACTAGCATCTCCGCAAACTGACCTGCTGTGGTCTTGAAAGATGCGGCACATGTCAGTCTCCGCTGATGACTGCAGCCTTAGGGTATGTGCACACGTTGCGGAATTGGCTGTGGATCCGCAACGTGTGACCGCTCATACAGTAGAAGGTGCGGCCAGGACAGGAAACAGTGCCAGCCAGCGAGGGAGCCGGGTGAGTATTTTAAGAACAGCGGGCGGGCGCACAGGGGGTGGGAGGGGGTTAGGCACATGGCTCTTTATTTTAAAGGGAACCTGTCACCCCGTTTTTTTCAGTACGAGGTAAAAATACTGTTAAATAGGGGCTGAGCTGTGCGTTACTATAGTGTATTTTGTGTACCCTGATTCCCCACCTATGCTGCCGAAATAACTTACTAAAGTCGCCGTTTTCGCCTGTCAATCAGGCTGGTCAGGTCATATGGGCGTGGCGACATCGCTGTTTCTTCCCCCAGATCTTGCATATCTTTCCGTTGGTGGCGTAGTGGTTTGCGCATGCCCATCTTCTGAATCCACTGCGCAGGAGAAGAAAAAAAACGCGCGATCTGCGCTATTTCCCTGGTGATCTGTGGAGGTGGCCATCTTCCTGAGGCCGCGCGTGCGCATATGGAGTCCTCTGCTGCCCGGGGCTTCAGGAAAATGGCCACGGGATGCCGCGCGTTCGCAGATGGAGATCGCGGTGGCCATTTTCCTGAAGTTGAGATGCGAACTCAGCTATAGATTGCCAAATACGCTGAACTTTAGCTGTGACCTCTGCCTGAAGTGCTCCATCGCCCATGTTCCTCACAAAATTAGAATATTTGTTAATTTATTTCAGTTTTTCAATACAAAAAGTGACTCATATTATAGTCATTACATGCAGAGTGATCTGGTTCGTGTTTATTTCTGTTAATGTTGATGATTATGGCTTACAGCCAATGAAAACCCAAAAGTTATTGTCTAAGTAAATTAGAATACTTTATAAGTCCAGCTTGAAAAAATGATATCAAAATCCAAAATGTATGTTCAGTAAATGCACTCATTACTTGGTCAGGGCTCCTTAAGCATCAATGACTGCATCAATGCGGCGTGGCATGGAGGCGATCAGCCTGTGGTATTGCTGAGGTGTTATGGAAGCCCAGGCTGCTTTGATGGCAGCCTTCAGCTCGTCTGCATTGTTGGGTTTGGTGTCACTCATCTTCCTTTTGACAATACGCCATAGATTCTCTATGGGGTTATGGTCAGGCGAGTTTGCTGGCCAATCAAGCACCGCAATACTGTTGGTCTTTAACCCCTTAAGCCGGAGCTTTTTCTGTTTTTAGCTCCCCTCCTTCCCAGAGCCATAACTTTTTTTTTTTTTTATTTTATTTTTTTTTCCCGTCAACAGGGCTTAAGAGTTGTACTTTTGAGCGACACCATTGGTTCTACCATGTCATGTATTAGGAAAGGGGGGGGAACAATTCCAAGTGCGGTGAAATTGACGTCACTCAAATCTTCTGGGGCGCCGCCCCCTCCGCTGTTTTCCCATGAAATCCGGCGCCTGCGCTGTGTAGTACTGTCTGGTGCAGGCGCAGTGAGCTCTGGCCATCTGACCTCACATGCAGTCTTGCAGACTGCGCCTGTGCAGCCAGTACTAAACAGCGGGGGCGCCGGATTTCATGGGAAAACAGCGCTGAGGGGGCGGCGCCCGGTGCCCCAGAAGATTTGAGTGACTGCAGTGTGGCGTTTCCAGCAGGGGGTTAAGACCTGCCTCCCTGTCTAAAGACAGGTATTTTGGCGAAATTATAAAACTCTTTATTTTGGCAATAACTGCACCAAGAACTAAAAGAGCCACCTTGTTAGAATGCAGCATTACTGCTGCACAAGGTGGCTCTTTTAGTTTATAACGGCTGGAGGGGGTGACAGTGGCCCTTTAACAATCATTTCAAGGCTGTAGTTATTCCAGTTGCTTGTGCACCTTTTCTATCACACTTTTTTCCTTTTACTCAACCTTCCATTAATATGCTTGGATGCAGCACTCTGAACAGCCGGCTTCTTAAAGGTACCGTCACACTAAGCGACGCTGCAGCGATTCCGACAACGATCCGGATCGCTGCAGCGTCGCTGTGTGGTCGCTGGAGAGCTGTCACACAGACAGCTCTCCAGCGACCAACGATGCCGGTAACCAGGGTAAACATCGGGTTACTAAGCGCAGGGCCGGGCTTAGTAACCCGATGTTTACCCTGGTTACCAGCGTAAAAGTAAAAAGAAAAAACAAACACTACATACTTACCTTCTGCTGTCTGTCCCTCGGCGCTCTGCTTCTCTGCCCTGTGTAAGCACAGCGGTGACGTCACCGCTGTGCTTACACAGGGCAGAGAAGCAGAGCGCCGAGGGACAGACAGCGGAAGGTAAGTATGTAGTGTGTTTTTTTTTTTTTTTTGTTTTTTTTTTTTTTTTTTTTTACTTTTACGCTGGTAAACATCGGGTTTCTAAGCGCGGCCCTGCGCTTAGTAACCCGATGTTTACCCTGGTTACCAGCGAAGACATCGCTGAATCGGCGTCACACACGCCGATTCAGCGATGTCAGCAGGAAGTCCAGCGACGAAATAAAGTGCTGGACTTTCTGCAGCGACCAACGATATCACAGCAGGATTCTGATCGCTGCTGTGTGTCAAACACAACGATATCGCTAGCGAGGACGCTGTAACATCACGGATCGCTAGCGATATAGTTTAGTGTGACGGTACCTTTAGCAATGACTTTACCCTCCTTGTGCAGTGTGTCAATGACTGCCTTCTGGACATCTGTCAAGTCAGCAGTCTTCCCCATGATTGTGGAGCCTACCGAAACAGACTAAGGGACCTTTTTTAAACGCGTAGGAAGCCTTTGCAGGTGTTTTTTGTTAATTACTCTAATTTACTGAGATAATGAGTTTTTGGTTTTCATTGGCTGTAAGCCATAATCAACAGAAATAAACACTTGAAATAGATCACTGTAATGACTCTATATGAGTTTTACTTTTTGTATTGAACTGAAATAAATTATCTTTTTGTTGATATTCTAATTTTGTGAGAATCGCCTGTATCTCGATCTACCATGGCAGCACGTGGGAAACTGATACTCCAAGAGTTACAGCGATCATCAGTGACAGGTGTCTCCATGATGTACAGTGGACTGGTGAAGGTGATGGTTGCCTCCAGGCCATGCTTTCTGACAAGGCATCGGACGATCACAATCTTTATGGCTTCCTCTATAGGGAAGTGAGAGGGATAGACCCGATATCTGCTGTCCTCTATGTATCTCTGTGGCGGTCACTGGACAGGTATTTAGCACTACGTTTTATGTATCCTTGCGTTGCTCTACACTGGAGGTGCCATTGACTTCTCTATTGGTACACTGATCCCCATGTTAACCTTAGTGGGTGAAGCCTCTAAGCTGGAAAGTGCAAAATTTGGGTAAATTGCATCTAGATCAGTATAAGGCTTCATTCAGGCGTTTTTTACATGGTCAGTCTGGTTTTTGTCCTTGGTTTTTATTTTTTTGTGGACCGTGTATAGAGAAGGAAAAATGATTAAGGCTTGTAAGCAGGCAGTTAAGCTGATCTATGGAGCAGGGTCTGTCATAGTGACACCTGGCTTCTGAAGTGAGGAGCTTCCTGCCTCCAACCCTGTATGCTATCATGGGGCATAAGCTATAATCTTCCCACCACTCGCCCCTTGTCTGTTGTACCTGTAGTCCTAATCTTTATAGGATCTTCTGTCCGACATTCTAGTTTTCAGTACACAGCAAGATAGTTGTGAAACAAGCCTCTCGTTCACAATGATTTTGCAGTTTTATATGGAATTCAAAATGGACCTATTAGTTGGTTTATTGACCACAATAGGAACTAATGCATACAATTGTCCTCAGTGATACATTGTGATGGGGCACAAGGCCTTTTATGTAAAGTTTTTGGGACTGGTGCAGAAGACCTCTGTCTGAATAAATGCAGGTTCTGTCTGGCTTTGACATGTATGGCGATTGGCTTATTGCCCTATGTGCGGAGTGAGATTTTCCTTGGGGGCACCCATTCAGCCCCTGTACATGAGGCTGAAAAGTTTTTCTCTAATGGGGGTTGTCCACTACTGGGCAAAACCCCTTCTGAATCCCTACGCTTTTGCCCAGTAAAATAACACGTATAATCGCCACCAGTATGACTCCAGCTGTGTCCTCGCTAGCTCTCCCGTTGTGACATTGGCCACAGGGTTCATGTGACATAACAATCGATGCTGGCTTCTCTCCCTCTTCTGTGGGCATAATTGAGGGCCACGGGATTGCATGATGTGACATAATGTCATGCAAGCCTTGGGAGAGCCAGTGTTGACCTCTACGGAGCCGATGTAGCAGGAACTAAGTGTTTTGCTGGTGGTGGGGGGGCAACATAGGGACTAAAGGAGTTGTCAGACTGGAGGATGCCTTTTAGTCTCCAAAGTTTGCATTCATTTTTATTGGGATTTTGAGCAGAAAACTGGAACAGTTTCTAACCTTTTTTGCATGTGACTATAGTCCATAACTAGCCGAAAACACAAGTTTGCATTAAAATGTGTGGATGTGATCCTCTTTTTATACATGTGTAAGATGAGGAGCTAAGTTGTTCAGTGTAATGTGACTGTCCTGTGTGCTTGTGTTTTTTATTTATTTTTTTTATACCCCACCCTTCTCCCTCATTTACACTTTTTTTTTTTTTTTTTTTTTTTATTGAAAACCTTGCCATTTTGTCTCCTCAGTTCCTGGAATCGATGGTGTGTTACCAGACTCCAGTCTTACAGATTCTTATTTCAGTACCAGCTTTATTGGAATGAATGGCTTTGGAAGCCCCGCAGAGGCAAATTACCCTAGGATGCAGGTAAACCGTGCCCTTCATATTGTGATCACTGTTTCTATGTTTTGTGATGTGACCTCTCCACAGCAAGTCTTCGTTTCCCTTCAGTGTGACCACCGGACAAATGAAGCCCTACATGGACCGTCTCTGTAATGCACGGATGCTGTGCATCCTCCAGTGCAATGATTGTAGTCTCTCTGGCTAACACTTGGTTCACCTAATGGCAGACCGCTCCTGATTAACCCAGATGACTTGAATAGTTTTCCAAACTATGCAACTGGACAGAGAAGTCATGAAGTCCCATCTTCTGAAAGGCTCTTTAAACTTTCCACATTCGTAGACATCCCTATCTGAAGGCAAGATCTGCCAAGGGACCTTTGGTCCAACTTTCTTGAAAACCTTAAAACTAGATGCACACCATGTTTGTGCAATTTATCTACAAATCCTATTAACAATGTAGAGGTCAAAAGTGTGTTCTTCTGGCTGCTGTACATCCCCATAACTTGTATGTAAACGATGTGGAACCTTTTTTTTTTTTTTTTTTTTTTTTTTTTGAGTTTCAAGGTTTATGGCTAAAAGCAACTTGTCAATTGGGTTTTCTTAATGTTGCACAGTTTGGCATTTACAAGCTTTGATTCTCGCGTAGCTTATTCTGCAGGGAAACCAGCCGGCTATTTCTTAGGCTCGCTGTCGGGCGCATACACTTGGGACAACTGTTTAATACAGATCCCCCATAGTCTTTAATGGCAGTCTGATGTGTAGAACTCATGAGAATTGCCATGATCAGACCAGAGATGCTCGTTTTGGGTAAACGAAGGTGTTTGGAAGGGTCCATGTACGGTCTCTGGGAAAGAATAGAGGGCACATTGACTTGTCAGACAATTGTGACTCTGGGCTGCGTTCACACTACTGACAATTCTCCGTCTGGAAAGATCACTGTGCAAAATTTCTACTGACACCAACTTGCAAAAGTCATTTTGGCCCCAATTGCATGCCTTAAGAGGGGGAATTTGCCCATTCCTAATAGTGTTTATATTTCTCTAATCTGTCAAAGGATACTGACTTGTTTGGGGACAACCCCTTTATCTATATTGGAAAGCCCCACAGACTGCACTCTTCTGTAACTTTGTTGCATTGGATCCATTTAGTGGACAGATGTGAAAGCATCCATCCATCCGTCCACACTGTTGCCCCTCTCAGCGGTTTGCTTCCCAAAGTTACACAATAGATGACGTGCTGTGCACATCACTTTTCCAGAACCCCATTGAGCCATTTTAGCTCTGACCTCTTGCACTGTTAAATATATGAATGACGGTGAGCAGTTCAGGAATAGCGTTTCCTTGCAAAACAATGGTTATGGCAGCACATGTGCATTCACGCTCCTTTATGGTGCCATAGTAAAGGTACCGTCACACATAGCGACGCTGCAGCGATACCGACAACGATCCGGATCGCTGCAGCGTCGCTGTTTGGTCGCTGGAGAGCTGTCACACAGACCGCTCTCCAGCGACCAACGATGCCGGTAACCAGGGTAAACATCGGGTAACTAAGCGCAGGGCCGCGCTTAGTAACCCGATGTTTACCCTGGATACCATGCTAAAAGTAAAAAAAAAAAAACACTAGATACTTACCTACCGCTGTCTGTTCTCCAGCGCTGCGCTCTGCTTCTCTGCTCTCCTCCTGTACTGTCTGTGAGCCGGAAAGCAGAGCGGTGACGTCACCGCTCTGCTTTCCGGCTCACAGCCAGTACAGGAGGAGTGCAGAGCACAGCGCTGGAGGACAGACGGCTGTAGGTAAGTATCTAGTGTTTTTTTTACTTTTAGCATGGTAACCAGGGTAAACATCGGGTTACTAAGCGCGGCCCTGCGCTTAGTTACCCGATGTTTACCCTGGTTACCAGTGAAGACATCGCTGGATCGGTGTCACACACGCCGATCCAGCGATGTCTCCAGGGAGTCCAGCGACGAAATAAAGTTCTGGACTTTGTTCAGCGACCAACGATCTCCCAGCAGGGGCCTGATCGTTGGTCGCTGTCACACAGAACGATTTCATTAACGATATCGTTGCTACGTCACAAATAGCAACAATATCGTTAACAATATCGTTATGTGTGAAGGTACCTTTAGTCCATAGTTTCATAATGACATTATAGTCTGAAGTTTAGTTTAAATGTGCTCTACAGGATCTGGATCCCTTTTGATTGTTTTTGAAAAGCAAGAATAAGGCCCTTGAAGCATTAACTTGTATTCAAATACATGCACATAATGGAGATGTCTCATCTAGCTCATCACTATAGGGTGTCAGATCTGTGGGGAGGGTGGTCCAACACCTGGCACTTCACTGATCACCTCTTAACACTGTTGTAATAAATGAGCACAGATCACATCAGCCATTGTAGGCTGCGGCCGGGTGTAAACATTGACCGGAGCTCGTCCTGCAGTGTCCAGCACCAATATTGCAGCTCCGTTCAGTCTCTTTACACCTGGATGACCCCTCGCCGATCTCCTATCCTGCAGACATGTCTTCAATATCTCTAGACCAGACAATCCCTTTAATGTCTTTAGATCAATTGAACATTGGCCATCTCATAGGTGCTAGCAGCTGTTACCTGTCAGATGTGTTACAAAGGTTACACAGCTTGAGGAGAATGAATCGGGCCATGTTCAGTCTGGTTTTTATAGACCATGTTCACATGCTGCCATATAAACTTTGTTATGGGCACTGAAGTAACTTGTGACCTATAATTCTTCATCTATGTAGGTTTTAAACAAAATGTGTTTTTTTGTAGCGGATGACAAACAGCAGCAGTTCTCCCAGCCTTCTGAATGACAGTGCCAAGCAATATGCCGGCCATGGTAAGGGCAATGTTTGCTATGTGAGAAGTGTATAATGTCTAGTCTAGCTCAATCCAGTGTGTGGATTTTGCCCCTTTGCAATGCAGATGGTGAAAATTGAAACAGAATCATGTTACTCTACTCTAAATAAAAATGAATAAATAAAAAAAATAAATTGTCCAAATCAATACAATTACGACTATAGCAATCAGATTTCCAGTTAATTGTTGCCACACAATGAACATAGTTAAAAACAAAATCCAAAAGTTGGAACTGCACGTATTTCCCCATGTCACCCCACTTTATTCAGTATATGATATAGTAAATTGAATGGTGCCAATAAAAAGCACAACACTTCCCCTTGAGAAAGCTAACAGAACGCTGGAGCGAAACGCGCGTCGGGGGTGTCGCCTGACTTTATCTGTCTCCTGCACCTGGGTAAGAGGAGTTTTAGGAGATTACCATTACTGCGCTCTTTACGCTATGTGCACTTACGGTATTGGCAGTAGGGTGGGTCTTCTTTAGCTGGTTCCGGACTTTGGATCGCGGATATAATAGTATTGTCTGCAAGTTACAAATTGGTCCATATATTGGACTATCGACATAGCATTACGTTTTTGTACAATATACACAGGCCTATAGGCTTTTTCCGGACATGGCAATTCCTCTGTACTATTATATGATCTCTTTGCAGTACTGTGCGGGTTAAAGGGATGGTCTTTAGTATCCTTATTTTAGATACATGTTTGTATGTGCATTTTCAGGGTCTTAATAAAATTTTGTACTTGTTAACGTTGCATTTTGAACGCTCCTTTTTTCTCCTGATTAATCTGATTGCTATTTGGAGCTGAATTTGGTAGTGTCCAGGACATGGTTTTTGGACACTTTGCATTATGAGTCTGGGTTTATATATTGATATGTCTTCCTATGGCAATGTCTATGGAACGAATTACAGCTATGTGGGGGGAGGGGGTAAAAGCTTGAAAAACTGCATTGATGTGAAGAGGGTTAATGCATTGGCCAAGCAGCCTGGCGTCCATGTTTCATGGACGGGGTATGAACTATGATGATGCACGGATTGGTTACAGGTCGGCTTGCCTAAGCGCTGCAGGCTCATGTATGAGGTCCTTGGGTTGTGGTCCTTGCTTGAACTCGGTGTTAAGAAGCTTAGTTCCAGTGTCTGTGTGCTGAGGACTGCCTACAGGTCAGGGACTAATGGTGGTCTCTCGAAGTGCACATAGACAATACTTGACACTCTTGTGGAGAGCAGGGACAAAACTGCGGCCACTGTCCTGCAGTGAAGAGCTGTTGGTGTAATGACGGGCAGCTCCTTCCCCTATCGGTGATGGGGCGAGTGCACACAGCTAGGCACGCCGGTCACGGATCTGAACCGTAAGATTATTTCAGTAAATGTTCGTATGGCCGCTGTAGTCAGTATTAATATACATTGTAGTTCTGCAGCCTCCTGTACCAGCTCTCGTCCGTCATGTCCCCTCATCAGAGCAGCCGGTCTACACTCTTCACTCGTACCACAGGACTCGCTTCCCATTAATGGTAGTAGTTGCCTTACAACACTGCCAATGAGCACACCATAAGGGACCGCTCATAGAGCCAAGGCCCCAATGCATCAAGACCAGCGAGGGGCGCGGTGGAGTCAGACGCCTTGTGCATAATGTCTCTTCATGGATCAGGAGCTTCTGACAAGTGGCATGCACCACCATGAGATCTTCTCCAGCCACGGACTGGAATGGGATTTCTGGCACAGGGAACCACCACTGCTTGTCATCAGACACGCTGTGGTGTCGCACCACCGGCCCTCCCCAGCTCTGTAAACTTCAGAACAAGGAGGAACTAATGTTAAACCAAATTTTGGCGCAAGTCAAGCTTTTGCTCAACTTTTTTTTTTTTTTTTTTTTTTTTTTTTTACGCAAGCTTTCAATTTGCATAATCTATCTAATACAATATTACAGGAGCAATGATCTTTATTTTCTTTTTTTCTTCCCTCTAGATCCCCTAGTCTCTCCTGCTTCCTCTATCTTTAATGACTTTGGTGGTCTCAGCATTTCTCAAAGAAGAAAGGTAGGTGATGGGCACTCATTCCCAGATGTGTGTTTTGATATCTAAAGGAACGGGGTGCATGCATAGTCACTTCTCATGCATATACAAGTTATTTGATCAGTGGAAATTTTCACCCATTTTGGAACTTGTTTGACTTTTTTTTTTTTTTTTTTTAAATAAAAAAAACCCCACGCATTCCAAAATGGGTAAAAATTGCCACGGATCTGTTATTTTTATTCTTGTACAACTTGCCTGCTAGAAAACCTGACCATGGCATATACTATAGTAACGGTCTTCTGCCCGTGTGTAGCATCCTTGTCAGCAGGACATCTACAAATCACATCTTGCTGTGGCCGAGGTTGCCGCACCAGTACATTACAAGTCCATACACTGCACATGTGGCCAGTGGTGACTTGTGCTGCAGAGACATTGACCTGCTCTGGGGTTTTCCTTCAGGTTTTAGCAGTGACACCCGCTAATCCTCTCCTCGTTAGAAAACACTTTAAACCTATAAAGTGCCAAACTAGCAACCTCTCCAAGGCTATGTCCACACTGGATATTCCTGCTGTGGAATTTCTCAGCTAATCCACACAAAATGATGCAAAAATGACATGAATGTATTGCAGTCTTTTTGTCCCTCTAAGTCAGGGGTCCCCAACTCCAGGCCTCGAGGGCCGCCAACAGTGCAGGTTTTCAGGATTTCATCGGTGGTAATGTGATCATCTGCACAGGTGATGATTCCAACCCCTGTGCAATACTAAGGAAATCCTGAAAACCTGCACGGTTGGCGGCCCTCGAGGCCTGGAGTTGGGGACCACTGCTCTAAGTGCTACATAAAAGTAGCTACAAAGAAATGAGACCTCAGTTTTTACCCCACTACTTTTCTTTATTTTGGAAGCACCCGTGATTGCAGCCTGAGACTTGCTGAGCCCCTATACTGCATAGCCCTAGAACATGTTAAAATTTAAGCTTTGCTCTTTTTTTTTTTTTTTTTTTAATTTTCCAGTACTCTTGCTTTAGTTCTGTTATCAACACATTGTACACAGAAGTGCATAAAAGAATAAATTAAGTCTGTCACCATGTTTTGCCATTTAACCTGCAAGCTACATGATGTACAGACAGAGACCCTGATTCAAGCAATGTGTCAATTACTGGGCTGCTTGCTGCAGTTCTCAAACAATCATGATTTCTACCAGCAGTGGCTTATCACTAGTAAACCTTCTGCAAAGTAGTCAAACCATGCTAACACCAGATTGTCAGCTTGCTATGAACACTGTGCATAGGCAGAAAGCTGACACTGTGTGGAGTAGGGTTATACACAGCTCCGCATTCAGAGATCTGCAGCAGATAAAACAAGTTTTGCTTAATGTTGTATCACCCAGTACATGATGCATTGCTGGGGTCGATCCCTTTGAGAGCAGCATGATGTAGGGGCAATCTCAGCAGGTTTTTGCTTATCCATCGAAGTCGACTCCTACTGCATTGGGATTAGACCATTGATGTGAAATCCAAGATGTCCCCCTTAAGTAAAAGATCTTCAGATATTTGCTGTGATTTGCAGTGTAGCCCTGCTGTGAGTGCGCACCCAGATTTGCTGCATTAGGCCACGTTCACACGTTCAGTATTTGGTTAGTATTTTCAGTATTTTATCAGTATTTGTAAGCCAAAATCAGGAGAGGAACAGAGGTGTAGTAATAACTCGTCACCACTTCTGTATTTATCACCCACGCCTGGTTTTGGCTACAAATACTGAACTTGTGAACACTCCATTATCTTTGTGTATTGGTTCCCTGACACAAACTTGTCACTTATTGAAGGAGTTTTCAAATCCACATCTATAATATAACGCTGGGAGCGTCACTCTGTCCGAAGCCTCTATAGACTGCGCAGGCGCGACGCTCCTAGCGTTGCATTATAGAAAAAATGCCGCCGGGAGCACGGGGACGCCGTCTACATATTTGCGCCCTGATTATGCAAATAATCCGCCGCCATAGTAAGTTTTTACTTACGCTATTCGTTTTGGGCGCCATTGTCTTGCTCTTCCTGGTGCCGGAAACGGCGCCTGCGCAGTCCACGCTTTCCGGCGCCATTTTCTTGAAGACACACTGCTGTGTCTTCAAGAAAATGGCGCCGGAAAGCGCGGACTGCGCAGGCGCCAATTCCGGCACCAGGAGGAGCAAGACAATGGCGCCGGAAAAGAATCAGGTAGCGCAAGTAACAAATTGCTGTGCCATGAGGCTGTGGAACTTCATGCCACAGCTATTTGTTACTTACGCCACCTGATGGGGGTCATAAACCTTTATGGAGCAGCGTATGGGGCATATGGATGGGAGCAGCACATGACAGAACGTGGGTGCAGGATGGGAGCAGCACATGACAGAATAGGGCAGCACATGACAGAACGGGGGCGCAGGATGGGTGCAGCACATGACAGAACAGGGGCGCAGGATGGAAGCAGCACATGACAGGATGGGGACGCAGGATGGGAGCAGCCAGTGACAGAATGGAGGCGCAGGATAGGTGCAGCACATGTCAGAATGGGGGCGCAGGATGGGAACAGCACATGACAGAATGGGGGCGCAGGATGGAGCAGCACATGACAGAATGGGGGCACAGGATGGAGCAGCACATGACAGGATGGGGACGCAGGATGGAGCAGCACATACCAGGATGGAGACCATATACCAATATAAATGCTCGCCACCCGGGCGTAGAACGGGTTCAATAGCTAGTTGAAAATACATTGCCGTATGAGCAGCAATAGGCTGGGTGTCATTGTGGATAGCTTTTCTAAGCAGATTTCGTCATGGAATACTTGCCAAAATCTGCATGGTCAAAAAAAATCAAGTGTGATTGTACCCAAGTCCACCCCACCTTAAAGTAAAAAGACCAACTTATTTCTGGGATTTGAGTAGCAGATGTGGCTGTAACTGCAGCCTTGAGCTTGGTCTCCCAGCTTTCCAATGGTCCTGAATGGTAAACCACCTATCACTGCAGCAGGACTGTATTGTAAAGGGGCATTTACACTGCAGGATAACTGTGAACGAGGTGTTAAAGTGCTGATTTCCCAATTGTCTTGCCATGTAAACAGCCTGCCAATCAATGCTCATTTGGGGAAAATGGTCTTTTGTGCCGTGTAAAAGATCATCGTTCCTGGCGGTGTCGCACTGTGTGAACAGGACTCGAACCGCAGAGAACTATGGCCGCCTCTGCACCGAATGATCTAGTATTTACCAGGTTGCTCCATGTGCGTTGTGTACTTTGCTCTGCCTGTATCTGTAGGCAATTAAATATCCGAATATTGGTAAAGGTTTAATGTCTGGCCGCATGTCATTCCTTGGGAATGGACCTTAACTCAGCAGATGTCATGCTCGAGTGCATCCTGCTCTTATACAACCTCTTAATGGTTCCGGTTTATTACTTGTACTGACAATTCTATTTTCTCTAAGTCTTAAATCTGTTCTGTTAGGTTAAGATTTATAATATGTTCTGTTTTTTGTTATAGACACCCAACCCCACTGCCAGTGAGTTTATCCCCAAAGGAGGATCCACGTCCCGGTTGAGTAATATGTCCCAATCCAACATATCTGCCTTCTCCCAAGCACTGTTCTCCCACCCATCTATGGCAGGTCCTGCTGCAGCTGGTCTAGCTCCAGGTAACCATTTCTAGAAGGTTGGGGGGAAATTACTATGTGCAAATATCACAGGTGAAGCTGATTACTGGGTGGGGAGGGGAAGACTAGGAATGGGCGACCTCAAACACTGACTTCTCCAGGAAGTCTGTGTTGCAGTTCAGGCTCGGCAGCCCAAATATTGGGTGTTTCCCATTCCCACACTATTCTGTGTGGTAGCACAAGAAACACCAGCTCTTAACGGCGATAAGTTATCATTGGTCAGAGCGCTGCAGTTCCCACGCTGTCAGACATGACCGTGTGTGAGCCAGCAGCTGTGACCAGTGGTGAAAGGTTACCGCCAGTCACAGGCGTCAGCTAATGAGTACTACTCTCATCAGCATATGTCTGGTCTCACTGATGGCTGCAGGTGAGGCTTTTTAATTTAATTTTTTTTTATGTAGCTTCTTTCTGATTCTACACATCCATGAAACATGCACCGCTCACTTTGGAGAGCCCAGACCAATGTGCACAAGGTGGTATAGCTCAGGATGGGAGACACAGCGGTCCGGCTGTGCCTTCCGATACTAGAACGGTGCTTCACAGATCTGTGAAATCTGCTTTCCTGCAAAGAGAAGAAATGTGGAGTTACAAAGCTCTAAAAGAAGAAAAATCAGCACTTCATTTAGAAATGGCTGAATAGTGATGAGCGAGCATGCTAGGATAAGGTGTCCTAATCGCGTATTTTGGCGTGCTCGGGTCCCCGTGGCTGTGTCTCGTAGCCCGCTAGGCGATCCCTGCATGTGTGGCTGCTGTCAAATTCCGTCCCCATCTTCTAGTCATATCTTCAGATCTCAAAATGACTTTCTCTGCGCAGAACACTTTGTTTTTCTCTTCAGGTTTAATCTCTTCACTTCTCCTTTTTGGCCCCAATTGTGATAATAGGAATCTAAGAACTATTTCAAAACTGAAAATCAGACTTTCGGTGCCCCCCGCCCCATGTAGAGGTTTGCTAGCGTCTTAGGGGAGTTTCCTCTTCTCCCTTGTATCGGGGGTGTTCAGCTGTGACCTACAACTTCTTCTATAGAACATGTTTCCCAGGTGTTCATGAGGGGCAATCTCTGTGATATAGAAGTTTATATCCTCCCTCCCCAAGATATCAAGCAACGTGTTTGTTTGCAAATTTATTGCACAGAGGACCGGTTATTAACAGCAGGGGGGCTACATGGAAACGAGGGGCATTGAAGGGAAAAAAATTCTTTCCCCCCCCCGAATGGCTATTCTTGTAGAATTGGGCACTCATACTGCCTAAAGCGGTACCTTTTGACAAGGTACACAGCAGTCCGGTCATTCCCTTAGCTGGGAGTGTGCACCAAACAACCATAATGTTATACACTTGCCTGATGTAGTGGGGGAAAACGAGAGCAGAAAACCGACCATAAAGTCCAATAAATAGTGTGGTAACAATATAATGTTTGTTAGTGTCAAGAATATAGAGGAATTATGAATGGGAGCCAAAAAATCAATGTGTAAAAAAACAATTAAAAACAAGGCCGCACACCCAGAGAAGAGAATTGGCCACAAACCCTAAATACTGCAGAGTAATCGGGCCAAAAGGGCGATTCTCAGGGTGATACAAAGTAGTCAATACAAAACTCATGAACTAAAACCTATGGATAAATATCAATCAAGAATGTAAAGTGCATACAAGGAGAGATGGGGCTCTGGGTGTTTTTTTTTTTTTTTTTTGTTCCCCACCCTGAGCACATTCCACAGATATAATCAGATTGCGATCTCTGAATCTGGACGTGTGCTCGCTGTCCTGTGCCTGTGCTGTGGCATGGCTTGTTCCCCTGAGTGCCCACTGGGGTTGGTCTGTACACTATGTGCTACGTGCAGGATGCCACGACCCAAAGTGTCCCAGCAGAACAACTAGGGCCATTGTGCGGTCTACTGCTGCTTGTCTTATAGCTCATCCTGGCACCTGCAGGGCATTAGATGTGGCCTCTAACTGGATCGCCCACTGTGCAGGCGTCACCTGATTCCTAATGGATGGCAGTGCCTCCACCACCTCTGTAAGGGGGATATTCTGCATGGAAGGAGTTGAGCCATCCATAGGATTGGTGGTCCCAGCAGTTGGATGCAACAAGTTACCACCTTTGATTGCCATATTGGAGTGCCTTTATTCCCCCAATATAATGGAGCTGCAATGCTCTTGCTCAATGTCTATATAGTATGCTGGGGCACTGCATTTAGCTTTCCAGCAACCCCACAGAGGATGGCCCCCTATTCTGGCACTCATTGGGTCAGATTCCCACCATTCTAAGTTATGGCTTCTAGCTACTGGACTACCCCTGTTAAGTGTTGAATGCTTAGCAGGTTATTGATCTTTGATTCTGTGTAGTACCCATTTAGAAGCTGTAGAGGGCAGCAGAGTACTGTAATTCATTCCACAGCCATTGCACTCCCAGATTTGTGGCTCTATATATCAATAGTGTCTATCAGGGAAACTTTTATTGGCTTTAAAGGACACGGTCACCTGAATTTGGAGGGAACAATCTTCAGCCATGGAGGCGGGGTTTTGGGGTTTGATTCACCCTTTCCTTACCCGCTGGCTGCAATATTGGATTGAAGTTCATTCTGTCCTCCATAGTACACACCTGCACAAAGCAATCTTGCCTTGTGCAGGTGTGTACTACAGAGGACAGAGAATGAACTTCAATCCAATATTGCAGCCAGCATGCAGCCAGCGGGTAAGGAAAGGGTGAATCAAACACCCAAAAACCCCGCCTCCATGGCTGAAGATTGTTCCCTCCAAATTCAGGTGTGTCCCTTTAAAACCCTTAACGTTCCAGGTTCGTTGTCAGTGATGCCTGTGCTGCTACAGCTGTGCTGAAATCCCCTGGGGCTAGTATCACCGCACCATCTGCTGTGTACGTAGCGTAGTTTCTGTATGCCCTAAAAACTACCACTTCTAATTATTAGATGGAACAGCGTGCACACTTCATCGAAAGTTTCCACCCTAAGAAAAACAAACCTATGGCGCTGTCAATCTGGCACTGCTGTTTCAGTATCTGTGGCATGGTTTGGCGGTGATCAGACAGCATAACCTGTGAACTTTCTGCTTGTGTTCATTTGGCTGCTCATTCATACTACACCCATGTGCCTGAAGTGGTGGTTTTGCCTAGACCTGACCGGGTAGTTCTACATGGAAGGCATATTGTGATGGCCCAGAGTAGGACAGACAGTAGGTGATATGTGAATATGCGTCAATAGTGTTGGATTATCGCGCACCCCCCCTTCCCTACGAATCAGTAAGTGACCACCCATCCTACAGACCAGCGATAAAGGAGTTGTCTAGTAAAAACTAAGTGCACAGGAATATTTTAAATAGTAACTCGATAAGCTTGGTGTATAATCTTGTTTAATCCGTCTATAAAAAAGGTTTTTTTTTTTTTTCTTTTTCCTTCCTCCCCTTCAAGGGATGTCTCTGTCAGCTGGGTCTTCCCCGCTTCATTCGCCTAAAATTACACCACACACCTCCCCATCTCCAAGACGGCGAAGCCACACACCCAACCCAGCCACCTACATGGTGCCCACCAGTGCCTCAACACCAGTGACAAACTCCGTTTCTCAGCCCCCATCTGCAGGACAGGTTATCCAGAAAGAAACTGTTGGTGGAACGACATATTTCTACACGGACACCACGCCTGCGCCTCCCGCCGGAATGGTAAAGCAGTCATCCAAGGGAATGTAGGAAACTGAAGTTATCATGGAGGGTAAATCTAGACCTGCTAACGTGTGTTCTTTTCTTCCCAAAAGGTTTTTCCAAATTATCACCTCTATCCTCCAACTGCTCCTCATGTTGCTTACATGCAGCCCAAAGCAAATGCACCTTCCTTCTTCATGGCGGATGAACTCAGACAGGTACCGGCTGCTCCAGCAGGAGAACGTCACAGCAATTGCTCCAAAAAAATTTCCCTCTAAAGTTGGGCATGACAGAGGCTGCCATTGTAAAAGCTGTCCAGTCTCGTCTGCAAATTGTAGGGGTGACTGACACTTGTGAGGTGGCCCAGATCTCACCCTGTCCCTCATGCTGCGACTGATCGGTTTGTGATCCATTGCTCATAGTCAATCAGCAATTTTCCATGGCCATCTCCAATCTCTTCACTAGGCTTTGGGCTCCATTCACATTACTGCTCTCTAGTGAATGTTCTGCGGCACTAATGGTGTAGGCTGCACAACTTCTTAATGTTAGATTCTGAAGCTGTGACTCTTTGTATATTGGGATAAGTTTACAAACTGTGCGGCAACGGCCATGGCTCCATTATTCAGTTGTGGCAGTCTCTATACTAACGCTGCAGTAACGTGCACTACAACCCAGGTTTCCCAGTCTGCTACAAATCTGGTTATGGGTATGCTAATCTGCAGACTGCACCCTTTATGGCCTGCATATAGCACATTGCAGCACAGCTAGAAGCAGGTTTAATAAGGCTGTGAAGAGGAAGACCGGCAACCCGATGGCTTGAGACAATCCAGATAACCTTTCTAGGCTTGTAGAAGATCGGCCTTCCTACAGATTGGTCATTCATCAAGTTGCCATAACCCGAGATCAAGCTGAAAGCTGTTTAAAGTAGTATTCCCATCTCCAAGATCCTATCTCAATGTGTAGTAGGTATAATATTCACAAATACCTCCAATTAGAAATTTAGTATAGTTCTTCTGATGTCTTTCCTCATGCGTAGGCATTGCAGGACCTTCGGTATCCATGGTTACAACCACTGATAGTGAGTTGACTTGTTTTCTTAGTGGTTGTAACCATGGATACCGAAGGTCCTGCACATGAGGAAAGACATGGCAAATAAAAAAATATGTACATTCCTAATTGGAGGTATTTGAAAATATGATTATGACCTATGAGATGGGAATACACCTTTAATAATAAGGCTGTTGGGATGAGACCACACGGCGCAGCTGAAGACCCAGCCACCGCAATGTCAGTACGACTATGAAACCTCTACTATGCAAGACAACTACATGGTTATGTTTAGATAATTTTTTTTTTTTTTTTACATGGTGTCAAATGTTTACAGCTTCTCTTGTTTTTCATGTGACTACTAGGAACTGATCAACCGACATTTGATAACGATGGCACAGATTGACCAAGCAGATATGCCTGGTAAGTGTCCTGCTTTCTGCACGCTTCCTCTTCTGCATCTGTTGTGCAGGATGGGCCCCAACACAATTCTCATCTTTGTGTTTTTTGTTTTTTTTTATTACTTTTTTTTTTCTCATACATTTTTTGCAGTAGATTGAGATGGTTCCCCCCCCATTCCCTTGCATGTTAAGTCTCCACCCCACCTAACTCGCCATATGTATATGGATCATTCGCACGTAGAACCTACTGGTGGATTAAGCTGTGGTCCTCTTCTCCCTTTCAGCCGTTCCTGCAGAGGTTGATAGCTACCACAGCCTTTTTCCTCTGGAACCGCTTCCTCCTCCCAACAGAATTCACAAGTCCAGTAACTTTGGATACATCACTTCGTGCTACAAAGCTGTAAATGGCAAAGACGATCTGACGTACTGTCTGAAGAGAGTCCACGGTGAGCCCGACTAGATAGCCCGACCGTGGAGTCAGTACCTGTGAATGGTCATGGGTAGAAACCATGACTTCTGGCAGCCACAGGTATTATCACAGCAAACATCCTGGAGGGGGCTCAGAAGGAACGTCTTCAGGTTTATGGGGAAAGCATTAAATCCAGTAGTAAACTTCAAGTTAACGTTTCGGTGTAACTGAGCTACATATTATCTTTCCTCCATATCGCAGGCTTTCGTCTGGTGAACACAAAATGCATGTCTTTGGTTGACACGTGGAAAAAAGTCCAGCACTCCAATATCGTTAGCTTACGAGAAATGTTTACAACCAAAGCATTTGGCGAGCATTGTAAGTTACATGGCGCTTTGTATGTAAATATGGGGGGACACAAGTGTTCGTGTTTTTTTTTTTTTCTAATTTTGTCAAGCAGGAATTGCCCAAAAAAAAATATGGCGCTGTGCTTGGTAAACAAACAAAAAAAACTAACCTGTTCATGGCCAGACTCCCCACCATGCTTGCACTAATCTGGGTAATGAAGCATGTGGTTGATGTCAGCTTAACCCCCTTCATGACCGTCGACACATTAAAATGGCGACTGTTAAGGGGCCACCTTCCCTCATTGCTGTATTAAAACTGCGGTCAGGAATAGGGGTGTAGCGCCCCCCCCAGTCTGAAAATCTGAGATTTAAGCTACTGGGGTAGTTAAAGGGACCCTGTCACCTGAATCTGGAGGGAACAATCTTCAGCCATGGAGGCGGGGTTTTCGGGTGTTTGATTCACCCTTTCCCCGCTGGCTGCATGCTGGCTGCAATATTGGATTGAAGTTCATTCTCTGTCCTCCATAGTACACGCCTGCGCAAGGCAAGATTGCCATGTGCAGGCATGTACTACGGAGCAGGGGTGTCAAACTGCATTCCTCGAGGGCTGCAAACAGGTCTTGTTTTCAGGATTTCCTTAGTATTGCCCAGGTGATGATTGCGTCACCTTCACAGGCAACAATTCATCACCTGGGCAATACAAAAGAAATCCTGAAAATATGACCTGTTGGTGGCTCGTGAGGTCTGGAGTTGGGAACACTGACCTAGATCAAAGGCTATGGACACTTATAAGGCTCCATAGGATTTGAGCAGCAGCCTCTCCGGCTCACATGAGACCACATGATTGTGGTGACATCTCTAATCCACACAGAAGACTCCATGAGAAGTTGACATACTTTGTGTTGGAAAAACGCACTGTAGGGAGTTTACGTAGAGTAAAGCACAGTGAGCATAGAAGTCTATTAATAATCATCCACTGTGCCAGTCCTGTACAACGCAGCAACAATGCGCTGTCCAGAATGCTGGTAACACTGGGTACGTACCCTTCCTGTGCACACTTCTGGGTTTACCTGAACATTCAGCTCTGTACAATCCCTTGATCTTTTAATCATGGGTGGCATTATTCTCTCACCTTTCCTTTCAGCCTTGGTTTTTGCCTATGACTTCCACGCTGGAGCAGAGACCATGATGAGCCGGCATTTTAATGAACCCAGTTCGGATGGTTATTTTTCTAAAAGAAAATGGGGTAAGGATGACTTGCAACCAGTTCTTTACAATTTGGGTTAAGATGTGGAATAGGTGATAACTAGTGGTGAGCGAGTGTACTCGTTGCTCGGGTTTTTCTGAGCACGCTCGGATGGTCTCCGAATATTTGACTGCTCGCAGATTTAGTGTTCATCTTGGCAGCTGAATGATTTACAGCTACTAGCCAGCCTGAGTGCATGTGGGGTTTGCCTGGTTGCTAGGGAATCCCCACATGTACTCAGCCTGTGTATTAAATCTAAATCATTCAGCTGCTGGGATGAAAAGTAAATCTCCGAGCCCTCATAAATTCTCAAGACCACCCGAGCATGCTCTGGATAACCCGAGCAATGAGTACACTCTCTCATCACTAATGATGACTCTCATCAGTTACTGTTCAATGGGGTAACATAATTGTGGGGTTTGGCTGTGGGCATCTGATGCTCAGTATCTAGGTGCAAACTGCAGTGTCCCGGAAACCTTAAGTAGACGAATGTGGCCTTTCTCCAGTGCTGATCGTTGTGATGAGATGTGGGTCATGTGTAAAGCTTCCTTGTTGATGGTGATACAAGGGGAAAGTCCATGGAAATGTCACTTATGATTTCTCTGGATTGGTTTTGACATTACAGGGGGTCTGCACTGCATAGTGCAAATGTGTTCAGTTTGCGTCTCTCCATTATCCATCCTTGGGAGCTTAAGAATGGCAGCAGTGGAGAAAATGTCATGAATGTAGATGACCTCCTCACTGCTGATTCAGTCTTGCCCCTGTAACCTGCAGCCTTGTAGACCATTTAATTCCATGCGTCAACTACATGAAGTTGCCTTTACAGTGAAACTTAAATATCTCAATTAAACTTTGCGCTTTTTTTTTTTTTTTTTTTTCTCCCCTAAAAATAATTTCAGATTCTTTGTATTTTGTGCTAGGCCAACACGACGGTCCTTTACCCCGTCAGCATGCCGGGTTGCTACCAGAGTCTCTTATTTGGGCCTACATCGTCCAGCTAAGCTCAGCGCTGCGAACCATCCACACCGCAGGCCTAGCGTGTCGTGTAATGGATCCAACGAAGATCCTGATCACTGGGAAAACCAGGTATCTAATCCTTGCACACTTGTTATATTCACATGATTACCCATAAATGTGGGGCCCCCACTCCAATGGGACCCACAAGTACTTGTGCGTGCTACTTTCAGTGGTGATTTCCGTACAAGAAAATGGGAATCGCAACTACCTCTCCTCACACAGCAGCGCTTGTGTTCTGATAAAATTATATTGATGAGGGACTTCTCAAGCGCCGTATCCTAGAGTGGATTCACTGGTATAAAGTGGAAGTCACTTTTTTTTGTGCATTTTATGTATTTTTAGGCTGCATGTCAACTGTGTTGGAATTTTTGATGTTTTAACCTACGATGGCAGTCAGAGTAATCCTGTAGCGCTAATGCCCCAATACCAGGTGAGTCCATTCTGCACCCAAACTGTCAGGTATTCCTTCTCTCCTAACTGTACACCTCGCTCCTTAGATCTATATCCCTGTACGGCCTAATGCAGACACGTTACCCTGCTAGCTCAGTGACTAGATTAATAAAGCTGAATTCACATGCACGATTTTTACTGTATATTCCTTTACTAAAAGCAGTGCTTGTGACCACATCTAATGAGCCTGGGACGTCTCCTAATACACTAGGTGCGATTGTGCCGCCTGATGTTGCCTTTATAACCACGGCTCTGCCCAACCGTCACTACAGATGTCAAATCCAAGACATGCTTGAAAAGCCTGCTCATATATAATAATAATAATAATAATAATTTTTATTTATATAGCGCCAACATATTCCGCAGCGCTTTACAAATTATAGAGGGGACTTGCACAGACAATAGACATTACAGCATAACAGGAATACAGTTCAAAACAGATACCAGGAGGAATGAGGGCCCTGCTCGCAAGCTTACAAACTATGAGGAAAAGGGGAGACACGAGAGGTGGTATCTGTTTTAATTTATCCATGTGCTGATCAGTTAATTTGGGCATACTTCTGGACATGGGCATCACAAACAACTCTACAGTTTCACTGTCCAGCATCTTGCAGTCGGCATTGCCTCTTGTAATTTTTCCCCCATTTAAGCATATTTTGGATTTCGGTGTCCTATAGTGAGCTGACGCGTTCTAGTAACTCTATTAAGCTTACTAAAGATATGCTGTAATGCCTTTAGTTTCCATATTGGTCGCTGTCTGTTTTTTGAAGGGGAGCTTTCCCAGTAAGAATACAAATAAATGGATATGCTTTAATATGTCTGGGACCGTTGCAGAAAAACTGTTCCCCCTCTTAACATTTGAGTGCCCATAAACAGGATTAATCGCAGGATAGATGTGTGATCACTGGGAGTCAGATGCTGAAGCCCTCGGTGTTATCTCCAGAGAGGACCCAAGCTGAGCAGATGCGACCCTGCTGCGGTCAAGGTCTAAAATTTCCCATAAGCTTTTAATGAACCATAACTTAATTCACTCAGGAAAATGTGGGGCTCTTCCCTGAGATCAGTGTTTCAGCGGCCAGTCACTATTACTTGCATTTCTCTTAACTGTGGGCCAGTGATGTATGTTTATGGGATAGCCCCTATAGGGTTGTTGCTCATGTGCAGCCACTTTATATTTCAGATATAGGAAATGTCTTTTTGATAGCACGCACAGTACTGACACGAGACTCTCATACTTGCTCCCATTCATATGAATGACCCTAGATAAGACTATGCATTCATTGCCTGTCTTGTTAACTGCTTTTTATCACTTATTTCTTGCTTTTAGCAAGCGGATCTGATCTCCCTCGGGAAAGTTGTGTTGGCGTTATCGTGCAATTCTTTGGCTGGAATCCAACGGGAAAACCTGCAAAAGGCGATGGAACTTGTGAACATCAACTATTCCTCTGACCTGAAAAATCTAATCTTGTAAGGCTGACACCTCCATAACATTGTAATGATCGTTTCAGTGGTTAGCAGTTGTCATGTCATGTTTTTGACTTGCCATGTTTTTTTCACAACGCTTTGTACTGTGATGCAGTCACAGTACAAAGCGTTGTGAAAAAAGCATGGCATTTCATCATGGCATTGAACAACAACATTTGATCTGTAGTTTTTACACTGTGGTCCATGGTGCTGATGGCAGTCTTTGTATTGTCTGACTACTGTGCATTCATAGTGTATAGAAGCACAATGTGTAGCATATTCTATAAGGCACTACGAAGAAGATTAGATCTAATCAGGCCGCCATAAATTACTTAAGTGTAAATGATGCCTTCTATATGGAAACTTCAAAAGGGAAGTAGAACTTTTGTGAGTTCCCCATTTCTAACTGCATAGAAACCCTTCAGTTTCGGTGTTTGGGTTGACAACATATTACATAAGACCACTCTTCTTCTTTTTTGCAGCTAAACCAAAGTTATAAACACTGTTATATATATATATATATATATATATATATATATATATATATATATATATATATATATATATATATATATATATATTCTCTAAGATTGCTCCATTAACAAACTGTATTTAATGCCTAATATTAGTGAATTTAATCCTAGGACTTAGTTATGTTAACAATTGCTATACACTTTGGAGAACTTCGGAACCTGATGGTTAACGGGTTCTTTTCTCGCCTCAAGTTTTATCATCCTACCACATAGGTTGTAATTATCCTGAAATGCAGTGCCCTGTTGTGATAGTAGTCCGTACAGATTTATTCCCAGGCTGCGAACAACCCAATATTTGTCCAGGTTCTCTGAAGCTATCCTGTTTCCCCTGATCACTTGTTTTCAGTGCTGCAACAAAACAAGGATTAATATTTAAAGGGAATCTGTCACCAGGTTTCTTCCACTTAATCTGAGAGCAGCATAATGTGGAGACGCAAACTGTTGCCAGCAATTTCATAAATTAGAACTAAACCAGACCTCCAGAGTCATCGTGTCCAACCCCCCCTGCTCAAAAAGAATTCACTAAACCATCTGACAGCCTCTGTATGAAGACTTCGATTGAAGGAGAACTTGCTACCTCTCGTTGTAGCCTGCTCCACTCATTGGTCACCCTCCCTGTCAGTGTTTTTTTTTTTTTTAATATCTAATCTGTATCCTCTCCCATTCAGTTTCATCCCATTACTTCTCGTGTTTCAATGTGCAAGTGAAAATAACGATGATCCCTCACCACTGACCTCTTTTTAGATATTTTTAGACAGCTATTAAGTCTCCTCTTGGCCTTCTTTTTTTGCAAGCTAAAGATTCCCGGATCCTTTAACTGTTCCTTGTAGGACATAGTTTGGAGTCTGCTCACCATCCTAGTAGCTCTTCTCTGAACTTGCTCCTGGTTGGGTTTTTTTTTTTTTTTGTGGTGCCCAGAATTGGACACAGTATTCCAGTTGAGGCCTGACCAAGCAGGAGTGGGTGGGATAATTACTTCATCTGATCTAGACTCTATGCATCTGTAATCTTATTTTTTTTTTTTTCTTGCCCAGATGTAGAATACTGCCTTTCTCCCTGTTAGAATGGTATTTATCAGTCACTGCCCGTTCAAGCTTATCTAGATTCTTCTGAATTTTTTTTTTTTCTCTAGTGCTAGTTATCCCTCCTGTTTTTTTCATTGTCTGCAAACTTTGATTAGTTTGCCTTCAGTTTCCTTATCTAGATAATTTATAAAAATGTTAGCACTGGGGCCAGGACAGAGCCTTGTGGTACCCCACTTGAAACACTTCTAGATGTGCAACCATTTATTACCACTCTTGGGGTACGATCACTGAGCCAGTTATGACTCTACCTAACCATAGCCTTGTCAATCCCGTACTTGGTCATTTTTTTTCCAATAAGGACAGTATGAGATTGTGAAGTCAAGATATACTATATCTACCGCATTTCCCTGATGGACGCAGTCAGTGATTCCATCATAGAAGGAAAGCTGATAAGTCTGGCATGACTTGTTCGCTACAAACAAACCCATGCTGGCTCTGGTTAGTTACTGTATATTTATCCAAGTACTTGCATCCATGCTGTTTTAATAATTTGTTCAGAGATCTTTCCTGGTATAGAAGTAAGGCTCACTGGCCTGGAATCTTCTGGATCCATCTTTCCTCTTCTCCTGTTCTCTAGGAGTTTTCAAAGTTTCTGGCTAGTGGTTTGCAAAGTTTCTGCAATTTCCTCTGCAAATGCTTTCAGTACCCTAGGATGTAATTCATCTGGACCAGGAGAGAGAAATTCCTGTAAATTAGCGAAGTCTTCCTTCACCATCTATCTGTTTATAGATAGTGTGAATTATTTTATATCTTTGATGGCACCATGAAGATCAGAGAAAACATCTGCAAAAAATGAATCTTAAGTTTGTCTTTCTCAGCATAAATTTGACCTCTTCACCTTCATCCTGTAGACCTCTTCCTTTAGCATCTTTGACTTTTCTTCTGCGTTTGACATGCCTCCTCCTCCAAAAAAAAAAAAATCTTCATTGGGGGACACAGATAACCGTGGGTGTATGCTGCTGGTAGGAGGCTGACACTATGCAAAAAGGAAAGGAATAGCCCCTCCCTGGCAGTATACACCCCCGACAGGCACTGAGCATCCCAGTTTGTGCTTAGTGTCTGAAGGAGGCAGACCTGGATCTCCCAGATGCGCAGCTAATCATTTTTGTTTTTTTTTACTGATTGTTTTGTTTTCCAGATTCAACTGGTAAGGGAATCAGGGTGTTGATTCACTCTGCCTTCCCATTATTAGCAGCTGAGCTAGCATTGTGGTGTCACCTGCATCGCAACACTCAGGCCTGCTGGCAGGACATTTCTCCCCTGCGCCTTCATTGGTGCCTCAGGGTGAGCTTGGTGGCCGGTCCTTGCCGAATTTCCTCCTCACCCCTCTCCTCGGACATAACTGAGAGGGAGACGGTAGTCACCAGTGGTGACCCTCCCCCTTTTTTCCATAAGGGGGTTGATGCAGTCTCCTGGAAGAGGGTTCTACTCTCCAGCGTCCCTGCCTTCCCTTGGGCCCCTGGCCGACCCTCACCATACAGAGCTGAAGATCAAGGTAATGAAGATATACCGGGGGGGAAGGGGATTGTTTGAATTACACGGGATCCCTTCCCTCCCCTGGACCTGTCTGCGCTGCCTGCCGTCTATTCCATGCGCGCAGGCTCTAGTAAATCATCGGCGCCGCGGCTTCTCTTTTTTTTTTTTTTTACTTTCACTTTACCTCAGTTCGGGCCAATCGGCCACACCTCCTAATCGCCTGCGTATTCTTGGCACCCAGCGATATTTTAATGCAGCTTCACCCCCCTTCTACCGCTGGACCTATCGGGGGTTTTCTTTCTCTTACCGGTCATTGGCTGTGCGCTTATCCACTCACCCCTTCCCCATGAGGCCTCTATTCTTGCCTCCATCTTGGTTTCTGCTTCCTATCCAGACGCCACACCGCTCAGGGGGCACAAATACCAGCTTGGCTGCAGCCCTTTCCTTCTTGTACAGTAGACTCTCATCCGTACCCTAGCATCCTCCCCTGCAGGAGGCAGCACTGCAGTAGTTTAGACTTACACAGGCAGCGCTTTCCATCTTTTCTTTTTTTTTTTTTTTTCTTCCTTACTATAAGCTCACAGCCTACATATGTCCAACTTTATTGGGGCTTCTGTTTCCAAACCCACCATCATTCATTACGCTTGCTCACGCTGCAAGAAAGTGGTCAGCAGGTCAGTCGTCACCCTTCTGCCAATCCTGCAGTCCACCTACCATGTCTGCCCCGCAGGAAGCTTCCGAACCTTGGGATGAGTGCACTCTCCCAGAGTGGGCTGTTGCTGTCTCAGTCAGTCTCCGACTTGACTAAAGTATCCCAATCTCTGGTCCAGGCGCTTGAACGTCTTCCGCATCTATCTACAGCCACCAGTGCTCCGACCGTCTCATGGCGAGTCGCACGCACCTGTTATCGACCCTCAGAAGAACGCGCCGGCCATTCTAGAAAGAGGTCCCTGTCTGGCTCCTCTTCCAGCTCTCTGGGTCCCTCAGCAGTTCCCAAGCTGCTCACCTCTTCCCAATTCCCCTCTTCGGAGGAGGACCTTGGGTTGGACATAGATTCCCAGTCCAGGTCTGACTCTGACCAGACGTCCGGCATACAGACAATCTCCCAAACTCTTAAACAGGACCAAGTTCCCTCACAGGATCCTTCTGTCTCCTTCAAACTGGTCAAGCGTCCTTCTCGCTCCTTTCCCAATCACGAGAAATTTGAGTCTATCCTGTCTAAGCACTGGGAACATCCTGAGAAGCGTTTCCCAGGAAGAAAACACCAGGACGTATTATACCCTTTTAGTGCTGACCTTCTTGCCAAATGGGCAGAATCGCCAAAGGTGGACCCGCCGGTTTCCCGTCTTTCATCAAAGATGGTCCTGTCCTTACCAGACGGTGCGTCTCTTAAAGACGCTACGGACAGACAGATTGAGACTCTAGCCAAATCAGCTTTCGAGGCATCAGGAGCTTCCCTCTGCCCCAGTTTTGCCTCCACTTGGGTGGCAAAGGCTATTTCCGCCTGGGCCAAGATTCTTCGAGGCATTTTGGCTTTGGATCCCCACAGGAACTGGCTGATTTGGCAGACCAGATTGGTCACGTGGGCAAATACGTTTTGGCTGCCTCCTTGGATGCAGCAGCCTGCTCTGCAAGGGCAAGTGGCAACATCATTGCTATACGCCGCATCCTTTGGCTTAAAGCATGGAGCGCAGATACAACTTCTAAGAAGTCTCTCACCAACCTAGCCTTTCAGGGTTCCAAACTCTTTGGCTCTCGGTTAGACCAGATCATTTCTGATGCCACTGGAGAAAAAAGTACTTCCCTCCCTCAGTCTAGACCAAGACTTTTCTTCAACAAGAAGGGCCCTAGGCCTTTTAGGCACTTTTGTCAATTTCGGACCTCTGACTCCTCTTCCCAGCAGGAGCAACCTTCCGCTTCAGGAGAGCGGAGGAGACCCTCTTACAAGCCAGCCCCCAGATGGAGAACTAAGAGCCAGCCTTTCAGGCCCTCTGGCTCCCGTTCCAATAGATTTCTTTCTAAGTGAGTTGCCCCCACCTGGAATGATTTCCAGGGTGGGAGGCAGACTTCTTTCCTTCCGGGACACCTGGTTGTCGGTAGTCAGCAACACCTGGGTCAGAGAGATGGTTACCTCCGGTTACAAGATCGAATTTTCTTCCCTTCCGGAAAATCATTTCTTCCTCTCTCGTCCACCAAGGCAACCGTCTCAACTGCCCGGTTTTCTTCAGGCCCTCTCTTCCCTGGTCACAGCTGGCGTAGTCGTTCTGTCCCTTCAAACAAGCGTTTTTCAGAGTTCTACTCGAACCTCTTTGTAGTCCCCAAGAAGGACGGTTCCCCCTTGCCCAATTCTGCCAAGTTTTTGAACTGCCATGTTCGACTCCACCACTTCAGGATAGTCCTTGCGGTCTGATTGCCGCCAGGGAGCCCAGGGAGTTCCTGTGCTTGGTGAACATTCAGGATGCGTACCTTCATGTTCCTATCTGCGTACGGCACCAGAGGTACCTTCGGTTTGCAATCCAGGAAGAGCTCTACCAATTCGCGGCCCTCCCATTCGGCCTGGCGTCGGCCCCCAGGGTCTTCACCAAGGTCATGGCCATCCTTTTTTCCAGGGGATACACATCATCCCCTACCTGGATGATCTTTTGATCAAGGGTTCATCTCATCGAGACCAGATCTCTCTGGACACTGACTCGCCTCAGCTGGATCATCAACCGGGACAAGTCCTCTGATTCCCTGCCAGCGTTTGTCCTTCCTGGGCATGGAATTCGACACAAACTTGGCTCGGGTCTTCCTCCCACTGGACAAGTTCTCCGGTCTCTGCAAGGCAGCCCGATCTCTCAAACACCCAGCTCCTCGTTCGCTTCGGTTCTGCATGGCAGTCCTGGGAAAGATGGTTGCCTCCATGGAGGCCGTTCCCTTTGCCCAATTCCACACCCATCCCCCTCCAACTGTTTCTTCTCTCCACTTGGAACAGATCCACAACCTCACTGGACCGCCCCATTCGTCTGCCTCGCCACATTCGGCAGTCACTGACCTGGTGAACCCGGTCTTCATTGCTCCTCAGAGGGAGGTCTTTCCTTCCGCTTCAGTGGCAGGTCATCACCACAGATGCCAGCCTGCTCTGTTGGGGAGCGGTCTTCCGAAATCTCAAAGCGCAGGGTTGCTGGACCCCTCAGGAGGCTCTTCTTCCTATCAACTTACTGGAGATCAGAGCAATCTTCCTTGCCCTACTCCACTGGCAATCACTCCTGGCGGGTCGTCCCGTCCGCATCCAGTCAGACAATGCCACGGCCGTGGCGTGCTTAAACCACCAGGGCGGGACGGTCAGCAGTCAGGTGATGGCAGAAGCAGCAAAGATACTTCATTGGGTGGAACGTCACGTTCCAGTCATTTCAGCTGTCCACTTTCCAGGGGTTGAAAATTGAGCAGCCGACTTCCTCAGCCACCAGGGCCTGGCTGCGGGCGAGTGGTCTCTCCATCCCTCAGTATTCGACCAGATTTGTCTTCGTTGGGGCACCCCAGACATCGACCTCATGGCGTCTCTGATGAACCACAAGGTTCCTTTATTCGTGGCCAGATCCTGGGATCCTCTGGCCATCAGCCACAACGCCCTGGTAATCCTATGGCCGCAGTTTGTTTCCTTACCTGTTTCTCCCTCTCCCCTTGATCCCAAGGGTAGTAAAGATAGTTAGAGGGGATTCCAGTCACTCATAGCTCCAGACTGGCCAAGGTGCCCCTGGTACGCAGAGCTCATCAACACGCTCGTGGATACCCCTTGGAGACTCCCAGACCGCCCAGATCTTCTCACAGGGCCCACTCTTCCACCAGAGTTCAGTCCCTGCATTTAACGGCATGGCTGTGGCCACGGTTCTTAGTGAGTCTGATCATACAGACCATGATCAGAGCCAGGAAGCCAGCTGCTTCTCGCATTTACCACAGGTACTGGAAGGTATAAAATATATATATATATATATATATATATATATATATATATATCAGGTAGGGTCAAGTTTCTGCCTTGTCCATTTCTTTTCCAAAGGGACTTGGCTTCCATCTCTCAAGTGAAGACCTTTCTGCAAGGAGTTGCTCATCTTGCTCCTCCTTTTTGTCCTCCGCTGGAACCTTGGGACCTTAATTTGGTTCTCAGTGCCCTTCAGACTGTTCCTTTTTGAACCGCTTCAGAACGTCTTATTCCTTTCTTTCCTGGAAGGTGGCCTTCCTCATTGCCATAACTGCAATTAGAAGAGTTTCCGAGTTGGCAGCATTATCCTGCTGCTCCCCCTTTCCTGAGTCTTCATCAGGACAAGGTCGTTCTAAGACCTGTCCCCGAGTTTCTTCCCAAGGTTTCCACTTTCCACATCAGAAGATATCATTCTTCCTCCTTTTTGCCCTTCTGTTCACCCCTTGGAGAAGTCTCTTCAGAAGCTTGACGTTGTCAGGGTCATTCGGATGTATCTTTCTAGAACTGCCCATTTTCGCAAATCCGACTCGGTCATTGCTGAGGGTTGCCGGAAAGGCCTTCAAGCGTTCCAAATCCAATTTCTCGCTGGATTCGTTCTGCTATAACGGAATCCTACTGTGCTCGCGAGACACAGCCCCCTCCTGGGGTACGGGCCCACTCCACCAGAGCGGTCGGTGCTTCCTGGGCTGTTCGTCACCATGCCTCAGCTTGCAAGGCTGCCACCTGGTTGTCTTTGCATACGTTCACGAGGTTCTACAGGGTTCATACCCAGACCTCATCAGATGCAGGTTTTGGTAGGAAGGTAATGCAGGTTGCGGTCGCACACCGGCCGACCTTAGACCTTTTCTCGTTTCCTTTCTACCCACCCTTTTCTGGGACTGCTTTTGGACGTCACACGGTTATGTGTCCCCCCAATGAAGCGATAAAGAGGGATTTTTGGTACTCGCCGTAAAATCTTTCTTGGAGCCTTCATTGGGGGACACAGCACCCTCCCTGGTTATTTGTTCCTGGTACCGTTTTTGGGCCTACAAGCCCCGATTGAGTTGGAACGCATGTGTTTTTAAGTTGTGGTTGTTTCTCCTACTGCTTTTTTTTTTTTTTTCCACCAACTGGGATGCTCAGTGCCTGTCAGGGTGTATACTGCTGGGGAGGAGCTATTGTTCGTTTTCCTTTTTGCATAGTGTCAGCCTCCCAGCAGCAGCATACACCCACGGTTATCTGTGTCCCCCAATGAAGGCTCCAAGAAAGACTTTACGGTGAGTACCAAAAATCCCTTTTTTATTCCTGTCTCCTTTAGAAATCTTTATTATTATTATTATTATTATTATTATTATTATTATACATTTTTATAGCGCCATTTATTCCATGGCTCTTCATTTAGCTCTTCTAAATCATTTAGCTCTTCTAATGCTTGCTCTGCATTTCCTGCAGACGGCATTATATTCTTTATAGGCCCCCCCCCCTCTTTCTATTTTTTTTTTTTTTTTTTTTTTTTTTTTTTTTTTCTCTTATCTAAATTTGGTGTTAATCCATCCAATATCAGTTGCTGAGGTTTTATAAAATCCCGTTTTTATCAGCAGATTATTGCTAAAGGACTAGTAAACCTGCTGACGGGTAGTTCTCCATATTAATGAGCCCTGTATAACCCTACCTCCACCAATGATTTGGCAGCTTTCTGCCTATGCAGTGGTGGGGGTATACAGAGCCCATGAATGTGGAGGACTACCTGGCAGCAGACCACTAAGGACTAGCAAACCTGCTAATTCAGAGAATTTTTTTTTTTTCTTTTTTTTTTCTTTAATCAGTGTTAAATTGGGTTTTGTCTCCACATTGTGCTTTTCTGCTTACATGTCACACTTTCTAAAGGGATGAAATTAGGAGTGCTTGGTCGCCAAATAACCTTTTAATTGCAGTATGTCCATGAATACAATATAATTCTTAGACCTGTATAAAGTTAATTTGGTTAGGAGCATGTTACCTTTTATAGATGCATGGCCCCTCCTAAACAAAATCACTCAAGAATAAACTCTAAGCCATATTTACAAGACCGTACTATATTCATGAAATAAAAAAATACATTTATTGACATATTAGATTAAAATACAAGACAATGCAAATAAAAGGTAAGGCATGTGTACCCAAACGGGATCCAAGAAAAAAAACCTGGGAGGAATAGTAATTTGTACAACTAAAGTCACTAAACAATTAGGGGGCTCATGTTACCAGAAAATAAAAATCCGAAATAACGTGTGAACTGCTCCCACCGAAAACATTGAAAGTTAATGACTATGTATAGTAAGTGTACCTGTGATTACTGCAGACATCAATAACCTGGCTAACAATGAACCCCTGCAGGTTGGCAGTGATGGATCGTGTTGAAAGCCTGTCCATGAATATTACTTTAGATACTCAAAGGGATGAAGCCTAATAAGCGAAGGAAGACAAAAGTCTATATAATGGGTAAAGCTGCTCATTGGATTAAGTGCCAGTGTAAAGTCCCAGGGATATCCCGAACACACGTTTCGCATGTGCTTCATCAAGGAATCCATGCCATTGCTCACCAGGATGATGTACCTGTGATTAGTGCTGACCCTGTTACTATAAGGGTATGTGAAAATGATTCGGAATTGTTGCGGGTTGGATGCTGCATACTTATGCAGCGTCCAGATGTTACAGCATAGCGGATGGGATTTCAAGAAATATTGGTTCAGAGATCACACGCAGTCACCTGCGTTCAATAGACTGCAGCACTCTAGATGCTGTCTGAAGTGCTGCCAATTCTGGATCGTGCACCCGGCCTAAACTGTTAGGGTATGTGCACACGTATCTGTGAGGGCTGCGGTTTTTTCTGCAGCGGATTTGATAAATCCGCAGTGCAAATCCGCTGCAGTTTTTCCTGCGGATTTATCGCGGTTTCTATTGCAGATTCCGCTGCGGGTTTACACCTGCAGTTTTCTATTGGAGCAGGTGTAAAACCACTGAAGAATCTGAACAAAGAATTGACATGCTGCAGAATGTAAACCACTGCGTTTCCGCACTTTTTTTTTTTTTTTTTTTTTTTTTTTCATTCACTGGTAACATGAGCCACCAAATTGTGCAGACTTTACCTGTCTAATAAAAATTTTTTTTTATATATTATAGCGCCACTTATTCCACGGCACTTTACATGTGAGGGGTATACATAATAAAAACAGGTACAATTATCTCGAACAATACAAGTCACTACTGGTACAGGAGGAGAGGATCCTGCCCACGAGGGCTCACAATCTACAAATATATAAATACACACTCACTTGTGGCCAAAAGTATTGATACCCCTGCAATTCTGTCAGATAATACTCGGTTTCTTCCTGAAAATGATTGCAAACACAAATTATTTGGTATTATTATCTTCATTTAATTTGTCTTAAATGAAAAAACACAAGAGAATGAAGCAAAAAGCAAAACATTGATCATTTCACACAACTCCAAAAATGGGCCAGACAAAAGTATTGGCACCCTCAGCCTAATACTTGGTTGCACAACCTTTAGCCAAAATAACTGCGACCAACCGCTTCCGGTAACAATCAATGAGTTTCTTATAATGCTCTGCTGGAATTTTAGACCAGTCTTCTTTGGCAAACTGCTCCAGGTCCCTGATATTTGAAGGGTGCCTTCTCCAAACTGCCATTTTTAGATCTCTCCACAGGTGTTCTATGGGATTCAGGTCTGGACTCATTGCCGGCCACCTTAGAAGTCTCCAGTGCTTTCTCTCAAACCATTTTCTAGTGCTTTTTGAAGTGTGTTTTGGGTCATTGTCCTGCTGGAAGACCCATGACCTCTGAGGGAGACCCAGCTTTCTCACACTGGGCCCTACATTATGCTGCAAAATTTGTTGGTAGTCTTCAGACTTCATAATGCAATGCACACGCTCAAGCAGTCCAGTGCCAGAGGCAGCAAAGCAACCCCAAAACATCAGGGAACCTCTGCCATGTTTGACTGTAGGGACCGTGTTCTTTTCTTTTGAAGGCTTTTTTTTTTTTCTCCTGTAAACTCTATGCTGATGCCTTTGCCCAAAAAGCTCTACTTTTGTCTCATCTGACCAGAGCACATTCTTCCAAAACGTTTTAGGCTTTTTCAGGTAAGTTTTGGCAAGCTCCAGCCTGGCTATTTTATGTCTCTGGGTAAGAAGCGGGGTCTTCCTGGGTCTCCTACCATACAGTCCCTTTTCATTCAGACGCTGACGGATAGTACGAGTTGACACTGTTGTACCCTCGGACTGCAGGGCAGCTTGAACTTGTTTGGATGTTAGTCGAGGTTCTTTATCCAACATCCGCACAATCTTGCGTTGAAATCTCTTGTCAGTTTTTCTTTTCCGTCCACCTCTAGGGAGGTTAGCCACAGTGCCATGGGCTTTAAACTTCTTGATGACACTGCGCACGGTACACACAGGAACATTCAGGTCTTTGGAGATGGACTTGTAGCCTTGAGATTGCTCATGCTTCCTCACAATTTGGTTTCTCAAGTCCTCAGACAGTTCTTTGGTCTTCTTTCTTTTCCCCATGCTCAATGTGGTACACACAAGGACACAGGACAGAGGTTGAGTCAACTATAATCCATGTCAACTGGCTGCAAGTGTGATTTAGTTATTGCCAACACCTGTTAGGTGCCACAGGTAAGTTACAGGTGCTGTTAATTACACAAATTAGAGAAGCATCACATGATTTTTTCAAACAGTGCCAATACTTTTGTCCACCCCCTTTTTTTTGTTTGGTGTGGAATTATATCCAATTTGGCTTTAGGACAATTTATTAGATTAAATGAATCTGTCTTAAATGAAAAAACACAGAATTTGTTTGCAATCATTTTCAGGAAGAAACTGTATTATCTGACAGAATTGCAGGGGTGTCAATACTTTTGGCCACAACTGTGTATGTGTATAATATATATTTTTTTATTTATTCTCTCCCTGCTGTCAATTCCACTACTCTGGAGGCAGAGCACCCACAGCAGTGTTCCCGGCAGGTGCAAGAAGGGCAAAGGCTGACAAATCCTTAGTGTCTCCACACTCCATCAGTTGTCTCTGCAAAACTATATCAGATGTGCTGTGAAAACTCTCCATTACTCCAGAACTGTGCACATACCTTTCCACAGAATTGTTATTTTTTAACTGTTCATTTGCTTCTTAAATGCAAAATGAAGCTGGTTTAGCATGAACGCCTTCCCGACATGCGCCATACATATACGTCACTATGCGAGCGGTGTTCCCACAAACAGCAGTATGGGTGCAGGTGTCCTCCCTATGTGAGGGCTGACACACTGCCACAAAGTCCCACGATCGAGGGCATTACAACCTCTCGAGGAATTTGCCATTGGTGTTGAACTAAAGCTTAAACTGCATAAACAATAAAATGTGCTGATCTTATAAATTATACAAAGGTGCTGGTATTACGTAGGCTGGCCATACCTGTAATTGTGTTCACCATGCTCATGATTTGTCCACAGATATTTGCTGACAGACCAAAACCGGCTGCATAGTGTCAATGACATCATGCCAATGATTGGTGCTAGATTTTATACTCAATTGGATGCAGCGCAGATGCGGAATGACATCATAGAGGAGGACCTGGCCAAGGTAAGCCCCTGCTCCAGCCGTCCTCGGCAAGTTTGGGGCCTTCGCGTGTATTTTGCCATTATGGCTACTTGTCTGAATTCTATTTTTGTAATATTGTGGCCTCTGTGATCATTGTAGTTTGCACAGTATTAACTCCGGATTGTCGTTGCGTTTCTGCAGGAGGTACAGAACGGTCGATTGTTTAGACTCTTGGCCAAATTGGGAACAATAAACGAGAGACCAGAGTAAGTTGTGATTATGGTTTGTTTGAACATTTTTGACGTGCTCCAATTCAAAGCTAATTTGTTTTCGAACGACCAAGCAAACAAGGGAATATGACACTGGTAATTATATCAATAATGGTTCCTCTGTGGGCATGATGAACTGGCTGGTAATACATTTGCCCATTTTGACACTTCCCATTGCACAATATGGAAGGTCATGAACAACCTACTTGGTGTTAACATATTGACAGTAATCTCTGATCTTCATATTTTGGTTGAACTTCACCAATTTGATTTCCTGCAGCTAGTTCATAAGTAGTTTTTATGCCTAAGCATTGCTTTTTATCCCCTTGGATACATCTGCCTGACCTGTACGGTGCAAGTTGGAAATGGGTGTGTGGTCCGGGGGGTGATAATTGCTGTGCTACAGGTGGTGTGATGGTATTTGACCTGTTATATTCTGCTGTCAATTTGACAGCGGCATTAATGGTGTTGGTGTGATCATAGGATACCAGTGGTTTGCTATGGAAGCCGGGTGTCTAGGAGATCTGTGCTGGTCATCAGAGCGCCATTCAAACATAGCCTGTGGATGAGCTTCAAAGGAGAATGCTTGTTATACAGTGATATCACAGTATATTGCAAAAGTCAGACAGCTTTGCAGGTCCAAGTCCCCAAAGGGGACTAATCATTTTTGTGTGTATGTATATATAATATTGATTTGTCCGGACAAATAAAAAAATAAAATAAACTGGCTCAGGAAAGACTAAATGGACATTGGCTGTGAGAGGGTTTTTCCTTTTTTACTAATGTGACTACAGTTAAATGTGCAGAAAACCTGAGCTTTACTTAACTTCCCTGGGTCCAGGGTTGTCTTCGCTGCTACTTGTGACTGGCTGCAGCGCTGATGTCAGACTACGTGAGCCGCACACCTTAAATCATGTTGATGGTGGCACTGACCTTAACTGCTGCAGGCAAACGGACCAAGGGAAGTGGAGGGCACACGGCGCTGTGCTTGGGGAGGACCACTATAGTGGTTTGCAGGCAGTTGTGTATAGAAAAACAGACGATTGGTAAAGAGGGGAGAAGACTTCTTTCACAAACTAAACTTCTCCCCTTCCTCATGTACTACTCTGTGGGAATATTCGTGTACTAATCTGGAATCCTAGAGATAAATCTCCGTTCCCCCTTTTTTTTTTTTTTTCCTTGGAGAAACCTATACAATAATATTTGCAAAATGTTTTACCCTTATCAGATTTCAAAAAGATCCAGCCTGGTCAGAAACGGGGGACAGGTATTTGCTGAAACTCTTCCGGGATCATCTTTTCCACCAGGTGACAGAAGCGGGCACTCCCTGGATTGACCTCAGTCATATTGTTTCTTGTCTTAACAAGGTAATGTATGGCAAGTTGTCTGTGCTACTGTATCTGATGTAGGGACTCATAGGCCAGTCGGTGCTTCCATGGAAGTAAGACCTGGAAGGGAGCTGACCTTTAAAAAGGACGTCGCTTTTCTGGTAAGAACTAAAATGTATCATCAATTAATTTATAAAGATTTCCTGTGTTGCCATTCATTCTGAATGGAATATACATATGATGCAATCTGATAGATTCCTGTGTATTATGAAACAGTAGGAGGAGGCTAGAAGAAATCTGTAAAGAGACATGCACAGAACCCAGACAATGAAAAGCTTTGTTTTGCCTAAGACTTAACCCTTTACAAGCAGCTATGTCTCCTAGTAGATTTACCCTTCAGATGCAGCTGTATCCTCCTTTAACAGACCAGCATAATACAGACTTCTTGCTAGATGACTAATATCAATATTCCGTATGAAGTTCAGGCTCCTGCCGGTAGAATGAATCCCTGCTGATCGGCAGTCTTCCTATCTGGTATCTCTGCTTTAATGGGGACCTGTCACCCTTTTCTGGCTTAAAAACCACACCAATCACCCTTTTAAAATGATGTACATCTTCATGGATGCTCCTGCATACCTCTGAATGTTTTGTCCTGTACTGCATGTAAAATTGTGTAGTCTTGTCCAATGGGTGAATCCAGATTGCGGTGAGTGCTGCCTCAGTCCCTTCAAACGCCACCTTTTCTATCTGGATGAAGTCTATAGATTCACACGATGCTCGTAGTCTTGCTCCAGTGTAGTGGAATCAGACATGCCATGTAATGCGCAGGAGCCGGCTTCACTTGTACGTCCTCGGCTCACTGGCTAACAAGGCACGGCGTCGCCGGTCTGCTGCCACTATGCAGGTGTGAGACTTGGAGGTTTGTGGGGGCACATACTGTATTTACATGGCTTCCTTTTTAATTCTCATTTAAAGGGGGTTGTCCAGCTTGGGAAAAGTCCTAAAAATGGCAAGATAAACTGGCATACCTGCGCAAGTGGTTTAACAAGGGTTACCTGATCTTTGGATATTGGTGTCAGTCCTGGTAATTCCACCTCCAGCTTTGGGTTCCAGGTCACCGTTACTTGGGTCATCAGTGTGGACTGCTTGTTTAAATAACTTAGCCACAGATGTATACAGAGAAGGGGGCTGGCTTGGCTACTGAAATGAGGATCAGCCCCCTTTCACACAGCATTTGGTCTCGGTGCTGATATGGAACTGCAGCTAAAATCTGATGATCTGGACACCTTTTAGTAGTTGCTCTATATGAGCACAGTTGTACATAAAACCACAAGCGTTTTGTTTGATTTTTGTTTTGTCTTTTTCCCATTTCTTTGCAGTTAGACGCCGGCGTGCCGGAGAAGATCGGCCTCGTCTCCAGGGACGAGAAGAGCGTGCTTGTGGTAACTTACAGTGATCTAAAACGCTGCTTTGAGAACACTTTTCAAGAACTGGTAGCGGCAGCGAATGGTCAGTTGTAGTATTTGCTGAAAGCATGCAGGACATTGCTGAGGAACTAACCCGATTGCAAATTGCACTACAGCTGAGTCGTCATTGTCATCTCATTTCACTATTGGGAATCAAAACCGGAGATGAGCAAAGCTGCTTGCACTTCAGTCAGGTACACTGTTACTTGAAGGGAAAACACAATGTGTCGTTTCAGTTACCCGGAGGCTTTATCTGTGAAGAATCCTTTCCTTTTTTAAAAAAAAAAAATCTAGGAACACGCATGATGTTCCTCCATTTTACTTTTTCTCCACTTGTATGCACTACTTTTTTTTTTTTTTTTGAAGATTTTTCTGACACTTAAGGGAATTTTTATATATTTTTTTTTCCTAAGAACTTATTCTTCAGGGACACCGTTTCATCTTCTCAAATTCTGAAGTTGTGAATCGCTTGTGTCCTGGTTGTCTCGCTCTGTAGAGCCTGCATATTTTTTTTTTTTTTTTTTCCCCCCCTTCCCCCTTCAACTTTAACCTTTTTCGGAGAATTGTGTAGGATGCAAGCTTTGGCATACTGGCTTGTGAAGGTAGATGGGAGCCATCCATGTACCAAGAGGCGTTCATCTCTGGGGTCAGTGCGCACGATTACAACCATTCATGGACCTCAAGTTTATTTTTGTAACCTGTAAAAACACAACCAGCCGCCACCTGTTATATAGACAATTTTCTGCTTATGCAAAACGTTTCCTATAATTTTTATTTTTTTTTTCTATTGTAGTAATGGCCACAAATTTCAGGAATATCTACCAAACCTTTTCTTCGTCAAGTCAAAAAACCTCCTTCACTAGGGTATGTTACACTGGATATGGAGACACTGTTAAGAATAACTTAGTAAAAACTGGGGCCAGGATCTTTGGCGCTTTATGGACAATCTTTATTTGAAAGTATTGTTTTAGATGTCTCCCCTCATCGTTTTCTTACCTATAAAGCTGTGGCCCCAATTATCCCATGAATTTATTAGTATAAAAAGAGGGGGGAAAAAAAGCCTGTTAGACTGCCAAATATTTAGAAGAACTGACTAAACCTTTTTCTTTTTGGCACTTAATATGGATATATTTTAATGATCCAAAATGCTACATCATACAATGCGGAATGGAGTACGAGAAGTTCCAAAACTACCGGAAAGACTCTTGTGAAGTTTCAGTATATGCGTTGACTTCAGTTTTAATTATTCTCATAATCTGTATTATTTGGAGAAGTCTTTGAGCCTCTACTGCTTCTCAGCTGTCAATTTGTTTTTGTTTGTTTTTTTTTGTTTTTTTTTTTGCTTTAAAACCCTAAAGCGGATCTTGCATTTCGAGAAAAACATGCAACTTAAACTGCATTCAATGTGTGTACACCTAGGGAAAATAAAAATATACCCACGTAACTTCATACATCAAGTTAATACATGCACATAGGTTTTCATTACTAGCGGACATGCTTACATGCAGTTGTACTTCCATGCAACTATTCATGTGTGCACATATATACTAATAGACTTGCATACAGGGGAGGCGGGCTGTACCAGTTTCATACCGTGGGGAGGGGGTGCCGCGGCTAGGGCACAGTTGCATACCAGGGGGTGCCGCGGCTAGGGCACAGTTGCATACCAGGGGGTGCCGCGGCTAGGGCACAGTTGCATACCAGGGGTGCAGCGGCTAGGGCACAGTTGCATACCAGGGGGTCGGCAGGCTAGGGCACAGTTGCATAACAGGGGGTCGGCAGGCTAGGGCACAGTTGCATACCAGGGGGTCGGCAGGCTAGGGCACAGTTGCATACCAGGGGGTCGGCAGGCTAGGGCACAGTTGCAGAACAGGGGGTGCAGCTGCTAGGGCACAGTTGCATACCAGGGGGTCGGCAGGCTAGGGCACAGCTGCATACAGGTTTACATAACCATATACCTGACCTGCAAGTATAGTGGCTTGTTAGCATACATGCATCCATACTTGTAAATCCTAAAAGCAGTCATGTATATCTATATATACACACCTGCACCCACATATACTTTCATATAAGCCGACCTTCATGGACACATACTAACAGGCATACATATATAAGTAGACATTCACAAATGCATACATATATTTGCTAGTATATCTGTATGTACACACTGATCTATACATAGAATTGCATAGAGGTACACACGCACTTACAAACATACATACTTTCTTACAAGCATTCCTACATACACATGCATCCATAAAATAGAGAGGTGTTTCTCAGTCATACAGAAACATGCACATCTATTGCCTTGCATATATACATCACACATTTCCTTTCCTCTATTGCGGCTAAAGACAATTCTTACCACACTTAACTTTTCTAAGGATGATTAACCCCTTGCCACTGTGGGAGGGGTGGTTTAAGCAAGAAATGTGTTTTATCATTAGCTTGTGTGTATGAAGAAAAGCAGCTGTTTTTTGACAAATCATATTGCAACTTTTTTTGTACAAAACCAGTACTTGTACTCTTGAAAAATATGCTTAATTTATAAGCGACGCTTTTATTTATTTTTTTTTCTCCTTGCATTGAATTGTTGGCCATGCATGTACAAACATACATGGTTCCTGCCCTTCCCTCCTCATCAGAGGAAGTCTTCTATCAATACTGGAAAGTGTTTAAAAAAACAATAAAAATACATGCTCCGCATTGCATAGGACAAGGGGATCAGGTTTATGTAACTAAGTGTTTTTTGTTTTGTTTAGGTCCCCTGGGGACCAGTGTGGGGTTTCACATCAACCTTAGACCAGCAGACCACTTGCAATATTATGGAGGGTGGGGGGTATTCAACTTATTTGGGTCCTACTATTTTTCTTTCTACCCTCCGTACTTTTGGGTCACTCAATCTCAGGATTTGATTATAAAATGTTAAAGAAAAACTGACAAAAAACAACTAAATTTAAGGAAAAGAAAATTGGTGGTCTAGTAACGCATGCACTTTTTAAGTTGCAGAAACTTTTTCAAGCACTAGTCTATGGCCTTGTACAGGTATTGTATGGACGTATAATATATATATATTTTTTTCTTAATTAAAATGCAAAACTAAATAAAAAAAATCCCTGGCATGCTTCCCAAACACACACCTGGTGATGGGGATTAAAGATCATTCTTTCTGCAGAAATAAAAGCACACAAAACCAGTCGCATAAGTTTTCTTCTACAGTTTTTGTACACATGTAACATTTTTCGTTCTGGTGTGTAAATATGACTGAATGGTACATATTTTTATTTGCCCTAAAGTGAATCCTGTATTGTCAGACACCTCATAAAAAATGTTTCCTGTATGTCACTTTTTTTTTTCTTTTTGTTTTCACATGTACAGCAGTATTTTTTAATAAAGGATACAAGAAATAAGGCTCGTTTTTGTTCTCTTTAGTGATGCAATCTGTTTCCCCCTCATTTAATGGGTCCATGGTAACTACTGCACCTCAAACATGGGTACGCATAGCCGACATGTGAATATTTAGATACAGGGCTAATATACAGAGGTTTTTCATTATTGCTGCACTTTGCATGTTAAGTTCATGAATCACATTGCCATTTTGATGACTTCAGGGTGCCATTTTTAATGCCAGACCTTTTAAAAAATAAATAAAAATACCTGCAAAGGATTAATTGGGGCCAAAATGTCTAACACTGGTATATGGGTTTATGAACATTTTCAAATCCAATGGCTCTTGTGTTTTTCTTATGTCCTGGTTTAAGAAAAAAAAACAAAAAACCTCCATCTCATTGGGGGACACAGACCATGGGTGTATGTTGCAGACACTAAGTTAACACAAAAAAGTTAGCTCCTCCTCTGCAGTATACACCCTCATGCTGGCTCCAGGAGAACCAGTTCTTACTTGGTGTCCGTAGGAGGCACACGGGCCTGCTATTCAGACTGAAAGCTCCTTGTTTTATTTTTACCTTTTTTAACCAATTTTTTAAATTTTCAAAGTGGAATGAAGGGGTGACTGATCATTTCAAGGTTCCGATCTCCCCGAACCAGCAACAGGCAAGCGTGGGGAGTGTTGCCTCTCCGTATCATCCTCTCCTGCGAGGTGGGATGCCATGCCTGGGCTGTTTTTTTTTTTTTTTTTTTTTTTGTTTTTTTTTTTTTGTCTTGTTGGGGGGGCAACAGGTCCTTTCAAGGACACCGATCTCCCCGCACCCTTAAAAGACGAGCACATGGGAGTGTTGCCTCAATGTTTCCTCTTCCGCATCGGCATATGGCCCTTTCCTGCATTGGCGCTGCAAATGTAGTCCCCGGCTTCGGTCACTTACTAGGCCGCAAACCCCCCCCCCACCCCACCCCACCCCCATTTCTGCCCACACAATGATGTGCTGCGGAGGTTCCGCCTACCTTTCCTGTCGCTTCTCACGCAGAACAAGAAGTGCCTCTGATATTCTCGATGGCCATCTTTCTCCCCTCCACGACCACCTCAGGACATAGACTGCCACCAGGATCCTGGCAGCAGGTGTTCACAGCCCAGGGGCTACGCAGCTGGCGAGCCACAAAGGAGGAGTGGGGGACCCAGATCTGGGTAAGGGAGCACAGCTATATACATCCTCCCTGCTGTAACCCTTTCCAGGAGTAACCCTTTTCAGCAGTACCTATCATCATAGGGCCACATAGAAGGGTACATGATGTACCCTTCTAAGGCATCTAAAAAGTCTAACAAGACTATGGCAATCTCTTTACTTCATGCTCCTACCAGTCTGCGTTTCCTAAGGCTCAGTTTGCTGTTCTGCAATGCCTGACTCCAAATGCGCTCAGGAGCCCTCTGCTGCCACGGAGCCCACTGTACTTAGTCCCCCTGAGTGGGCTTTGACACTGTCTCAATCTATGGCTTCTCTGGCCAAAGCGACTGAATCCCTCTGATCCTTCAGGGGACTGGAGCATTTGCAGGACTGAGGTAGATGGATCCTCCCCAAGGCGGGAGCAGTCAGCAGGGGCCGAAAGCACTCTAGAAGCCTACAGGCGCCTAGAAAACTTATCTGTAGCATGTCTCCCGAGTAGACACGTGCCTTGTCACCTGAGAGCTCAGTTTCTTGCTCTCCTCCAGAGGTCAGTAGCAAATGTGAATCTGATGGTTCCTTAGATCTGAGTTCACCAGATTTTCAGAAAACTGTGGCTTCGCTGATTGATGCTGCCATACAGACTTAAGGAAGAGGATGAGGAAGTTTCCGGCTCTGCTCCAGATCAAACAGTGTCCTTTAAGAGGACTAAACTCATAAGGCATTTGCTATTCAGCCGGCTGAGTTTCGGGCCATAGTTAATCGGCACAGGGACCGACCACAAACGCTTCACAGGACAGAGGCCTCTTGAAGCAAAGTATCCTTTCTCAGCTGATTTGAAGAAAGATTGGACTGAATCTTCGGTAGTAGATTCCCTGGTATCCTGTCTAGCATACAAAACCCTTCTGTCCGTGCCGGATGGCTCATCCATCAAAAGTCCCACGGCCTGTCACAAAATGTCTGTCTTGAGGCCTCAGGTTCGGCTCTTTCCATCTTTGGCCGCAGCATGAATAGTTAAGGCTATGGCCCTCTTGTTGGAGATCTTAGCTATTCACTTCAGAGCAGTAATCTTCCTTGCGCACCTTGCCAGCCAAAATTCTCGGGCAGACTATTACCTGGTACATGCCTCTTTGGATGCGGCTGGCTGTGCTGCTCTGTCAGCAGCCAATACAATCACTATCAGAAGAGCATTATGGCTCAGAGTGGAAAGCGGACTCTGCATCAATTAAGTCTCTCTTCCTTTCCTTATGAGAGTGGCCGCTTATTTGGAGGGAAGCTGGATCAGCTTATTACGAATGCTACGGGAGGAAAGAGCAAATTTCTTCCCTAACAGACACTTGGGGTATGTGCACACGTTCAGGATTTCTTGCAGAAATTTCCTGACAAAAAACGGACATTTCTGCCAGAAATCCGCATGCATTTTTTTTTTTTGCGTTTTTTCCCAATGCATTAAATACTGGGAAAAATCCACAAAATTAATGAACATGCTGCTTTTTTTTTTTTTTTTTTTTTTTTGTGGGGGGAAAAAAAACGCATCATGTGCACAAATTGCAGAATGCATTCTAAATGATAGGATGCATATGTAGGCGTGTTTTTCGCGAAAAAACCTGAACGTGTGCACATAGCCTTCGGAGACCACAACAAATCAGTTTCTATTCCTTTCGCTCCAATCCAGGCTGGTCCACTACTTCCGGTTCAGGGCGTTCTCCACGCAGAAATGGAGGAGCTCAGGTCTCGTACATGACCTAACCCAGCATTGGAAATCTCGACCCAAACAGTTGAGACCTAAAGGACCTAGGTCTCAGATTTTCCTCCCGCTGACTACTGGTGCTATCCGGTCAACACCAGCTGGGTAGGCGGCTGCCTACTTCTGTTTGATCAGCTCTGGCTTACCTTCATCTCCAACGAGTGGGTCAGAGACCTGGGGTAGTCTGGATATATGATCGGGGTTTTTTTTTTTTTTTTTTTTTTTGCTACGCGCCCCCATCTCATTTTTCTCTTCCGTTCTCCTTCCTCAGAGGCAAGGGCAAAGGCCTTTTCCCGGGCCGTAGATGCATTGCGTCCCCTTCCCAGAAAGCAAAAGGTTTTGTGGTTTCTATTCAAACCTTTTCATTGTCCCAAAGAAGGACTGAAAGGTAAGATCCATACTAGACCTCAAACTTCTAAACAAGTTTGTCAAGGTCTGCAGTGATTCCATGTGGAAATGATGCTCAGTTATCACTTCTCTTTAAGAAGGGAATTCTTGGCCTCAATTGACATCCGAGATGCTTACATATTCCGAACTTTTTTTTTTTCTCTTCCCCCCCCAACCAGAGATTCCTGTGCTTCAGCGATCGTGACCAGCATTTCCAATTCACTGCACTGCCCTTCGGCTTCGCTACAGCTCCCTGAGTGTTAACAGCCGCCATGACCTTTTGTAATGTCCAACTTGCACTCTCGGGGCGTGATCGTTCTGCCCTATCTGGACGACCTGTTGCTCAAGCGTCCATCGTTCCATGACTCCGGAGTCTGCATCACTTGCGATATCCTTTCTCCCCTAAAACTGGACGGTGGGACTTACTCAGCCTTGAGAGTGAGCTTCTGCTTCATCCGGAAGTCTTTAACCAGATCTGTCTTCGCTGGGGGATCCCAGATGTGGATCTGATGGCATCCAGACTGAATGCCAAAGTTCTATAAAGTGTGTGTGTGTGTGTGTATATATATATATCTCTATCGCGGCCTCGAGATCCAAGAGCAATTGGAGTGGATGCTCTGGTTCTTTCGTGGCGCCAATTTGGTCTTCTGTACATTTTTTTTTTTTTTTTTTTCTTCCCTCCCTTCCCCATGACAGCACCGCACATTGAGAGATGGTATCCGCCCCCAGGAACAGGAAACCTGTAGCAGAGATAAAAGAAGGGGGTGGCGCCTGTCTCCTCAGTTTTGGTTTCCTGTTCTTGCAGGCGGATGCCTGTGGTAAAATACCTCCAGAGGGATTTCCTTCTCATGTTCTGCTCCGGAGGCTGAGGTCCACAGGGGGGACTGCAGCTGGGCGCAGTGGTGCGTGCCTGTAATCCTTGCCATAGGGAGCTGTTAGACCGCACTTCTCCCCCTTCCTGGGCCCCCCAGCGTCCGCTCCTGCTTGGAGGCTGGGCCGGGGTGCAGGTTTGCCCATCACGACGCTGGTGCAGACTGAATGGGTGACGACTTCCGGTCGTGCCAGAAGTAATGTCACGCCGGAGTAAGAGGGTGTGCTGGACGCTTCCAGGTGGAAGTCGTTCCAGGAGCACGCGCACTGCTCTATTCATATAAAATTAAAACAGCGCACAGCATTCAGTGCAGCTCCAGCATGGCAGACCCTGCACATGGACGCATACCAGAGGAGGACCCACAGCATGTTGTGGTATTCATGGGTTGGTGGGTGAATGCCTTTTGTAAGGCGAAGCACACCGTTGGTGACAACCATATATCATGTTTATATTATAGGGTAAAAAAGCCACTACAAAGCAGAAGAATAGGCTTTGTGCGTTATGCAGAGAAACCCTCCCCAAAACATAGGAAAAAAGTATCTGTCGGCCGTGTACTGATAAAACAGTAGCTGAAGAGTCGCCATCCCTACTCCAAAGCATTAAAGCAATTATTAGGGATGAAGTGAAAGTACAGTTAAAAGACCAAGCCGCGCTTAACACTGGAAAACCCACCCCTTCCCATACTTCTAAAAAAAACTCCAAAGCTCCGATGTAGATTCGGAGGAAGAGTTGGGAGAATTAAGGAGGGCATTATCGCTAAAAACTGGAACGCAGACTTCCAGTCAAAAGTAAAACTTTGTGCTGTCCCTTGCGAGGGTAAGTACCTCTTTGGGACAACAGATGAGCTATTGGAGAAAGCGTCGGATGAAAAGAAACTTTCCACTCCCTCCTTTCTTTAAATGCCGGTGGGGTGATACTCGTTCGTCCTTTCGAGGATCAGGAAATAGAGGGGGCCGGGGATGCTCTGAGGATATGTCCATGCGAGGAAGTCCCTGGAGGAAAGATAAGGGATCCCTCTTCAATAAGCCTCCCCCTAGATCACACCAAAAAACAGCAATGACGCCAGGAATCCAGTAGGAGGAAGGCTCCGAAATTTCCTCCATCAGTGAGAAGCATTACCTGCCTCTCGATGGATAACAAATCTGTTATCCAACGGCCTGCAACTGAGTTTTACCAAAACCCCACCATGGAGAGTAATATTCACCCAGGTGTCCAAGAAAAATCAGGCCACGTTAGAGAAAGAAGTTTGGATACTCCTACAGAAAAAAATGTTAAAAAAGGTACCTCATCAACAGGTGGGAGAAGGATTCTACAGTACCCTTTTCCTTACACCAAAACCAGATGGTTCAATGAGAACGGTATTCAATCTCAAATCGTTAAACCGATATATCCGGGTGTAAAAATTCAGGATGGAGACATTAAGGTCGGCAGTGAAATTACTCAGTCCAGCGTGTTACATGGTGGTAATAGACCTAACCGACGCCTATTACCATGTGCCAATCTGCGAAGAGCACCAACAATACCTAAGATTGATAGTGGAAATTGCTCAGGTTCCCACTCACCTACAATATTAGTGCCTTCCGTTTGGGGTCTCAATAGCTCCCCGTATATTTACAAAAATATCGGAAATCGCATCCTACATAAGGAAGATATACTCCTGGTCCCCTATTTAGACAACTTTCTTGTTGTAGCAGGCGACAAACAAAAATGTGGGAAGGCTGGCACAAGGGTGCTAGAAATACTAACAAATCTGGGCTGGATATTAAAGGGACACTGTCACCTGAATTTGGAGGGAACAATCTTCAGCAATGGAGGCGGGGTTTTTGGGTGTTTGATTCACCCTTTCCTTACCCGCTGGCTGCATGCTGGCTGCAATATTGGATTGAAGTTCATTCTCTGTCCTCAATAGTACACGCCTGCGCAAGGCAAGATTGCCTTGTGCAGGCATGTACTACAGAGGACAGAGAATGAACTTCAATCCAATATTGCAGCCAGCGGGTAAGGAAAAGGTGAATCAAACACCCAAAAACCCCGCCTCCATGGCTGAAGATTGTTCCCTCCAAATTCAGGTGACAGTGTCCCTTTAAACTTCAAAAAGTCAAGATTTGATCCAACCCAGATACAGGAATTCCTGGGAATCCAGATGAATTCGATCGAACAAAAATGCGTTCTCTCAGACAAAAAAGTCCACTCCGTCCTTCAAAAAAATACACCAGGTACAGACGACTCAACCCGTTTCTCTAAGGTCCGCGATGTCACTGCTAGGAGTCCTAACAGCAACAATTCTGGCAGTAAAGTGGGCACAAGCCCATAAAAGAGAACTACAACACCAGATATTGTCCGATCAGTCAGTGGTTCCATGCAACCTGAATCGGAAGATTTTTCTATCACCGCAGGTGCAAGAATCGTTGAATTGGTGGCTGAGCACGGAAAACTTAAAAAATGCGGTACCATGGTCAATCCAAAACCCGGTAGTACTAACTACAGATGCAGGGCCATTAGGTTGGGGAGCACATCTGTCAGACCTAGTTCTGCAGGGTCCGTGGGAACCCTCAATGAGAACATCATCCTCCAATCTAAAAGAATTGACAGCGGTAAGGCGAGCACTTCTTCATGAAGGCAAAAGGGTCAAAGGGAAACCTCACAATACTATCCGACAACAGTACCATGATAGCTTACATAAAACATCAAGGGGGAACAAGATCAACATCCCTGATGTCAGAAGCCAAACAACTGTTCGAATGGGCAGAAAGCAACCTTTTGTCCTTATCAGGACAATCAGAGAATCTGGTGGCGGACTTCTTAAGCCATCATGTATTACGCCAGGGCGAGTGGTCCCTGAACCAAGACGTGTTTGGGAAAATCTGGGGCATGCCGGAAATAGATTTATTTGCCACAAGAAAAAACCGACCGGTAAACCGGTTCTACTCCCTTGATCCAGAAGAACACCCGGAGGAAGTAGATGCACTGTTGCCCCGGTGGAACTTTCACCTAGGGTGTTTATTCTCTTTATTCTTTGAAATTGCAACATGTAAGTTGAAAAACAATGTTTTATTCTATTACTTTGAACACTAATTCAAAAATCCTGAGGATATAACTTTGATACATTTATTTCTGAAGATATTGAAAAAAATGAAGGGGTACCAATAATTGTGACCAGCACTGTAGTGTCACCAACTAGCAATACAGACACATTGTTAGTTAGACAGTATTCCCAAAATGTAATAGATGAAATTCATAAAGAAATCGGACGGATCTAGGTGCTCATCGGAAATAAATGTTCCCGGGTGCACTGTGAAACGCAAACCCAATCCCGAAAATGGTAATGTGTTCCAACAAAAGGAGTGGATCGCAAAATGTCTGCTGGAAATGGTGGAAGTGGACATAGCAGCGGATCAACCAAAAAGGTGCCAGCACCACCTAACAACAGCATTGGTCCCAATGCTAGTTTGATAATGATTCCCCAACAAACTAGAACGATCATACACAAGTACACAACGGAAGTTGATATTTCCAGGTGCACTGTGGAACGCAGAACACTTCCAAAAAGTGGTGATGTGTCCCAAGACAACAAAGTCAAAGCGCTAGGATACACTATTAAATAATATAAAGGATATGAATGTGTATCGATAACACCGTAGTCGCGATCTTGAATAACAGCCACCGACAGTTGTGCCCTCCAATAAACATTTTTAAGGGCCCATCCTAGACAATAGAAGTATATAGTATACGTCCAATTCTAGATATGTATATAGATATACATTAAGAATATAAAGATTATAAGACATCCCTGATTATACAGCAATGCAACATATAGTAAATATTTATAGAAATATATACAAAACAAAATCCCCCAATTTATTTCCTCCCCCACCTACCACCCTTTCCTTTCCCCTTCTTAAAAATAAATTGAAGCACTTATGATAATAACCATAAATGACAGGCACATGTGAAGTTAGGTACATTGGCATGGCCATACAATCATGGATAAACATTGGGTAGAGAACAGAAAACACAAATTTGACGTATGTTTGCAAGATATGGGGACCTGCACATAGACAAGCATTTTAGTCAACTTATGGGGAAGACAATCATATGTAGAAGAAGAACTTGACTATGGAAGTCTCGCATAAAGGATAAAGTTAGCACATTTGGCTTGGCATTTATTGGAAAAAAAAAATTAATACAGATATAGTCTGGAAAAATCTTTTTTTTTGTGTGTGTGTATTAACCCCTTTCTACCATTGGACATACTATTCCGTCCATGTGGGGTGGGCCCTACTTCCCAAGTATGGAATAGTACGTCCAGCGCGATCAGCCGCGCTCACGGGGGAGCGCGGCTGATCGCGGCCGGGTGTCAGCTGACTATCGCAGCTGACATCCGGCACTATGTGCCAGGAGCGGTCACGAACCGCCCCGGCACGTTAACCCCCGGCACACTGCGATCAAACATGATCGAAGTGTTCCGGCGGTATAGAGGAGCCCCCTCCCTGCGTGCTTCCCTGAGACCGTCGGAGCAACGCGATGTGATCGCGTTGCTCCGAGGGTCTCCTACCTTCTCCCTGCAGGCCCTGGATCCAAAATGGCCGTGGGGCTGCATTCGGGTCCTGCAGGGAGGTGGCTTACAAGCGCCTGCTCAGAGCAGGCGCCGGGAAGCCTCCAGGAGTGCACGTCAGCGATCTTACACTATAACATGATCCACCCAATGATCCACAATGTTATAGTGTAAAAAAAAAAAAATATTCAGATGTGTAAAAAAAGAATTTAAAAAAATTCCTAAAAAAAAATATATATACAGTCATGGCCAAAATTATTGACACCCCTGCAATACTGTCAGATAATACTCATTTTCTTCCTGAAAATGATTGCAAACACAAATTATTTGGTATTATTATCTTCATTTAATTTGTCTTTAATGAAAGAACACAAAAAGAATTGTCCTAAAGCCAAATTGGATATAATTCCACACCAAACATAAAAAAGGGGGTGGACAAAAGTATTGGCACTGTTCGAAAAATCATGTGATGCTTCTCTAATTTGTGTAATTAACAGCACCTGTAACTTACCTGTGGCACCTAACAGTTGTTGGTAATAACTAAATCACACTTGCAGCTAGTTGACATGGATTAAAGTTGACTCAACCTCTGTCCTGTGTCCTTGGGTGTACCACATTGAGCAAAGAGAAAAGAAAGAAGACCAAAGAACTGTCTGAGGACTTGAGAAGCCAAATTGTGAGGAAGCATGAGCAATCTCAAGGCTACAAGTCAATCTCCAAAGACCTGAATGTTCCTGTATCTACGGTGCGCAGTGTCATCAAGAAGTTTAAAGCCCATGGCACTGTGGCTAACCTCCCTAGATGTGGACGGAAAAGAAAAATTGACAAGAGATTTCAACGCAAGATTGTGCGGATGTTGGATAAAGAACCTAGACTAACATCCAAACAAGTTCAAGCTGCCCTGCAGTTCGAGGGTACAACAGTGTCAACCCGTACTATCCGTCGGCATCTGAATGAAAAGGTAGGAGACCCATGAAGACCCCACTTCTTACCCCGAGACATAAAAAAGCCAGTCTGGAGTTTGCCAAAACTTACCTGAAAAAGCTTAAAACGTTTTGGAAGAATGTTATCTGGCCAGATAAGACAAAAGTAGAGCTTTTTGGGCAAAGGCATCAACATCGAGCTTACAGGAGAAAAAAAGAGACATTCAAAGAAAAGAACACGGTCCCTACAGTCAAACATGGCGGAGGTTCCCTGATGTTTTGGGGTTGCTTTGCTGCCTCTGGCACTGGACTGCTTGACCGTGTGCATGGCATTATGAAGTCTGAAGACTACCAACAAATTTTGCAGCATAATGTAGGGCCCAGTGTGAGAAAGCTGGGTCTCCCTCAGAGGTCATGGGTCTTCCAGCAGGACAACAACCCAAAACACACTTCAAAAAGCACTAGAAAATGGTTTGAGAGAAAGCACTGGAGACTTCTAAGGTGGCCAGCAATGAGTCCAGACCTGAATCCCATAGAACACCTGTGGAGAGATCTAAAAATGGCAGTTTGGAGAAGGCACCCTTCAAATATCAGGGACCTGGAGCAGTTTGCCAAAGACGAATGGTATAAAATTCCAGCAGAGCATTATAAGAAACTCATTGATGGTTACCGGAAGCGGTTGGTCGCAGTTATTTTGCCTAAAGGTTGTGCAACCAAGTATTAGGCTGAGGGTGCAATACTTTTGTCTGGCCCATTTTTGGAGATTTGTGTGAAATGATCAATGTATTGCTTTTTGCTTCATTCTCTTGTGTTTTTTCATTTAAGACAAATTAAATGAAGATAATAATACCAAATAATTTGTGTTTGCAATCATTTTCAGGAAGAAACTGAGTATTATCTGACAGAATTGCAGGGGTGTCAATACTTTTGGCCATGACTGCATATATTGTTCCAATAAATACATTTCTTAATCTAAATTAAAAAAAAACAATAAAAGTACACATATTTAGTATCTCCGCGTCCGTTACGACCCGACCTATAAAACTGTCCCACTAGTTAACCCCTTCAGTGAACACCGTAAAAAAAAAAAAAAAACCCAGAGGCAAAAAACAACGCTTTATTATACCGCCGACCAAAAAGTGGAATAACACGCGATCAATAAGATGGATATAAATAACCATGGCACCACTGAAAACGTCAACTTGTCCCGCCAAAAAATGAGCCACCATACAGCATCATCAGCAAAAAATTAAAAAGTTATAGTCCTCAGAATAAAGCGATGCAAAAATAATTATTATTTCCATAAAATAGTTTTTATCGTATAAAAGAGCCAAAACATAAAAAAAGATATAACTGAGGTATCGCTGTAATCGTACTGACCTGAAGAATAAAGCTGCTTTAACCATTTTACCAAACGCGGAACGGTATAAACCCCCCACCCCTCCCCCCAAAGAAATTCATGAATAGCTAGTTTTTGGTAATTCTGCCTCACGAAAATCGGAATAAAAAGCTATCAAAAATGTCACGTGCCCGAAAATGTTGCCACTAAAAACGTCAACTCGTCCCGCAAAAAACAAGACCTCACATGACGCTGTGGACCAAAATATGGAAAAATTATAGCTCTCAAAATGTGGTAATGCAAAAAATATTTTTTGCAATAAAAAGCGTCTTTTAGTGTGTGACGGCTGCCAATCATAAAAATCCGCTGGAAAACCCGCTATAACTAGTAAATCAAACCCCCTTCATCACCCCCTTAGTTAGGGAAAAAATAAAAAAATGTATTTCCATTTTCCCATTAGGGTTAGGGCTAGGGTTAGTGTTAGGGTTGGGGCTAGGGTTAGGGCCACAGTTAGGGTTGGGGCTAAAGTTAGGGTTGGGGCTAAAGTTAGGGTTTGGATTACATTTACGGTTGGGATTAGGGTTAGGGGTGTGTCAGGGTTAGGGGCGTGGTTAGGGTTACTGTTGGGATTAGGGTTAAGGGTGTGTTTGGATTAGGGTTTCAGTTATAATTGGGGGGTTTCCACTGTTTATGCACATCAGGGGCTCTCCAAACACGACATGGCATCCGATCTCAATTCCAGCCAATTCTGCGTTGAAAAAGTAAAACTGTGCTCCTTCCTTTCTGAGCTCTCCCGTGTGCCCAAACAGGGGTTTACCCCAACATATGGGGTATCAGCGTACTCAGGACACATTGGACAACAACTTTTGGGGTCCAATTTCACCTGTTACCCTTGGGAAAATACAAAACTGGGGGCTAAAAATAATTTTTGTGGAAAAAAAAAGGATTTTTTATTTTAACGGCTCTGCGTTCTAAACTGTAGTGAAACACTTGGGGGTTCAAAGTTCTCACAACGCATCTAGATAAGTTCCTTGGGGGTCTAGTTTCCAATATGGTGTCACTTGTGGGGGGTTTCTACTGTTTAAGTACATTAGGGGCTCTGCAAACGCAATGTGACACCTGCAGACCATTCCATCTAAGTCTGCATTCCAAATGGCGCTCCTTCCCTTCCGAGCTCTGCCATGCGCCCAAACAGTGGTTCCTCCCACATATGGGGTATCAGCGTACTCAGGACAAATTGGACAACAACTTTTGGGGTTCAATTTCTTCTGTTACCCTTGGGAAAATACAAAACTGGGGGCTAAAATATAATCCTTAGGGGGTCTACTTTCCAAAATGGTGTGACTTGTGGGGGGTTTCAATGTTTAGGCACATCAGTGGCTCTCCAAACGCAACATGGCATCCCATCTCAATTCCTGTTAAAATTTTGCATTTAAAAGTCAAACGGCGCTCCTTCGCTTCTTGGCTCTGCCATGCGCCCAAACAGTGGTTTACCCCCACATATGGGGTATCAGCGTACTCAGGACAAATTGTACAACAACTTTTGGGGTCCAATTTCTTCTCTTACCCTTGGGAAAATAAAAAATTGGTCGAAAAGATCATTTTTGTGAAAAAATATGATTTTTTTTTTTATTTTTACGGCTCTGCATTATAAACTTCTGTGAAGCACTTGGTGGGTCAAAGTGCTCACCACCACACATCTAGATAAGTTCCTTAGGGGGTCTACTTTCCAAAATGGTGTCATTTGTGGGGGGTTTCAATGTTTAGGCACATCAGTGGCTCTCCAAATGCAACATGGCGTCCCATCTCATTTCCAGTTAATTTTGCAGTGAAAAGTCAAATGGCGCTCCTTCGCTTCCGAGCTCTCCCATGTGCCTAAACAGTGGTTTACCCCCACATATGGGGTATCGGCGTACACAGGACAAATTGTACAACTTTTGGGGTCCATTTTCTCCTGTTACCCTTGGTAAAATAAAACAAATTGGAGCTGAAGTAAATTTTGGGGGAAAAAAGTTAAATGTTCATTTTTATTTAAACATTCCAAAAATTCCTGTGAAACACCTGAAGGGTTAATAAACTTGTTGAATGTGGTTTTGAGCACCTTGTGGGGTGCAGTTTTTAGAATGGTGTCACACTTGGTTATTTTCTATCATATAGACCCCTCAAAATGACTTCAAATGAGATGTGGTCCCTAAAAAAAAAAATGCTGTTGTAAAAATGAGAAATTGCTGGTCAACTTTTAATCCTTTCAAAAACCTGACCGGTACATCCAATGTACCCATTCAGATGGAGACGTTTATTCTCAGCGAGGTAAGGCAAGTGTAGGACCTGGTATAAGAGAGATGCCGTAAAGGGGCTACCAGGTACACATAAAATTGGCCATTTTTATGCGCTAAACGCTCTCATTTTTCATATTTCTAGTGCAGTAATGCAGTTCAAATTTCATATTTCAAGTTTGCATGTTCTAGCGCTGCAGTGTGCTGCCTTATTTACTTAACTTTTAATCCTTATGACTCCCTAACAAAAAAAAAATTTTGGTTCCAAAATTGTGCTGATGTAAAGTAGACATGTGGGAAATGTTACTTATTAAGTATTTTGTGTGGCATATCTGTGATTTAATTGCATTAAAATTCAAAGTTGGAAAATTGCGAAATTTTCAAAATATTCGCCAAATTTCTGTTTTTTTCACAAATAAACGCAGGTAATATCAAAGAAATTTTACCACTGTCATGAAGTACAATATGTCACGTGAAAACTGTCAGAATCACCGGGATCCGTTGAAGCGTTCCAGAGTTATAACCTCATAAAGGGACAGTGGTCAGAATTGTAAAAATTGGCCCGGTCCTTAACGTGCAAACCACCCTTGGGGGTAAAGTGATGTGTGGTGCCACATACAAATAATAGAGCCACTTAAGAATTCGCGCAGTATGACAATATCATAAGTGGAGTGTAGGAAGAAGAAATTATTATATAGGCCAAGATTTTCAGTGGAAACAATATCAATTGGATCCGTGCGAAAGGTAAGTAATTAATAAAGTTGTCCAATCCAGTGAGTGATCTATAAAAGAAAAATTTTAATTAATTTTGTTCAACAGAGGGAACTCTATATCTAGTTATAAAAGAGAAAAGCATTCGACGTGTGTAAAAGAATTTTAGAGTCTACATAAATAGTAAAATATAGATCAAACAAAATCAGAGAATGATGTTATTTATGTGTATTAAATCTGCTTGTAGAAGCCAGAAAATAATAGCTCCTCATTCCACCCCACTGAAGCGAGGCTCTGTAGGTTCAAAATCCATATTGATTCTCAACGTAGGAGTTCTTGACTGGTTCCCTATCGCGGATATTCGGAAAAACCCAATCCAGCGTCATGGCACAAGTCCCCTTAGTTTTGCTATTATGGTGATGTAGGTAATGTGCAGCAACAGACGTAAGTGTTTTGCCTTTATCTATGTCCTTCTTTCCTGTCCTAATGTACAAGAAGTGTTGTTGTATTCTACGTCTGAGTTCCTGTTTGGTCTGCCCAACATAGATTTTAAGACACACACAGACAAGGGCATATACAAGATTTTGTGTCTTACAGTTGAAATAGTCTTGTGAACAAATCTGTACAAAAGAGGTAGGGAAATGAGATTGTTCACTCATTCTCTTGAATCGGCAGATTGTGCAATTGCCACAAGGGTATAAGCCCTTGAGTTTAGTTCCCCTATTCAACCGAACCATTGACCATTGATCGAAATGACTAACCATGAGATAGTCCTTCAGATTATTTTAATCTCCTGGCAATCATCTTCGGTTGTGTTGAAATAAACTGTCGTAATCTTGGGTCACTGAGGAGTATCCCCCAATTGTTATCCATAATCTGATGTCTTGCCACTGGTTCTTATGCGTGGTTATCAAATCAATGGTACTTGTTTCTTACAATCTTGGCTGTAATGTATCCTTATGATCAGTCTTCTGAGAGTGTTGATATGCCCTTGAAATAATTGTACATGGGTAACCCCTTGCTGCACACTTGTCCGTTAAATCACGTGCTTGTACTTTAAAGTCCTCTGGTGCTACAATTCCTTTGAAGGCGTAAAAAATGCCCCTTAGGGATATCATTCTGTATATGGAGAGGGTGAAAGCTCTCATAATGTAACAGACTATTTACAGCTGTTGGTTTCCAAAACAGATTAATCTTTACTGTTGATCCTTCCAGTGAAATTTTGAGATCAAGAAAATCTACAGAGGAACATGAAAAGTTGGAAGTCAAAGTAATGTTCCATGGGTTGTCAGTCAAGGAGGCAATGAAAGTCTGCAATCTTCAAGGGTTCCAGTCCACAATATAAGTATGTCATCTATAAATCTAAACCAATCCATGGCATGTTGTTGAAAAGCCGGTTTTGTTTGCACCACTGTCTCCTCCCACCAGCCTAAAAGAAATTAGCATATGATGGGGCACATCAGGCCCCCATTGCAGTGCCTGAGATCTGTTTGTAAAAAGCACAATCAAAATATAAAATAGTTATTGAGTGCCATCTGTAAGAGGTCCAGAATAAGAGTCATGTTTTCTGTTGCCAGTGCAGTGCTATGTAAATTAAGGAAGTGGGAGACTGACATTAGACCCAGATCATGTATAATACTCGTGTAGAGAGTGTCTACATCTAATGTGACCAAAAACATACCTGCCGGGATGGACACCTTTTCCAGTTGTATCAAATGTGATGAGTCTCTAACGTAAGATCCTAAAGACAGAACCAGAGGTTGTAGATAATGATCCAAGTATATACAAGGTCGCTCAAACAATCCCCCAATACCTGAAACAAGTGGTCATGCCTTGTGGTTCTTGGAGGTATTTGTGTACTTTGGGGAGCATTTAAAATGTGGATGATCGGTAGAGAGGAAAGCCCACCTTGTGCAGTCTAAACTAGACAAGTAGAAAAAACTCAGTTGTGAAAGTGCTCACCTGGATTGGTTGTGCAACTGCAGTCACTACACTGAGCAAGGTAAGGCATATACTCCGATGACTGTTGCTTCACCCGGAGGTCCAGAAATGTAATCAGAGAATAGAGGGAAGGTGGCTTGATAAAGCGCTGCTGGGGATGTAATGATTACGATGCCACCAAGGATTATCATACAACTTGACCTTTATTGAATGCTAAAATTAAAATTATATGATAATCCTTGGTGACATCATAATCCTTATATCCCTGGCAGCGCTTTATCCAGCCACCTTCCCTCTATTTTCTGAATCTTGTTGATTATGCTATGGTGCAGTGCCCAAGATAGTAATCCGTCCATTCTTGCTTTAAAAACCAAAGTGGGATCTGATGCTAATGACCGATAACCAGGATTATTTGTTAATTGACGTCTGGCTTCCTTTATATACATCTCAGGGGGCTACAACACAATGTTTCCTCCTTTTTCAGCTTCCTTAATGGTAAAGGAAGTGTTCTCCCTCAAATAGCTAAGTGCCTTTCGTTAGTGTATCGAGATATTATTAGACCTACCAGTTTCAATTTTCAGTTGCTGAATATCCCAGTGAACGACGTCAAAGAAGATCTGTACTGCCGGGAAGAGGGAGAAGAAAGGAGTGGCTTGAAATGGTAATCTGCCAGGAAATCTGATCTTTTTGTCTGGACCCTCCTCAATTTCTGTCAATAATTCAATCAAATTACAGAACACCATTTTTTTTTTATCTTAAGGTAAAGTATCTTAAGGTAAGTAAGTTTGAAGGTCAATTGTCTACAAAAGAGATACAAGTCTTTAGTTAATATATACACTTATCAAGTGTACTCAAGGGTGAGAATGGCAGATTCTTAGGAGTGTTTTTACCTCCTGAGTAAGGAGATAAATTAATAATCTGTAAATTAATTTCCTTAACCTTGGGTATCACAGTTTCTTGTTGTGTCTTGTGTTCCTTTTGTAAGTGGGATACCACTCCCTGAATCTTCTGCCCCTCTTCCTTAGGGTTAGACGGCTTGCATCTGCTCCTCCTGTTGTATATATACCTTATCTGGCCAGTACCCAACCACCCCTGGACGAAGCATTTCAGTGTGAAACGCGCGTCGGGTGTGGTGTGTCCCCCAGGAGTACTCCGCAGGTAACTATATCTACTGCTTGTACATACACAAGTATGAAGAATGCTTTATGATGTGGCGCTTACATGTGCCTTGGGTGCATAGTTACACAGTACCTTCTTGATCTTTTTGTGTGTACATATTAATATTGTTATTTATTTGATTGTATTTACCTTATGTATACACTTTGTTGTTGGCTTACTCCTTGGGCTACCCACCCTTTTGTTCTTGTGCTTGTGGTTTTGCCCATTCTTAATACCTTTAATATTTTTCTAATAAAGATCATGTTCATTTTAATTGGCCCAGTGTAAAGTTTTGTTTGTAGGTGTCTTATATATGATGACTTCATGGCATTGTTTAAGGGATTTGTTTAGGTGTATCTAGTTATACAGTACACAGTCTAACATTCAATGCGAATTTGACATACGTAATGTGTCACGCAGTGTGCACTATTGGTGCAGCAATGGTATCCAGTGCTTAATAATATTAGATCTTGTTCAGACATACCATATACACACCAGACATGGAAATGGTATATACTGCTAGCACAATACTAATAACATGCACATAAGTAACACAGATTAGAATGTCAAGGCTTGAAAAGGTAACCTGTTTAAACAGAAATGGATAGGACACCCCACGCATATCGCCACTCAGAACTGTGGCTTCATCAGGGGTAGATGTGTAGCTATGTATGGCCTGTTAGGTCATATACACCTGGATTCATACCAATCATGGGAGGCCGGTGTGAACGAGCCCTCATTGCCTCGAGACATTCGGTCCTATCAATAAAGGTTTATAGGAATGGCATAATGCACACGCACCTACCAGAAATGACATCACTGGAGCGCAAAACCTAAACCGAACATCATATATGTAACCAAATAAAGACAACGATAGGGCAAATATTTACTTAGTGTCACCAACTAGAGCTACAGACACATTGTTAGTTAGAAAGTATTCCCCAACATAATAGATGTAATTCAGAATGAAATTGGAAGGTTCTAGGCGCTCACCCGGAAATGTTCCCCTGTGCACTGTGGAACACAAAGCAAATCCCGGAAATGATAATGAATTCCAACATACCTTCTTTGCTTTTTCTACGCTCCACATTGTGCATGTGATTAGTAGATCCCCCGACCTTATTTATGGTGGTGCCCTCGACTTTTCCTTGTTATAGTTTACCATTATTGTTGCCCCCTACTAGTGTTTGAATATAACCAGGACAGATTTATAGACAATAATAATTATTTTTCTGTTGTGCTACCAAAAAGGCTGAGATTTCTGAATTCTCATGGACCAGTGCCCCACCCCTACCCCAGCAGAATCAGAAAATTAATGCTTTTTTGTTCTCTTAAAAATTTGCAGCATGTCAATTTTTTCAGTGTTTTGTAGGTTTCTCCTACGTCAAAATCAGTGAGTAAGTGACAAGATTTTCACAGGTTCTAAATGAAGATAAGGAGATTAAAATGAAATGAATGAGTGAAAAATATTACTCTTATTTTTTGAGGAGTGGGGGGGAATTATTCCATATAAAATGGCTGAGAGGCAGAAGTATGTGACCCCTTAGGCTTGGCAATTGATTTGAAGATCAAATAAAAGTCAAGTGTCTGTCATACTAGTGTCTGAAATCAGGTGTGAGTGGACAATTTGTTTTATTTTAATAAAGTGGAATTTCAGTTGTTGTATTTTTGTCTTTTTTTAATACACTTAGACAAACACTTGTGTCATGGAACAAAGAAGATTTTTGTCACCCTCAGGAGAAGAGTTGTTGATACTCATCAGGCTGCAAAACAGTCTCTGAAGAGATTGGACTCCTTCAATTCACATGGAATAGAGAGGAGGAAATTCAAGACCATTATTGCACTCTCCAAGAGTAACTGTCCAACAGGGATCATGCCACCAGCAAGGCATATCATAGTCTGCAATGTTACAAAGGAACCCAAGGAGGATTCTAAGCAACAAAAGGCCCATCGTATGTTTATAATCAGGAGAGCATGGAACAAGAATAGTGTCCATGACACATTTGCAAGGAGAAAGCCACTTTTTTTTTTAAATGTCGCTATCCTGTAGTTTTCTTATCACCTGGACAAACCAAAGGGCTTTTACAACAGTGATTTGTGGCTCAGTGAGACTGATATAGAGTTTTATTGTTTAATCTTTCTCCAAACGTAACACTTTTCATTTAAATACTGCATTACACTATGAAAACCTCATGACATCCGTGAAACACAGTGGTGGTATTATCTTGATATGGGACTGTTTGATTCATCTCTGCAAATTCTAAAGGAAAATGTTAGGTCCATAAGCTAAATCAAGAGAATGTGGATCATGCAGCAAGACAAAACCCAAAGCACACAAGCCGTTCTACAAAAGAATGATTAAGGAAGAATAAAGTTTCGGAATGGCCAAGTCAAAGTCCTTTTAACCGTATAGAAATGTTGTGGAAGACCTGAAGCGAGCAGTTCACAGGGGAAAATCCATCAACATTACAGAGTTGAAGCTGTTTTGAAAGGAGGAATGGGCTAAACTTCCATCAAGTCAATACGCAGGACTATTCAACAATTCCATAAATGTTTAGATGCAGTCACTACTGCATAAGAGAGTCACTCCAGATATGGAAAGCAAAAGTCCACATACTTTTACTATTCACAGATGTCATATTGGATTTGGTTCTCTTTATCTACTTTTAGGACTTGTGTGAAAATCTGATGTAGCTTTACGTCCCCTTTATGCAAAAATATGAAAAATTCTGAAGGGTTCAAAAACTTTGTTGCCCCACTGTAAGTTGTCAAAATTAGACTATCATAAACCATCAAAATCTGTAGTAAGGGAAACTCCTAGCCAGTGCAACCATACATGTGTTCAGGGTAAAATATGTAATTTCTTGCCCATGATATAACACCAGGATGAGTCAGTCAGTCAGCAGTGCCAACACGCATTTCGAGTGGGCTTCCTTGGGTGACTGACTCAATTTGATCAATAGTACCTATCCCACTATGCATAGTGTTAGGACTGTATTAAATGCTGCAGCACTGGCACTTTATTAATGACATTTTTTACCATTATAATTATTTTTCATGGTTTTTCTCCCATGTCCACTTTACGTTTTTCTTGGATGAGCTAGCCTTTTACCACTTGAGCCCTTCACTTGACCTTGTCTTTTTTTGTATACATATATATAGCTACTGTACATACCCATCTTGGAATTTTTTTTAACTAAAGCTATGTATAATTTTTAAATGGATTTTCTCCTTGTTTCTTGGTGTCTTACATATTTTATTTGCTGTCTGACTTTTACGTGGATAGTACATGTCCATGTAATATTCTCATCTGATTGACCATCAAGGATATGGCAATAAGGGTTCAAGATTTTGTCAGAATGAGCTCAATAACTGATTCACTGTTAAGACTGTGGAGACCCGTGTGTCGTAAATAGTGCCCTCCCCCCTACCACCAATCCCGAAAAGACAACACGAACAGGCTCAGATGGGTTGAACTAGTCGGTCACAGTTTATTAATTTGATAAGCAGGAAGGGGCAAATTACATTTCGCAACGGGCTCACAGCCGTGGGCCTTGTCTGCGACTGACAAGCGGCCAGCCAATGAGCGGCTACGAAGCTTCGCCCCTCCCTCCACTTCCGCTGTGACTTAAAAATAACATGCATATTTCCCAGAGGAGCATTGCACGGCGAATAAGCCTCCTTACCTTGACAAGCCAGAGATGGTATGTCACTCTCCATAAGGAGAAACGATACCCCTTAAAAATAACAGTATTATTATCGTCAGCTTTAAGGTTCAAGTATTAAAAACATTTTTTAAACGTCACAAAAACATTAGTAAATATGTAGGGGAGGGAGCATGGGACAATTGCTTCCAGAAGGTCAGCCGGGGAGAAAGAGGAAGGAACTGGATTTAACCCTTGTGGGTGTGGCCGGACGCCCCTTCCTCTCTCTTCCTGTTGGTCAGCTGGGCGTCCCAATTAGGGCATCACCTGGGGGAGTAGTGTGAGAGGGGAATAGGCACTGCACGGTGGTTCCTATTAGCTTTTTCCATAAGGGGCTCCGCAGTCCGAGGCACATTCCCTATGCGGTACCGTGCCTGCCATTCCTTCTGCATTGTGCAATGTACCGTATACATAGAGGCTGTAGAAGCCAAATGTTCATCATTTTTAATGAAACATTATATTTTATTTCAGCACTAGAGTGCCACTAATCAAAGTTCCCGGACCCTAGTCTTATACTTACCAGCTACTGTCTTCAGCTGTTCCCGGCTCTGCTATGATTCTGATCCACTATTTAGTGACCGTAATATCTGACTGACCAAAAGAGGTAATGGTCACAAGTAGGGATGAGCAGACCCGTGGAAGTTTGGATTCTGGTTCCCAACCCAAAATTTATCACAAAGTTTGGTTTTGATATCAGAACTTGAACCCGAGTCCCATGGAAATCTCTCTCTCCAGACTTCCAGGTAGAAGTCCGTGTTCGGCGTGTAGCACAAGAAGCTAACTGTCCGGTACGAACGCCAAACTTAATAATAATAATAATCATCATTTTTATATAGCGCTAGTGCAGCGCCCCAGAGACCTGGTCGTTGCAGTAACGTCGCTCTGCCACTAAGGGGAGTGATGGTATGTCTGATGGCACTAAAGGAGTTCATCTGACCAGGTATCACCAGCACACATTATACTTCACACTCCGGCCACTAGGGGGAGCAAAAGGTTTTATTAGGCCACTCCTCACACTGGTAAAACTAGGGGTTGGATAGGAAGTTAGTCAGAAGCTGACTGGGTTTTGTCCAGGCAACATCCCGTGGCAGGGGGTGTTGTGGGGAAGATTCAGGGGGGTCCCTGTCAGGCGTGGGAACCTGGCAGGTACCTAGCGACAAGGCAGAACATTACGGAACCGTGCCTGCACTACCTTACTATCTGTTGTGAATTTCGCTCTTGGGCTCCCTCCGGTGGTTGTAAGTGGCACTTTTGTGAGTTCTGCTCTTGGGCTCCCTCTTGTGGTTTCAAGTGGTATGGCTGCTCCTTGGAGTTAGCTGTCTTCAGCTGCCTCCACTTATTGTCTCTTCTGCTCGGCTATTTAGGCCTGGCTGTTCCTTCAGCCAGTGCCACTTGAAAATGGTTCCTGGTTGGATTCACATCTCTTTGGATTTCCCTGTTATCCTGACCAGTTCAGCAAAGCTAAGTTTTTGCTTGCGCTTTTCTGTTCACAGATTGTGGACTTATCCGTTCAGTGCTTTCTATGTTTGTCCAGCGTTATCAGTATGAATTAATTCTGTCTTGCTGGAAGCTCTGGAAAGCAGATTTACCCTCCACACCTTTAGTCAGGTGTGGAGATTTTTTGTAAACTCTGCATGGATTTTTGTAGTGTTTAATACTGACCGCACAGTATTCCATCCTGTCCTATCTATCAAGCTAGACTGGCCTCCTGTGCTCATCCTGGTTTCATTCTGTGTATGTCTTTTTCCTCTCCACTCACAGTCATTATTTGTGGGGGGCTAATCTATCCTTTGGGGATTTTCTCTGAGGCAAGATAGTTTTCCTACTTCTGTCTTTAGGGGTAGTTAGCTCTTAGGCTGTGACGAGATGCCTAGGGAGAGTTAGGAGCATTCCACGGCTACTTCTAGTGTTGTGTTGAGCTTAGGGACTGCGGTCAGTACAGTTACCACTTCCTTCAGAGCTTGTTCCATGTTGCTCCTAGACCACCGCATCATAACAGGTATCCTAAGAAAGGACACGAAGCGAAGGATATTGTGGACAGTGAGAAACAAGATCAAGCACAAAGGAGAGCCAGTAGGAGTTGTGCCCAGAGAACGGCAACATCCTACTGACGTGCGTAGCCGGTGCCCAGAACACCGAGGAAGTAACTGACTTTATGCCTTACTTCAAATACCGCAGGACAGTTAATTTATAGGTTGGCTGTCTACCTTACATCACCTAAGCAGACATAGGGGGCAACGCGTGGAGAGGGGCGTCTCTAGGGTCCCGGAAGAGCTCCGAGCCTTCCCGTCAAACAGGTGCGTCCTAGCCATAACAAACCTGGGGGACGGAGAATAGAAAGAACTAGAAAGAAACGAGAAAGAACTAGAAAGAACGAGAACAGAAGTTGGGGGGACTATCCCGAATGCTCAACAGGGAAGCACTACAACACACAGGCGCTAGTGGTAGGCAACGATTTCCACCTGCAAAGGGAACTCTGGATGTGCCTTCGGACCGGCCTGTCTCAGACAGCCCTGTTAACTGTGCTCTGGATTGAGGATCCTGAAGTCACCAGTAAAGAGGTAAAGAGACTGCAACCCTGTGTCCTCGTTATTGTCTGCACCTCACACCATCACCATCCACCTTACTGGGAAGCCCTGGGGACATACTTCACCTGTGGGAAGGTTTACCATCTAGCTGCCATCACATCACCCCAGTGGGCCCCAAGCAGCGTCAGTCACCCTGACCGAATACCACAGGTGGCGTCACCAAACCTTGACAGACTCGTATCACCTTTCATTGGACGCCACTTAGCAGGGTCACGGACCGGGTCCAGCCACCGTGACATCCCCAGAATTGATCCAGCAGAGGACCGGTACCGAGTAACCCGCGGCCCTGCATCTGGGGGCGCTCCAACTAACATATTCTGCAGCGCTTTACAGTTTGCACACATTATCATCACTGTCCCCGTTGGGGCTCACAATCTAAATTGCCTATCAGTATGTCTTTGGAATGTGGGAGGAAACCGGAGTGCCCGGAGGAAACCCACGCAAACACGGAGAGAGCATACAAACTCTTTGCAGATGTTGTCCTTGGTGGGGTTTGAACCCAGGACTCCAGCGCTGTAAGGCTGCAGTGCTAACCACTGCACCACCGTGCTGCCCCTATTAAGTTCGGGTTCGCCCATCTTTGGTCATAAGCTCTCAATTTGAGCCTTGTTAGGGCCACGATCTGGATCTTATAGACTTGCATTGAATCGTGTCTTCCGGATCGCCCAACAAACACTGGAGCTACCTGGCAGGTAACAACCGGACCACCGAGAACAAAAGAAGACAACGACTGGTAAGTAGTGTTGAGCATTCCGATACCGCAAGTATCGGGTATCGGCCGATATTTGCGGTATCGGAATTCCGATACCGAATTCCGATACTTCCCGCGTATCGGATACCGGAATCGGAAGTTCCCAGAATTCAAACTGAACGCAGCAGCCAATGAGGAATGATTGGAAGTGTGGGCACATCCTGTTTAGCATGGTGGGCATGTAAGTACTGGCAAGGCTTGGATTGGCTGCTGAAATGATGTCACTCTGCACTATAAAAAACGCTGCCGCCATTTTGCGCTCACTCTGCTGTGATTTCAGTTAGGGACAGGACGCTGTGTTCTAACTGAGGGCCAGTCGAGCTAGCTAATTGCTTTATTTTCCTTTCCAAAGGCTAATTTAGCAAAACGCTGTGTGTTCTTCACTGTTCACCTTGCTCTTGCCTTGCAGCGCTGTTTTAACAGCGTTCTGCAAGGTCTCTGTGTGTGTGTGTGTGCAGCTCACTCTGTAGTCTGTGTGCAGCCATATACCCGGTTGTATTCAGCTCAGGGGGGGTTCACACTGCCTCACACAGTTGTCCTTTTTTGCTCTTAGTGCAGCCTGCTGCACATTTTTTCTCAAATTTCCTATTAGTGTTTTTCCACCAGTCTCCAGCTCTATTGTGGAAAAACACTACATAGGATAACCTAGAGGGGGGTTTTTGGGCCTTGCAGCGCTGTTTACGGCTGTCTGCACGGTCTCCGTGTGAGCCCAGCTCGCCCTGTAGTCTGTGTGCAGCCATAGCCGGTTGGATTCAGCTCAGGGTTCGTTACTGGCTCATACCTTGAGAAAAATTTTACTTTTTTTCAAATAGTGCAGCCTGTTTAAAATTTGAAAAAAAAAATTTCCTATTAGTGTCTTTCCACTCGTATCCAGCTAAATAGTGGAAAAACACTATATAGGATAACCTAGAGGAGGGTTTTTTGGCCTTGCAGTGCCGTTTACGGCTGTCTGCACGGTCTCCGTGTGAGCCCAGCTCGCCCTGTAGTCTGTGTGCAGCCATAGCCGGTTGGATTCAGCTCAGGGTTCGTTACTGGCTCATACCTAGAGAAAAATTTTACTTTTTTTCAAATAGTGCAGCCTGTTTAAAATTTGAAAAACAAAAATTCCTATTAGTGTCTTTCCACTCGTATCCAGCTAAATAGTGGAAAAACACTATATAGGATAACCTAGAGGAGGGTTTTTTGGCCTTGCAGCGCCGTTTACGGCTGTCTGCACGGTCTCTGTGTGAGCGCAGCTCGCCCTGTAGTCTGTGTGCAGCCATAGCCGGTTGGATTCAGCTCAGGGTGCGTTACTGCCTCATACCTTGAAAAACAATTTCCTTTTTTTCAAATAGTGCAGCCAGTTTAAAATTTGAAAAAAAAAATTCCTATTAGTGTCTTTCCACTCGTATCCAGCTAAATAGTGGAAAAACACTATATAGGATAACCTAGAGGAGGTTTTTTTGGCCTTGCAGCGCCGTTTACGGCTGTCTGCACGGTCTCCGTGTGAGCCCAGCTCGCCCTGTAGTCTGTGTGCAGCCATAGCTGGTTGGATTCAGCTCAGGGTTCGTTACTGCCTCATACCTTGAGAAAAATTTTACTTTTTTTCAAATAGTGCAGCCTGTTTAAAATTTGAAAAAAAAAATTCCTATTAGTGTCTTTCCACTCGTATCCAGCTAAATAGTGGAAAAACACTATATAGGATAACCTAGAGGAGGGTTTGTTGGCCTTGCAGCGCCGTTTACGGCTGTCTGCACGGTCTCTGTGTGAGCGCAGCTCGCCCTGTAGTCTGTGTGCAGCCATAGCCGGTTGGATTCAGCTCAGGGTGCGTTACTGCCTCATACCTTGAAAAACAATTTCCTTTTTTTCAAATAGTGCAGCCAGTTTAAAATTTGAAAAAAAAAATTCCTATTAGTGTCTTTCCACTCGTATCCAGCTAAATAGTGGAAAAACACTATATAGGATAACCGAGAGGAGGGTTTTTTGGCCTTGCAGCGCCGTTTACGGCTGTCTACACGGTCTCCGTGTGATTTAAACTAGCTCTGTAGCCCGATCTGCACCAAAAAAAAAGTTAAGTTCACCAAACACAACTTAACACTTGTGTAGGCCACATTTGAAAAATAATAAAGTTTAGTCCACAATTTACAACATTAGTGTTTCTTACACCTGTTAGGAGGAGCATTTCAGGAATAAGCACACTAAGGCCTTAGTACTTTTCTGCTTATCTTTATCTGTCAACCAAGATGAAGAGGGCAGGGAGTAAGGCACGTGGGCGTGGGCGCGGAGCAGGGAGAGGAGCAGGGAGAGGACGTGGTGATTCTGTGCCTGCTGCGGGCGCCGGTGACTCGTCGTCACTCAGTTTCAGCAGGGAACAGTCCTTCATGCGCAGCTTTGTCGGAGAGCGCCGTGCACCGCTGCTACGTGAAGACCAAATTGAAGCCGTTGTCGGGTGGATGGCAGCTAACGCCTCGGCATCGACTTCAGTTAGTGCCACATCCTCTCAGGCACAGAGCACTGGAGAGCAGCCATCTGTCTCTTCACCACCTGCCAAATTGGCCAGGCAGTCAGAGAGCCCAGGACAGGAGCCGTCTCTACTTCTGTTCTCTGAATCTCTTGGCTTGGAAACAGGGGGCCAGCCAAGCAGCATTGGAGAAATGGAAGAAGAGGCAGTGTGCAGTGATGCCCAAAAGCTTTATCTCTCTGACTCTGAAGAGGCAGGTGGGCCAGTGCCTCCGGTGACCACAGCGCAGTACGCATCTGATGATGAAACTCAGGTGCCGCTTTCTGATGCGTACTGTGCTGCCGAGACTACCCAGGAGGAGCAGTTGGTGGCAGAGGGTAGTGGAGATGATGAGGTCCTTGACCCATCGTGGCGTGAGGAACAGGAAGGTGGTGGGAGCAGCTCTGAGGAAGAGCTTCCCCTTACGGGCCAAAGAGGGAGAGGGAGGGGGAAGACTGCGGAGCCTGTAGCCTCCACTTTGGCACCCGTTAGGAGCCTGTCTCTTTCCAAAGCCAAAAAGGGCGCTCCCAAGACTTGCAGTGCCTGGTCCTTTTTTGACACAGTTGCAGATGACATTTGTTTTGTCAAATGCAAGCTGTGTCATCAGAAAGTAAAAAGAGGTAAAAGTGTCAGCAACCTCAATACCACAAATATGTGGAAACATGTGCGGAACAGGCACGCGGTGGAGTTACAGAAACACAGTGAAGACGTAGGCCAACCAACAGCGGCAGCTACCACCTCTTCATCTCGTGTTGCCTCTTCCTCCACTGTTGTCCAGAGACCTATAATAATAATAATTTTATTTATATAGCGCCAACATATTCCGCAGCGCTTTACAAATTATAGAGGGGACTTGTACAGACAATAGACATTACAGCATAACAGAACCTAGTGTAATTCCACCCACAGCACCACCTTCCCAGTCATCCTCACACTCCCAGTCTACTCTACAGCCATCGGTAGTCCAGGCATGGGAGAAAAGGCGGGCATTCTCGGCCAACCACCCCCGAGCACAGGCTCTGAATGCAGGCATTGCCAAACTGTTGTCCCTGGAAATGCTCTCGTTCAGGCTGGTGGAGACTGACAGCTTCCGTGACTTGATGGCATTGGCAGTCCCACAGTACAAGGTGCCCAGCCGCTTTTACTTCAGCAGGCAGGCTGTCCCTGCCCTGCACAGGCATGTTGAGGCAAACATAAAACATGCGCTACTGAACGCCGTCAGTAGCAAGGTCCACCTCACCACCGATGCGTGGACCAGTCAGCATGGACAGGGGCAATATGTTTCCCTCACTGCCCATTGGGTTAATGTTGTTGAGCCAGGTACAGATCGTGCGAGTGGCGCAGGACGTGTCCTGCCCATTCCAAGGATTGCAGGAATCCAGTCTGTACGCATCGACTCCTCCTCTTACACCAGTTCCTCTGATTCCTCTCTGCAGGATCCGTCACAGTCCACCTCCACATGGACCCGTGAACGTTTACCTATGACCGACATGAGCACAGCCGTGGCCAAACGTCAGCAGGCCGTCTTGAAACTAGTTTCATTGGGGCATCGAAGCCACACAGCGCAGGAGCTCTGGAATGCCATAAAGCAGGAGAGCGATGTGTGGTTACTGCCAGCGAATCTCCAGCCAGGCATGGTAGTGTGTGACAATGGCCGAAATCTGGTGGCAGCTTTGGCCCTTGGCAACCTCACTCACATCCCATGTCTGGCACATGTGCTCAATTTGGTTGTGCAGAGTTTTCTGAGGGACTATCCGGATCTTGATGCCCTGCTGCACAAGGTCCGCCTAGAGTGTGCTCACTTGCGGCGTTCCAGCTTGGCCAGATCCCGCATTGCTGCTCTGCAGCGCCGATTCCGCCTTCCGGAACACCGCATCATATGTGACCTACCTACCCGGTGGAATTCCACGTTACATATGTTGGAGCGGTTGTGTGAGCAGCAGCAAGCAGTTATGGAGTACCAGCTGCATCAGGCGCAAAGAAGTCGCAGTCAGCGCCGATCAGACTTCACAACCACAGAGTGGGCCACTATGAAGGACGTCTGCCAGGTTTTGCGTCCTTTTGATTATTCCACGCGGATGGCAAGTGCAGATGATGCACTAGTCAGCATGACTGTCCCCCTTATCTGCCTGCTTCAGCAAACTTTGCAAGGGTTAAGGGATGATGTTGTGGAAGAGGTGGAGGATGAGGAGTCACCTTTTCCATCAGCTTCTGGAGAGTCAGCGCCACGTGGTTCCTCACAAAGGGGTACGCAGGGGCCAATTTGTGAGGAGGATGAGGAGGAGTCAATGGAGGAGGAAGAGCTCCATCCAGAGGAGGGAGCGACACAATTGTCCAGTGGTCAGTGTGTACAGCGAGGGTGGGGTGATGACGAGCGGGCAGAGATCATGTCTCAAGCAGGGGACAGCGTTTCTGGGCCAGTTGGCACTCTGCAGCACATGGTGGATTTCATGCTGCAGTGCCTGAGAAACGACCGCCGCATCGACCACATTCTCAACATGCCTGATTATTGGGTGTTCACCCTCCTCGATCCTCGCTACCGGGACAACGTCCAAAACCTGATCCCTGCGTTGACCCGGGAGCGTAAATTGCGGGAGTACCACGACACACTGGTGAATTCCATCATCTTCTCCTGTCCAACTGAGAGGAGTGCTGCTAGTGCTTTACAAAGCAGCTCAGTGCGTCGAGGCAGTGGGGGAGGCTCTGCCCAAAGAGGGAGCAGAAGCAGTGCCTCTGCCCAAGGCAAGCCCAGTATGGCACAACTCTGGCACACTTTTGTGTGCCCGCCCCAAATGTCTACACCATCACCGGCGGCTCCAGTCAGCAGGAGGCAACGGTTCCGTCAGATGGTGACAGACTACATGGCTTGCCCTCTTACTGTACTCCCAGACGGCTCTTCCCCGTTCAAGTTTTGGGTCTCTAAGCTGGATACATGGCCAGAGCTAAGCCAGTATGCATTGGAGGTGCTGGCTTGCCCTGCGGCTAGTGTCTTATCGGAACGTGTCTTTAGTGCCGCAGGTGGTGTACTAACAGACCGTCGCATGCGACTATCCTCCGATAACGTTGACCGGCTTACTTTCCTGAAAATGAACCAGGCCTGGATCTCGCAGGAATTTGCCACTCCTCTGCCTGATTAAGTAATTGGGTGTCATCCAGGTCTCCTGCTGTGTTCATCTTTCTACCACCTGAACTGCTATTCCTGGGCTCCAACACCGCCAGTTGCGGCTCAGAAGTGCAGGCTGCACAGTAAAAACATACGACCCAGTGTTATTGGGTTTCAGTAACGTCAGCTGATCCCCAGCTGTGTAGCCGGCAATGTGTCCTGCGACCGCCACGCTGGCACAACAACCTAAATGTAAGGGAACCTGTCCCCCTCCCGTCGTTTGTTACTGAAAGAGCCATCTTGTGCAGCAGTATTGCTGCACAAGGAAAAGGTAGCTCTTTTTTTTTAGCTCTTTGCACACGCAGAACTTAACACTTATAAAATGTGTTCACTGATACCGTTATACCGTCCCGGAGCTGGGACTTTCCTTCGTAATGTGACGCAGCACAGCCGTCATTCCTACCCCCTTGGTGCCATGCGCTGCCTCCTCAGCGTTGTTTTAAGCTGTCACGGAGCCTGCGCTGTTCTGTTATCCCTTGGGCATGCCCTATTTGCGCTGCCTGTCTTCTGACATAATTTGGTGTCAGGCTGGCTGCGCCTGTGCGGCCGCGCTGCCCGAGATCCCGCCTCGCAGTGTCTTCTGATTGAGTCACACTGCGGGCCTGGGATCCATGGGCATGCGCAGTGCATATCTTCCCCTCGGGCTCTCGCTCATTTCCCTCCGCCTTCTTTAGACTGTGCGCCGTCAGCTGATCCCTAGCATGCCACGGCCGTGACACCGCACAGTCTGAAGAAGAGGGAAGGAGGGGAGTGAGAGTCGAGGTTATGCACTGTGCATGCCCATGGTTCCAAGGCCCGCAGTGGGATTACGTTAGACGAGACTGCGAGGTGGGATCTGGAGCAGCGTAGACGCACAGGCACTGACAGCCTGACACCAAATTATGTCAGAAGACAGGCAGCGCTAATTGGGCATGGCCAAGGGCTAACAGAACAGCGCAGGCTCCGTGACAGCTTAAAACAACGCTGAGGAGGCAGCGCACGGCATGAAGGGGATAGGAATGACAGCTGTGCTGTGTCCCATTACGAAGGAAATTCGCACCTCCGGAACGGTTTAACGGTATAAAGGGACACATTTTTAGTGTTTACTTCGGTGTTTGCAAGGAGCATAATTAAAAGAGCAACCTTTTCCTTTTGCATCCTTAGTGCTGCACAAGATGGCTCTTTCAGCTACAAACGTCTTGGGGGGGGGGGGGGTTAAAGGTTTCCTTTCAACTTGCTCCAATCAGGCTTCGGCCTACACTCTGTTCCTCTGCTCCTCCTGCTGTCCCTGGGCTCTAACACCGCCAGTTGGTGCCTGGAAGTGCTGTGTGCACAGTCAACAGTCGCTCCTCTGTTATTGGGGTTCAGTAACGTCAGCTGATCCCCAGCTGTGTGTGCGGCAATACCTCCAATCTGCTCCTCCTGCTGTCCCTGGGCTCTAACACCGCCACTTGGTGCCTGGAAGTGCTGTGTGCACAGTCAACAGTCGCTCCTCTGTTATTGGGGTTCAGTAACGTCAGCTGATCCCCAGCTGTGTGTGCGGCAATACCTCCAATCTGCTCCTCCTGCTGTCCCTGGGCTCTAACACCGCCAGTTGGTGCCTGGAAGTGCTGTGTGCACAGTCAACAGTCGCTCCTCTGTTATTGGGGTTCAGTAACGTCAGCTGATCCCCAGCTGTGTATCCGGCAACGTGTCATGCGACCGCCACGCTGGCACAACTAAAATGTAAGGTTACCTGTCCCCCCCCCCCTAGGCGTTTGTTACTGAAAGAGCCACCATGTGCAGCACTAATACTGCACAAGGGAAAGGTCGCTCTTGAAATTATGCTCCTTGCAAACGCTGAACTACACACTCATGTAATGTGTCCCCTCACACCGTCCAACCGTCCCGGAGGTGGGACTTTCCTTTGTAATGTGACGCAGCACAGCCGTCATTGCTACCCCCTTGGCACCGTGCGCTGCCTCCTTAGCGTTGTTTGATTCCGTCATGGACCCTGCGCTGTTATGTTATCCCTTGGCCATGCACAGTTTGCGCTGCCCGTCCTCTGACATCATTTGTTGTCGTCCTGGCTGCGCCTGTGCGTCCACGCTGCCCGAAATCACACCTCGCAGTGTCGTCTAATGTGATCCCACAGTGGGCCTGGTATCCATGGCCATGCGCAGTGCATATACTAGCCTCTCACTCCCCTTCTTCACGCTTCTTCAGACTAGGCGGCGTCAGCTGATCCCTAATAGCATGCCACGGCCGTGACGCCGCACAGTCTAAAGAAGCAGGAAGGAGGTGAGTGAGAGGCTATGATATGCACTGCGCATGCCCATGGATCCCTGGCCCGCAGTGGGACTACATTAGATGACACTGCAAGGTTGGATCTCGGGCAGCTTGGACGCACAGGCACTGCCAGCCTGACACCTACATGATGTCAGAAGACGGGCACCGCTAACTGTGCATGGCCAAGGGATAACATTACAGCGCGGGCTCCGTGACAGAACCAAACAACGTTGAGGAGGTGGCGCCCGGCACCAAGGGGGTTGGAATGACGGCTGTGCTGTGTCACATTACAAAGGAAAGTCCCACTTCCGGGATGGTTTGACGGTGTGAGGGGACACATTATATGAGTGTGTACTTCAGCGTTTGCAAGGAGCATAATTTTTGGAGCCACCATTTTCCATGTGCAGTATTACTGCTGTACAAGATGGCTCTTTCAGCAACAAATGCCTGGGGGGGGGGGGGAGGGTTAAAGGTTCCCTTTCAACTTGCTCCACTGCAGGCTTCGGCCTACACTCTGCTCCTCTTTGATTCCCTGGGTTTCAACACTGTCAGTTGCCACCTGGAAGTGTTGTCTACACAGAAAAAACACTAGGTGATGTGTCAGTGGGGTTCAGCACCGCCAGCTGTTCCCCTGCTGTGTAGTCGGCAACATGTCCAGCACAAGCCACGCTGGCACAACAGAACAAAAGCTGCCACCAGTGCAGGCTTCGGCCTACACTCTGCTCCTCTCCTCCTCCTGCTGACCCTGGGCTCAAACACCGCTAGTTTTTGCCCGGAAGTGCTAGCTGCACAGAGAAAAACACCAGCCAATGTGTTAGTGGGGTTCAGCAACGCCAGCTGTTCCCCTGCTGTGTAGCCGGCAACGTGACCTGCAAACGCCACGCAGGCACATGAACTGAAATTAAAGGGAACCTGGCCCCACCCCCCCAGGTGTTTCTATGTATAACAGCCACCTAGTACAGCAGTACTGCTGCATTTGTACAAGGTGGCTGACTTTTTCTCCTTGCCCACGTGGAACTCAACACGTACAAAATGTGTCTCATTGAGACCATTCCACTGTCCCTGAGGTGTGACTTTCCTTTCTAATGATACGCAGCACCACCCTTGTTAGCGCTGCCCGTCTTTTGACATCATTGGTTAGCTGGCTGCGCCTGTGCGTCTGCCCTGCTCGAAACAACGCCCCTCGGTGTCTTATTTTTTTGAACAGCGAGGGTGTGATTGATGGGCATGTGCAGTGCATATGTTTGCCTGTGTTCACTCATCTCCTTCCGCCTTCTTCAGACTAGGTGTCCTCATGGCCGCGGCAGGCGATAAGGGATCAGATGAGGCCGCCCAGTCTGAAGCAGGTGTAAGGACATGTGTAAGCGTCAAACATATTTACTGAACAAGGCCACGAATCCCAGCCACGCAGTGTGATTTTTTGAAAACACACTGTGGGTCTGGGATTCATGTCCATCGCTAACCGTAACGGCCGACATTAAATGAGGTCAGAAGACAGGAAGCGCTCACAGCGCATGGCCAAGGGATCCCAATAGCGCAGACTCCTGTACAGCAAATAACAACGCTCAGGAATCTGCGCACAGCAGCTAGGTGTAAATTTGTACACCTGTGCTGCGTCTCCTTAAAAAGACTAGTAGTCACGCCTCCACTACTGTTTTACAGTATAATGGGCTAAATAGTGTACGTGTTTAATTCAGCGTGTGCAAGGAGCAAAATTAAATAGAGCAACCTTTGACTTGTGCATCATTAATGCTGTTCAAGGTGTGGCTCTTGTACCTTGCAACACCTGAGGGGGGGGTTAAAGGTAACCTTTGAAATTGGTTCAACTAGGCTTCGGCCTACACTCTGCTCCTCTACTCCTCCTGCTGACCCTGGGCTCAAACACCGCTAGTTTTTGCCCGGAACTGCTAGCTGCACAGAGAAAAACACCAGTCAATGTGTTAGTGGGGTTCAGCAACGCCAGCTGTTCCCCTGCTGTGTAGTCGGCAACGTGTCCAGCACAAGCCACGCTGGCACAACAGAACAAAAGCTGCCACCAGTGCAGGCTTCGGCCTACACTTTGCTCCTCTCCTCCTCCTGCTGACCCTGGGCTCAAACAACGCCAGTTTCTGCCCGGACATGCTAGCTGCACAGAGAAAAACACCAGCCAATGTGTTAGTGGGGTTCAGCACCGCCAGCTGTTCCCCTGCTGTGTAGTCGGCATCGTGTCCAGCACAAGCCACGCTGGCACAACTGACCAAAAGCTGCCACCAGTGCAGGCTTCGGCCTACACTTTGCTCCTCTCCTCCTCCTGCTGACCCTGGGCTCAAACAACGCCAGTTTCTGCCCGGACATGCTAGCTGCACAGAGAAAAACACCAGCCAATGTGTTAGTGGGGTTCAGCACCGCCAGCTGTTCCCCTGCTGTGTAGCTGGCAACGTGTCCTGCAAACGCCACGCAGGCACATGAACTGAAATTGAAGGGAGCCTGCCCCCCACCCCCAGGTGTTTCTATGTATAACAGCCACCTTGTACAGCAGTACTGCTGCATTTGTACAAGGTGGCTGACTTTTTGTCCTTGCCCACGTGGAACTCAAAACGTACAAAATGTGTCTCATTGAGACCATTCCACTGTCCCTGAGATGTGACTTTCCTTTCTAATGATACGCAGCACCCCCCTTGGTAGCGCTTCCCGTCTTCTGACATCATTGGTTGGCTTGTTGCGCCTGTGCGTCCGCCCTGCCTGAAACAATGCTCCTCGTTGTCTTATTTTGACTGCGAGGGTGTGATTGATGGGCACGAGCAGTGCATATCTTCACCTGTCTTAACTCATCTCCTTCCGCCTTCTTCAGACTGTGCAGCCTCATGGCCGCGGCATGCGAGAAGGGATCAGCAGAGGCCGCCCAGTCTGAAGCAGGTGTAAGGACGTGTGTGAGCGGCCAAAATATTTACTGCTCAAGGCCACGAATCACAGCACCGTGTGACTTTATGAAAAGGCACTGTGGGTCTGGGATTTATGGCCATCGTTAACCGCACCGGCCGACATGAAATGAGGTCATAAGACGGGCAGCTCTAACAGGGCATTGCCAAGGGATAACACAAGAGCGCAGACTCCTGTACAGCAAATAACAACGCTCAGGAAGCTGCGCCAAGCACCAAGGCGTTATTTGGGACACCTGTGCTGCGTCTCCTTAAAAAGCCAAGTCACGCATCCACTACAGTTTGACTGTAGAATGGGCTAAATTGTGTACGTCTTTCATTCAGCGTGTGCAAGTAGACAAATTAATAGAGCAACCTTTCACTTATGCAGCATTAATACTGCACAAGGTGTGTCTCTTGTACTTTGTAACACCTGAGGGGGGGTTAAAGGTTTCCTTTGAAATTGGTTCAAATAGGCTTCGGCCTACACTCTGCTCCTCTCCTCCTCCTCCTGCTTCAACACGGGCTCTAACATCGCTAGTTTTTGACCGCAAGTGCTAGCTGCACAGAGAAAAACACACGCCATTGTGTTAGTGGGGTTCAGCAACGCCAGCTGTTCCCCCACTGTGTAGCCGGCAAAGTGTCCTGCAAACGCAACGCAGACACAAAGCTGCCTCCAGTGCAGGCTTCGGCCTACACTCTGCTCCCCCTGCTTACCCTTAGCTCCAACACCGCTAGTTGGGGCTCTAGGAAGACAATCTTTAATAGGCAACGCATCTGGGTTCCAGCACCGCCAGCTGGTTCTCGGCAGTGTTCTTGTCACAGGTACTCCCTCGTGCCAAGCCTGGTTTCAGCACCGTCAGCTGTTTCCGGGTTGTGTCAAGCTCACTGAGACGCCTATGCTTGCCCCGTCGTGGTGCGGTCGGGTTAGCCAACTCCAGGGTGCCTCCAGTTTAGGAGCTTCCTATGTGGGCTGCGTGAACTGGTAGTCAAGGCTGGTTCTGTAGTGCCAGTAGGCCCAGCTCCCCCTGTAGGACTGTTGGGGTTCGGTAACTGCGGCTGCCTCGCGGCCTAGCTGTTCTCTCCTCTCCTGTGGGCCTTGGGGTCCACCACCTGGTTCCAGCACCGTCAGCTGGTTCCAGGCCGAGCCTTTGGCTTAGGTGCCTCCTCCTGGGTATCCGAGTTCCGCCAACGTCAGGCGGTCCTTGGTAGTGCTTTTAAGCGCGGGCACCTACAGCTTAGTAACCGGGTTCCAGCACCGCCAGCTGGTCCTCGGTCGTGCCATTGGCTCTTGCACACTGGGGCAACGCATCTGGGTTCCAGCACCGCCAGCTGGTTCTCGGCAGTGTTCTTGTCACAGGTACTCCCTCGTGCCAAGCCTGGTTTCAGCACCGTCAGCTGTTTCCGGGTTGTGTCAAGCTCACTGAGACGCCTATGCTTGCCCCGTCGTGGTGCGGTCGGGTTAGCCAACTCCAGGGTGCCTCCAGTTTAGGAGCTTCCTATGTGGGCTGCGTGAACTGGTAGTCAAGGCTGGTTCTGTAGTGCCAGTAGGCCCAGCTCCCCCTGTAGGACTGTTGGGGTTCGGTAACTGCGGCTGCCTCGCGGCCTAGCTGTTCTCTCCTCTCCTGTGGGCCTTGGGGTCCACCACCTGGTTCCAGCACCGTCAGCTGGTTCCAGGCCGAGCCTTTGGCTTAGGTGCCTCCTCCTGGGTATCCGAGTTCCGCCAACGTCAGGCGGTCCTTGGTAGTGCTTTTAAGCGCGGGCACCTACAGCTTAGTAACCGGGTTCCAGCACCGCCAGCTGGTCCTCGGTCGTGCCATTGGCTCTTGCACACTGGGGCAACGCATCTGGGTTCCAGCACCGCCAGCTGGTTCTCGGCAGTGTTCTTGTCACAGGTACTCCCTCGTGCCAAGCCTGGTTTCAGCACCGTCAGCTGTTTCCGGGTTGTGTCAAGCTCACTGAGACGCCTATGCTTGCCCCGTCGTGGTGCGGTCGGGTTAGCCAACTCCAGGGTGCCTCCAGTTTAGGAGCTTCCTATGTGGGCTGCGTGAACTGGTAGTCAAGGCTGGTTCTGTAGTGCCAGTAGGCCCAGCTCCCCCTGTAGGACTGTTGGGGTTCGGTAACTGCGGCTGCCTCGCAGCCTAGCTGTTCTCTCCTCTCCTGTGGGCCTTGGGTCCACCACCTGGTTCCAGCACCGTCAGCTGGTTCCGGGCCGAGCCTTTGGCTTAGGTGCCTCCTCCTGGGTATCCGAGTTCCACCAACGTCAGGCGGTCCTTGGTAGTGCTTTTAAGCGCGGGCACCTACAGCTTAGTAACCGTGTTCCAGCACCGTCAGCTGGTCCTCGGTCGTGCCATTGGCTCTTGCACACTGGGGCAACGCATCTGGGTTCCAGCACCGCCAGCTGGTTCTCGGCAGTGTTTTTGTCACAGGTACTCCCTCGTGCCAAACCTGGTTTCAGCACCGTCAGCTGTTTCCGGGGTGTGTCAAACTCGCTGAGACGCCTATGTTTGCCCCGTCGTGGTGCGGTCGGGTTAGCCAACTCCAGGGTGCCTCCAGTTTAGGAGCTTCCTATGTGGGCTGCGTGAACTGGTAGTCAAGGCTGGTTCTGTAGTGCCAGTAGGCCCAGCTCCCCCTGTAGGACTGTTGGGGTTCGGTAACTGCGGCTGCCTCGCGGCCTAGCTGTTCTCTCCTCTCCTGTGGGCCTTGGGGTCCACCACCTGGTTCCAGCACCGTCAGCTGGTTCCAGGCCGAGCCTTTGGCTTAGGTGCCTCCTCCTGGGTATCCGAGTTCCGCCAACGTCAGGCGGTCCTTGGTAGTGCTTTTAAGCGCGGGCACCTACAGCTTAGTAACCGGGTTCCAGCACCGCCAGCTGGTCCTCGGTCGTGCCATTGGCTCTTGCACACTGGGGCAACGCATCTGGGTTCCAGCACCGCCAGCTGGTTCCGGGCAGAGCCTTTGGCTTAGGTGCCTCCTTCTGGGTATCCAAGTTCCACCAACGTCAGGTGGTCCTTGGTAGTGCTTTCAGGCACGGGTACCTCCTGCTTAGTAACCGGGTTCCAGTAACGTCAGCTGGTCCTCGGTAGTTCCATTGGCTCTTGGACCTTCGGCTACCCATCCGGGTTCCAGTACCGTCAGCTGGTTCTCGGCAGTGTCTTTTGCTCTTGTACCTTCTGCTCCCCATCCTGGTTCCAGTAACGTCAGCTGGTTCCGGGCAGAGCCTTTGGCTTAGGTGCCTCCTTCTGGGTATCAGAGTTCCGCCAACACCAGGCGGTCCTTGGTAGTGCTTTTTAGCACGGGTACCTCCTGCTTAGTTACCGGGTTCCAGTAACGTCAGCTGGTCCTCGGTAGTTCCATAGGCTCTTGAACCTTCGGGTAGCCATCCGAGTTCCAGTTCCATCAGCTGGTTCTTGGCATTTTCTCAGCCTTCTTGTACCTTCTGCTACATTTCCAAGTTTAAGACCCTAAAGTCGACGACCCGGAAGACCACCCCGATGACGACGACGACGACGACCCGGAAGACCACCCCGATGATGACGACGACCCGGAAGACCACCCCGATGACGACGGCGGAGACGACGACGGCGGAGACGACGACGGCTGAGACGACGACGGCGGAGATGACGACACTGGAGACGACGACCCTGGAGACGACGACATGGAAGACCGAGAAGCAGAAGAACAAGAGGCTGCAGAACAAAGAGCAGAAGAACATTAAGCATAAGACTTAATATCAGAGCAAAAGATATTATCTAAATTATATGCAGAAGAAGACTAAGCAGTGTATGGGGGTGAGTCCGTTCCTCCTCGTGGTGCCCCTGGATAAAGCCTGATGCTGCAGGCCAAACTGAACGCGGACAAATGTAACTTTTGTGACTGGCAGAACGGAAGGTGTAATCTTCCAACTTTTATAGATAACAACTACGGGAATGCCTGTCACAAATGAGAATATGATGAAGAAGTAGAATAGGAAGAATAATAACAGTGGAATAAAAAGAATATGTAGAATAGGAAGAATAATAATAGTTGAATAAAATGAATATGAAGAATGTAATAAAAAAAAAAAATAGGTAGAAGATGAAGAAGAAGATGAATAAGGTGAAGAAGAAGTTGATGTCAAAGATGCTGATGATGATGAAGATGAAAGTGTGGGAAAAGTAAAAAAAAAAAGAAAAAAAAAGAAGGGGAAGGGCATGGAATACTGAAACATCAATATCTGACAAAATAAAAAAAAATTTACATACTCAATATCTTTTTCACTCCGAACGTCTTAAAAAAAAAAAAACATGCTATTCTATTTGATTGGGCTAAACCTCATTGCCTTTAATGTCTCCGCCACCTCCCACAATACATCCTACATTATTCTTAGTTGTTTTCCTTGATGTAGAATGAACCTACAAGGAAAGAAAGGGTTTATTTTAATTCCGATATTTTGGTCCCATTGACTTGCATTGGGATCGGGTATCGGTATCGGCGATATCCGATATTTTTTGAATATCGGCCGATCCCAACCGATACCGATACTTTCCGATATCGGAAGGTATCGCTCAACACTACTGGTAAGTATAGCAATAGGGGCCGGGAACTTACATTAGTGACACCACTCCAGCAGCAAAATAAACGCTACAGTGGTGCTTCAAGTAAAAATAAATGTCCCCAAATTTGTCCATAGCCTTAATTGTAAGATACATTTCCTTTCCAGTATGACATTTTAATAACAAACATATGGCTCACATATGGAACCTTTGTAAGCACAAAGACTCAGGAGTAGAAGCAAACTACCTCAGATGTTGAGGTCAGGTATCAGACGCTCATGATTTGAGAGCCAAACCACATCCAGGAGCAGAACAAGCAAAGAAGAAGGAAGAGGACAGAAACCACAAAGAGAGATAAACATTTTGTTATGACTTCTGTAGGACAAATTATTGCCGACTGTTCTACCACAACAATAAGAAATGACTGTAGTATTGGTAGTGCTGGTGTGTACAGAAGCTGGACTCTGCACATACATGTATCCCTAACTTGTGTCCTATGTAGGCTGGCTGTTAGTGTCAGTGCGATGTTACATTAGGCACATATAGAAAACAAAGCACTGCGTGAAGAGCATCACATACATCCAACTGTGAACGAACCTTCCTGCCTCAGCATGAATTCTACATTGCAAGGTTTTCTCATGACTTCATAAAGCTTCCGATCCCACAAAGTGATCCAGAAAATGCAATAACCCTGGGAGATCTTAAGGCAGGAATTGACTATATATAGCTACAATATTTAGCTTCTTTACATTTCCGTTATCAGCAAGTTATTATTGAGACTTATGAAGTCATCCAGTTCAGGTCAGGAACGCGGTTTCTTACTCTTAGAAGCAACATTTTTGTCAATGATTTCATTGGATTGCTATTCACCATTTATCTGCGCCTCTATGGCAAGTCGGGCAATGTTTCATCCCCATGTTATAGAGGCCGTAGTTCTTTCTCGACGTGTCATAGGTTACTATATATGGATTGTATGTAACAGCCATTGGGACGGGAATCACTTTTTCCTTTTTCAACAAATGGTGAGAAACTCCTTGATCAACTCTAGTTGAGCAAAAAGGTGTGAAGCTTCACATTACCCACCAACGGTTATCTCTGTGCACCCGGTTTCTGACCTTACAATTTCTGTATAAGGCAAAGGTCTCCCACGGCTTCCATTCACCCAAAATAGCATCCTGCTGTCTTTTTCGAGGTGCTGTGTCAGCATTCTTTCTTTTTTTCCCCCTTTTTTTTTACAGCTATATAAGAAAGTAGAACAAGTGTTTTTTCCTATGCAGTGATCCACAACAAAGAATATATAAGGCGGTACATGTTTTTTTTTTTACTCACAATTTAGACTATATACTCTACTATATACCTGAGTCGCTCGCCAGGGCCGTGGGGTACTTGGTACCGGGTCCGGTGTTCACAGGGGGTTGTCACGGTGGCGACCCGGTCTGTGGCCCTGGGCGCCCATGTAAAAAGGAAATTAAATATAGTTTGTGTTCGTGACACCACCTGTGGTATTTGGTCAGTGGGGACCGACGCTGCTTAGGGGTCCTCTGGGGTGATGTTATGGCAGCTAGATGGTATAACTTCCCACAGGTGAAGTGTATCCTCAGGGCTCCCGGTGTGTAGATGGAAGATGATGGTGAATGGTGCAGTAAGGAACGAGGACACAGGTTTGCAGTCTCTTTACCTTGTTTACTGAAGACTTCAGGCAGCCACAGTCCGGGGTACCAGAACACAGAATAGGCAGAGTCTGGCCGGCTTGGAGGCAAGTTGGGAGTCCCCTTTTCCAAGTGGAGATTAAGAGCCTTCCCTCTAGCACGGTGGTATTATAGTACTTTACTACCTATGGCTTCGGATAAGGTCCTCACAGTTCTTATCTCGGTCCCCCATATAGGATAGGACAATACCCATATGACAGGTAACTCAAGCCTTTTTACAGGAACTCTATCACGCCCCGGGCTCTATGCATTACTGTGTCTTCAGGTGTGTGTGGTGGACAGGTAACTTGCAATTCAGCTGTCCTGCCAGTCTCTCATGTAAGTCCTAGAGTCCCTTACAACCTTGGTGTTCCAGTTACCGGTTATCTGCGCTTGGCCAGGGAGACAGTCTGCTCGCTGCTGTCCTCCCCCTGGTGTCCTCGACTGTGCTCCTCTCTTCTACATGCTAACTGCAATATACAGTTAGGGCCAGAAATATTTGGACAGTGACACAATTTTCGCGAGTTGGGCTCTGCATGCCACCACATTGGATTTGAAATGAAACCTCTACAACAGAATTCAAGTGCAGATTGTAACGTTTAATTTGAAGGGTTGAACAAAAATATCTGATAGAAAATGTAGGAATTGTACACATTTCTTTACAAACACTCCACATTTTAGGAGGTCAAAAGTAATTGGACAAATAAACATAACCCAAACAAAATATTTTTATTTTCAATATTTTGTTGCAAATCCATTGGAGGCAATCACTGCCTTAAGTCTGGAACCCATGGACATCACCAAACGCTGGGTTTCCTCCTTCTTAATGCTTTGCCAGGCCTTTACAGCCGCAGCCTTCAGGTCTTGCTTGTTTGTGGGTCTTTCCGTCTTAAGTCTGGATTTGAGCAAGTGAAATGCATGCTCAATTGGGTTTAGATCTGGAGATTGACTTGGCCATTGCAGAATGTTCCACTTTTTGGCACTCATGAACTCCTGGGTAGCATTGGATGTATGCTTGGGGTCATTGTCCATCTGTACTATGAAGCGCCGTCCAATCAACTTTGCAGCATTTGGCTGAATCTGGGCTGAAAGTATATCCCGGTACACTTCAGAATTCATCCGGCTACTCTTGTCTGCTCTTATGTCATCAATAAACACAAGTGACCCAGTTCCATTGAAAGCCATGCATGCCCATGCCATCACGTTGCCTCCACCATGTTTTACAGAGGATGTGGTGTGCCTTGGATCATGTGCCATTCCCTTTCTTCTCCAAACTTTTTTCTTCCCATCATTCTGGTACAGGTTGATCTTTCTCATCTGTCCATAGAATACTTTTCCAGAACTGAGCTGGCTTCTTGAGGTGTTTTTCTGCAAATTTAACTCTGGCCTGTCTATTTTTGGTATTGATGAATGGTTTGCATCTAGATGTGAACCCTTTGTATTTACTGTCATGGAGTCTTCTCTTTACTGTTGACTTAGAGACAGATACACCTACTTCACTGAGAGTGTTCTGGACTTCAGTTGATGTTGTAAACGGGTTCTTCTTCACCAAATTAAGTATGCGGCGATCATCCACCACTGTTGTCATCCGTGGACGCCCAGGCCTTTTTGAGTTCCCAAGCTCACCAGTCAATTCCTTTTTTCTCAGAATGTACCCAACTGTTGATTTTGCTACTCCAAGCATGTCTGCTATCTCTCTGATGGATTTTTTCTTTTTTTTCAGCCTCAGGATGTTCTGCTTCACCTCAATTGAGAGTTCCTTTGACCGCATGTTGTCTGCTCACAGCAACAGCTTCCAAATGCAAAACCACACACCTGGAATCCACCCCTGACCTTTTAACTACTTCATTGATTACAGGTTAACGAGGGAGACGCCTTCAGAGTTAATTGCAGCCCTTAGAGTCCATTGTCCAATTACTTTTGGTCCCTTGAAAAAGAGGACGCTATGCATTACAGAGCTATGATTCCTAAACCCTTTCTCCGATTTGGATGTGGAAACTATCATATTGCAGCTGGGAGTGTGCACTTTCAGCCCATATTATATATATATATAATTGTATTTCTGAACATGTTTTTGTAAACAGCTAAAATAACAAAACTTGTGTCACTGTCCAAATATTTCTGGCCCTAACTGTATTCGGCATTTGGTGTTGTCTCTGTCCTGGAGCTGCAGCACTTTCTTGTGGCTGCACGGCTCCTCTGTTTCCTTCCCCTCTGTCTCTCTGACAGGAACTAACTGAAGTTTCCCTCCAAGACCACAATATATAGTGGAGTCACGTAGGAATAGGATCAAAAGCTCCCCCTTGTGGCCTGGAGTGTGAACATGCTTGTGTTTACCTGGGGAAAGTTATCCTTCCTTGCCTCCAAGCATAACATCACTCTCCCCGTGAAGAAAGCGATGTTACAGTGACGATCGGGACCCTGGGGCACCACACTCCTATACAGTGGAATATGTTGGGAAATACTCCCAAAGTGCTAGGTCTCACTTGATGAGATGGATCCTGATAGCTGCTGCATTCCAAACACGCTTAGCAAAGCTTAGCAGTGGAACTGGATATAACAACTGTAAGGCCGGAGTCACACTAGACCGTAATACGGCCGAGTGCAATGCAATAAAAAATCGCATAGAACTCGGCTCAATGTTAATCAATGGGGCAGCTCCTATTATCCGTTGTTTGCTCAGCCGTATTCAGGATCCAAGTGAAATAGCAGCATGCTGCGATTGTCAGCGTATCTCGGCTGAGAATCGCCAATGAAAGTCTATGGGGGCGAGAAAAAAATCGGATTACACACGGAACATCAGTGTGACTTGCGAGAAATACGCACGGTGTTCTATAGAAAAGCCGTCAATTCAGCGCGGTGTACAGTAAAATCACACTAACAGAATAGAATAGGTAGAATAAATGTGTACACATAGTATAGGTATATATATATATATATATATATATATATATATATATATATGTATATATATATATATATATATATATATATATTCAGCGCTAGATAGCAGAAAAGTCAGTAATTCAATTTCCGGCTTTTCCTATCCCTTTCCCAAACCCGACAGGCTATGAGACATGGTATACATACAGTAAACCATCTCATATCCCTTTTTTTATTACATATTCCTCTTTAGTAATGTAAGAAGTGTCTTTGTGTCAAATTTGGGGTCTCTAGCTATTAAATTAAAGGGTTAAATCCCGGAAAAAATTGGCGTGGGCTCCCATGCAATTTTCTCCGCCAGAATGGGCAAGCCAGTGACTGAGGGCAGATATTAATAGCCTAGAGAGGGACCATGGTTATAGGACCCCCCCTGGCTAAAAACATCTGCCCCCAGCCACCCCAGGAAAGGCACATCTGGAAGATGCGCCTATTCTGGCACTTAGCCTCTCTCTTCCCACTCCCCTGTAGCAGTGGAATATGGGGTAATGAAGGGTTAATGTCACCTTGCTATTGTAAGGTGACATTAAGCCAGGCTAATAATGGAGAGGCGTCAATTATGACACCTATCCATTATTAATCCAATAGTACGAAATGTTTAATAAAACACACATTATTAAAAAGTATTTCAATGAAATAAAGACACATGGTGTTTTAATATTTTATTATACTCCTAATCCACCTGAAGACCCATGTCACCTGAATCAAATTTTAAAAAAACAAACACTATTCCATACCTTCCGTCGTTAGTCTTGTCCCACGCTGTAAATCCATCTGAAGGGGTTAAATCATTTTACACCCAGGAGCTCTGCTAATGCAGCTGTGCTCCTGACTGTAAAACTTGGTGAATGAATGGAATGCAGGGGAATGTACTGTAGTAACCTCGAGTCGCTTTGATGCGCCCTCTGCTGGATGAACTCATATGAACTCGAGCCTGGGAACTTTTCAGATTATTTTCCCACGCTCGAGTTCATATGAGTTTATCCAGCAGAGGACGCATCACCGCGACTCGAGGCAACTACAGTACATTCCCCTGTATTCCATTCATTCACCAAGTTTTACAGTCAGGAGCACAGCTGCATTAGCAGAGCTCCTGGGTGTAAAATGATTTAACCCCTTCAGATGGATTTACAGCGTGGGAAAAGACTTTAACAACAGAAGGTATGGAATATTGTTGTTTGTTTTTTTTAACTTTGTTTCAGGTGACAAGGGTCTTCAGGTGGATTAAGAGTATAATAAAATATTAAAACACCATGTGTCTTTATTTCATTAAAATACCTTTTAATAATGTGTGTGTGTTTTATTAACCATTTCGTACTATTGGATTAATAATGGATAGGTGTCATAATTGACGCCTCTCCATTATTAACCTGGCTTAATGTCACCTTACAATAGCAAGGTGACATTAACCCTTCATTACCCCATATCCCACCACTACAGGGGAGTGGGAAGAAAGAGGCTAACTGCCAGAATAGGCATGTCTTACAGATGTGCCTTTTCTGGGGTGGCTGGGGGCAGATGTTTTTAGCCGGAGGAAGGGGGGGCAATAACGATGGTCCCTCTCTAGGCTATTAATATCTGCCCTCGACAGTCACTGACTTTCCCACTCTGGCGGAGAAAATTGCACGGGAGCCCACGCCAATTTTTTTCCGGGATTTAACCCTTTAATTTAATAGCTAGAGACCCCAAATTTGACACAAAGACACTTCTTACATTACTAAAGAGGAATATGTAATAATAGAAGGGATATGAGACGGTTTACTGTATGTAAACCATGTCTCATATCCTGTCGGGTTTGGGAAGGAGATAGGAAAAGCCGGCAATTGAATTACCGGCTTTTCTGCTATCTAGCGCTGTATGAAATATATATATATATATATATATATATATATATATATATATATATATATATATATATATATATATATATATATATATACATATACATACATACATACAGTGGGGCAAAAAAGTATTTAGTCAGTCAGCAATGGTGCAAGTTCCACCACTTAAAAAGATGAGAGGCGTCTGTAATTTACATCATAGGTAGACCTCAACTATGGGAGACAAACTGAGAAAAAAAAAATCCAGAAAATCACATTGTCTGTTTTTTTAACATTTTATTTGCATATTATGGTGGAAAATAAGTATTTGGTCAGAAACAAACAATCAAGATTTATGGCTCTCACAGACCTGTAACTTCTTCAAGAGTCTCCTCTTTCCTCCACTCATTACCTGTAGTAATGGCACCTGTTTAAACTTGTTATCAGTATAAAAAGACACCTGTGCACACCCTCAAACAGTCTGACTCCAAACTCCACTATGGTGAAGACCAAAGAGCTGTCAAAGGACACCAGAAACAAAATTGTAGCCCTGCACCAGGCTGGGAAGACTGAATCTGCAATAGCCAACCAGCTTGGAGTGAAGAAATCAACAGTGGGAGCAATAATTAGAAAATGGAAGACATACAAGACCACTGATAATCTCCCTCGATCTGGGGCTCCACGCAAAATCCCACCCCGTGGGGTCAGAATGATCACAAGAACGGTGAGCAAAAATCCCAGAACCACGCGGGGGGACCTAGTGAATGAACTGCAGAGAGCTGGGACCAATGTAACAAGGCCTACCATAAGTAACACACTACGCCACCATGGACTCAGATCCTGCAGTGCCAGACGTGTCCCACTGCTTAAGCCAGTACATGTCCGGGCCCGGCTGAAGTTTGCTAGAGAGCATTTGGATGATGCAGAGGAGTTTTGGGAGAATGTCCTATGGTCTGATGAAACCAAACTGGCACTGTTTGGTAGAAACACAACTTGTCGTGTTTGGAGGAAAAAGAATACTGAGTTGCATCCATCAAACACCATACCTACTGTAAAGCATGGTGGTGGAAACATCATGCTTTGGGGCTGTTTCTCTGCAAAGGGGCCAGGACGACTGATCCGGGTACATGAAAGAATGAATGGGGCCATGTATCGTGAGATTTTGAGTGCAAACCTCCTTCCATCAGCAAGGGCATTGAAGATGAAACGTGGCTGGGTCTTTCAACATGACAATGATCCAAAGCACAGCGCCAGGGCAACGAAGGAGTGGCTTCGTAAGAAGCATTTCAAGGTCCTGGAGTGGCCTAGCCAGTCTCCAGATCTCAACCCTATAGAAAACCTTTGGAGGGAGTTGAAAGTCTGTGTTGCCAAGCGAAAAGCCAAAAACATCACTCTAGAGGAGATCTGCATGGAGGAATGGGCCAACATACCAACAACAGTGTGTGGCAACCTTGTGAAGACTTACAGAAAACGTTTGACCTCTGTCATTGCCAACAAAGGATATATTACAAAGTATTGAGATGAAATTTTGTTTCTGACCAAATACTTATTTTCCACCATAATATGCAAATAAAATGTTAAAAAAACAGACAATGTGATTTTCTGGATTTTTTTTTCTCAGTTTGTCTCCCATAGTTGAGGTCTACCTATGATGTAAATTACAGACGCCTCTCATCTTTTTAAGTGGTGGAACTTGCACTATTGCTGACTGACTAAATACTTTTTTGCCCCACTGTATATATAGTCTCACTGACATATATGTATGTAGACTGTATATATGTTTTTAATAATTTTTGAGGCCATGGATCCATTTTATGTCTGTTTTGCAAGCCGACGAGAAAATCTCGCCGTACGGATGCCATATGGATGTTACACGGATAATTTGATGTGAGGAAATCGCATCCTCGCACTGCATACGGATCACTGTTTTGTAAACATTTGTGCGATTCGTATTTTTATACGTTGTGTGTGTAGTAGTAGAGACTTGGATGTAACAGAGTTCAGCAGCTGACCTGGAGTGGTGGATGTATGGACTTATCAGCTGAAGGAGCAGAGTTGGAGTAACAGACTTGGATGGAGCAGAATTGGAGTAGTTGAGATCTGGCAGGAACAGTTTAAGTGACCCAAAAGTATGAGATCGTTGAACATGGCAACTGAACATGCATGAGAAAAGATGGGACCGGATGGGAGAGAGGCGCAGTGCACTGGAACCAGCACAGGTAAGTAGCACAAAGTATTCTGTCGATGTATAGCTAAAACACAATGTAAACAGAGCCTAAAACATAAGTGATACACCATAGAAAGAGGCCACAGTGTCAAAATAAAACATACACAGAACCCTAGAAGAAGGCTTAAAGAGTAACCATAGTTTTAACTTTTATTTCATAAACCAAGAATACATGTCAAAATACAGTTAGGTCCATATATATTTGGACAGACAACATTTTTCTAATTTTGGTTATAGACATTACCACAATGAATTTTAAACAAAATAATTCAGATGCAGTTGAATTTCAGACTTTCAGCTTTCATTTGAGGGTATCCACATTAAAATTGGATGAAGGGTTTAGGAGTTTCAGCTTCTTAACATGTGCCACCCTGTTTTTAAAGGGACCAAAAGTAATTGGACAATTGACTACAAGGCTAATTCATGGAGAGGTGTGGGCAATCCCTTCGTTATGTAATTCTCAATTAAGCAGACAAAAGGCCTGGAGCTGATTTGAGGTGTGGTGCTTGCATTTCGAAGGTTTTGCTCTGAAGTAAACATGCGGTCAAAGGAGCTCTCCATGCAGGTGAAACAAGCCACCTTAAGTTGTGAAAACAGAAAAAACCCATCCGAGAAATTGCTATATGCAATATGCAATATTAGGAGTGGCAAAATCTACAGTTTGGTACATCCTGAGAAAGAAAGCACTGGTGAACTCATCAATGCAAAAAGGCCTAGGCACCCACTGAAGACAACAGTGGTGGATGATCACAGAATAATCTCCATGGTGAAGAGAAACCCCTTCACAACAGCCAACCAAGTGAACAACACTCTCCAGGAGGTAGGCGTATCAATATCCAAATCTACCATAAAGAGAAGACTGCAGGAAAGTAAATACAGAAGGTTCACTGCACGGTGCAAGCCACTCATAAGCATCAAGAATAAAAAGGCTAGACTGGACTTTGATTAAAATAACATCTAAAAAAGCCAGCACAGTTCTGGAAGAACATTGTTTGGACAGATGAAACCAAGATCAACCTCTACCGGAATGATGGAAAGAGAAAAGTATGGCAAAGGCGTGGTACAGCTCATGATCCAAAGCATACTATATCATCTGTAAAACATGGCGGAGGCAGTGTGATGGCTTGGGCATGCATGGCTGCCAGTGGCACTGGGTCACTAGTGTTTATTGATGATGTGACACAGGACAGAAGCAGCCGAATGAATTCTGAGGTATTCAGAGCCATACTGTGTGCTCAGATCCAGTCAAATGCCGCCAAACTGATTGGTCGTCATTTCATACTACAGATGGACAATGACCCAAAACATAAAGCCAAAGCAACCCAGGAGTTTATTAAAGCAAAGAAGTGGAATATTCTTGAATGGCCAAGTCAGTCACCTGATCTCAACCCAATTGAGCATGCATTTCACTTGTTAAAGACTAAACTTCAGACAGAAAGGCCCACAAACAAACAGCAACTGAAAACCACCGCAGTGAAGGCCGGCAGAGCATCAAAAAGGAGGAAACACAGCGTCTGGTGATGTCCATGAGTTCAAGACTTCAGGCAGTCATTGCCAACAAAGGGTTTTCAAGCAAGCACTAAAAATGAACATTTTATTTAACCCCTTTCTGACCTCGGACGGGATAGTACGTCCGAGGTCAGAAGCCCCGCTTTGATGCAGGCTCCGCGGTGAGCCCGCATCAAAGCCGGGACATGTCAGCTGTTTTGAACAGCTGACATGTGCCTGTAATAGGCGCAAGCAGAATCGCGATCTGCCCGCGCCTATTAACTAGTTAAATGCCGCTGTAAAACGCAGACAGCGTCATTTAACTACCACATCCGGCCGGGCGGCCGAAATGACGGCATCGCCGACCCCGTCACATGATCGGAGGTCGGCGATGCTTCAATATTGTAACCATAGAGGTCCTTGAGACCTCTATGGTTACTGATCGCCGGTAGCTGTGAGCGCCACCCTGTGGTCGGCGCTCACAGCACACCTGATTTTCTGCTACATAGCAGCGAACAGCAGATCGCTGCTATGTAGCAGAGGTGATCGTGCTGTGCCTGCTTCTAGCCTCCCATGGAGGCTATTGAAGCATGGCAAAAGTAAAAAAAAAAAAAAAAAAAGTTAAAAATTTTTTGAAAAAAATAAAAAAAATATAAAAGTTTAAATCACCCCCCTTTCGCCCCAATCAAAATAAATCAATTAAAAAAAAAAATCAAATCTACACATATTTGGTATCGCCGCATTCAGAATTGCCCGATCTATCAATTAAAAAAAAGCATTAACCTGATCGCTAAACAGCGTAGCGAGAAAAAAATTAGAAACGCCAGAATTACGTTTTTTGGTCGCCGCGACATTGCATTAAAATGCAATAACAGGCGATCAAAAGAACGTATCTGCACCAAAATGCTATCATTGAAAACGTCATCTCGGCACGCAAAAAATAAGCCCTCAACCGACCCCAGATCATGAAAAATGGAGACGCTACGAAAATGGCACAATTTTTTTTTTTTTTAGCAAAGTTTGGAATTTTTTTTCACTACTTAGGTAAAAAATAACCTAGTCATGTTAGGTGTCTATGAACTCGTATTGACCTGGAGAATCAAAATATCAGGTCAATTTTAGCATTTCGTGAACCTAGCAAAAAAGCCAAACAAGTGTGGGACTGCACTTTTTTTGCAATTTCACCACACTTGGAATTTTTTTTCCATTTTCTAGTACACGACATGCTAAAACCAATGATGTCGTTCAAAAGTACAACTCGTCCTGCAAAAAAATAAGCCCTCACATGGCCAAATTGATGGAAAAATAAAAAAGTTATGGCTCTGGGATGGAGGGGAGTGAAAAACGAACACGGAAAAACGAAAACTCCCAAGGTCATGAAGGGGTTAAAATTATTGAATCTGTCCAATTACTTTTGGTCCCTTTTAAAAACAGAGTGGCACATGTTAAAGAGCTTCAACTCCTAAACCCTTCATCCAATTTTAATGTGGATACCCTCAAATGAAAGCTGAAAGTCTGAACTTCAACTGCATCTGAATTGTTTTGTTTAAAATTCATTGTGGTAATGTCTATAACCAAAATTAGAAAAATGTTGTCTCTGTCCAAATATATATGGACCTAACTGTCAGCAACTTTGTAATATATTTTATCAGGTAAATGTTCGTCTTTCTCTGCCAGGACTGATTATTTATTCTCAAAATTCTCACTTCATGGGTAAAATCTGTATTCAATAATAATAATAATAATAATCTTTATTTTTATATAGCGCTAACATATTCCGCAGCGCTTTACAGTTTGCACACATTATCATCGCTGTCCCCATTGGGGCTCACAATCTAAATTCCCTATCAGTATGTCTTTGGAATGTGGGAGGAAACCGGAGAACCCAGAGGAAACCCACGCAAGCACGGAGAGAACATATCAAGACAGATTGTTACATTAATGGGATAGGAGGTGCCAATTGTGACTGATAAGATTCTATGGAGAGGGTAGGTTGTGAGAGGTCTGCATTTTAGCTCTTCCCTCGTCCTTACCCACATGGAGTCATAGCGATTGTGCAAGCACAGGAGTTTTGCCCGTGCGATCGGCATCAGGAGCGGTGTAAGTTATAGTTGAGCTCCCACTGTCACAGCCAGGAGCAGTGCTCGCACCCCCCAGGGCCATTCAACCCCCTAAATGCTACAATCGATATTGATCCCAACATTTCTCTTCAGATCAGCACCCCTGCAATGTTATCGCGAGTGCCCAATTGTTGCCATGCAACCCGAGGTCATCATGACGACATCCGGGTTGCCCAGCTACACATACCTGGTATCGTTGCATTCAGAAAGACCCGACCTATAAAAGTGTCGCACATTTTCTAACCCCATCAGTGTACACCGTCAAAAATAAATAAATGTAGTGGTAAAAAACTATGCTTTTTCATCATACACTGAACTAAAAATGGAATAAACCTCAATAAAAAAGTTGAATGTAAATAAACATGGTATCACTGAAACTGTCATCGTATCCAGCCAAAAACAAGCCGCCATACAGCTCCATCAGCGGAGAAATAAAAAAGTTATAGTTCTCAGAATAAAGCAATCCAAAGTAATTCTTTTTTCTAAAAAAAATAGATGTTATTGTCTAAAAGCAGCAAAACATAGAAAATAACTTTTGCTACACAGAGAACGGCATGAAAAAAATTAAAAAAACCAATTCTTAAATTGTTTTTTGTCTACCTCCTAAAAATCAGAATGGAAAGTGATCAAAACATGTCATGTGCTCAAAAATGGTACCAATAAAAACTTCAACTCGTCCCGCAAAAAGCAAACCCACACATGACTGTAGGCAGAAAAAAAAAAAAAAAAAAAGGTCTTTTAGTGTGTGGCAGCAGCCAAGCATAAAAAAATTCGATACTTTTTTGGTATCGGGTATCGGTATCGGATCCATAGGGATGTGTAAAATAAAGAATTAAAATAAAAAATATTGATATATTCACCTCTCTGGCGGCCCCTGGACATCACGCTGGTAACCGGCAGGCTTCTTTGTTTAAAATGAGCGCGTTTAGGACCTTATGACCTGCGAATGACGTCGCGGCTTCTGATTGGTCGCGTGCCGCTCATGTGACCGCCACGCGACCAATCAGAAGCCGTGACGTCATTCGCAGGTCCTAAATTCCTAGAATTAGGAGTTTAGTGAATGAGAATGACGTCGCGGCTTCTGATTGGTCGCGTGCCGCTCATGTGACCGCCACGCGACCAATCAGAAGCCGTGACGTCATTCGCAGGTCCTAAATTCCTAGAATTAGGAGTTTAGTGAATGAGAATGACGTCGCGGCTTCTGATTGGTCGCGTGGCGGTCACATGAGCGGCACGAGACCAATCAGAAGCCGCGATGTCATTCTCAGGTCCTAAACGCGCTCATTTTAAACAAAGAAGCCTGCCGGTTACCCGCGGTGATGTCCAGGGGCCGCCGGAGAGGTGAATATATCAATATTTTTTATTTTAATTCTTTATTTTACACATTAATATGGATCCCAGGGCCTGAAGGAGAGTTTCCTCTCCTTCAGACCCTGGGAACCATCAGGATACCTTCCGATACTTGGTGTCCCATTGACTTGTATTGGTATCGGATATCGGTATCGGCGATATCCGATATTTTTCGGGTATCGGCCGATACTATCCGATACCGATACTTTCAAGTATCGGACGGTATCGCTCAACACTAGTCACGACCCTATATGTGGTAATATGGTCCACTGTTTTGCTGAAATAATTTGCATGAGCCATGTTGCATTTGCATAGCTCTTTGCGGAGCATAAATCTCCCAAAAAATAAACCACATTTTAGAAACTACAACCCTCACGGTACTTATCTCTGCTCTGGTGCAGTGAACACTTTGACACCACAGATATAATATCATATATAATATCATATATTTTTAAAGCAGTGAAAACAAAAGTGATAGTATTTAAAAAATATTTCATTTTAATTATTTATTCTTGATTTTCCAAAGAAGTAATTGTAAAAAGTACACTGTGATTTTGTTACACAATTTGTACAGAGTATGGAAATAACCTATATGTGGTGGAACACAACTGGCCTTCCAAAGTATAGGTGCAGAAGATACTCCCAGAAGTGACCCCATTTAGTAAACTATACTCCTCCATGAATTTATGAAAAGGTATAGTGACCATATACAGGGCCGCCATCAGGGCATTACTACCCTTACTGGTGTATGGGGCCCGGTGAGCAGAAGCAAAGAGGTGGGGCCTGCACCCAATCCTGGCACCCTCTTTTGCTTCTGTTCACTGGTCCCCAGGGTATTATAATGTATCATGTGCCAAAGTACCGCCATCAGCAGCGCAAATCTCAATGCAGGGAACTTTCCTGGAGCTCCACGCCCATCAAAAGAATGGCAATGCAGCTCTATGGAAGCTCCCTCCGCCTCTTCTATGGTGCGCTGGTGATGGCGCCTATGCGATGACGTCATCGCGCAGGCGCTAGCATGTACGCGAGCTGCAGGGGATCGTATGAGAGGTAAGAATTAAAAACTTTTTTTTTTAAGAAAATGAATTAAATGGGTGGGGGGCATCAAATAATAATGAATTCCAGGTGGGGGGTGAGGGACAGTCAGGAAATTATGAATTGAGGGTGAAAAGAGCAAATGATGATGAATTGAGGGTGGGGGACAGTCAGCAAATGATTATGAATTGAGGGCGGGAAGAGCAAACAATTATGGATGGGGACAGGGAATAGCAAATGATGATGAACTGAGGGTGATGGATGGAGGCAGTCAGCAAATGATGATGACTTGAGGGTGGAGGATGAGGGACAGTCAGCAAATGATTATGAATTGAGGGTTGGGGTAGTGGAGAGCAAATGATGACTGAGGTTGGAGAAAACTGGACTGCAAATGATGAATTGAAGGTAGGAGGTGGAGAGAGCAAATGATGATGAACTGAGGGTGAGGGGCAGCAAATAATGATGAATTTAGCGTGGGGGAGAGTACATGATTATGTATTGAAGGTGAGAGAGGGAAAATGATGCACTATTGAGGGCGGGGGAGAGCAAATTATTATGAATTGAGACTGTCCCCCAGTGGGGTACAACAAATGATGATGACTTGAGGGTGGGGTGTGAGGGAGAGCAAATGATAATGAATTGAGGGTGGGGGAGATTAAAGGATTATGTATTGAAAGTGGGGGAGGGAAAATGATGTTGCATTGAGGGTGAGGGAGAGCAAATTAATATGAATTGAGACTGGGGAGTGGGGAACAGCAAATGATGATGACCTGAGAGTGGAGTGTGGAGGAGAGCAAATGTTGATGAATTGAAGGTGGGGGAAAGCAAATGATGAATCAAGGGGGCCCTGTTACTGTGCAGGGTAGCAATTTGTCACTTTTTTCTTCATCTGGGTAGTGCAGAAGTTGGAGAAAAAGTGGGGAATGTGCTCTGGAAGTGGTGCTGTAAATAACTTAGTGTAATTTTCGGCAGAGATGAGTCCTGGGTGGAAGAAATAATGGCGGTCTGCGCTAGATGATGTATTACTTGTACACTGACACCATATACAGAGCTCCTGTGTATAATGTCACTGGTGATCTCTGTATTACGTGTACACTGACACTAAACACTATATGCTATATACAAAGCTTCTGTGTATAATGTCACTGGGGATCCCTGTATTACCTATATACAGAGCTCCTGTGTATAAAGTCACTAGTGATCACTGTATTACCTGTATACTGACACTATATACAGAGCACCTGTGTATAATGTCACTGGTGATTATTGTATTACCTGTTCAAAGACACTATATAAAGAGCTGCTGTGTATAATGTCACCGGTGATCACTGTATTACCTGTATACTGACACTATATACAGAGCTCCTGTTTATAATGTCACTGGTGATCACTGTATATCTATGCTGACACTATATACAGAGCTCCTGTGTATAATGTCACTGGTGATCACTGTATTACCTGTACACTATACACTATATATAGAGCTCCTGTGTATAATGTCACTGGTGATGACTGTATTACCTGTACTCTGACACTATACACTGCATACTATATACAGAGCTCCTGTGTATAATGTCACTGGTGATCACTGTATAACCTGTATACTGACACTGTATACTATGTCCAGAGCTCCTGTATATAATGGCACTTATGGTAATATTAGTATTGTGTTTTTTATTCATGATCAGTATTGTAGTATTCGATCACTATGTGGTCTGGTCATGGTGTGGTGGTATTTGTTATTTATATGTTGTATTATTATTATTGGGCGGAGTCTAAAAGGGACCCGAAAATTATGCCAATATGGGGCACTGAAATTCTTGGTGGCAGCCCTGACCATACATACCCCAATAGTGACTTTAATCCCTTCCCAACAGGCAATTTTTCATGTTTGTGCTTTCATTTCTTCTTCCCCAATATCCATAGATTTTTTTTTATTCTTCTGTTGATATAGCTGTACAAGGGCTTGTTTTTTTCAGGATAAGTTGCACTATTGATGAACAAGATTCATTTTATCATATGATGTAATGGAAAGTGAGGAAAACGTTCTAAGTACAGTGAAATAGGGAAAAAAAAGCACAATTTCACAGTTGTTTTAGGGTTTTACCTTTACAATGTTTATGATATGGTTAAAATGACCTGGCAATATGATTCTACAGGTCAGTACGATTATGCAGCGCCCCAGGGTCCTGCTCGTTGCAGTAATATCATTCTCCTCTAGGGGGGAGTGATGTTATGTTTGAAAGCAATAAAGGATATCTCTTTACCAGGTATCACAAACCATGCAACACACTTCACACTCCAGTCCACCAGGGGGAGCTATGCTATTTATTAGGGCACTCTTCACAATTAGGTAAAACTGGTGGTCTGGATAGGAAGTTAGTCAGAAGCTGACTGGGCTTCACCCAGGCAGTTCCTGTCAGGCAGACAGAGAGGAAAGAGGAACATCTAGCGGTTGCCGACAAAGTGGTCCCTGACAGGGGTGGGATCCTGTCAGAGGCCTAGACAGAAGGACACGGAGCTGCGCCTGCCCGACGTGTGGCAGCATCCTAAGAAAGGACACGAACAGCTAATTGTAGAGGGTGAGAAACGAAGTCATAGCAAAAGGAGGAAACCAGTAGGAGTTCTGCCCTATACAGGCTGCCTCCTTCTGAGGCGCAGGATCCAGTAGCCGGAACACCTAGGGAGCAACAGTCTCTATGCCTTGCTCCAGAGACTGGCAGGACAGCTAATTCCATGTTACCTGCCCGACCTATACCCGGGAGGCACGGTGGCAACTGGTGGAGGCTGGGGTGTGCTAGAGTCCCTGTAAAAAGCCTCAGGCCATCAGTCATACGGGTTTGTTCTGATCCATCTGGGGGACAGAGAGAGACATAATATCTACAACAGTTGTGATGGCCTTATGAGAGGCTCAGCAGTAAGGTACTACAACATCCAGGCACTAGAGGAAGGCTACTGATTTCCACCTGGATAAGGGGACTCTGGATTTGCCTTCGGATCGGCCGGACTCTGCTTGCCCTGTGATCTGTGCTCTGGACTGTGGATGCTGAAGCCTTCAGTAAAAAGGTAAAGAGACTGCAACATTGTGTCCTCGTTCTTCACTGCGCCTCACACCATCCACCATCCACACATTGGGAAGCCCTGGGGACATACTTCACCTGTGGGAAAGTATACCATCTAGCTACCATAAGATCACCCCAGCGGACCCCTAAGCAGCGTCGGTCACACTGACCGAATACCACAAGTGGCGTCACAAACATTTCCCCTTTAAAGACCTTTCCCTTTTACAACGGACGTCCCGAGGGCCATGGACTGGGTCAGCCACCGTGACATCCCCCTTGAGAACCGAAGGACCTGGTACCGAGTACCCCATTGCCCTACGGGGGCGATCCAATTACAGCGATACCAAACATGCTTAGCAATTTTTTTTATTTATGTGGTAACAAAAAATTGCTTGTGTCGCCATTTTCCGAGAGCCGTAACATTCTCAATTTTTCTTTAATTTCTTCATTTTTAATGAAGAAAAAGGTGATGATTTAAACGGGCTCAGTTCCAAAATCAGTGAGCCGACATATGATGAAACTGTAGGTCACATGTTGGCATGGGGTTTGGAAGGTAATGTGCGACAGATGGCAAATATGTGAAAAATTCAATATTTTTTCCCAATAATGTCTTATTTTTTTCTGGTATAAGTATAATATGTATATTTGTTTCCATGGTTCAGTATGACTAACAAGATACTAAATTTGTAGAATTTTATTTCTGTTTTACTATTTGAAAAGAAAAATATTTTTGCAGATCCAAATTGTGGGAGGCATGACCATTTTTTTTTCTCTCGATGGAGCGATATGAGGACTTATATTTGGCAGGATAAATTGTATTTTTTATTGGTACTACTAGGTGACATAAAAATAGTAATTCTGGCATTGTTTGTTTTTTTCATAGTGTTTACTGAGTGGGATAAATAGCATGCTCGTCTTATAGTTTGGGTCATCATGGTCATAGTGATACCAAATATGTTTTTTTTATCCTTTATTGTGAAGGAAATCATAAGGGAAATCATAACAGCAGTGGAGTAACATTTGGTTGACAAAAGGGTAAAACTGGATATACAGCTCTGGCAAAAATTAAGAGACCACTGCAAAATTTTCAGTTTGTCTGATTTTTCTCTTTATATGTATATTTTTGAATTAAATGTAAATTGTTCTTTTATTCTATAAACTACTGACAACATGTCTCCGAAGTTCCAAGCAATAAATTTTGTATTTATTTTCTGAAAATGAGAAATGGTCAAAATAACAAAAAAATGCATTTCTTGCAGACCTCAAATAATGCAAAAAAAAAAGTTCATGATCATTTAGAAACAACAAACACTAATGTTTTAACCCAGGAAGAGTTCCCGAAATCAATATTTTGCGGAATAACCATGATTTTTATTCACAGCTTTCATGCGTCTTGGCATGCTTTCCACCAGTCTTTCACACTGCTTTTGGGTGACCTTATACCACTCCTGGTACAAAAATGTAAGCAGTTCTTCTTTTTTGATGGCTTGTGATTATCCATCTTCCTCTTGATTACATTCCAGAGGTTTTCAATGAGGTTCAGGCCTGGACTGGCCATCTGGCAATTCGGGCAAATGCCCGAAGGGCCTGTCTGGTCATGGGCCGCCTTGTCTGCTATGTTGTTAACAGAATCCATGTTCTCAAGACACCCATACTGTTAAGAGTTGTGACGGAGCACAAAGTCACTGACTCCGTCACTTACCCCAGCAGCCACGGGAATCATTACAAATATTGGTCTTGTAGGAAATCTTGCTGTCCTCCATCCAGGGTAATATTATTAATATATTCCATCTGGTGCTTGGGGACAGGGACAGCATGGGCCTGTGTGATTTTATATGCCAGGGCCGAATTTCAGTCCCAGTCCATACCTGCCCAATGTGTTTGATGAGTGGTGGCAGCAAGTTGAAAAACTGGCTCTGCTGAGTGTGTCGGAGAGTGTTTTACACTTACTTTATAGCCTGAGGCTATGTGCACACGTTGCGGATTTTGCTGTGGGTCCGCAGCAGTTTCCCATGAGTTTACAGTACAATGTAAACCTATGGGAAACCGAAAACGCTGTGCCCATGCTGCGGAAAAAAACGCACGGAAACGCAGCGGTTTACATTCCGCAGCATATCACTTCTTTGTGCGGATTCTGCTGTTTTACACCTGCTCAATAATAGAAAACTGTAGGTGTAAAACTGCAGTGGAATCCGCACAAAACACGCGGTAAGGCCATGTTCACACGTTCCTGATTTCCCTGCTGTTTTTTCTGCACTAAAAACCGCAGCTCTTGGCAGAAAACGCAGGTGCGTTTTTTGGTGCCTTTTTGGTGCGTTTTTTGGTGCGTTTTTTGATGCGGTTTTTAGTGCGGTTTTTTATGCAGTTTTCTCTGCAGAGTCTGTGTGTTTTCTAGGAAGTTTTTTTTAGGGTTAAAATGGCTGAAAATACCCTAACCCTAACCCTACCCCTACCCCTAACCCTAACCCTAACCCTAGTTCTAACTGTAGTGGGGGAAAAAAAAAATCTTTATTTTATTATTGTTACTACCTATGGGGGTGATAAAAGGGGTGGGTCATTTACTTTTTTTTTTATTTTGATCACTGTGAGGTTACCACAGTGATCAAAATGTGCCGGCCGGCAGATTCGGCGGGCGCACTGCGCATGCGCCCGCCATTTTGGAAGATGGCGGCGCCCAGGGAGAAGACGGACGGACGGACACAACGGGAGGCCCGGTAAGTATAAGGGGGGGAGATGAGGGCACGGGGGGGGGGGGCGTCGGAGCACGGGGGTGGCATCGGAGCATGGGGGGGTGGGATTGGAGCACAGGGGGGCAGCCACACTCCGCCCACGCACTTCCTGCTGCAGCGGTTCTGCACCACAAACCGCAGAAAACCCGCAGATATTTTTTTCATCTGCGGGTTTTACTGCGGGTTTGACCCTCACAATGGAGGTCAATGGGTGCAGAACCGCTGCAGTTCCGCACAAAGAAGTGACATGGTCCTTCTTTTTTACCGCAGCTATTCAGCGCGGCTTTTTTAGTTAATTTCCGCATCATGTGCACAGCGGTTCCTGTTTTCCATAGGGTACATTGTACTGTACCCTGCATGGAAAACAGCTGCGGACCCGCAGCGGCAAAATCGCGGCGGTTCCGCAGTAAAAAACGCATTGTGTGAACATGGCCTAAATCCGCAATAAATCCGCAGGAAAAACGCAGTGTTTTTGCCCTGCGGATTTATCACTCACAACTACTTCTGCACATAGCCTAAAAAAGAAGTTGAGAATTGGATTGAGTGAGGAGAGATAAATTAACCCATGCAGGCCCACTCCCCTTCACATGCTGAGAAGTGTGTACATGACATTTATTATTACCGCACTTTTTTTTTTTTACAATAAAATCTTATTTTTCAAAGAATTTATGGTTCTTATGTGCTGCCATATTGCAAATGCAGTTACTTTAGTTTTTCATGGACAGAGCTATGGGAGCGATTATTTTTTGCACGACAAGCTATAGTATTTATTGTTACCAACATCAGGGTTCATGAGACTTTTTTGTAGCTTTTTATTCATTTTTTTTTAAGTGAAATGATCGTAAAACTGTAATTGTAGCTTTGTTGTTTACTGGGAAGGATAAATAACAGTCTCATTTTATTGTTTGAGTTATTATAGACACTGCGATGCCAAATATATATAGTTTATTTGTACTTTCTCACAATAAAATCCCATTTTTAATAAAATTCAAGCTATAGGAGCCATAGCGGTTTTTTTATTTTCACCGTGACTGGATTGCATGACGGCATTTCTTTTTATCTGTTGGATGAATTATAATTTTAGGTGATATAAATTATTTTGAGGCTAGTGACTTTTTAATCACACTCTTTTCAATTACTTCGAGGTAAAGTCACTAAAAAAATAGCAATAATTTTTGTTTTTTTATAAAGGCATTTATTGAAAAAGGAATGATACATGGATTTCTAATTATTAAAAAAAAAATAATCTGAAAATTGTGGCGTGCACTTGTATCGAGCCCTCTGTAGTCTGAAACCCTTAAATTAAATCCGAGTGACCAATTTCCTCCAGATCCAGAAGTCACATAATTAGTAAAATGAGTCCACCGGTGTGTAACTCATTCTCATTATATAACTACAGCTGTTCTGTGCAGGGTCGGACTGGCCTGAAGGGTATTGGGGAAATCCCCGGTGGGTCCTTGCAGTGGACCAGGGAGATGGCGGTGGGAAGGAGAGAAAAAAAAAGTTTGTAGGGGCACAGGCCCATTAAAAGTGCAGGCTGAGTATGTGCAGCGGCGAACACGCATAGCATTCACTACCTGAACCGCCGCTGCGCATGTCCCGATCAACACTGACTAGTGTGCGCCTGTCGTCACCGGCATATGATGTCTGTGTCAATCGCCACATGCAACGGGCGCACACAGTCAGCCGTCGGCCTCTGCTAAATCGGTAGCCATCTTAATATGAGCGCGCCGGACCTGCAGAGGAGGAGGACGCCACCAAGTGTCGGGAGCACAGGCAGGTAAGAGGATTTTTTTTTTCTGTCCGTGCAGCCAGGACAAGGGACCAGGATGGATATATGGTTGGGAGCAACACAAAGGATCAGGATGAACATATGGGGGGAGCAGCACATGGGGTCAGGATGGATACATGGGGGGGAGCAGCACAAGGGACTAGGATGGATATATAGGGGGGAAGCAGCACAAGGGATTAGGATGGATATGTGGTTGGAGTAGCACATGGGGCCAGGATGGATATATGGGGAGGAGAAGCACAAGGGACCAGGATGGATATATGGGGGGAGATGCATAAAGGACCAAGATGGATATATGAGGAGCAGCACATGAGGCCAGGATGGATATATGGGGGAGAGCAGCACAAGGGACCAGGATCGATACATGGGGGGAGCAGCACAAATGACCAAGATGAATATATTGGGAGCAGCACATGGGGCCAGGATGGATATATATGAGGGCAGCAGCATAAAGGACCAGGATGGATACATGGGGGGTGAGCAGCACAAGGTGTTGCATAGTTTGGTTACAGAAGAAACTTGTGAGAGTAGATTATATGGGGTAATTCAACTTTTATCTACACAGAACATGAGGTACATGCATCAGCTTCTTAATACAGCATAACAGGATGTCTGAAGGACCTTTTACAAGAGAGAAAATGAAACCAAAGTACAACAAGTATATGCATTACATTCAATTAAGCATATAACAGTAACAACATCGCCATATATTGTCAGAAACATGTAAACTCCTCATGCACACAAATAAGTCTGTATCTGTTGCATATCTGCCAACACAAGGGACCTGTTATGTTTGCTAATGACAGGTGTTATGAAGGCAATCCAGAAACACAGTGTGCTTAGCGATCAGAGCGCACACAGTGATCTGACAAATACCCAAAAATACAAGAACGAGCTCTGAGACGTGGAAACTCTGTAGACTGCACACCTGATCCTATCCTAAACACAACTTAAAGCGGCTGTGGATTGCACCTAACAACTACCTAGGCAACTCGGCACAGCCTAAGAAACTAGCTAGCCTGAAGATAGAAAAATAGGCCTGACTTGCCCCAGAGAAATTCCCCAAAGGAAAAGGCAGCCCCCCACATATAATGACTGTGAGTAAGATGAAAACACAAAACGTAATGATGAAATAGATTCAGCAAAGTGGGGCCCGATATTCTAGGACAGAGCGAGGACAGTAAAGCGAACTTTGCAGTCTACAAAAAACCCTAAAGCAAAACCACGCAAAGGGGGCAAAAAAAAAACCACCGTGCCGAACTAACGGCACGGCGGTACACCCTTTGCGTCTCAGAGCTTCCAGCAAAACAAAAGACAAGCTGGACAGAAAAAAAACAACAAAAAAACAAAAAGCACTTAGCTATACAGAGCAGCAGGTCACAGGAACAATCAGGAGAAGCTCAGATCCAACACTGAAACATTGACAAGGAGCAAGGATAGCAGCATCAGGCGGAGTTAAGTAATGAAGCAGTTAACGAGCTCACCAGAACACCTGAGGGAGGAAGCTCAGAAGCTGCAGTACCACTTGTGACCACAGGAGTGAATTCAGCCACAGAATTCACAACAGTACCCCCCCCTTGAGGAGGGGTCACCGAACCCTCACCAGAGCCCCCAGGCCGACCAGGATGAGCCGCATGAAAGGCACGAACAAGATCGGAAGCATGAACATCAGAGGCAAAAACCCAGGAATTATCTTCCTGAGCATAACCCTTCCATTTAACCAGATACTGGAGTTTCCGTCTAGAAACACGAGAATCCAAAATCTTCTCCACAATATACTCCAATTCCCCCTCCACCAAAACCGGGGCAGGAGGCTCAACAGATGGAACCATAGGTGCCACGTATCTCCGCAACAACGACCTATGGAATACATTATGTATGGAAAAGGAGTCTGGGAGGGTCAAACGAAAAGACACAGGATTGAGAACCTCAGAAATCCTATACGGACCAATAAAACGAGGTTTAAATTTAGGAGAGGAAACCTTCATAGGAATATGACGAGAAGATAACCAAACCAGATCCCCAACACGAAGTCGGGGACACACACGGAGTCTGCGATTAGCGAAAAGTTGAGCTTTCTCCTGGGACAAGATCAAATTGTCCACTACCTGAGTCCAGATCTGCTGCAACCTATCCACCACAGAATCCACACCAGGACAGTCCGAAGACTCAACCTGTCCTGAAGAGAAACGAGGATGGAACCCAGAATTGCAAAAAAATGGAGAAACCAAGGTAGCCGAGCTGGCCCGATTATTAAGGGCGAACTCAGCCAACGGCAAAAAGGACACCCAATCATCCTGGTCTGCAGAAACAAAACATCTCAGATATGTTTCCAAGGTCTGGCCATTAGTCTGAGGATGGAAAGCCGAGGAAAAGGATAGGTCAATGCCCATCCTACCACAAAAGGCTCGCCAGAACCTTGAAACAAACTGGGAACCTCTGTCAGAAACAATATTCTCAGGAATGCCATGCAACCGAACCACATGCTGAAAGAACAAAGGTACCAAATCAGAGGAGGAAGGCAATTTAGCCAAGGGCACCAGATGGACCATTTTAGAAAAGCGATCACAGACCACCCAAATGACTGACATCTTTTGAGAAACGGGAAGGTCAGAAATGAAATCCATCGAAATATGTGTCCAAGGCCTCTTTGGGACCGGCAAGGGCAAAAGCAACCCACTGGCACGAGAACAGCAGGGCTTAGCCCTAGCACAAATCCCACAGGACTGCACAAAAGTACGTACATCCCGTGACAGAGATGGCCACCAGAAGGATCTAGCCACTAACTCTCTGGTACCAAAGATTCCAGGATGACCAGCCAACACCGAACAATGAAGTTCAGAGATAAGTTTATTAGTCCACCTATCAGGGACGAACAGTTTCTCTGCTGGACAACGATCAGGTTTATTCGCCTGAAATTTTTGCAGCACCCGCCGCAAATCAGGGGAGATGGCAGACACAATGACTCCTTCCTTGAGGATACCCGCTGGCTCAGATAAACCCGGAGAGTCGGGCACAAAACTCCTAGACAGAGCATCCGCCTTCACATTTTTAGAGCCCGGAAGGTACGAAATCACAAAGTCGAAGCGGGCAAAAAATAACGACCAACGGGCCTGTCTAGGATTCAAGCGCTTGGCAGACTCGAGATAAGTCAAGTTCTTATGATCAGTCAATACCACCACGCGATGCTTAGCTCCTTCAAGCCAATGACGCCACTCCTCGAATGCCCACTTCATGGCCAGCAACTCTCGATTGCCCACATCATAATTACGCTCAGCGGGCGAAAACTTCCTGGAAAAGAAAGCACATGGTTTCATCACTGAGCAATCAGAACCTCTCTGTGACAAAACCGCCCCTGCTCCAATCTCAGAAGCATCAACCTCGACCTGGAACGGAAGAGAAACATCTGGCTGACACAACACAGGGGCAGAACAAAAACGACGCTTCAACTCTTGAAAAGCTTCCACAGCAGCAGAAGACCAATTAACCAAATCAGCACCCTTCTTGGTCAAATCGGTCAATGGTTTGGCAATGCTAGAAAAATTACAGATGAAGCGACGATAAAAATTAGCAAAGCCCAGGAACATTTGCAGACTTTTCAGAGATGTCGGCTGAATCCAATCCTGGATGGCTTGGACCTTAACTGGATCCATCTCGATAGTAGAAGGGGTAAAGATGAACCCCAAAAATGAAACTTTCTGCACACCGAAGAGACACTTTGATCCCTTCACAAACAAAGAGTTAGCACGCAGGACCTGAAAAAACATTCTGACCTGCTTCACATGAGACTCCCAATCATCTGAGAAGATCAAAATGTCATCCAAGTAAACAATCAGGAATTTATCCAGATACTCACGGAAGATGTCATGCATAAAAGACTGAAACACAGATGGAGCATTGGCAAGTCCGAACGGCATCACTAGATACTCAAAATGACCCTCGGACGTATTGAATGCAGTTTTCCATTCATCTCTTTGCCTGATTCTCACCAGATTATACGCACCACGAAGATCTATCTTAGTGAACCAACTAGCCCCCTTAATCCGAGCAAACAAGTCAGATAACAATGGCAAGGGATACTGAAATTTAACAGTGATCTTATTAAGAAGGCGGTAATCAATACACGGTCTCAGCGAACCATCCTTCTTGGCTACAAAGAAGAACCCTGCTCCCAGTGGTGATGACGATGGGCGAATATGTCCCTTCTCCAGGGATTCCTTCACATAACTGCGCATAGCGGCGTGTTCGGGCACGGATAAATTAAATAATCGACCTTTAGGGAATTTACTACCAGGAATCAAATTGATAGCACAATCACAATCCCTATGCGGAGGTAGAGCATCGGACTTGGGCTCTTCAAATACATCCTGATAATCAGACAAGAACTCTGGGACCTCAGAAGGGGTGGATGACGAAATCGACAAAAATGGAACATCACCATGTACCCCCTGACAACCCCAGCTGGATACCAACATGGAATTCCAATCCAATACTGGATTATGGGTTTGTAGCCATGGCAACCCCAACACGACCACATCATGCAGATTATGCAACACCAGAAAGCGAATAACTTCCTGATGTGCAGGAGCCATGCACATGGTCAGCTGGGCCCAGAATTGAGGTTTATTCTTGGCCAAAGGTGTAGCATCAATTCCTCTCAATGGAATAGGACACCGCAAAGGCTCCAAGAAAAACCCACAACGTTTAGCATAATCCAAATCCATCAGATTCAGGGCAGCGCCCGAATCCACAAACGCCATGACAGAAAACGACGACAAAGAGCATATCAAGGTAATGGACAGAAGGAATTTGGACTGTACAGTACCAATGACGGCAGACCTAGCGGACCGCTTAGTGCGCTTAGGACAATCAGAAATAGCATGAGTGGAATCACCACAGTAGAAACACAGATCATTCAGACGTCTGTATTCCTGCCGTTCAACTCTAGTCATAGTCCAATCGCACTGCATAGGCTCAGGTTTAACCTCAGGCAGTACCGCCAAATGGTGCACAGATTTACGCTCGCGCAAGCGTCGACCGATCTGAATGGCCAAAGACAAAGACTCATTCAAACCAGCAGGCATAGGAAATCCCACCATGACATCCTTAAGAGCCTCAGAGAGACCCTTTCTGAACAAAGCTGCCAGCGCAGATTCATTCCACTGAGTGAGTACTGACCATTTCCTAAATTTCTGACAATATACTTCTATATCATCCTGACCCTGGCACAAAGCCAGCAAATTTTTCTCAGCCTGATCCACTGAATTAGGCTCATCGTACAGCAATCCGAGCGCCAGGAAAAACGCATCGACACTACTCAATGCAGGGTCTCCTGGCGCAAGAGAAAATGCCCAGTCTTGAGGGTCGCCGCGCAAAAAAGAAATAATAATCAAAACCTGTTGAATAGGATTACCAGAAGAATGAGGTTTCAAGGCAAGAAATAGCTTACAATTATTTTTGAAACTTAGAAACTTAGTTCTATCTCCAAAAAACAAATCAGGAATAGGAATTCTTGGTTCTAACATAGATTTCTGATCAATAGTATCTTGAATTTTTTGTACATTTATAACGAGATTATCCATTGAAGAGCACAGACCCTGAATATCCATGTCCACACCTGTGTCCAGAATCACCCAAATGTCTAGGGGAAAAAAAAAAAGTGAACACAGAGCAGAAAAAAAAAAAAAATGATGTCAGAACTTTTTCTTTCCCTCTATTGAGAATCATTAGTTTGGCTCCTTGTACTGTTATGTTTGCTAATGACAGGTGTTATGAAGGCAATCCAGAAACACAGTGTGCTTAGCGATCAGAGCGCACACAGTGATCTGACAAATACCCAAAAATACAAGAACGAGCTCTGAGACGTGGAAACTCTGTAGACTGCACACCTGATCCTATCCTAAACACAACTAAAAGCGGCTGTGGATTGCACCTAACAACTACCTAGGCAACTCGGCACAGCCTAAGAAACTAGCTAGCCTGAAGATAGAAAAATAGGCCTGACTTGCCCCAGAGAAATTCCCCAAAGGAAAAGGCAGCCCCCCACATATAATGACTGTGAGTAAGATGAAAAGACAAAACGTAGGGATGAAATAGATTCAGCAAAGTGGGGCCCGATATTCTAGGACAGAGCGAGGACAGTAAAGCGAACTTTGCAGTCTACAAAAAACCCTAAAGCAAAACCACGCAAAAGGGGCAAAAAAAAACCCACCGTGCCGAACTAACGGCACGGCGGTACACCCTTTGCGTCTCAGAGCTTCCAGCAAAACAAAAGACAAGCTGGACAGAAAAAAAACAACAAAAAAACAAAAAGCACTTAGCTATACAGAGCAGCAGGTCACAGGAACAATCAGGAGAAGCTCAGATCCAACACTGAAACATTGACAAGGAGCAAGGATAGCAGCATCAGGCGGAGTTAAGTAATGAAGCAGTTAACGAGCTCACCAGAACACCTGAGGGAGGAAGCTCAGAAGCTGCAGTACCACTTGTGACCACAGGAGTGAATTCAGCCACAGAATTCACAACAGGGACCAGGATGAATATATGGGGTGAACAGCACAATGGACCAGGATGTATATAGGGGGACAGCACAAGGGACCAGGTTGGATATATGGGGGGCAGCACATTGGACAGGGGGCAATATATTGTGGCCATCTACTCAGAGTTGTAAAACCATGGACATAAGGAATAAAAAATAGTTGAATCGTTAACCTGCCTAGCTAATTATTACAACCAGCTACCTCAGATCTTCACACTTGGGATGGCATTTTAGCTCGACCTTCAAGGCAGGGGGCTGAATTATCCATAAGACCCAGCAGCACCTGCTCCCTCCTTATAGCCGACAAACACATGATTGCTAGGACGGGAGGAGGAAATGAAAAACTGCTATTACCTCCTTAGCTGTATATCAGCATTCTGTATCAAGAAGGGGAGAGATGGTAATAAATAGGACTCGTAGAAGTTAGGGTTCTGTTATCTGACCGCACCTTTATTCCAAAGTATTACCCAAACTTGAACCAGACCCTGAACCCCATTCAAAATAATGAGAGCTCAAACTTTTTGAGCTGGAAAAGTCTTTCTTTCTCCCCCAAACTGACTTATCCTGGAACTCCAAACACTACAGCAGATTTCTAGGAAAGTCCATAGTTTAGCAATGAACTTTTAACTTCTGGTTCGCTCATCTCTAGTAATAAACCATATCTGCCTTCTCTGTGGGTAGTCCTGCTGTCTCAGAAAACCAACTTCTCATTCCTGCAGCTGCCGATATCCAAGGAGCAGCAGACTCTGCAATGATGGTCTTCCATCAGCCACATTCATTTATTTCCTGCTGCAAGTCAATTCTAACTTCTATGACCTCATTCAGATGTCAGTTTTTCTAATATGAGCACTAACCAATTTTTTCACAGATATCACTCATTAGTGATGTGCAAACCCTTGGATGTTCGGGTCCGGCGGTTTCGGCCTAATAGTTAAAAAGAATTTGATGTGGGTACCAGAACAGTACCCACATGAGTGAGGGGCCTGAACATCCATTACTTGCCACACTGTCATCTGTATAACAGCGTGGCAAACACTGCCTCTGATTGGCAGTCAGAGCGCTGCAGCTCCCACACTGTCAGATGACTACATGAGCATGACATGAGGTAAGAAGTCACAGGTGTTGGCTGTTGGGACTACTGCTCCCATTGGCTTACGCCTGCTGTTGCTGATAACAGCAAGAGCAGGTGCCAGCTGATGGGAGTATTCATGAGCCGTTGCCTGCGCTATAAATAAATGAAAAAAAGACGTAGTTTCCTTGTATTTTTGGTAACCAGCTAGACCAGAGGTCCCCAACTCCAGTCCTCAAGGCCCACCAACAGGTCATGTTTTCAGGATTTCCTTTGCATTGCACAGGTGATGCAATTATTACCTGGGCAAGACTAAGGAAATCCTGAAAACATGACATGTTGGTGGGCCTTCAGGACTGGAGTTGGGGACCCCTGAGCTAGACAAAACTGACAGTTGTGGGCTGCAACTCCCAGCTGTCAACTTTATCATGGCTGGTTATCATGCCAAAAAAAGCGCATCTATTAGATACTCCAATTCTGGTGCTTTGCCCTGCTCTTCCCACTTGCCCTGTGACTGTGACAAGTGGAGTAATATTTGCGGGGTTGATGTCATCTTTGTATTATCAACTGACATCAAGCCCACGGGTTAGTAATGGGGAAGCATCTATAAGATGCCTATCTATTACTAAATTATTGTCATATTGTCAATATCCAGCAAGAATGGAGTCCTTTATTTTAAATAAAAAGACACACAGTTTTAGTTTTTTATTTAAAAATAACAAACACAGTTATAATCACCTTACACCCATTCCATTGAAGCCTTCATCTCCTGTAATAAGCCCTGGTATCCTTTAAAAAAATGGGACGTTCTGTCCCATGCTGTAATATATGTCTGCAATAAATGATTTTCAACCTGGACGTACCAAGATTCGAACATCCAGACTGAAAACCACTGGTGAATGAGCTGCTGGGAGTGCAGCATCAGTGACTAGTGGTGACTTCATCAAGGTTACAGCAGGTCATTGATACTGTTTTCCCAGCTGGGCCAATAAAGTGCAGTGACCCCAGTGAGATCACAGCTTGCACCTTGAGAAAAAGTCCTACGGGGCAGCGCTGAGCTCAGTGAGTTCACCGCAGTGAGTGAACTCAGTGAGTTCACCTCAGCGCTGAGCTCAGTGGTGAACTGAGATGAATTCACTGAGTTCACTCACTGTGATGAACCCACGCCCATTTTTCTTTAAATGTATTTATAGCACAGTGTAGTGCAGCGGTAGCACCCTATGCACTAATGATGCAGTGACCCAGCAAAGTTCAAAACAAAATGTCTCTTTAATGTTCACCTCACAAAAACGCAGCACACAATATCCTCCGCATTGCAGCTGGGAAACAGGACAGTCCCCTTCCGGATCGCAGTCGGGAAAAAGACAGTCCACCTCTGGTTATCAGCCAGGCACATATCCTCTGGATTATAGTCACTAAACACACCAGTCCCCCTCTGACCATTTGCCGTGGGCAACTGCACTGCCATTTTAACATCCAACTCACAGCATTACACAGCACACAATATCCTCCGGATTGCAGCCAGGAACCATATCCTACAGTTTACAGTCATTAAACACGCCAGTCCACCTCTGACCAGTTGCCGTGGGTGACTGCACTGCTGTGTACGCTGTGGGTGCCAGGCTTTTCAGCTGCTTTGGCTGTTTGGCTCTACTTGCCTGCGTTGCCTCACCCAGGTGGAGCTCTACAGAGCCTCCTGCTCTGTAGTCCTGTCAACACCAGACTGACACTGACTCTGAACCTGACACACCCAAGCCCTATACTGCAGGGTTTTTAACTAGCAACCTGTGGCCTTCAGCCACATGGAAAATCCGGCCCAGAATGAAACAGGCGGCACCACTACCATCTGTAGTCTGTTTCAATACACAAAAACCCTTAGCAGGTTTTCCCTAAATCTGCCTTGAACAACCAGTATGTCCAAGACCTATACTCACTTATATCTTGCATTGCAACCTCAGCTACGCCTGTGACTGCGTTGCCCTCTTATGGCCTCAATACGCCTCCATGCACATCATGGGGGGAACACACAGAAAGCCTCACATGTAACACTGGTCACTGCCTCACATACCCCCTCCTGTTGTGAATTCTGTTGTTAAGCTCCCTCCTGTGGTCATGAATGGTACTTCGGCTGGTTCTGTCCATGGGCTTCCTCTGGTGGTTGTGAGTGGGGCTGCGGCTTCTGAGGTTCCTTCCACAGGTGACGAGGTTAATTCGTTAGCTGGCTGCTCTATTTAACTCCACCTAGATCATTGCTCCATGCCACCTGTCAATGTTCCAGTGTTGGTCTAGTTCGCTCCTGGATCGTTCTTGTGACCTGTCTTCCCAGCAGAAGCTAAGTTCCTGCTTGTTTTTCTCTGTTTGCTATTTTTTCTGTCCAGCTTGCTATTTTGATTTTTGTCTTGCTTGCTGGAAGCTCTGGGACGCAGAGGGAGCTCACGGTGCGGAGGGTCTTTTTTGCGCCCTCTGCGTGGTCTTTTTGTAGCTTTTTGTGCTGACCGCAAAGTTACCTTTCCTATCCTCTGTCTGTTCAGTAAGTCGGGCCTCACTTTGCTAAATCTATTTCTTCTCTGTGTTTGTAATTTTCATCTTAACTCACAGTCATTATATGTGGGGGGCTGCCTGTTCCTTTGGGGAATTTCTCTGAGGCAAGGTATTAGTTAATATTATGGCCACAATACATAAGCTGGCAACCCACGTCAAGGGTCCTCACGCTTGCCAGCTTATGTATTGTGGCCATAATATTAACTAATACCTTACATATTTTGATATGTTCTAGTGCACTTTTTTTACTTTTACTTTTTGAGGTGCAGTTGGGCTCTGATGGCTTTGTAAGTTGTGGCCTCTGTTCACACGGGACGCATTAAAGTTAGCGCTGGTCAGCCCGCCACATGGCGTTACTAATAGGCTAGGATCCAGTTGCTGTGCATACTCTGTGTGAACACTGCTGCAGATTATTTATTTGCACTGGTGTGCCAAGCAGCCATTCCCTGATTGTAGGCTGGCTGTCTTATCTTGTATTATCACACCTGTGTAGTCGCCATCTTTACTTGGGCCCACTGCACCATGAGAGTGCATTTGATTTGAGGCCTAGACAGGTAAGCACCTTTGCCTGTTTTTCTGTGGTGTTTTTTCTAGAATAGTGGAGGTTTTTTCCTCCTTTTTTTCCTCCTGTTGTAGTTTTTTCCCATCAGCATTTGATTTGAGGCCTAGACAGGTAAGCACCTTTGCCTGATAGGCTGATGGGAGTAGTACTTTCTCATCAGCTGACACCTATGACCAGAGGTAAACTTTTTACCTCATGTCACAGATGCGGGCCCACAGCGCTCCAAGCGTTGGTAATAATATTATTGCTGATCAGAGCCCCTGGTGGTTCTCGCGCTGTCTCAGATGACAGCGCAAGAAACACCTGAAGTTCGGGGTGCCAACCCGAACAGTAACAAGGACTTCCTGGTGGAGTCTGTGTTCGGGGTTCGTGCCTGAACAGTAGGTGTTCCATACGGACCCCGAACTTTACTGTTCGGGTTCGCACATCTCTGCCACCTGTACCTATGATAGTATATGGGGGTGTTCACTTGCCGAGTTTTTTTCTCCTCAAACTGAGTCTTCCACAAAAAAGCTTAAAGACCTGTCTGATACTGATCTGAGGCTCAGAACAAACTTACAAATGCAACTCTGTAGGTCAGCGAAAAAAAATCAGACAGCAATCGGATGTTATATGTGTAGATATAGAGCTTGAAAAACCTCCATTAGTTGCTTTTATTCATCTTTGAAAAACTGAAAAATAAAACTTTGATCAACTTCTGATGGCAAAAACTGACACTGACTGATGACAATGTGATAAAAAAAAACACTGATGAAACTGATTTGCATGTTGATGTTTTGCATACTAGAAAAATTAGTGATGTCTGAATGAGCTCTAACAGTGACACCTAGTGTCCACAGTTAGCACTACAGCAGATGCATGGAAATACAGCAAAAATACAGCATGCAGTGTGAACACAAACAAAGTAAGAATAGTACACAACCAGATAATCTTGCATACATTGACTTTTCTGGTCACTTTCTTATCAAGCTCAAACTAGTCTCTTGTTGGAACATGAACATAACTCAACTAGTCGCACAGATTGGGCACATCCCACAGTGGCGTAACATAGTAATGATAATCATAGTTATGATATAAGATAACATAGCAAAATCATTCTCGTCAGTGTACTGACAGTTTTCTCACCTACCGGAGACACTGACACACGTAGACCCATCCAAATGAATGGGTCTATGCATATGTCTCCGTGTTTTCACGGACCGTGTGTCCGTGTGCAAAACACGGAGAAATATCCGCTTTTCTCCGGCAGCACGTACCGCAATACGTCCCGCACACATGCACACGGAGAACAGTGTGCACTCTCCTCCTTGTGCACGTACCGCCCACAGGAGAGACAGCGCTACAGTAAGCGCTGTCCCCACTGCATGTGGTGCTGAAGGCGGCATTCATCTCTTGTCCCCTGCAGGAGAGAAGAGATGAAAAATCAAGTTTTTTTTTTGTTTGTGTTAAAAATAAAGTTTGGGGTTGCCTCCCGCCTCCCATCCCCTGTGCGCCCGCCCGCTTGTAGAGAAATACTCACCTAGCTCCCGCGAGGTCTCCTCTCAGTGCCGGCAGCAGGTCCTGTGTGAGCGGTCACGTGGTACCGCTCATTACAGTGATGAATATACACATATTCGTCCGAGGTCAGAACCCCCGCTTTGATGCGGGCTCCGGTGGTGAGCCTGCATCAAAGCCAGGACATGTCAGCTGTATTGAAATCGCGATTCACCCACCGCTATTAACTAGTTAAATGCCACTGTCAAACGCTGACAGCGGCATTTAAACGGCGCTTCCGGCCGGGCGGCCGGAAATGAGCGCATCGATGACCCCCGTCACATGATCTGGGGTCAGCGATGCTTCTGTATAGTAACCATAGAGGTCCTTGAGACCTCTATGGTTACCAATCCCCGGTAGCTGTGAGCGCCACCCTGTGGTCGGCGCTCATAGCACAACTGCATTTCTGCTGCATAGCAGCGATCTGATGATCGCTGCTATGTAGCAGAGGCGATCGAATTGTGCCAGCTTCTAGCCTCCTATTGAGGCTATTGAAGCATGGCAAAAGTAAAAAAAAAAAGTAAAAAAAAATGTGAAAAAAAATATATATAAAAGTTTAACCCCTTTCTGACATCGGACGTACTATCCCGTCCATGTGGGGTGGGCCCCTATGACCATGGACAGGATAGTACGTCCAGCGCGATCGGCGGCGCTCACGGGGGGAGCGCCGCCGATCGCGGCCGGGTGTCAGCTGCCTATCGCAGCTGACATCCGGCACTATGTGCCAGGAGCGGTCACGGACCGCCCCCGGCACATTAACCCCTGGCACACCGCGATCAAAGATGATCGCGATGTGCCGGCGGTGCAGGGAAGCACCGCGCAGGGAGGGGGCTCCCTGCGGGCTTCCCTGAGCCCCCCGCAGCAACGCGATGTGATCGCGTTGCTGCGAGGGTCTTACCTCCCTCCCTCCCTGCTCGAGCCCCGGATCCAAGATGGCCGCGGATCCGGGTCCTGCAGGGAGGGAGGTGGCTTCACAGAGCCTGCTCAGAGCAGGCACTGTGAAGGCTGCAGCGCTGCAAGTCAGATCAGTGAACTGACAGAGTGCTGTGCAAACTGTCAGATCACTGATCTGTGATGTACCCCCCTGGGACAAAGTAAAAAAGTAAAAAAAAAATTTTTTCAAATGTGTAAAAAAAAATTTAAAAAAATATTCCAAAATAATGAAAAAAAAAAAAAATATTATTCCTATAAATACATTTCTTTATCTAAATAAAAAAAAAAAAACAATAAAAGTACACATATTTAGTATCGCCGCGTCCGTAACGGCCCGACCTATAAAACTGGCCCACTAGTTAACCCCTTCAGTAAACACCGTAAGAAAAAAAAAAAAACGAGGCAAAAAACAACGCTTTATTATCATACCGCCAAACAAAAAGTGGAATAACACGCGATCAAAAAGACAGATATAAATAACCATGGTACCGCTGAAAATGTCATCTTGTCCCGCAAAAAACGAGCCACCATATAGCATCATCAGCAAAAAAATAAAAAAGTTATAGTCCTGAGAATAAAGCGATGCCAAAATAATTATTTTTTCTATAAAATAGTTTTTATCGTATAAAAGCGCCAAAACATAAAAAAATGATATAAATGAGGTGTCGCTGTAATCGTACTGACCCGAAGAATAAAACTGCTTTATCAATTTTACCAAACGCGGAACGGTATAAACGCCTCCCCCAAAAGAAATTCATGAATAGCTGGTTTTTGGTCATTCTGCCTCACAAAAATCGGAATAAAAAGCGATCAAAAAATGTCACGTGCCCGAAAATGTTACCAATAAAAACGTCAACTCGTCCCGCAAAAAACAAGACCTCACATGACTCTGTGGACCAAAATATAGAAAAATTATAGCTCTCAAAATGTGGTAACGCAAAAAATATTTTTTGCAATAAAAAGCGTCTTTCAGTGTGTGACGGCTGCCAATCATAAAAATCCGCTAAAAAACCCGCTATAAAAGTAAATCAAACCCCCCTTCATCACCCCCTTAGTTAGGGAAAAATTAAAAAAATGTATTTATTTCCATATTCCCATTAGGGCTAGGGTTAGAGTTAGGGCTAGGGCTAGGGCTAGGGTTAGGGTTAGGGCTAGGGTTAGGGCTAGGGTTAGGGTTAGGGCTAGGGTTAGGGCTAGGGTTAGGGTTAGGGTTAGGGCTAGGGTTAGGGCTAGGGTTAGGGCTAGGGTTAGGGCTAGGGTTAGGGCTAGGGCTAGGGTTAGGGCTAGGGTTAGGGCTAGGGTTAGGGCTAGGGTTAGGGCTACAGTTTGGGTTGGGGCTAAAGTTACAGTTAGGGTTTAGATTACATTTACGGTTGGGAATAGGGTTGGGATTAGGGTTAGGGGTGTGTCTGGGTTAGAGGTGTGGTTAGGGTTACTGTTGGGATTAGGGTTAGGGATGTGTTTGGATTAGGGTTTCAGTTATAATTGTGGGGTTTCCACTGTTTAGGCACATCAGGGGCTCTCCAAACGCGACATGGCGTCCGATCTCAATTCCAGCCAATTCTGCGTTGAAAAAGTAAAACAGTGCTTCTTCCCTTCCGAGCTCTCCCGTGTGGTATCAGCGTACTCAGGACAAATAGGACAACAACTTTTGGGGTCCAATTTCTCCTGTTACCCTTGGGAAAATACAAAACTCGGGGCTAAAACATATTTTTTGTGGGAAAAAAAAAGATTTTTTTATTTTCACGGCTCTGCGTTATAAACTGTAGTGAAACACTTGGGGGTTCAAAGTTCTCACAACACATCTAGATTAGTTCCCTGGGGGGTCTAGTTTCCAATATGGGGTCACTTGTGGGGGGTTTCTACTGTTTAGGTACATTAGGGGTTCTGCAAACGCAATGTGACGTCTGCAGACCATTCCATCTAAGTCTGCATTCCAAATGGCGCTCCTTCCCTTCCGAGCTCTGCCATGCGCTCAAACGGTGGTTTCCCCCAACATACGGGGTATCAGCGTACTCAGGACAAATTGGACAACAACTTTTGGGGTCGAATTTCTCCTCTTACCCTCGGGAAAATACAAAACTGGGGGCTAAAAATAATTTTGGAGGGAAAGATTTTTTTTTTTAATTTTCACGGCTCTGCGTTACAAACTGTAGTGAAACACTTGGGGGTTCAAAGCTATCACAACACATCTAGATGAGTTCCTTAGGGGGTCTAGTTTCCAAAATGGTGTCACTTGTGGGAGGTTTCTACTGTTTAGGTACATTAGGGGCTCTGCAAATGCAATGTGACACCTGCAGACCATTCCATCTAAGTCCTCATTCCAAATGGAGCTCCTTCCCTTCCGAGCCCTCCCATGCGCCCAAACAGTGGTTCCCCCCCACATATGGGGTATCAGCGCACTCAGGACAAATTGGACAACAAATTGTGGGGTCGAATTTCTCCTGTTACCCTCGGGAAAATACAAAACTGGGGGCTAAAAAATAATTTTTGTGGGAAAAAATTTTTGTTTTATTTTTACGGCTCTCCATTATAAACTTCTGTGAAGCCCTTGGTGGGTCAAAGTGCTCAGCACACATCTAGATAAGTTCCTAAGGGGGTCTACTTTCCAAAATGGTGTCACTTGTGGGGGGTTTCTACTGTTTAGGTACATTAGGGGCTCTGCAAACGCAATGTGACACCTGCAGACCATTCCATCTAAGTCTGCATTCAAATGGCACTCCTTCCCTTCTGAGCCCTCCCATGTGCCCAAACAGTGGTTCCCCCCACATATGGTGTATCATCGCACTCAGGACAAATTGGGCAACAAATTTTGGGGTCCAATTTCTCCTGTTACCCTCAGGAAAATACAAAACTGGGGGCTAAAAAAATAATTTTTGTGGGAAAAAAATTTTGTTTTATTTTTACGGCTCTGCATTATAAACTTCTGTGAAGCACTTGGTGGGTCAAAGTGCTCACCACACCTCTATATAAGTTCCTTAGGGGGTCTACTTTCCAAAATGGTGTCATTTGTGGGAGGTTTCAATGTTTAGGCACATCAGTGGCTCTTCAAACGCAACATGGCGTCCCATCTCAATTCCTGTCAATTTTGCTTTGAAAAGTCAAACGGCGCTCCTTCCCTTCCGAGCACTCCCATCCGCCCAAACAGTGGTTTACCCCCACATATGGGGTATCAGCGTACTCAGGACAAATTATACAACAACTTTTGGGGTCCAATTTCTTCTCTTACCCTTGGGAAAATAAAAAATTGGGGGCGAAAAGATAATTTTTGTGAAAAAATATGATTTTTTATTTTTACGGTTCTACATTATAAACTTCTGTGAAGCACTTGGTGGGTCAAAGTGCTCACCACACCTCTAGATAAGTTCCTTAGGGGGTCTACTTTCCAAAATGGTGTCACTTGTGGGGGGTTTCAATGTTTAGCCACATCAGGGGCTCTCCAAACGAAACATGGCGTCCCATCTCAATTCCAGTCAATTTTGCATTGAAAAGTCAAATGGCACTCCTTCGCTTCCGAGCTCTGCCATGCGCCCAAACAGTGGTTTACCCCCACATGTGGGGTATTGGCATACTCAGGACAAATTGTACAATAATGTTTGGGGTCCATTTTCTCCTGTTACCCTTGGTAAAATAAAACAAATTGGAGCTGAATTAAATTTTTTGTGAAAAAAAGTTAAATGTTCATTTTTATTTAAACATTCAAAAAATTCCTGTGAAGCACCAGAAGGGTTAATAAACTTCTTGAATATGGTTTTGAGCACCTTGAGGGGTGTAGTTTTTAGAATGGTGTCACACTTGGGTATTTTCTATCATATAGACCCCTCAAAATGACTTCAAATGAGATGTGGTCCCTAAAATAAAATGGTGTTGTAGAAATGAGAAATTGCTGGTCAACTTTTAACCCTTATAACTCCCTAACAAAAAAAATTTTGGTTCCAAAATTGTGCTGATGTAAAGTAGACATGTGGGAAATGTTACTTATTAAGTATTTTGTGTGACATATCTCTGTGATTTAATTGCATAAAAATTCAAAGTTGGAAAATTGCAAAATTTTCATAATTTTCGCCAAATTTCCGTTTTTTTCACAAATAAACGCAGGTACTATCAAAGAATTTTTACCATTGTCATGAAGTACAATATGTCACGAGAAAACAGTGTCAGAATCACCAGGATCCATTGAAGCGTTCCAGAGTTATAACCTCATAAAGGGACAGTGGTCAGAATTGTAAAAATTGGCCCGGTCATTAACGTGCAAACCACCCTTGGGGGTAAAGGGGTTAAATCACCCCCCTTTCGCCCCATTCAAAATAAATCAATAAAAAAAAATTATTATAAACATAAGGATGAATGACCTCGGGGAGATCAAAACATCCAACACCGCGGAGACACCATCACGTGTTTCTCAACGCAGTGATCCAGAACACTGCCCCCATCCCTTATGGAAAATATGCAAATGCATGTAGAAAAGCCGCGGAGACACCATCACGTGTTTCTCAACGCAAGCAGTGAATAGCCAGGTCTTTCACCGGGAAGGAACAACCATGGGAAGGGCAGCAATTCTGGATCACTGCATTGAGAAACACGTGATTGTGTCTCCGCGGTGTTGGATGTTTTGATCTCCCCGAGGTCATTCATCCTTATGTTTATAGTCCTTTTACTAGGCACTGCTCCTAATAGCCAGTTTCCTACTCCGCACTGATGAGGGGCAAATACCCCGAAACAGCTGTCTGTGGATGGATACCATGTTTTGGCATAGGTGGTTTTCCTTTTTGGATGCTGATTTTTTAGCAAAGTTTGGAATTTGTTTTCACCACTTACATAAACAATAACCTAGCCATGTTAGGTGTCTATGAACTTGTAATGACCTGGAGAATCATAATGGCAGGTCAGTTTTAGCATTTAGTGAACCTAGCAAAAAGCCGAACAAAAAACAAGTGTGGGACTGCACTTTTTTGCAATTTCACCACACTTGGAATTTTTTTCCCATTTTCTAGTGCATGACATGCTAAAACCAATGATGTCGTTCAAAATTACAACTTGTCTCGCAAAAAATAAGCCCTCACGTGGCCATATTGACGGAAAAAAAAAAAGGTATGGCTCTGGGAAGGAGGGGAGCGAAAAACGAACACGGAAAAACGGAAAATCCCAAGGTCATGAAGGGGTTAAAGAACCCTGCAACACCCAATGCAGCTGTTACTATACATACAGCAGGGAGGTAACAGAGCAGAAGTGCAATCACTGCTCACCAAGTCAGACCCTCGCTATTTGTCTCGTCCATAAATATTCTGCACATGGAAAATTCATTTTAATGTTCCGGGGTAAAAGAGAAAGTCTGAAAAGCACACAGAGACCAATGTGGGTGGTGGTCTTTGAAAGGGCGGGGGAATAATTTATACATTTAAATTGATTTATGAAAGATAACAACCTCGACTGGAATACGAGCGACAGGACCCTATTAATGATACATGGTATGTAGAGAAAATGACCCGGCTTTGAAGATTGTGCTGCTGTTGAGGAAACTGTGGAGAAAGTAAAATTACAATTTTTAATAATTAGGAATGAGCAATGCTCCGATACGACCTGTTGTCTTCAGGGATGTAAGGGGGTGCATTATGACCCACCTTCCCCCCACCTTGGACTACATGAGTTTGTCCTGCCTCTAATTACTCTAATATTAATGGAGATTATTACATTTATGGACTGCTTACCTTATACAACAACAAAAACCTGACCAGCACCTCCATATCATGCAAGCTGGAATGACTGCATAACATACAAAAAAAGGGGACACGGCAGCACTCTGTAAGGACAAAGAAATATGCAAACACAAGATCTAAACTGCATTGTTGCTGAATAAAATGTTCTAACACAAAAAAAAGTACCGTATTTACAAAAAATGAAGGTTCTTAGCGCATAAATTGACTGCCTCCTTTCTGACTCCGCACTCCTGCCATCAGTCCAAAGGTGCTTTTAATTAGTGCTGGTTCCTACCTGCCCATTTAAAATTGTAGGTTTATAACCTGAGAGAGGTATGTTTAGGACCCTGTTATGACCTGGTGGTCAGGACAATAATGGACCTGATGGCTAAGATCACACGGAATGACCTGATAGTTACTGATAATAAAGGACGAGCTCTGGGACGTGGGAACTCTGCTGAACGCAATCCCTAATCCTATCAACCACACTAGAAATAGCCGTGGATTGCTCCTAACGCTCCCTATGCAACTCGGCACAGCCTAAGGAACTAGCTAGCCCTGAAGATAGAAAAATAAAGCCTACCTTGCCTCAGAGAAATTCCCCAAAGGAAAAGGCAGCCCCCCACATATAATGACTGTGAGTAAAGATGAAAATACAAACACAGAGATGAAATAGATTTAGCAAAGTGAGGCCCGACTTACTGAACAGACTGAGGATAGGAAAGGTTGCTTTGCGGTCAGCACAAAAACCTACAAAAAGACCACGCAGAGGGCGCAAAAAAGACCCTCCGCACCGACTCACGGTGCGGAGGCGCTCCCTCTGCGTCCCAGAGCTTCCAGCAAGCAAGACAACAATAAAAATAGCAAGCTGGACAGAAAAATAACAAACCAAAGAAAAACAAGCAGGAAACTTAGCTTCTTCTGGGAAGACAGGTCACAAGAACAATCCAGGAGTGAACTAGACCAATACTGGAACATTGACAGGTGGCATGGAGCAAAGATCCCAGTGGAGTTAAATAGAGCAGCCAGCTAACGAATTAACCTCGTCACCTGTGGAAGGAAACTCAGAAACACCCACCAGAGGAAGTCCATGGACAGAACCAGCCGAAGTACCATTCATGACCACAGGAGGGAGCCCGACCACAGAATTCACAACAGGACCCATCAGAAGGAAGTCACGTTGTTGTGATTGATGGGCATACATGAATTGGTCATTACTTAGTTTAGTAAGTAATTTAGTTTAGATCTTGTTTGCATATATCTTGGTCCATACAAAGTGCTGCTGTGTCCCTTTTTTTTGTATGCTTACCTTATACAAGTCACGTATACATACGATGGCTGTCGCACTGCTGATGTCAACTGATCCATTTTTGGATGTCTAGAACACTGAACCATTCATGCCCCCATTGTTTGCTGATATAGCCGCGCATACAGATATAACACAAGAGGAAAGTGCTATGTCTTAGTGCAATGGTGAGTGACTGGCCGAATGAGAGTGCGAATAATGCAATCTAATGGGAGAGTTCTTCAGACATAGCAGTCGTGGTCAGACAATGAAGAACTTACCGTATGTTTTTCTGTTGGAAAAAGCAAAATATTAACCATTGTCTGACTTAACTTATGAAAACACTTTAATACCTATTATATTTATATATATTATTGTTATAATCAAAGTTAGAGCAGTGTATGATGGCACGTACGAGGATTTCCAGAGAAAATGTATTACTCACCCAAATCAAACATCACAGCAGCAGCCAAGGTTTGATGTGACAAGTTACAGAGAAGTCAAGTCAGAAAGGCAATAATCTCTCCAGCTACTTTTACAGAAATGAACAAAACTCAAATATTAGGCATATTTATCTAATTGAATACATCATGTAATAAATAATCTGCTTTATTTAAAAATCAATCAGCACTTTAGAAGGGTAAATGTTATTAATGTCTCTGCCTCTCTCCCCTCTCTCAAACGACATACAGACAAAACAGAGAGATGCACTTATTGGGTCAATACAGGCATGCCTGTTGTGAATTCTACTTTTGGGCTCCCTCCGGTGGTTGTAGGTGGTAATGCAGTGGTCTCTGGGCTGCAGTCCTGGACAGGTGTATCTGCTGATTGCAGTTCTGACTGGGGTATTTAGGTTTGCAGGACTCATTAGTCCTTGCCAGTTGTCAATGTTTCTTGGGAAGTGTTGGATCCCTGTCTGGCTTCTCCTGCTTAGCTGCCAATTCAGCAAAGATAAGTGTCTGTTTCTTTTTCTATGGCACACAAGCTGTGTGCTTGTTTTTTGATTGTATTCCTGCTCTGAGTTTAGTAGTCTCTGGAGTTGCAGATATACGTTCCACGTCTTTAGTTAGATGGAGGAATTTTTGTATAATCTGCTGTGGATATTTTTGGAAGGGTTTTAATACTGACCGCACAGAACTCTGTCCTATCCTTTCCTATTTTAGCTAGATTGGCCTCTTGTGCTAAATCCTGTTTTCTGACTGTGTGTGTCTTTCCTCTCCTACTCACAGCCAATATTTGTGGGGGGCTGTCTATCCTTTGGGGTTCTGCTCTGAGGCAAGGTAGTATTCCTATTTCCATCTTTAGGGGTATTTAGTCCTCCGGCTGTGACGAGGTGTCTAGGGCTTGTTAGGTAAACCCCACGGCTACTTCTAGTTGCGGTGTTAAGATCAGGATTTGCGGTCAGTATAGTTACCACCTACTCCAGTGAAAGTTTTCATGCTGCTCCAAGGTCATCGGATCATAACACATGCCATTGGATAATGGCAGGAGCAATGCATGTTGGCAAGTGAGCGAAAGAAAGTTTCAACACATACAGTGCTGGAGCAAAACTTATGAAGTGGAACCACCCACGCAAAATGAGTTAGACCTCATTCAGCTGCCAGTTTTTCAGATATGAGTTTGATCCATGTATTTCAAGGACAGAACTATTTTAGTATATAATGTCCATTATCACCAAGTGGTTTGTAGGGAAACTTATCATTTTCGTCAGATTCATGGATCAGCATTGCCAATAAAAGACTAAGGGTCAGTGAAAAAAATCAGGTGGCACTTGGATGACATCCTTGTTCCATCCCTGTACTTGTCTGCTTTTCAATGACTGATAGGAGAAACTTCAGTTTTTTTGTTTCTTTTTGTTTTGATATTGTGAGGCAGCGACAGGTGTTATATGCCTATTGGAGTGAATTGCAGTCACAGGCATAGCTGTGATTGCAGTGCAAAATAAAAGTAAGTTTGGTCTTGGGCAAGCTATTTGCCCAAGGCAGATTTAAGAAAACCCGACATGGGGTTTTATTTTTGGAGCGGACTACAGGATGGTAGTTGGGCGGTCCACATCCTCCAGGCTAGGTCTTATAAGTGGCCCATAGCCACATATTTCATTTAAAAACCCTGCAGCAAAGGGTTGGGTGGGTCAATGTTGGTTTGCAAACTTGCAAGAGCAAGTGGCTCTGCAAAGCTCAACCTGTGTGGAGTAACATGGAGCCAAGCATAGCCAAAAGGCCTGGCACTCCTCAGCGTGACACAGTGGTGCAGTCGCCCACAGCAACCAGTTTCGGGTATGGACTGTTTTGATTCCTGGCTGCGATAAGGAGGATACCATTTGCTTTCCTTTTGTGAGTACATTGGACATTAAATAGACTTTGTTTTGACCTTTCCTGTGTCACAGCCTGTCTGTCACACTGCACCAACCCCGTTGCACTACATTATGAAAAAAGCTGATGAAACTTTGATGGTTAAAACTGACACATGGAGAAAACAATTAGGAAAATCTGAATCAAAGCACTAAAGAAAATTTGTCTGTGTTTTGAATCCGTCAAAAATCACTGACGTGTAAATTAGCCTGCATACATTGTATTATTCGGAACAGGCCACTAGCATTTAAAGGTTTCTGTCACTAGGTTTTTGCTATGTAATCTAAGGCAGGCTTGATGTAGGGGATGAGAACCTGATTCCACTGATGTGTCACTTACTAGGCTGTGTGTTGTTGTTACAGTAAAATCAGTGTTTTAACAGCAGGACATTATTACTACAGGACTAGGTGTCAGTGCCTCCTCGTCAACTGCTGTGTAACCCCACCCACACCACTGATTGACAGCTTTCTGTGACAATTAGTGGAGTGGGCAGGGGTCATACTGAGCTCAGCATTTAAAGCACTGCTAGATCTGCAACAGAGAAAACTGTGATTTTATCGCAACCTGCTCCTATTGAACTAAGTGACACACCACTGGAATCAGAGTCTCTGCCCCGATATTATGCTGCTCTCAGATTATATAGCAAATAACTGGTGACAGATTCCCTTAATACAGGTGTTTAGTTTCAATGTATTATTATTATTTTTTTAAAACTGAACTTTTGTTTGTGCCACCATTTTCTGAGACTTGCAAAGTGGGGGGCTTCCTTTTTGACCACTAAGCTGTACTTTTGTTGATACCATTTTAGAGTACACAGGTAGTTTTGATTACTTTTTATTGCATTTTTTGATAGGAGTCATACTTCATTTTTTTTGCGTTTATCGTATTGTTAGAATAATGTGAGATTTTGATCAGACTTTATCGGACATGACGATATGAAATATACTTATATTTTACATTTATTTGGGATAAAGGGGGTGGGGTGACTTTTTAAATTTGTATATTTTTTTTTTGGGGGGGGGGGTTAGTCCTTTCAGGGGAATTGAACCTTTGATCAAGTGATAGTTCATATTACATACTGAAATAATTCTGTGCTGCAGTATTCGGTGTAACTGAAGTTCTAATATGGCGGTGATGGGGGCTTTTGACAGGCCCCGACAGCCATGGTGCACAGCAACAAACAAGACATTGAAATGCAGCTGACTGGGATTGGCAGCTCTCTTTTCCAATTTCCCCTTACACAGGAACATTCAGCTTGTCCAAGCACTCTTGTGTTTTCTGGGTGGGATCTGATAGCAGACTCCTATGGCAGCGGCAGGGCCGGACTGGCCATCTGGCAGTTCTGGCAAATGCCAGAAGGGCTTGTCTGGTCATGGGCTGCCTTGTCGGATACGTTGATAAAAGAATCGGTGTTCTCAAGATACCCATACTGTTCAGAGTTGTGATGGAGCACAAAGTTGATGACTCCATCACTTACCCCAGTAGCCATCGGGTATCATTAGACATATTGGTCTTGTAGAAAATATTCCATTCCTCCATCCAGGGTAATATTAGTAATATATCCCATCTGTGTGATTTCACATGCCAGGGCTAAATTTCAGCTCCAGTCCGTACCTTGGCAGCGGCGTACCTCCCATTGAATTAAAGTCTGAAACTGGACTTGTCAAATGATTGCCTATCCCAACGTCATCTTTTGGGGGGAGAGTCAGTAGGCTTCCATACACATTAGACTGTAAGACTAGCCTGCCAATATCGGTATGTTCGTGGCCTTAAAGGGAACCTGTCACCCCGTTTTTTCAGTACGAGATAAAAATACTGTTAAATAGGGCCTAAGCTGTGCGTTACTATAGTGTATTTTGTGTACCCTGATTCCCCACCTATGCTGCCGAAATAACTTACCAAAGTCGCGGTTTGCGCCTGTCAATCAGGCTGGTCAGGTCATATGGGTGTGGCGACATCGCTGTTTCTTCCCCCAGATCTTGCATATATTTCCGTTGGTGGCGTAGTGGTTTGCGCATGCCCATCTTCTGAATCCACTGGGCAGGAGAAGAAAAAATGCGCGATTGGCGCTATTTCCCTGGTGATCTGTGGGGGCGGCCATCTTCCTGAGGTCGCGCGTGCGCATATGGAGTCCTCTACTGCCCGGGGCTTCAGGAAAATGGCCGCGGGATGCTGCGCGTGCGCAGATGGAGATCACGGTGGCCATTTTCCTGATGCCGAGTTCGCATCTCGGCTTCAAGAACGGGCTCCTCCAGGTGGATCTCTTCATTTAATAAATGTCCCTCTTCTGAACTCTCCCCCAATGGTGGGCAGAGCGCACTCGCCTCCTGACAAATGTCCCTTTTTTGTGCTTCCACTTCAGGAGTCTGGTTTTCAGGGCCCACGCATATGGGGCATGGGTCCTCGGTCCACCTGTAGCTCCATTGACCGTCGGGTCCCCATTCATCCACAGACTCGCTGTCACTGCCTCCTGAAGCAACCCCAGGCTGGGGTGGTTGTTGACACCTACGACTTCTCCTATTGCATGGAAGGGTTGTATGACCTCCTTGGGTTGGCAATGGCAGTAAAGGGATGTTTTTTCCCACAGGCAACAAATAGTGTCGATGATAGGTTTTGACAGCTCCACCCCCTTTCTCGGGCTTCACTCTGTAGGCTGGGACACCAGGCAGCTTCTCCATCACCACATAAGGGTCAGGACACCACCGATCAGCAAGCTTGTGCTTCCCAGGAAGACCTAGAAGTTGGATAAGGACTCCAGGCAGTAAAACTTGTTCCCGAACTCTACAGTCGTAGCGAGTCTTATTGCGCTTCCCTGACCGACCAGAGGCCTGCTTTGCCAATCGGTAAGCTTTTTCAAATCTTCTTTTAGCTGGGACACATATTTTAAGTAGGTCTTCCCATTAGAACTGTCAAAGGATGTCCCAAAACTAATATCCACTGGTAGCCGGGCTTTTCTTCCAAACATGAGAAAATAAGGTGAGTATCCCATTGACTCATTGGTGGTGCAATTGTAGGCATGAACCAGCTGACTCACATGCCTGCTCCATTGTCCCTTCTTCCTGGGATCCAAAGTGCCTAACATGTTCAGAAGGGTACGGTTGAACCTCTCAGGTTGAGGGTCCCTTGGGGGTGATACTGGGTGTTTCTGGATTTCTTGATCCCACAGATGGAGCATAGCTCCTTGATTAGTCTACTTTCGAACTCTCTTCCTTGATCGGTATGGATGCGGGCAGGCAGCCCGTAATGTATGAAACAACTTCTCCCATAGTATTTTTGCTACAGTAATTGCCCTTTGATCTTTAGTGGGGTAGGCTTGGGCATATCGGGTGAAATGGTCAGTGACCACTAACACATTACTGACATTGCTTTCATCAGGCTCGATGGAGAGGAAATCAATGCACACTAGCTCAAGTGGGCCATCACTGGTAATGTTCTGTTCTCAAAGGCAAGGTTTTCCTCAACACACACCGGGAGCATGATTTGCAGTATTCTTCAATATCCGCTTCCATCCGAGGCCAGTAAAATTGGTCAGCCACAAGACTCGTTGTCTTTTCGATGCCAAGATATCCATGGTCATCATGCAGGGACTTCATGACCATCCTCCGAAATCGGGTGGGTAACACCAGCTGTCGGCGGACTCCTCCCTTCTGGCGCTTTGCCTCCCGGTATAGTAGTCCATTTCTTACTACTAGAGACTCTAACTGCCGAGTCAGCAGGACAGATTCCTCTGTTCATAATGCATTCTTTTCGGGCCTCCAGCCCCTCTTATCCCACCATCGGACTACCCCCACTGATCGATCCTCCTGCTGCGCCTTTCGGACTTGATTACGAGTCAGTTGAGGGAGAGAGTCTGGGGTTACATTTGTCACTCGGCAGTACAACAACGGGAGCGCTTCACTGGATACTCCTAAGAATTCAGCACAACCCTGCATAGGGAGAGCATTAGTTTCTATGGCACAGAGTCTTCACCTCAGGGGCAGGGACCTCTATCCATCCTCCTTCTTCTTCCTCATTTAAAGGTTCCCTAGGCAGGCAAGAGTGTGTCTGCATCAATGTTACTGATCCCCGGTCGATACTTTAAGCTGAAATCGTACAAAGAGAGTGCGGCAAGCCACCGGTACCCCGTGGCATCCAGTTTTGCCGTGGTTCTCATGTAGGTTAATGGATTGTTGTCGGTATGAACCACAAAGTGTACCCCATAGAGGTAGTCATGCAGCATGTCCACTACAGCCCATTTCAAAGCCAGAAACTCCAGTTTGTGAGCTGCGTAGTTGCGTTCACTGGGAGTCAATCCTCGACTAATGTAGTAAACGGGACGCAGACAGCCATCATGGTCTTGATAGAGAATCCCTCCTATTCCGTTGAGAGAAGCATCTACATGTAACATATATGGTTTACTGGGGTCTGCATAGGCCAACACTGGGGTTTGGGTCAAGCATGACTTCAGTTTCTCAAATGCCTCATCGCATGCAGGTGTCCACCTATCCCCAAAAAGTTCATTAACTTTGAAGTAGACCGTCTTTCCTGACCTTGAGGAGTGGGCTGTCCTCCCAGAATGGGGATACCCCAGGGTAAGGGCACTTAACGGCTTTGCAATCCGAGAGTACCGGGGCACAAATCTTCGGTAGTATCCGCAAAAATCCTAAAAAGGACCTAAGCTCCCTCAGTTTGGTGGGCTTAGGCCAATTTACAACAGCCTCCACTTTGGCGGGGTCGGTGGAAATTCCTTCTCTGCTGACTATGTGCCCCACATATTTCACAGTCGTCTGGCAAATCCGGCACTTGTCAAGGAACAACTTCAACCCAGCCTCCTTCAACTGATCCAGCACCTTGAACAGTTGCTGGTTGTGTTCTTCCAGAGTCTTCTCAAAAACAATAAGATCATCTAGATAAACCAGGACCTCACGTAAGTGCATGTCCCCCACTACTTTGTCCATACATCTCTGAAAAGTGGCCGGAGCACCTGTCAGTCCTTGAGGCAATCTCTGAAACTCGACGAACCCAATGGGGCAGATAAAAGCGGTCTTCTCTTGATCTTCTTTTGACATGGGTATCTGATAGTAGCCACTCCGGAGATCTAACATAGAAAACCATTGGCTCCCTTGCAGGTAATCCAAAGCTTCATCAATTCGGGGCACAGTGTACTGGTCAGGGATCGTACGTTTATTCAAGGTACGATAATCCACACACATCCGAATAGCTCCATTTTTTTTCAAGCTATCACGATGGGGGAAGCATAGGGGCTAATAGACTCTATGATAACTCCTGTGTCTAACATACCGTGTAGATGCTGCCTGACATCTTTGATATCCGCCGGGGCCAATCTTCGGGATCTCTCTCGAAAAGGCTTTTGATCCTTCAACCGAATGCGATGCTCCACTCCTTGGGCGAGGTCCATGTCCCATTCAGCTAGAGAAAAAACTGCACCCCGCATCATCAGGCCGTCAATGACCAACCCCCTCTCTTCTCCTTTTAGCTCACTTCCTTGAAAACTAGGGTCAAAGCTTTCCGGCTGTAGTTCCCTCTTCTCCTCCTCCGTTCTCACATAGGCCTCCAGGCAGACTGGGTGGATGGATAGGGTCTGCGAGTAATTTTCTCCCCCAACTTCCCGACACCACTGAGCTAACGTACGGAAGATGTTGGCATTTGTTCCCACTATGACAGGTGTTGGTCTCTCATCTGCCTCGGCCTCTGGGCAGATTAGCACTATGATGGGTATCTCTTTATCCACTCCAACAACAGTCTTTGGGAATCGTAGCATCACGGACACGTATCCTCTGTAGGGGTAGCTGTGCTCACTCAGTCCCCACACCACAAGTCCAGACAACGGTTTCAGAGGCACGCTGGATAAATATCTCTTATACCATCCTTCGAAGATGATGGATACTTGAGACCCGCTATCCAGCAATACTGTGCAAGGTTGACCATTGATATGACATCATGCTTTCCCCTGTACCTGAAGTCCGCTGCCTCGGAGTAACCTTCGACTCTGCCCTGTCCTTCAAACCACACATCCAAGCTCTTTCCACCTCCTGTCGCCTCCAGCTCAAAAATATCTCCAGGATCCGTCCTTTCCTCAACCCCCAATCTACTAAAATGCTTGTGCACGCCCTCATCATTTCCCGCCTTGACTACTGCAACATCCTTTTATGTGGCCTCCCTGCTAACACCCTTGCACCTCTCCAGTCTATCCTTAACTCTGCTGCCCGACTAATCCATCTCTCTCCTCGCTACTCCTCCGCTTCCCCCCTCTGCAAATCTCTTCACTGGCTCCCATTCACTCAGCGTATCCAGTTCAAATTGCTAATACTGACCTACAAAGCCATCCACAACCTGTCTCCTCCATATATCTCTGAACTAATCTCTCGATATCTTCCCTCACGTGATCTCCGGTCCTCCCAAGACCTCCTTCTCTCCTCCACACTTATTCGCTCCTCATCCAATCGCCTCCAAGACTTCTCCCGAATAGCCCCCATCCTCTGGAACTCTCTGCCCCAACACGTCCGACTATCAACCACAGTCGGATCCTTCAGACGGAACCTGAAAACTCATCTCTTCAGGAAAGCCTACAGCCTGCACTGACACCGCTGCTGCCTCATCACTATCAAAGCTACCGCCTCACCAACACCGGAGCTACCGCCTCACCAACACCGGAGCTACCGCCTCACCAACACCGGAGCTCCTGCAACCCTCAACCTACTGTCTCCTTCCCCATAATCCTGTAGAATGTAAGCCCGCAAGGGCAGGGTCCTCGCCCCTCTGTATCAGTCCGTCATTGTTAGTTTGTTTACTGTATGTGATATTTGTAACTTGTATGTAACCCCTTCTCATGTACAGCACCATGGAATCAATGGTGCTATATAAATAAATAATAATAATAATAATATATGCGGGGACATGTGGGGATGGTTCTTCAGGCAGGGTTTTCGATGAGGCACTATTGGATGGGGCGGTAGAGTAGGTCTTAGTTGCTGATGGGGGCTCAGTATGGGGTTCTACTGGCCCCCTTTCACGCTTCCCGACTGCCTCTGAGGGTGATGGGGAAGATGTGAAGAGTTCCAGCTCTTCGGACACTGACGAGCTATATGGCCTGGACTCCCACAGACAAAGCACCCTTCTGGTTTCCTACTCTCTACTCTACAGAGGTCATCATTCTCTCTTCCTGAAACCAGGGTTTGCTTCTCGGCTACCTCCACAGCACTTTGTAGCCGCTGTATTGTCTTGGCCTGAGCACTTAACAGTTGTGTAATCTGCTCCCCTGTTTCTCGATGACTTTCAACAGTTCTATCTCTCAGCAGTCGGCTGCTGGCTTCAAGGCAACAGTAGTCACCCGAGGGGATGTCTTCTCTCTTGCAGCCAAAGTAACCTCCTCCTTCCGAACTTCCTTAAGCAACTCATGAAAAGAACCAGGAATCTTCTCTCTATCACAAGACCTCATTCGCTGGGCAATTGGATCATGAGTGAGAGCTCCTCTGAGTACTTGTTCCAGACGACACCAATCAACTTCTTTAGGGCTGACTCCTCCTTTAGAAACTATTCGATGAACCAGCTTATCTAGTTGGTATAGATAGTCAGACATCTTCTCATCTGGCTGTTAGTAGGTGGTACGGAGTTTATAGAGTAGATCAGTAGCATCTTCAGGGGATCCAAAAGCATCTTCTAAAGCACTCATATAATCTTGGTAAGTTGCCAGAGGCTTGCTCCGCCAAACAGCCTGCACCACCTCCATAGCTGTACCCTTCAAGCTCTCTACTATTCTCTGCTTCTTTACAGCATCAGCGCACTGCCACTCTTCTAGGCACTGTAAAGTGACATCCCTCCATGTATCATATCCTTCTTCTCTAGCAGGGGTGGGGAGGGCCCCCGAGAAAGTTCTTAGATGACGGTAGTTCCCTTCTGGCTGCATCTTGGCAAACTGACTGACTAACTTTTCCATAGCTGTCATAAGCAGGGGCGGATTATAATAGGGTCAATCTGGGCGGTAGCCCAGGGCCCAGTGGTTTGGGGGGCCCTGGGCTACCGCTCAGATTGCCCGCCGCCATCAGGGCATTACTGCCCTGACTGGCGTATGGGCCCGGTGGGCAGAGGGGGCCCGCATCGGGCCCCGTCTCGTCTGCACACCTGGCCCCTACCGGTGCTGCGGCAGTTTCACCTATTGACGTGCGGGCGCACGCCCGCACGTCAATAGTTAACAACAGCAGCCAGCCAATTGGAGGCTGGCAGCTGAAGTCGGCCGCAGGCGTAGCGCACACGTCGCCGGCATCTGACGTCATTGTCAGTCGCTGGCGAGTGCACGCTGCTGGAGGAAGCTCTGTCATGATTCCAATGGCAGGGAATCACAAAAGGACAAGCACCAACGAGCTCTAGGGTGATGGAACCTGAGCTGACCGCGACCCTAAACCTGAACACACAAATAACAATAGCCGGGGAACGTGCCTACGTTGATCCTAGACGTCTCGCACCAGCCGAAGATCTAACTACCCCTATTAGAAGAAACACAGACCTCTCTTGCCTCCAGAGAAATACCCCACAGAAATAGCAGCCCCCCACATATAATGACGGTGAAATGAGAGGAAGGCACATACACAGTATGAAAACAGATTCAGCAAAATGAGGCCCGCTAAAACTAGATAGCAGAGGATACAAAAGTAAACTGCACGGTCAGCAAAAAACCCTTCAAAAAACCATCCTGTAATTACTTGAACTCATGTTCCAACTCATGGAACATGAGGAGCAATTACAGCCCACTAAAGCAACCAGCAGCAAAGAGACAATTATATGCAAGCTGGACAAGACAAAAATAAAGCAAAACGTGGAACAAGAAAATCAAAACTTAGCTTGTCCTGAAGATTACTGAAGCCAGAAGCTGAGGTAACAAAACACTCTGAAAACCTTGATAGCCGGCGGGGAAATGACAAGAAAGCCTGGTTAAATAGGAAACTCCCAAATCCTAATAGAACAGGTGGACACCAGAGACAGCAGAACACAAATCACCCAGTACCATCAGTAACCACCAGAGGGAGCCCAAAAACAGAACTCACAACAGTACCCCCCCCTTGAGGAGGGGTCACCGAACCCTCACGAGAACCACCAGGGCGACCAGGATGAGCCCTATGAAAAGCGCGGACCAAATCATCAGCATGAACATCAGAGGCAACCACCCAAGAATTATCCTCCTGACCATAACCCTTCCACTTGACCAAATATTGGAGTTTCCGTCTGGAAACACGAGAATCCAAGATCTTCTCCACAACATACTTCAATTCTCCCTCCACCAGCACCGGAGCAGGAGGCTCAAGCGAAGGAACAACAGGTACCTCATACCTCTGCAACAACGACCGATGGAACACATTATGAATAGCAAACGATGCCGGGAGATCCAAACGAAACGACACAGGGTTAAGAATTTCCAAGATCCTATAAGGACCGATGAACCGAGGCTTGAACTTAGGAGAAGAGACCTTCATAGGAACAAAACGAGAAGACAACCACACCAAGTCCCCAACACGAAGTCGAGGACCCACGCGGCGACGGCGATTAGCAAACTGCTGAGCCTTCTCCTGGGACAACTTCAAATTGTCCACCACATGACTCCAAATCCGATGCAACCCATCTACCACCATGTCCACTCCAGGATAATCAGAAGGCTCCACCTGACCAGAGGAAAAACGAGGATGAAACCCCGAATTACAAAAGAAAGGAGAAACCAAGGTAGCAGAACTAGCCCGATTATTAAGGGCAAAATCGGCCAGCGGCAAAAAGGTAACCCAGCCATCCTGATCAGCAGAAACAAAACACCTCAAATAAGTTTCCAAGGTCTGATTAGTTCGCTCCATCTGGCCATTCGTCTGAGGATGGAATGCAGACGAAAAGGACAAATCAATGCCCATCTTAGCACAGAACGTCCGCCAAAATCTAGACACAAACTGGGATACCCTGTCAGAAACGATGTTCTCCGGAATCCCATGCAAACGAACCACATTCTGGAAAAACAGAGGGACCAACTCAGAGGAGGAAGGCAACTTAGGCAAGGGTACAAGATGAACCATTTTAGAAAAGCGGTCACACACAACCCAGATGACAGACATTTTTTGAGAGACAGGGAGATCCGAAATAAAGTCCATGGAAATGTGCGTCCAAGGCCTCTTCGGGATAGGCAAAGGTGACAACAATCCACTGGCTCGAGAACAGCAAGGCTTAGCCCGAGCACAAACCTCACAAGACTGCACAAAAGAACGCACATCCCTCGACAAGGAAGGCCACCAAAAAGACCTGGCCACCAAGTCTCTAGTACCAAATATTCCAGGATGACCTGCCAACGCAGAAGAATGGACCTCGGAGATGACTCTACTGGTCCAACTATCCGGAACAAACAGTCTCTCAGGCGGACAACGATCAGGTTTACCCGCCTGAAACTCCTGCAAAGCACGTCGCAAGTCTGGGAAGACGGCCGACAAAATCACCCCATCCCTAAGGATACCAGTGGGCTCAGAATTTCCAGGGGAGTCAGGCACAAAACTCCTAGAAAGAGCATCCGCCTTCACATTCTTTGAACCTGGCAGGTATGAAACCACAAAATTGAAACGAGAGAAAAACAGTGACCAACGAGCCTGTCTAGGATTCAGACGCCTGGCAGACTCAAGGTAAATCAGATTTTTGTGATCAGTCAAGACCACCACACGATGTCTAGCACCCTCCAGCCAATGACGCCACTCCTCAAATGCCCACTTCATGGCCAAAAGTTCCCGATTACCCACATCATAATTCCACTCAGCGGGCGAAAATTTTCTAGAAAAGAACGCACATGGCTTCATCACCGAGCAATCGGAGCTTCTCTGTGACAAAACCGCCCCCGCTCCAATCTCGGAAGCATCAACCTCAACTTGGAAAGGAAGCGAAACATCAGGCTGACGCAACACAGGAGCAGAAGAAAACCGGCGTTTAAGTTCCCGAAAGGCCTCCACAGCCGCAGGAGACCAATCAGCAACATCAGCACCCTTCTTAGTCAAATCCGTCAAAGGCTTAACAACACTAGAAAAATTAGTTATAAAACGACGATAGAAATTAGCAAAGCCTAAGAACTTCTGCAGACTCTTAAGAGATGCAGGCTGCGTCCAGTCACAAATAGCCCGAACCTTGACGGGATCCATCTCAATAGTAGAAGGGGAAAAAATATACCCCAAGAAAGAAATCTTCTGGACTCCAAAGAGACACTTTGAGCCCTTTACAAACAAGGAATTAGCCCGCAGGACCTGAAACACCTTCCTGACCTGCTGAACATGAGACTCCCAGTCATCAGAAAAAAACAAAATATCATCCAAATACACAATCATAAATTTATCCAGATATTCACGGAAAATATCGTGCATAAAGGACTGGAAGACTGAAGGAGCATTAGAAAGTCCGAAAGGCATTACCAAATACTCAAAATGGCCCTCAGGCGTATTAAATGCGGTTTTCCACTCATCACCTTGCTTTATTCGTATAAGATTATACGCACCCCGAAGATCAATCTTAGTGAACCATTTAGCCCCCTTAATGCGAGCAAACAAATCAGTCAACAAAGGCAAAGGATACTGATATTTTACGGTAATCTTATTCAAAAGACGATAATCTATACAAGGCCTCAAGGACCCATCTTTTTTGGCCACGAAAAAAAAACCTGCTCCCAAAGGGGACGAAGATGGACGGATATGTCCCTTTTCCAAGGACTCCTTAATATAATCCCGCATAGCAGTATGCTCTGGCACTGACAGATTGAACAAACGACCTTTAGGAAATTTACTACCAGGAATTAAATCTATAGCACAATCGCAATCCCTGTGAGGAGGAAGCGAACTGAGCTTAGGCTCCTCAAAAACATCCCGATAATCAGACAAAAATACAGGAACCTCAGAAGGAGTAGATGAAGCGATAGAAATCGGAGGTGCATCATCATGAACCCCCTGACATCCCCAGCTTAACACAGACATTGTTTTCCAGTCAAGGACTGGATTATGAGTTTGTAACCATGGCAGACCAAGTACTAGAACATCATGTAAATTATACAATACCAGGAAGCGAATCACCTCCTGATGAACGGGAGTCATACGCATGGTCACTTGTGTCCAGTACTGAGGTTTATTCATAGCTAAAGGTGTAGAGTCAATTCCCTTCAAAGGAATAGGGACTTCCAGAGGCTCAAGACTAAACCCACATCGCTTGGCAAATGACCAATCCATAAGACTCAGGGCAGCGCCTGAATCTACATAGGCATCGACGGAAATGGATGATAATGAGCAAATCAGAGTCACAGACAGAATGAACTTAGACTGCAACGTACTAATGGCAACAGACTTATCAACCTTTTTTGTGCGTTTAGAGCATGCTGATATAACATGAGCTGAATCACCACAATAAAAGCACAACCCATTTTTCCGCCTATAGTTTTGCCGTTCACTTCTAGACTGAACTCTATCACATTGCATTGTCTCAAGTGCCTGTTCAGAAGACACCGCCAAATGGTGCACAGGTTTGCGCTCCCGTAAACGCCGATCAATCTGAATAGCCATAGTCATAGACTCATTCAGACCCGTAGGCGCAGGGAACCCCACCATAACATCTTTAATGGCCTCAGAAAGGCCACCTCTGAACTTTGCAGCCAGGGCGCACTCATTCCACTGAGTAAGCACTGACCATTTCCGAAATTTTTGACAATATATTTCTGCTTCATCTTGCCCCTGAGAGAGCTAATAAAGCTTTTTCAGCCTGAATCTCCTGGTTAGGTTCCTCATAGAGCAAACCCAATGCCAGAAAAAACGCATCCACATTAAGCAACGCAGGATCCCCTGGTGCCAATGCAAATGCCCAATTTTGAGGGTCACCCCGCAGGAAAGATATAATAATCTTAACCTGCTGAGCAGGGTCTCCAGAAGAGCGAGATTTCAAAGAAAGGAACAGCTTGCAATTGTTCCTAAAATTCAGAAAACTAGATCTATCTCCAGCAAAGAACTCTGGAATAGGAATTCTAGGTTCAGACATAGGAGAAGGTACAACAAAATCTTGTATATTTTGAACCTTAGCAGCAAGATTATTCAAGCTGGAAGCTAAACTCTGGACGTCCATGATAAACAGCTAAGGTCAGAGCCATTCAAGGATTAAGAGGAGGAAAAAAAAAATCAGCCTGACTGCAATTAAGGCTAGGCAGCAACCTCAGAGGAGAGAGAAAAAAAAAAAAAAAAACTTCCTCAGACTACTTTTCCTCCTACTTCAGCCCAAACATTTTGGCCGGCTATACTGTCATGATTCCAATGGCAGGGAATCACAAAAGGACAAGCACCAACGAGCTCTAAGGTGATGGAACCTGAGCTGACCGCGACCCTAAACCTGAACACACAAATAACAATAGCCGGGGAACGTGCCTACGTTGATCCTAGACGTCTCGCACCAGCCGAAGATCTAACTACCCCTATTAGAAGAAACACAGACCTCTCTTGCCTCCAGAGAAATACCCCACAGAAATAGCAGCCCCCCACATATAATGACGGTGAAATGAGAGGAAGGCACATACACAGTATGAAAACAGATTCAGCAAAATGAGGCCCGCTAAAACTAGATAGCAGAGGATACAAAAGTAAACTGCACGGTCAGCAAAAAACCCTTCAAAAAACCATCCTGTAATTACTTGAACTCATGTTCCAACTCATGGAACATGAGGAGCAATTACAGCCCACTAAAGCAACCAGCAGCAAAGAGACAATTATATGCAAGCTGGACAAGACAAAAATAAAGCAAAACGTGGAACAAGAAAATCAAAACTTAGCTTGTCCTGAAGATTACTGAAGCCAGAAGCTGAGGTAACAAAACACTCTGAAAACCTTGATAGCCGGCGGGGAAATGACAAGAAAGCCCGGTTAAATAGGAAACTCCCAAATCCTAATAGAACAGGTGGACACCAGAGACAGCAGAACACAAATCACCCAGTACCATCAGTAACCACCAGAGGGAGCCCAAAAACAGAACTCACAACAGAGCTCGCCGCCTGGAGCGCAGGTCAGGTGAGAACTCGGGGTTTTTTTTCCTTTGCCAACGGCAATCCGGGCGGGCCAGAATGCTGGACACTGTCTGGGGGCAATATGCTGAAGGAAACACTGGGGCAGATGATTGCTGGACACACTGGGGGCAATGCTGGAGACACTGGGGAAGATTGCTGGACACACTGGAGCAATGTTGAACACACTGGGTCAGATTGCTGGACACACTGTCTGGGGGCAATGCTGGACATACTGGAGCAGATTGCTGGACACACTGGGGAAGATTGCTGGACACACTGGGGGCAATGCTGGACACACTGGGGGCAATGCTGGACACACTGGGGCAATATGCTGGACATACTGGGGCAGATTGCTGGACACACTGGGGCAGATTGCTGGACACACTGTCTGGGGGCAATGCTGGACACATTGGGGCAGATTGCTGGACACACTGGGCAGATTGCTGGACACACTGGGGCAATGCTGGACACACTGGGGCAGATTGCTGGACACACTGTGGGCAATGCTGGACACATTGGGGCAGATTGCTGGACACACTGTCTGGGGGCAATGCTGGACACATTGGGGCAGATTGCTGGACATACTGGGGGCAATGCTGGACACACTGGGGCAGATTGCTGGACACACTGGGGGCAATGCTGGACACACTGGGGGCAATGCTGGACACACTGTCTGTGGGCAATGCTAGACACACTGGGGCAGATTGCAGGACACACTGGGGGCAATATGCTGGAGTCAGACACTGGGGCAGATTGCTGGACACACTGTCTGGGGGCAATGCTGGACACACTGGGGCAGATTGCTGGACACACTGGGGGCAATGCTGGTCACACTGGGGCAGATTGCTGGACACACTGTCTGGGGGCAATGCTGGACATACTGGGGCATATTGCTGGACACACTGGGGGTAATATGCTGGACACACTGGGGCAGATTGCTGGACACACTGGGGGCAATGCTGGACACACTGGGGCAGATTGCTGGACACACTGTCTGGGGGCAATGCTGGACACACTGGGGCAGATTGCTGGACACACTGGGGCAATATGCTGGAGTCAGACACTGGGGCAGATTGCTGGACACACTGTCTGGGGGAAATGCTGGACACACTGAGGCAGATTGCTGGACACTGGGGCAATATGCTGGACATACTGGGGCAGATTGCTGGACACACTGGGGGTAATATGCTGGACACACTGGGGGTAATATGCTGGACACACTGGGGCAGATTGCTGAACACACTGGGGGCAGGACTGGAGGCATGGGCAGAATGTAGATATGGGGCATGATTGGAGACATGGGGCAGAATGAAAGACATGGGGCAGGATTGGATCATGGGGCAGGATGGATACGATGGAGACAGATGGGGCAGGATGGGGAGATCATACGGGGTAGAATGGATACTCATGAGGGCAGGATGCGAGAACATATGGCTGGAGCCAGGAATGAGATAAACGGGGCCACGATGGGGAATATTATTACCATAGGGGCTAATTAAGGGATATTATTACTGCAGTGATGTATTTATTTTATTTTTTGAGTATACTGTTTTAAATGGGGAGGGCGGTCCTGTTACGGTGTAGAGTGACACTATGTCACCTCTTTTTCTTCATGTGGTGTAATGTAGAAGTTGTGAAAAATTAAGTAATGTGTTCTGCAAGCGGAGATTGAGATAACTGTGTTATTTCCTGCAGAAACAAGTCCTGGCTGGAAGAAATGATGGCGGTCTGTGCTGGATGAAAGATGAAGGACTTCACCTAGAGACATCACTGGTGAGTCACTGTTACCTATACACTGACACTATACACTGTATACTATATACAGAGGTCCTGTGTACAATGTCACCAGTGATCACTGTATTACCTATACATTATATACAGAGCTCCTGTGTATAACACCACCAGTGATCTCTGTATTACCTCTACACAGACATTGCATACTAAGTACAGATCTCCTGTGAATACTGGCACTTATGGTGATAGTATTGTGGGTTTTTTTTTATTACTGATCAGTATTGTAGTATTCAGTCACTATGTGGTGGTAATATGTGGTCTGGAAATGCTGTTGAGGTATTTGTCCCTTGTATGTGCTATCTGGTCACCAAGTGGTGGTAATATGTGGTCTTGACATGGTGCGGTGGTATTTGTTCCTTGTATGTGATATTATTCGATCACTGTGGTTGTAATTTGTGGTGTGGTCATGGTGCGGTGGTATTTGTTCCTTGCATGTGATATCGGTCATTTTAAAAATTGAAAAATAAATCAAAATATACCTAAATTGTAATGCATATTTTAACAAATATTTAATAGGCAACAGTAGAGTAGGGCCCGGCCATTTTTCTGGAATAATCTGGTTCAGGTATATCATGACCCCCGTCACATGACCCCCGTCACATGACCCCCGTCACACAGGGCCGGATTTAAGAGGTGGGTGGACCGGGGCCCATTTTGGAGGGAGGCCCATTTTTCAAGGTGTTGCAATATGTAATGCAAACACACAAAATGAAACGAACGCAAGTTTATTTACAAAAATCTTTTACACAGAGTAATTCAGGTAAAATCATTCATTTTTACAATCCAGGCACTTTCCTTGATATTCGTGCTGCAAAATCACTAATGATGTCACTAAAGTCCAATTCACGCAGTATATCTGACTCGATGCTCATGATAGCCAAATTTACAAGTCGTTCCTGCTTCATGGACAGGGCCAGACTGGCCATCGGGCATTTCTGGCAAATGACAGAAGGGCCGGTCCTTGTAATGGGCCACTCGACATATCGCCCCCTCCGCGTTGTTAGTGGGAGTTGCAGAGTCCACTTCAACAGCCAGCACGTCAGGCGGCATTTGCTTGCCTTGCGCACTTGATCGCGCCGCACTAAAAAGGAGGAAGTGGGCGGTCTGATGCCCTGAGACCTTATCATTAGCGCTGCAGTGAGGTAACATAGAACAGGATGGGGGCCGCGCTGTGCTGTGGCCATGCCTCCCACTGCAGCTTGTGATCAGACTGCCCACTTCTTCCTGTCTAGTGCGGGGATAGGGCATGAAAGTATTTACACTGAAGATGTCCCTGATGGCAGTGACAGAACATAGAGACTGCAGCAGTAAGTTTCTGTGTATTTTGGGACGGAGGACGGGTAGCTGCCTGCCCACGGTGCAACTGGTTGGGTGGGGGACGGGTGCAAACATTTTTCTATTCACTGATTTTTTTTTTCTGCTCCGGGTTCAGCCATTCAAAAAAGGGGCGTGCCGTGCTGGAGAAGAACACTGGCCAATGAGCATCAGATTGATAGAAGAGCTGATTGGCCAGTAGAGTTGAGCGACCTTGACCTTTTTAGAGTCGAGCCGGGTTTTGCGAAACCCGACTATGTCCAAAGTCGGGTCGAGTGAAATCGGCCGATTATGACGTAAAGTCGGGATCGACCGAAACACGAAACCCAATGCAAGTCAATGGGGCAGCATAGTCGGCAGTGAGTGGGGGCCAGGAAAACACCTAGAGTGGCCATTTTAATGTCAAAACCATCCATTCTTCTTAATGAAGCTTGTCAAGCGTAATTTACCTTATAATAATTGGAAGGCATTTGAAATTGGGGGTCATTTGGCTAAAGTTGTGGGGGGTAGGGCTGGTTCAAGTAATTAGTGGGCCCAGGAAATCTGGACCACGTCACGGCAGTGGAGCAGGGAGAGGTAAGTATTTCAACTTTGCAAGTGCTGTGAACCTGAGCAAGCAGGGGGGGCCCACTCGTTGGCATTGGCACTGGCACAGGGCCCCTCAAAGTACAGCGGTGTGTTTGCACGGCGGGGGCGCCTCCCACCGGCAGCAACACTTTTGCGTACTATGAGAGGCCCTGTGCCAGTGACGTCGCCAACTAGTATTCCTCCCCCCACCTGATGAAGGAACCTGCACTTTCATCTGCACCTTCCTCTTTGTCCCCGTGTAAGGTGGTATGGTATGCGGGAAGAGCAACCTGACTTTCAGCAGGGTCACAATGTTGTTGTGTAGCGTGCACGGGGAATGTTGCGTTATGGGTCAATGTACCAGCAGACTCATCTATCACTGGCTGGGCAATGGGCACGATGAAGTGGAAACACAGATATAGGCCCAAAGAAGAAAGTGGGCTAAATGCAGTTCAAAATTGGTAACACAGGAATAACCAGGGGGCATTGCAGTGGAGGACAACTGGAATGAGAGGCTGACACAGAGAGTAGGGCCAAATCAGTAAGTAGTCGAAATGCAGTTCAAAATTGGCAACCGTAGTAAACAGGCGGCACAGCTTTGTTCAGTGGAGGAGAACAGCAAGGAGTGGCAGACACCGATAGTAGGCCCCAACCCAACTAGTAGGCCAAATGCAGTCTAACATTAACAACTACTTAACGAGAGGCTGAAAATGGTATTTCAGGACAGGAAACCAGGAGAACAGCAAGGAGTGGCAGACACCGATAGTAGGCCCCAAACCAACTAGTACGCCAAATGCAGTTGTTCCATTTAACCACAATTTAATGAGAGCCTGAAGATAGAAGCTCAGGAAAGGCAACCTGGGGAACACCTTGGAGTGTAACACACCATCTCTCTCCACCCCATACCCATTTTGTAGGCCTAATGCTGTGTACTTTTCTACAACTACTAAACGAGAGTCGGAAGACCGAAGCAATGGCAAGGAAACCTGGGGAACACCTTGGAGTGTAACACACCATCTCTCTACACCCCATACCCAATTTGTAGGCCTAATGCAGCCTACTTTCCGACACCTACTAAACGAGAGCATGAAGATCGAAGCTCAGGAAAGGCAACCTGGGGAACACCTTGGAGTGTAACACACCATCTCTCTCCACCCCATACCCATTTTTTAGGCCTAATGCAGTGTACTTTTCTACAACTACTAAACGAGAGTCGGAAGACCGAAGCAATGGCAAGGAAACCTGGGGAACACCTTGGAGTGTAACACACCATCTCTCTCCACCCCATTCCCCATTTTTTAGGCCTAATGCAGCCTACTTTCCGACACCTACTAAACGAGAGCATGAAGATCGAAGCTCAGGAAAGGCAACCTGGGGAACACCTTGGAGTGTAACACACCATCTCTCTCCACCCCATACCCATTTTGTAGGCCTAATGCTGTGTACTTTTCTACAACTACTAAACGAGAGTCGGAAGACCGAAGCAATGGCAAGGAAACCTGGGGAACACCTTGGAGTGTAACACACCATCTCTCTCCACCCCATACCCAATTTGTAGGCCTAATGCAGCCTACTTTCCGACACCTACTAAACGAGAGCATGAAGATCGAAGCTCAGGAAAGGCAACCTGGTGAAAACCTTGGAGTGTAACACAACCTGTCTCTACACCCCATACCAAATTTGTAGGCCTAATGCAGCGTAGTTTCCACCAACTACTAAACGAGAGCCGGAAGATCGAAGCTCATGAAAGGCAACCCGGGGAACACCTTGGAGTGTAACACAACCTCTCTCTACACCACGAAAGGGCTGATTCTTAGGAAGGAAGGCTGTTGTAAATAAGCATTGCGCGTCCGAGGGTGATTATATTCTTATTCGGTATCTACTCACCCTCGGACGCGCCATGCTTCTTGATTTGTAATTAATGTTTATTTGCAATGTGCTTTTGACTTACTCAATTATTTTTTTAATTATTGATTTTATTAAATTAATAGTTTAACATCTTATTGGAAATAATTTAAAGGAGACGCGACAGGACTCGGTGGATGCCATATCTGTGTTAACAACTCCAAAAAACTTTCAGTTAACTTCTTGCAGGAGAAAGAAATTGTAGCTGTTGGACCTTTGTAGTACAGTTCCAGATATTTGTTGTGTGTTTGTTTTGATTGTTAAAATGTCTGCATTTGAGATCTCAACACGATCTTATTTTTTATAATCAAATTAATTTTTTTTATATTTAATGATGTTGGTTCAAGGGGTACACGGGCAGCAATAGACAGGTCAGTGGAGGCCTAGTGGAAGGAGTGACGGCAGACAGGCATCAAAGGCCTAACATTGGGCTGGCTGTAGGCAAGTTAAAATTGGTTCCAGGGGAACACGGCCATCAGTGGCCTGGTCAGTGTAGTTGTAGTTGAAAGAACGGGACGCAGACAGGCTTCGAAGGCCTAACATAATAACATAGGGCTGGCTGTAGGCAAGTTAAAATTGGTTCCAAGGGAACACGGCCATCAGTGGCCTGGTCAGTGTAGTTGTAGTTGAAAGAACGGGACGCAGACAGGCTTCGAAGGCCTAACATAACAAACTTGGGCTGGCTGTAGGCACTTTTAAATTTGTTCCAGGGGTACATGGGCAGCAGTGTATGGTCAGTGGAAGTCTAGTGGAAGGAGTGACCGCAGACAGGCTTCCAAGGCCTAACATAACAAACTTGGGCTGGCTGTAGGCACTTTTAAATTGGTTCCAGGGGTACACGGGCAGCAGTGGTCTGGTCAGTGGAAGTCTAGTGGAAGGAGTGACCGCAGACAGGCTTCCAAGGCCTAACATAACAAACTTGGGCTGGCTGTAGGCACTTTTAAATTGGTTCCAGGGGTACACGGGCAGCAGTGGTCTGGTCTGTGGAAGTCTAGTGGAAGGAGTGACCGCAGACAGGCTTCGAAGGCCTAACATAACAAACTTGGGCTGGCTGTAGGCACTTTTAAATTGGTTCCAGGGGTACACGGGCAGCAGTGGTCTGGTCAGTGGAAGTCTAGTGGAAGGAGTGACCGCAGACAGGCTTCCAAGGCCTAACATAACAAACTTGGGCTGGCTGTAGGCACTTTTAAATTGGTTCCAGGGGTACACGGGCAGCAGTGGTCTGGTCTGTGGAAGTCTAGTGGAAGGAGTGACCGCAGACAGGCTTCGAAGGCCTAACATAACAAACTTGGGCTGGCTGTAGGCACTTTTAAATTGGTTCCAGGGGTACACGGGCAGCAGTGGTCTGGTCAGTGGAAGTCTAGTGGAAGGAGTGACCGCAGACAGGCTTCGAAGGCCTAACATAACAAAATTGGGCTGGCTGTAGGCACTTTAAATTGGTTCCAGGGGTACATGGGCAGCAGTGTATGGTCAGTGGAAGTCTAGTGGAAGGAGTGACGGCAGACAGTCTTCGAAGGCCTAACATAACAAAATTGGGCTGACTGTAGGCACTTTTAAATTGGTTCCAGGGTAACACGGCCAGCAGTGGCCTGGTCAGTGTAGTAGTTGTAGAAAGAAGGGACCGCAGACAGGCTTCGAAGGCCTAACATAACAAAAATGTCAAAACAATGGTATTGTCAGTGCCAGGCATTGAAGGATGTCAGCGCCTAGACTACACATTGGTGAAGCTGTGAGAGATAATTTTGCTAGTGGTAGAGCACTGTTTGAGCTGGGGGGGGAACTGTCTTGTGGCCGGCGGTACAGGCACAGGGCCCCTCATATTACAACGGTGTGTCTGACGTTGGGTGCGCACCACCACCGCCAGAGACACTTTATTGTACTATGAGGGACCCAGTGGCAGTGCCGTCGACCAAAAGCGGCCACACCCACCTCTTCAGACAAACAGCACTCTCAAGGGTCCAAGCGCAAAGTGGCGATAGCACGGCCCCGTGTGGGGAGTTTGGCCATTTCGTGAGGTGGAAACATGTCGTATGCTGGACAATCAGGTGAAGAAAATTACGAGATTGGAAAAGTCATTCAGAATAGTCCACAGGCAAGACCTTTTCATAGGAAAGCTAGGTGTCAGCCGGGCAGGGTGGGGCAAAAGATTTTGAAATCCAGTTGTGGTTCATTTTAATGAAGGTTAGATCATCTACATTTTGGGTAGCCAGACGAGTCCTTTTTTCTGTTAGTATTGAACCTGCAGCACTGAATACTCTTTCTGATAGGACACTAGCTGCCGGGCAAGCAAGCTCCTGCAATGCATATTCTGCCAATTCTGGCCAGGTGTCTAATTTGGATGCCCAGTAATCAAATGGGAATGACGGTTGAGGGAGAACGTCGATAAGGGATGAAAAATAGTTTGTAACCATACTGGACAAATGTTGTCTCCTGTCACTTTGAATTGATGCTGCAGTACCTGTCCTGTCTGCGGTCATAGAAAAATCACTCCACAACATGGTCAGAAAACCCCTCTGGCCAACGCCACTTCTGATTTCTGCCCCTCTAACACCTCTGGTCTGCTGGCCCCTGGAGCTCGTGTGAGAACGATCACGGGCGCTGTGTGCAGGGAATGCCAGAAGCAAACGGTCAACAAGAGTTGATTGTTTTGTTGCTAATATTAGTTCCAAGTTCTCATGTGGCATAATATTTTGCAATTTGCCTTTATAGCGAGGATCAAGGAGGCAGGCCAACCAGTAATCGTCATCGTTCATCATTTTTGTAATGCGTGTGTCCCTTTTGAGGATACGCAAGGCATAATCCGCCATGTGGGCCAAAGTTCCCGTTGTCAAATCTGCGGTTGTGCTTGGTTGAGGGGCAGTTGCAGGCAAATCTACGTCACTTATGTCCCTCAAAAAACCAGAACCCGGCCTTGCCACGCCACCAATTTCCCGTGCCCCCGGGAAAGCTTCCTCATTAAAAATATACTCATCCCCATCATCCTCCTCATCCTCCACCTCCTCTTCGCCCGGTACCTCGTGATGTACACTGCCCTGACCAGACAATCGCTGACTGTCATCAAGGCTTTCCTCTTCCTCTGGTGCAGACGCCTGATCCTTTATGTGCGTCAAACTTTGCATCAGCAGACGCATTAGGGGGATGCTCATGCTTATTATGGCGTTGTCTGCACTAACCAGCCGTGTGCATTCCTCAAAACACTGAAGGACTTGACACATGTCTTGAATCTTCGACCACTGCACACCTGACAACTCCATGTCTGCCATCCTACTGCCTGCCCGTGTATGTGTATCCTCCCACAAAAACATAACAGCCCGCCTCTGTTCGCACAGTCTCTGAAGCATGTGCAGTGTTGAGTTCCACCTTGTTGCAACGTCTATGATTAGGCGATGCTGGGGAAGGTTCAAAGAACGCTGATAGGTCTGCATACGGCTGGAGTGTACAGGCGAACGGCGGATATGTGCGCAAAGTCCACGCACTTTGAGGAGCAGGTCGGATAACCCCGGATAACTTTTCAGGAAGCACTGCACCACCAGGTTTAAGGTGTGAGCCAGGCAAGGAATGTGTTTCAGTTGGGAAAGGGAGATGGCAGCCATGAAATTCCTTCCGTTATCACTCACTACCTTGCCTGCCTCAAGATCTACAGTGCCCAGCCACGACTGCGTTTCTTGCTGCAAGAACTCGGACAGAACTTCCGCGGTGTGTCTATTGTCGCCCAAACACTTCATAGCCAATACAGCCTGCTGACGTATGCCAGTAGCTGCCCCATAATGGGAGACCTGGTGTGCAACAGTGGCAGGTGCGGATGGAGTGTTTGTGCGACTGCGGTCTGTGGACGAGCTCTTGCTTCTGCAGGAGGACGAGGAGGAGGAGGAGGAGGAGGGGGTGCGAACGGCTACAGACAACTGTTTACTAGACCGTGGGCTAGGCAGAACTGTCCCAAACTTGCTGTCCCCTGTGGACCCTGAATCCACCACATTTACCCAGTGTGCCGTGATGGACACGTAACGTCCCTGGCCATGCCTACTGGTCCATGCATCTGTTGTCAGGTGCACCTTTGTGCTCACAGATTGCCTGAGTGCATGGACGATGCGCTCTTTAACATGCTGGTGGAGGGCTGGGATGGCTTTTCTGGAAAAAAAGTGTCGACTGGGTAGCTCGTAGCGTGGTACAGCGTAGTCCATCAGGTCTTTGAAAGCTTCGCTTTCAACTAACCGGTAGGGCATCATCTCTAACGAGATTAGTCTAGCTATGTGGGCGTTCAAACCCTGTGTACGCGGATGCGAGGCTAAGTATTTCCTTTTTCTAACCATAGTCTCATGTAGGGTGAGCTGGACTGGAGAGCTGGAGATCGTGGAACTAGCGGGGGTGCCGGTGGACATGGCAGACTGAGAGACGGTGGGAGATGGTATTGTTGCCGCCGGTGCCCTAGATGCAGTGTTTCCTACTACGAAACTGGTGATTCCCTGACCCTGACTGCTTTGGCCTGGCAAAGATACCTGCACAGATACAGCAGGTGGTGCGCTAAATGGTGGTCCTACACTGCCGGAAGGGATGTTGCGTTGATGACTAGCTTCATTGGCCGAGGGTGCAACAACCTTAAGGGACGTTTGGTAGTTAGTCCAAGCTTTCAAATGCATGGTGGTTAAATGTCTATGCATGCAACTAGTATTGAGACTTTTCAGATTCTGACCTCTGCTTCAGCTAGTTGAACATTTTTGACAGATGACTTTGCGCTGATCAATTGGATGTTGTTTAAAAAAATGCCAGACTGCACTCTTTCTAGCATCGGATACCTTTTCAGGCATTGCAGACTGAGCTTTAACCGGATGGCCACGCTGTCCTCCACCAGGTTTTGGCTTTGCCACGCGTTTTGGGCAAGATACGGGCCCGGCAGATGGAACCTGTGGCGATGTTGATGCCTGCTGCGGCCCCTCCTCCTCCTCTGCTTCAGAACTGCTGCCGCCTGCACCCTGTTCCCCCAATGGCTGCCAATCGGGGTCAAGAACTGGGTCATCTAATAACTCTTCTTGTACCTCCTGCGCAACTTCGTCTGTGTCACCGTGTCGTTCGGTGGTATAGCGTTCGTGATGGGGCAACATAGTCTCATCAGGGTCTGATTCTTGATCAGCACCCTGCGAGGGCAATGTTGTGGTCTGAGTCAAAGGACCAGCATAGTAGTCTGGCTGTGGCTGTGCGTCAGTGCACTCCATGTCAGATTCAATTTGTAATGGGCATGGACTGTTAACTGCTTCACTTTCTAAGCCAGGGACGGTATGTGTAAAGAGCTCCATGGAGTAACCCGTTGTGTCGCCTGCTGCATTCTTCTCTGTTGTTGTTTTTGCTGAAGAGGACAAGGAAGTGACTTGTCCCTGACCGTGAACATCCACTAACGACGCGCTGCTTTTACTTTTACCAGTTTCACGAGAGGAGGCAAAAGAGCTAGAGGCTGAGTCAGCAAGATAAGCCAAAACTTGCTCTTGCTGCTCCGGCTTTAAAAGCGGTTTTCCTAATCCCAGAAAAGGGAGCGTTCGAGGCCTTGTGTAGCCGGACGACGAACCTGGCTCCACAGCTCCAGACTTAGGTGCAATATTTTTTTCCCCACGACCACCTGATGCTCCACCACTACCACTACCCTCATTACCAGCTGACAATGAACGCCCCCGGCCACGACCTCTTCCACTAGACTTCCTCATTGTTTTAAAAACGTAACCAAACTAACGTTATTTGTTGCAGTCACACAACTTACACGGTGAGCTATAACTTCAGTATGATTTAGCTACCCCTTTACAGTTTGTTGAGACCACAGCGAAAATCAGGCCCAATGTTACACACTCTTTTTTTGGTGGCTGCAAATAAGAGAGATGCCCCACACGCAGGACTGTCACTGAAGCACAAATGTTAATATTAATGTCACACTATTATTTTTTTTTTATTTTTATTTTTTTCAGGAACACTTTAGAAACCCCCCCCAAAAAAAAAATAGATTTTTGCAGGGAGAATTTAGAAAACAAATGTAACAAACTATATGCTTTCTATGGGCCACTGAGTGAGAGATGACGCACACAGGAATCAGGAGTGGCACACAAGCCCAGAGGCCAATATTTTTCTACCAATGATTGATGGAGTTATTTTCTCTGGTAGATTTTGGAACCCAAATCAAGGAAAAAAAATATAGGCTTTCTATGGACCACAATTGGAGAGAGAGAGAGAGAGAGAGAGAGAGAGATGGCACACCCAGGAGTCAAGACTGGCACACAAGCAGAAAGGCCAATATTAATCTCCCATTTTTTTGGGGGGTTTGTTTTTTTTTTTTTTTTTTTTTTTTTTTTCAGGGAGACTTTAGAAAAAAAAATAATAAAAAAAATATGATTTTATCAGGAAGAATTTAGAAACCAAATAAAATAAAATTATTTTTTCAGGGAGAATTTATAAAACAAATAAAAACAAAAATAGGCGTTCTATGGCCCACTGACTGAGAGATGACGCACACAGGAGTCAGGAGTGGCACACAAGCCCAGAGGCCAATATTTTTCTACCAATGATTGATGTAGTTATTTTCTCTGGTAGATTTTGGAACCCAAATCAAGGAAAAAAAATATAGGCTTTCTATGGACCACAATTGGAGAGAGAGAGAGAGAGAGAGAGAGAGAGGGCACACCCAGGAGTCAAGACTGGCACACAAGCAGAAAGGCCAATATTAATCTCCCACTGTTTTTTTTGTTTTTTTTTTGTTTTTTTTTTTCAGGGAGACTTTAGAAAAAAAAATAATAAAAAAAATATGATTTTATCAGGAAGAATTTAGAAACCAAATAAAATAAAATGATTTTTTCAGGGAGAATTTATAAAAAAAATAAAAACAAAAATAGGCGTTCTATGGCCCACTGACTGAGAGATGACGCACACAGGAGTCAGGAGTGGCACACAAGCCCAGAGGCCAATATTTTTCTACCAATGATTGATGTAGTTATTTTCTCTGGTAGATTTTGGAACCCAAATCAAGGAAAAAAAATATAGGCTTTCTATGGACCACAATTGAAGAGAGAGAGAGAGAGAGAGAGAGAGATGGCACACCCAGGAGTCAAGACTGGCACACAAGCAGAAAGGCCAATATTAATCTCCCACTGTTTTTTTTGGTTGTTTTTTTTTTTTTTTTTTCAGGGAGACTTTAGAAAAAAAAATAATAAAAAAAATATGATTTTATCAGGAAGAATTTAGAAACCAAATAAAATAAAATGATTTTTTCAGGGAGAATTTATAAAACAAATAAAAACAAAAATAGGCGTTCTATGGCCCACTGACTGAGAGATGACGCACACAGGAGTCAGGAGTGGCACACAAGCCCAGAGGCCAATATTTTTCTACCAATGATTGATGTAGTTATTTTCTCTGGTAGATTTTGGAACCCAAATCAAGGAAAAAAAATATAGGCTTTCTATGGACCACAATTGGAGAGAGAGAGAGAGAGAGAGAGAGAGAGATGGCACACCCAGGAGTCAAGACTGGCACACAAGCAGAAAGGCCAATATTAATCTCCCACTGTTTTTTTTGGTTGTTTTTTTTTTTTTTTTTCAGGGAGACTTTAGAAAAAAAAATAATAAAAAAAATATGATTTTATCAGGAAGAATTTAGAAACCAAATAAAATAAAATGATTTTTTCAGGGAGAATTTATAAAACAAATAAAACCAAAAATAGGCGTTCTATGGCCCACTGACTGAGAGATGACGCACCCAGGAGTCAAGACTGGCACACAAGCAGAAAGGCCAATATTAATCTCCCACTGTTTTTTTTTTTTTTTTTTTTTTTCAGGGAGACTTTAGAAAAAAAAATAATAAAAAAAATATGATTTTATCAGGAAGAATTTAGAAACCAAATAAAATAAAATGATTTTTTCAGGGAGAATTTAGAAAACAAATAAAACCAAAAATAGGCGTTCTATGGCCCACTGACTGAGAGATGACGCACCCAGGAGTCAAGACTGGCACACAAGCAGAAAGGCCAATATTAATCTCCCACTGTTTTTTTTTTTTTTTTTTTTTTTTCAGGGAGACTTTAGAAAAAAAAATAATAAAAAAAATATGATTTTATCAGGAAGAATTTAGAAACCAAATAAAATAAAATGATTTTTTCAGGGAGAATTTAGAAAACAAATAAAACCAAAAATAGGCGTTCTATGGCCCACTGACTGAGAGAGAGAGAGAGATGGAACGCTTAGTACTGGCACACAAGCCCAAAGGGCAATATTAATCTCCCTTTTTTTTTCCAGGGAGAATTTCTAAAACCCAAAAAAAAAAAAAAATAGGCTTTCTATGGCCCACTATTTGTGAGAGAGATGGGACGCTCAGGACTGGCACAGATGGCACGCTCAGGACTGGCACAGAAGCCCAGAGGCCAATATTAATCTCCCTTTTTTTCTGGGAGAATTTATAAAACCAAAAAAATATTTAAATAGGCTTTCTATGGCCCACTATTTGTGAGAGAGATGGCACGCTCAGGACTGGCACAGATGGCACGCTCACAACTGGCACACAAGCCCAGAGGCCAATATTAATCTCCCTTTTTTCAGGGAAAATTTATAAAACCAAAAAAAAAATTAAATAGGCTTTCTATGGCCCACTATTTGTGAGAGAGATGGCACGCTCAGGACTGGCACAGATGGCACGCTCACAACTGGCACACAAGCCCAGAGGCCAATATTAATCTCCCTTTTTTCAGGGAAAATTTATAAAACAAAAAAAAAAATTAAATAGGCTTTCTATGGCCCACTATTTGTGAGAGAGATGGCACGCTCAGGACTGGCACAGATGGCACGCTCACAACTGGCACACAAGCCCAGAGGCCAATATTAATCTCCCTTTTTTTCAGGGAGAATTTATAAAACCAAAAAAAAAATTAAATAGGCTTTCTATGGCCCACTATTTGTGAGAGAGATGGCACGCTCAGGGCTGGCACAGATGGCACGCTCAGGACTGGCACACAAGCCCAGAGGCCAATATTAATCTCCCTTTTTTTCAGGGAGAATTTATAAAACCCAAAAAAAAATAAAATAGGCTTTCTATGGCCCACTATTTGTGAGAGAGATGGCACACTCAGGACTGGCACACAAGCCCAAAGGCCAATATTAATCTCCCACTGTATTTTTATCAGGGAGAATTTATACACCCCACAAAAAAAAATACAGAAAAATGAAAAGGCTTTCTATGGCCCACTATGTGAGAGAGATGGCACACACAGGGATGGCACTCTAGCAGAAATGCCAAATTGCCAATCTTAATCTCCCACCAAAAAAAAAAAAAAAAAAAAAACAGGGAATGTCCTACAATTACTATCTCCCTGCCTGCAGTAATCTCAGCCAGGTATGGCAGGCAGCTACTATCTCCCTGCCTGCAGTAATCTCAGCCAGGTATGGCAGGCAGCAATAAGGAGTGGACTGATGCACAAATGAAATAAAAAGTGTGGACAAACAAAAAAGATAGCTGTGCAGAAAGGAAGGAACAAGAGGATTTGTGCTTTGAAAAAAGCAGTTGGTTTGCACAGCGGCGTACACACAGCAATGCAGCTATCAGGGAGCCTTCTAGGGCAGCCCAATGAGCTACAGCGCTGAGGGGAAAAAAAAAAAAAAAAAACTTCCACTGTCCCTGCACACCGAGGGTGGTGTTGGACAGTGCAAATCGCTGCAGCACAAGCGGTTTTGTGGTTAATGGACCCTGCCTAACGCTATCCCTGCTTCTGACAAAGCGGCAGCAACCTCTCCCTAAGCTCAGATCAGCAGCAGTAAGATGGCGGTCGGCGGGAACGCCTCTTTATAGCCCCTGTGACGTCGCAGACAGCAAGCCAATCACTGCAATGCCCTTCTCTAAGATGGTGGGGACCAGGACCTATGTCATCACGCTGCCCACACTCTGCGTTTACCTTCATTGGCTGAGAAATGGCGCTTTTCGCGTCATTGAAACGCGACTTTGGCGCGAAAGTCGCGTACCGCATGGCCGACCCCGCACAGGGGTCGGATCGGGTTTCATGAAACCCCGACTTAGCCAAAAGTCGGCGACTTTTGAAAATGTTCGACCCGTTTCGCTCAACCCTATTGGCCAGTGCTCCTGTCCTCCTGCACTGGACGCCTCTGAGGGAGAGAGCCTGCAATCAAGCTGCAAGGTCAGGAATATCTACCTGTGTGTGCTCCCAGGGACAGATAGAGAAGCAGCTCAATTCCCCATGGTCACATCTCCTGCTCTGGTCCACAGCCCCGACAGCGAAGGAGAGAGTGGGGGAGGTGCTGGGAAAGTGCTTGCTGTGAGCAGAAGGAGCTGCACATGTATAGTGGCCTCTCCTGCAGCACAGAGTGTGTGGGTGGGTGGTATCTGTAGTGTGTGTGTGTGTGGTATCTGTAGTGTGTGTGTGTGGTATCTGTAGTGTGTGTGTGTGGTATCTGTAGTGTGTGTGTGTGTGGTATCTGTAGTGTGTGTGTGTGGTATCTGTAGTGTGTGTGTGTGTGGTATCTGTAGTGTGTGTGTGTGTGGTATCTGTAGTGTGTGTGTGGTATCTGTAGTGTGTGTGTGGTATCTGTAGTGTGGGTGGTATCCGTAGTGTGGGTGGGTGGTATCTGTAGTGTGTGTGTGGTATCTGTAGTGTGGGTGGGTGGTATCTGTAGTGTGGGTGGGTGGTATCTGTAGTGTGTGGGTGGTATCTGTAGTGTGTGTGTGGTGTTTCTGTAGTGTGTGTGTGGTATCTGTAGTGTGGGTGGTATCTGTAGTGTGTGTGTGTGTGGTATCTGTAGTGTGTGTGGTATCTGTAGTGTGTGTGTGTGTGGTATCTGTAGTGTGTGTGGTATCTGTAGTGTGTGTGTGTGTGGTATCTAGTGTGTGTGGTATCTGTAGTGTGTGTGGTATCTGTAGTGTGTGTATGGTATCTGTAGTGTGTGTGGTATCTTTAGTGTGTGTGGTATCTGTTGTGTGGGTGGGTGGTATCTGTAGTGTGTGTGTGGTATCTGTAGTGTGGGTGGGTGGTATCTGTAGTGTGTGTGTGGTATCTGTAGTGTGTGTGGTATCTGTAGTGTGTGTGTGTGTGTGTGTGTGTGTGTGGTATCTGTAGTGTGTGTGTGTGGTATCTGTAGTGTGTGTGGTATCTGTAGTGTGTGTGTAGTATCTGTAGTGTGTGTGTGGTCAGTGGCGTATCTAGGGGGGGCAGCCGGGGCATTTGCCCCGGGCGCAGCCGGCAGGGGGGCGCAGTCGGGCCGCCTAATTCGGCGGTCCGCAGTGTCTCCCCCGGCGGCTGCATTCTGCCGCCCCCCGCACTGGGAGTCAGCTGTTCTCTGTGCCGACTGTCAAGCTGACAGCCGGCACAGAGAAGCTGCAGAGTGCCGGCTCCCAGTGTGTGCAGAGGGGGAGGGGAGCCCCTGCAGAGTGGCTGTGGCGGGCAGGGAGAAATCCCTGCAGCTCCACTGCCCAGCCGCACGATCTGTCTTCTTCCTGCTTCCTCTCACACAGACGCGCCGCTGGATGACGTCATCATTCAGCGGCCGGCTGTGTCAGAGGAAGGCGATGGAGCTGCTGCGCAGAGCGCGAGGAGAGGTGAGAGGAGTGTGTGTATGTGTGTGAATGTGAGTGTGTATGTGTGTGTGTGTGTATGTGTGTGAATTTATGTGTGTGTGTGAATGTGTGTATGTGTGTGTAAATGTATGTGTGAATGTGTATGTGTGTGAGTGTGTGTGTATGTGAGTGTGTGCGTATGTGTGTGTCTCAGTATTGTGTGTGTGTATCGCGCTGCAGGGGAATGTGCAGAGAAGTGAATGGTGTGTGTGGGGGGGGAGGAGAGGGCAATGATGGGGCTGACAGGGGGCATATGCCCTTGGAGGGGGGGGGGGGGCGCCAAAATGAATTCTTGCCCCGGGTGCCAGAAACGCTAGATACACCTCTGTGTGTGGTATCTGTAGTGTGGGTGGGTGGTATCTGTAGTGTGTGTGGTATCTGTAGTGTGTGTGTGGTATCTGTAGTGCGGGTGGGTGGTATCTGTAGTGTGTGTGTGGTATCTGTAGTTTGTGTGTTACATGTGTGTGCGGTATCTGTAGTTTGTGTTACTTGTGCGTGAGGTATCTGCAGTATGTGTGTGTTACTTGTGTGTGAAGTATCTGTAGTGTGATACTTGTGTGTGAAGTATCTGTAGTGTGTGTGTTGTGTGTGTTACTTGTGTGTGAAATATCTGTAGTGTGTGTGTTACATTTGTGTGATCAGTGCTGTATTTTTTAGCATATTCTGCGGTGTGATAATAGTCTGCAGGTCATCTGTGTTGAACTGATGTCTATTCCCCCTATAGCCACTGCAGGTTACATATGTAAAGCGATTTAACACATTTGATTGGTGTAACAAATAAAGCAAAAAAGTCGGCACAAGCTGTCAGTTCTTTCCGATTTGATTCTACGACACTCATATGTGGGCTGGTGAATTTTTATTTGTGCCAGGGCTGCTTTTTGGTCCCAGTCCGGCCCTGTTCATGGATGTCCTTAATCGGTTTTCAACTAACTTGATTTTTGAGAAGGAACGCTCACCACTGCAGTTTGTTACCATCAAAATTAGATATATCCTTAGAGCTATCTCAATATTTGGGAAAGTGTCCTGCACACCCTTTTCTATGATAAGATTGAACATGAAAAGTTCATTGCTGATATGTTTTGGCTCCTCGTCTGTGAATAAATTTGCAAATGTTACAAACTTACACAGTTCATCGATAAATGTAATGTCCAAGTCATCTGAATAAGACCTGACGAGTTGATCTGTGGCCTTAAGGCTACGTTCACACTAGCGTTGTGCGCCGCTGCGTCGGCGACGCAACGCACAACGCACGCAAAAACGCGGCAAAACGCACGCAAAAACGCTGCGTTTTGCGACGCATGCGTCGTTTTTTGCCGAAATTCGGACGCAAGAAAAATGCAACTTGTTGCGTTTTCTTGGTCCGACGCTTGCGGCAAAAAAGACGCATGCGTCGCACAACGCAACAAAAAAAAACGCATGCGTCCCCCATGTTAAATATAGGGGCGCATGACGCATGCGTCGCCGCTGCGTCGCCCAACGCAAACACGATGCAAAACGGGAAACGCTAGTGTGAACGTTGCCTAAGCTCATCTGAAGACAGTTCTTTCAGATGGCTAAAAAAAACTAAATTTGCTTGATATATCTTTATATGCTTGAAGACGTTGATCAAGAGAAGTGATAAACTGATCAATGATAGGCAAGAAAGGTTCTGTTCTGTATTTTTCAGAAGGGCTGAGTTGTACTTCTTCCGTATGGCCATAATCCAATGGATTGAGACACACGTTTCGGCGCCTGTGTCGAGTTATCATCTGAACATACTCATATGAACCAGGCAGCTCTTCGTCTTGCTTCTCATAAATTTTGAAGGAGTCACGCTTTGATGCGACATAGTTTTTTAAGCTGGTCAGTGACGCCACAGCAGTGTTTAGATCAGTTTTGTGTGTTGCTGAATAGGGAACGCATAGAAGCTTCTGTTGGGATCGGAGAAGGCTGCCGCATGCCATAAGCTAAGCATTAGGTACAGGGAGGGTACTAAGGAAGTCTGGCTAGGCTAGCCAGGTTAGTGGATGCTGACGCAGGTCAGGTGCCATGACTCTGCCGCTCTGGGCCAGCCACTGAGATGTAGGACCGTGGCCAGGTCCCTACACTTTCAATAGTTTCTCGTTTGTTAAATGTTCCTTAACATTAGAAACGGTTCACAGCAAAGAGACGTGTATTTTACATGTTTTGAGATATTTATCCCTATGTTGGTGGGAGGCCCCCGCCTAGTGGGTGGCCCAGGGCCCGGGCCCCTTGGGCCCACCCCTTAATCCGGGCCTGCCGTCACATGACCCCCATCACATGACCGGGGGGACCCACAGTGTCTGAACAGCCTGGAGCCTTGGCTACCCTTAATCTACCCCTGAGTAGACGCCTGGGGTACCTCTCTGCAGGCAAACAGCAGATGAGGGAGGTACCGCTCCCAGTCTCTCCCTTCAGTCTCCACCAACATTTTCAGGATTTGCTTTAATGTTCCATTAAAACGCTTGCAGAGTCCAACATGCTGCACTTGTATTCCAAGATGTCCGGCCAAAGGAATTTCATTGGCAATCCTCAATTGTTCCCTAAATGGATAAGGGACGATCAGCCACCGTTCATAGTCCAAAGATTCTGTAGTATCCGTGGGGATAGTCTCTGTATACAGTCTGCCCTGGTCCCAGTATACTCTCTCTTTGCCAGAAGCAGCAGGGGGTTGGTCTGCAAGACATCTGAGCTCCTCCAGACTGACATCTGTCTGCAGGGCCTCCTGGAAGCTCTGACAGCCTGCAGGCCCTGGCCTAGTGTGACTGCCAGACCCTGGTCTGAAGCTGAGTTTTCAGTGTCTGTTATCAGGGACCTTGGTGGGTCTGCTATGTATGGAGGTTCCGGGACCACAGTATGGGCCTCCTGTCCTGGCAGTTCTGTCTGAGACTCCTCTAATCTCTGGGCCTGAGTCTGAGCTGCAGCCTGACTCCGGGTCACAGCTGCCACATAATTACAGTCCTGTGCATTGGGACATTTTCCTCCTCGCACGGTATCTCAGGTGGGTCTCTTTCTTCCACCTTCTCTGCATCATTTACTTGCAAGGGAGGAACATAGTGGGACACCATCCTCCCCAGGTCCGTGCCTAGCAACACATTGGTGGGAATAGCCTCTGATACTCCCACTTCTCTCAGTCCTTTCCCTGCTCCCCAGTCCAGGTACACACGGGTCATGGGCACGGCAGGGCTGACCCCTCCAATCCCGGTTATAGCCATAGTCTTTCCTGGTATGATATCGGCAGGGGTTGCCATGGCTGGACGCACCAGGGTCACCTCTGCCCCAGTGTCTCTGAAACCAATGGTGACTTTATTGCCAACAGTGACAGATTGACAGTTCTCATTTGCCCTCGCATCAGAGCCGGCTACAAAGAGGACAGACGGTGGGGACACAGACGGCTTTGTGGTTGTAGTTGGGCGTTTCTCCCTATCAGGGCAGACAGCGCTAACATGTCCCACTTTGTTGCAGGAGAAGCACCGGCGTGCATCGCCTAGAGAATGTCTATTTCCCGGGGCCCCATAGAAGGTGGGCTTGGACAGCATTGGTGATCGGCTGGCAGAGGGAGAAGGGTCCGCGTTTGGCTTACCTCCCCTCCAGCTGAATCCCGATGGCTTCCGCACCTCAGGCATCCTATTAGCCACATAGCAGTCCGCAATCCTTGCAGCCTGATCCACAGTGTGTGGCTCTCGATCACACACAAATTGTCGTACATCCATGGGGCACATGTGAAGAAATTGATCCTTGACCATAAGATCCGTTAAGTCCTCAAAACTGTTAACAGAAAGTCCCCTAATCCATTGGTGGAACGTGGTCCTCAAGGTGCGCACAACACCCACATAGCTGTCAGTTGATCCATGTTGTAGGTTCCGGAACTTTCTACGATACACTTCTGGTGTCAGGTTGTATTTCCTGATCAAGGCCTCTTTTATGGCCTCATAGTTCGCATCTAGCTCTGGTGGGAGGTCAGCAAAAAGTTCCAGGGCTTTGCCTCTCAACCCTGGGGTTAGATACTCTACCCACTGCTCACGGGGTAGATGGTACTGCCTGCAGGTTTTTTCAAATCCCCACAGGAAAGTATCTAAGTCGTATCCTTCTCCATCACAGGGAAGTTTTCAAGACGTGGCCTCCTTGGATTTATGTCCTGGGAGGGGGTTATCTGAGGACTGATACCCCGCTCTATTTGAGCCATCTGAAGCTGGAACGTTCTGTCCTTCCGGCGTTCTGCAGCCTCTCTCTCAGCCCGGTCCTGGCGTTCTTCAGCAGCAGCCTGTCGTTCTGCAGCCTCTCTCTCAGCCTGTCAGTCCCGGCGTTCGGCAGCCTCTCTCTCAGCCTGTCGGTGCTGTAGAATAAGTTGCATGCGCAGATTGGGATCACTTGTTCCCAGCCGTTGTAGGTCCATTTGCAAAGTACAGCCCATAGGCTCCTCAGCACTGGCATTGCTGACATTTCCATCAGGCATCTCCGGTGCAAGAACTGGCATTGCTGGGTCTCTCTGAGGTGGGCTCTCTCCTTGCCCAGATGTTCCAGCACTTTGCTCTATGTCCTGCTCGACCAGGGCGCGTATCGGCAGCTCCCTGGATTTGTCAGCTGTCTCTATTCCTCTCTGCTCACAGGGGCCGGTCAGAGCTTCTTTGCTCTGCTTCTTGTACTGTGCTGCAATATCGATGAACAGCCTTTGCCAAATAAAAGATAGAAAAGAAAAACGGGGAGAGGAAACTGTTTGCAAGTATGTCTAAGTAAGCACTGATTTGAACCTTGAAGAACTGGTGCACTCCTTGCAAGGATACCAATTCTTTAGTACAGGGAATAATTGCTTAAACCATGCACTAATGCTCTAATAGAAATAATTCTATCTCACCGCTCGCCACCAATTGTCACGGATCCCTTCTCCGTGGTGTCACTTATTCGTCACGTGCCTGCTCTCACACGTGACTTGGGGTTGTGCCTGCAAGATTTAATCTATCTCCCCACTCTCAGTCCAGCATTCAACCTCTGTCCTATGCTGTGATAGGCGCATAAATCACACACCAGCTCAGGCCACACACCCGCTCATACGCGCTGCCACCACTCATCGAATACACGTCCCGATGAGTCCCGGAACTAACAATAATACTATTAAAAATATGTCTATCACTCATAAGACTCACACACCTTTAGGCTATGGATTCTTTACAACATTCAAGGTTCAACTTGTTAAAGTTTTATACTTTAATAGCAAAAAGTTCAATACTTACAATAAGAAAAAAGTATAAAAATATGACAATAAAAAGACATACAACTTATGCAAAACAGTGTCAAAATAAACAGGAGAAAACTTACAGAGATTATCTAACTGGTAGTTGCTTTCTGCTCCCTGAGGGAAGGAAGAATGTCGATTGGATCACATCAGCTTCTCAGGCTGCCCTCATCATGTGAACACAATTCTCTGTTTGCAGCCTAAATTTATAACTTTGGTCTGAGGTCAGGTTCTAGACCGGCCCCTCAGGCCAATATCATAACTGCTGCCTGTTTGATTGGGCCACGGCCATGCCCCCAATTAATATATTATTTTCTCTTGTGGTGAGGTTCTCAGGGATAGATTACCTCAGGCCGCAATTTAGCATCTCCCCTCCAAGACCTCAGAGGTGTCAAGTGTTCCTTTGTTCTTGGCCTTAGCCAGACCTCCTGTTTGGATATGGAGACAGAATTTCTACTAATCACAAGGAAGTACCTATTAACACCTAGGTGTGACTTGCCTTCAGGACAGATGTTACATTATCACTAGTCACACATATAACCCTAGACATATGTCCCTACACACATATATATATATATATATATATATATACACATATTTCACCACACACATGTATACACACACACTGCCCATGCACATGTATACACACACACTGCCCATGCACCTGTACATACACATACTGCACATACACATGTATATACACACACTGCCCATGCACATGTATATATACACACACTGCCCATGCACCTGTACATACACACACTGCACATTCACATGTATATGCACACACACTGCCCATGCACATGTATATACACACACACACTGCCCATTCACCTGTACATACACACACTGCACATACACTTGTATATACACACACACTGCCCATGCACATGTATATACACACACACTGCACATTCACATGTATATGCACACACACTGCCCATGCACATGTATATACACACACACTGCCCATTCACCTGTACATACACACACTGCACATACACTTGTATATACACACACACTGCCCATGCACATGTATATACACACACACTGCCCATGCACATGTATACACACATACTGGCCATGCACATTGTCACGGATCCCTTCTCGGTGGTGTCACTTATTCGTCACGTGCTTGCTCTCACACGTGACTTGGGGTTGTGCCTGCAAGGGTTAATCTATCTCCCCACTCTCAGTCCAGCATTCAACCTCTGTCCTATGCTGTAATGGGCGCATAAATCACACACCGACCCAAGCCACACACCCGCTCATACGCGCTGCCACCACTCATCGAATACACGGGCGATGAGTCCCGGAACTATAATACTAATAAAAATATGTCTATCACTCATAAGGCTCACACACCTTTAGGCTATGGATTCTTTACAACATTCAAGGTTCAACTTGTTAAAGTTTTATACTTTTTAGCAAAAAGTTCAATGCTTACAATAAGAAAAAGGTATAAAAATATGATAACAAAAAGACATATAACTTATGCAAAACAGTGTCAAAATAAACAGGAGAAAACTTACAGAGATTATCTAACTGGTAAGTTGCTTTCTGCTCCCTGAGGGAAGGAAGAATGTCGATTGGATCACATCAGCTTCTCAGGCTGCCCTCATCATGTGAACACAATTCTCTGCTTGCAGCCTAAATTTATAACTTTGGTCTGAGGTCAGGTTTCTAGACCGGCCCATCAGGCCAATATCATAACTACTGCCTGTTTGATTAGGCCACGGCCGCGCCCCCAATGAAAATATGATTTTCTCTTGTGGAAAGGTTCTCAGGGATAGATTACCTCAGGCCGCAATTTAGCATCTCCCCTCCAAGACCTCAGAGGTGTCAAGTGTTCCTTTGTTCTTGGCCTTAGCCAGACCTCCTGTTGGGATATGGAGACAGAATTTCTACTAGTCCCAAGGAAGTACCTATTAACACTTAGGTGCGACTTGCCTTCAGGACAGATGTTACATTATCACTAGTCACACATATAACCCTAGATATATGTCCCTACACACATATAGATATATATATATATATATATATATATATACACATATTTCATCACACACATGTATACACACACACTGCCCAAGCACATGTATATACACACTGCCCATGCACCTGTACATACACATACTGCACATACACATGTATATACACACACTGCCCATGCACATGTATATACACACACACATGCACACACTGCCCATGCACCTGTACATACACACACTGCACATTCACATGTATATACACACACTGCCCATGCACATGTATATACACACACACACTGCCAATGCACCTGTACATACACACACTGCACATACACTTGTATATACACACACACTGCCCATGCACATGTATATACATACACACTGCCCATGCACCTGTACATACACATACTGCACATACACATGTATATACACACACACTGCCCATGCACATGTATACACACACACACACTGCCCATGCACCTGTACATACACACACTGCACATACACTTGTATATACACACACACACTGCCCATGCACATGTATATACACACACACACTGCCCATGCACCTGTACATACACATACTGCACATACACATGTATATACACACTCTGTACTTACACATGTATATATACACACCCAAATATAGGTAAACTGACTGAACAGCGATCTAGTTTGAACTGGTGCATAACCAAAAAAGACATACAGTACATAGGAAATAGATCAATGGCTGCACTCAACTGTACTAAAGCAAGGGAATGGGCCATACATGGTAAATGAATGAAATGCAGGGGGCGAGCTTCGGTGACTAGCGGTGCCGTCACCGAAGCTGCGCCCCCGGGCAAGATGAACTCTGTAGCGTGGGAACGTTTCTGAATATTATCCCACGCTACAGAGTTCATATGAGTTCATGCCGCTTTTTCTGCTATTTAACTCTGTATATATATATATATATATATATATATATATATATATATATATACCTATACTATGAGTAGACATTTATTTTCTGTTCTATTTTAACCTGTCAGTGTGATTTTACTGTACACCGCAATGAATTTCTGGCTTTTCTATAGAACACCAGTGCGTATTTCTCGCAAGTCACACTGATGGTCCGTGTGGTGTGCGAGTTTTTCTCGCACCCATAGACTTTCATTGGTGAGTCTTGGCCGATATACAGTGCAAATCCAGCATGCTGTGATTTCACTCGCACGTATAATACGGCCGAGAAAACAACGGATGATAAGAACTGCCCCATAGATTAACATTGATCCGAGGACACCTGCACATAATAATATCATAGAAACTCATAGAAACTAGTAATATAGAAATCTAGTTGTTTCCATGATCTCCAAATGTCTTTTCCTGTTAAAGAGGTTAAATTACGTATTTGGACATTGTGAGGGGTTGACAAGCTCATCTGCTTCTTAATTACTAAGGTAGTCAATTACCTGCTGGTTTATTAAAGTCAGCATAGACCAAAGCAGGCTTTAGTAAAAATAAGCAGTGCCTTCCTGGCTTAAAAGATAACAAAACAAAGTGCAAAAGAGTCCTTTCTCTGCAGATTTCACCTGCAGACTCCACACAATGTCCTTAGCTCCTCCTGGAGCCATGTGGGAGTTCCTCCTCTCTCAAGTCACAAAGTCACAACCACAACTGGCTCTCCAGCCAGGCTTTTTAACCCAGACCATGTGATGGTGACTTGACCGTGACATCATCTTAGGTCCTGTCAGTACACATGCCGATGTCTGCTGTGCAGGAGGAGATATACTGAGCACCCTCTATCCCACTCTATGGGTGCCCACATAAAACCAGCCCATGTATACAATTTTAAATTAACCCTCTGAACACGTAGCATGCTGGAGAAAATTTATCCTGGTTTTACATAACTGATGCCAATATGCCCAGTGACACATATCTCCCTTCATACACTGTGCCAGTTAACCTGTCACAACATATTTACATAAAAAGGGTAATTATCTGATTGGGCCTGTAGGGTCGCCAACAATCCAGAAATTCCAGGATAGTCTTTAAAAATAGGGCACTTCTTTTCCCTGCCTATAAGACAGACGTGATTTTTTTTTAACATCAAGAAAATTATACAAATTACTTTAATTGTATTTATAATAATTTTGTCAGCTTACAGCTGATGTCTTCATATCAGAATTATGGGCTGTAGGCATGTATTGCCTATAATCATTATGATTTATTATGGTTTTCCAATGTGTCTGAAAAAAATATGGCCTGTTTATAATTTTTTGTCCAGAAAAAACAAAGTCAAGTTGGCAACCCTCGCCCCCAGTAAATTAGCCAATAGTCAAAAAGGTACTGTAGCTATGATGTAGCTATGTGGTAGTACATATATAGGTTTCACCCAAACTCTAGTGCCTGAGGAGGCCCAATCCCCCCATGTCTCATAAGAAGACACCACTATAAATGGCGTACAGCAGGTGAACATCTGCTGCACATTTTGCTTTGAGAACCAGAGGTTTTAAATTTAAACTTTGATGTATGATGGACCTAAATGGGTACATTTTAATACTACATTTGGAATATTAAATATGGGCAGCTTCCCATGGCTTTAAAAGAGATTGTTGAGGATCTGCTTCCTGGAAGCCCTAGCAATTAGGTCATCTATGGTGGAGCTGCTTCTTGAAAGTTGGGAGTAATTTCCATTTAACTGTCTATCTGGCTCTTGTGAAACATAGGATGCAAATTAATGCCATAAGTGATCCCATTGACTTTTGTAGGATCAGTCATATCGATATGGTACATCACTCAGACTGGTCTTGGATTTGGATCTAAAAATGTTTCATGTGTTTCTTGATCCAGTTAAGGACACTGAACCAGTGCACTAAGTGCACAGTTTGTCATCTTTTGAGTCTCACTCAGGTATAAAACAGCGGGCCAGACAAAACATACAAGAGAACCCAGCCTTAAGAATGGAAGTCAATGACTATCTGAAAAAAAACCACATGACAGTTAATATCGATTAGATTTGAACGATTCTCATGACCCTGATCAAATGGCCATATTGGTACTCCGAGGCATCTGTACCAGAGCACCGAAAACTGCCTACTACCTTCTGAAATCCCTGACAACTCTTCTGATCAGTAGGCCCCTGCCAGCAGGTTGTAGGAAGTTCACAGTGCCATAGAGCAGGGGTCCCCAACTCCAGTCCTCAAGGCCCACCAACATGTCATGTTTTCAGGATTTCCTTAGTCTTGCCCAGGTAATAATTGCATCACCTGTGCAATGCAAAGGAAATCCTGAAAACATGACCTGTTGGTGGGCCTTGAGGACTGGAGTTGGGGACCCCTGCCATAGAGTACCGACGTGCCCTCTCGACCAGGGTGCTCAGCTCTACTGCCCATAGATGGATCATATGTGATCTTCAGTCATGAACTCCTTACCTACAATTTATTATCTTAATGACCTTGTCTGTACTGGGAATTATTACCATAGACATAGACTCTTAAACAAGGTTTTGGATGTCTTTCTCCTAAATTGTTTATCCCCACATCAAAGTTTCTAATTAAAAATGGTAAATATCTACATTCCATTCATTTATTTCCTAAAGCGATTTCAAAATCGTTCATCATTGTCACTTCTCGGTAGTGATGAGGGGAATTTTTGGTCTTGCCAACAGCATTCGAAAATGTTGTAATCTCTATGGCATAAATTCAGTGACTTAACAAGAAAGCATTTAATTTGTATAAAATTCCCCAGCAACAATGCTCTTTGGCATGAGACTAATTATTGTCATCTGCCCCCCCATACCGTCTAAAAATGCTGGAGAAGTGGGAGACAGTCTTAAGGATCATCAAAGTGTAAGTTCACATCCAGACATTCTCATCTTATGCTTCATGCTGAGTGATTAGTTCATTAAGAATTTTGCCTTGTAAGCTTCCTCTGTTGACGATGCAACTGTTCCGACACAACTCGAAGAAAATTCCAAAAATAATCATAAACACTAAACACATGTTTCCACATGAGGACATTTACCAAAATTAGTGCTGATGGCTGGAAAATGACCTTTTGTAAGAATTGGTGGAAAGAACAAGCAGAATAAAGAATTAAAGAGGTATTACAATAATTTATAGGATTGTTGTCGATGTAGACAGGACATTTATATCTGCAGCCCAGGGGTGTTATGTATGATCTACAATATTTGGGACAGCATAACGTATCAGTCCTATATTGTTAGTTAAAAAAATTATCCGGGACTATTTATTATTTTTACTGTTTATCTAAGAACTGACAGGCAGGTTGTTGCTAACTATCATCCTGTTGTGGAAGACCGCTCCTGCCAGCAATTCAGCTGCTTCCACTGACATCATGTCAACAGAGCAGCTCTGCTCTGTTTGACGAGGCGTGACTGCCGAAGTTGTGCTCATTGACAGCCGGCTCCCTGCTACATAACTGCAGCGAGACAGCTGTTAATCAGCATAATACCAGCAGTGACGCCCTGTCAACGGAACAGCCAAGAAGAGGAAGAGCTGCTCTGTTGACGTGCAGCAGCTGAATTGCCAGCAGGAGCGGTCAATAACCGCTCTGTGCCAGCGCCGGATAGAACAGGCAGGTATCTAGCAACTACCTGCCTTAGCTTTTAGGGCTATAATATAAAAAATAATGTATAATAAAAAAATAAATACATAGTTCTGTATATACCCTGCAATACTAGGTATGAAGTCAGCAGGATCAGTAGCATATAGGCTAGTGTTGCTTGCAGTTATACCACCAGCTGCACTGTGGTTTTAGCTAGCTGTCCTGTGGCAAGGTTCAATAAAGGTAGTGAACTTTTTCATCTCAGCCAGTGCCTATGCGGAGCACAGCAGCCAATAACAAAATCATCTTGCTGCACTCTGCATAGGCAGCAATCGAGATGACGAAGGCTGAGCAAGATTCTTGAGTCATGTGCACAGACCGGTGCTGCACTGTGCTCTCCCACTGCTCCCTGCATCACGTGTAATGTTTTGAGAAGAGAGATATAGAGATCTGTTTGGGGAGCAGCTTCATATTTTAAAAAGTGTTCCATGTAAAATGATAATAAATTATACTTTTTTTTTTACACTTTTTTTCAGGCACAGACAGAATTAGGGCTATAGTTAAGCCGAGAGCAATAACATAGCTACATAAAAATATAATTATAAAAATTCTAAAAATATGTTAAGAATGTATAAATTTTATTGTTTTAATTTTATGTTGGATTTCACCCAAAAGCAGAAAAAATAGGAGGTCAAAGGGCAAACTGTATTTACATCATTATTTTCCGAAAACAAAATGCATGTGCTTTTGGGATGAGGGATTCCCTACTAGAATCATGGAGGAGGCTCTGGAAGTCTTAATGGTGCACAGGTTAAGAGGCACAAAATTATTGCCCAGTCCCAGGAGCTGAATCTCATGCTAGGACCAGCTACACTACTATAGCATATACAGAATGGCAAATAGGTTGTATAGGTTGGGAGCTTCCCTCGACCTATTCTACACAGCTCAGCATTGAAATTTCAACACTCCCAGAAGGTAAAGTCATGCCTTAATGAAAATCACAGGATAAATACCGTATATACTCGAGTATAAGCCGACCTGAGTATAAGCCGACCCCCCTAATTTTGCCACAAAAAACTGGGAAAACTTATTGACTCGAGTATAAGCCTAAGGTGGAAAATGCAGCAGCTACCGGTTAATGTCAAAAATAAAAATAGATAACAATAAAAGTAAAATTAATTGAGACATCAGTAGGTTAAGTGTTTTTGAATATCCATATTGAATCAGGAGCCCCATATAATGCTCCATACAGTTCATGATGGGCCCATAAGATGCTCTATATAAAAATGTGCCACATATAATGCTCCATACAGTTCATTATTGCCCCATAGATGCTCCATATAAAGCTGTGCCCCATATACAATGCTCTGCACCGTTCATTATTGCCCCATAGCTGTGCCATATAGTGCTCTGCACCGTTCATTATTGCCCCATAGCTGTGCCGTATTGTACTCTGCACCATTCATTATTGCCCCATAGCTGTGCCGTATAGTGCTCTGCACCGTTCATTATTGCCCCATAGCTGTGCCATATAGTGCTCTGCACCGTTCATTATTGCCCCATAGCTGTGCCATATAGTGCTCTGCACCGTTCATTATTGCCCCATAGCTGCCATATAGTGCTCTGCACCGTTCATTATTGCCCCATAGCTGTGCCATATAGTGCTCTGCACCGTTCATTATTGCCCCATAGCTGTGCCATATAATGCTCTGCACCGTTCATTATTGCCCCATAGCTGTGCCATATAGTGCTCTGCACCGTTCATTTTTGTCCCATAGCTGTGCCATATAGTGCTCTGCACCGTTCATTCTTGCCCATTGCTGTGCCATATAGTGCTCTGCACCGTTCATTATTGCCCCATAGCTCTGCCATATAGTGCTCTGCACCGTTCATTATTGTCCCATAGCTGTGCCATATAGTGCTCTGCCCGGTCATTCTTGCCTATTGCTGTGCCATATAGTGCTCTGCACCGTTCATTATTGCCCCATAGCTGTGCCATATAGTGCTCTGCACCATTCATTATTGTCCCATAGCTCTGCCATATAGTGCTCTGCACCGTTCATTTTTGTCCCATAGCTCTGCCATATAGTGCTCTGCACTGTTCATTATTGCCCCATAGCTGTGCCATATAGTGCTCTGCACCGTTCATTATTGTCCCATAGCTCTGCCATATAGTGCTCTGCACCGTTCATTCTTGCCCCATAGCTGTGCCATATAGTGCTCTGCACCGTTCATTATTGCCCCATAGCTGTGCCATATAGTGCTCTGCACCGTTCATATTGCCCCATAGCTGTGCCATATAGTGCTCTGCACCGTTCATATTGCCCCATAGCTGTGCCATATAGTGCTCTGCACCGTTCATTCTTGCCCCATAGCTGTGCCATATAGTGCTCTGCACCGTTCATTATTGTCCCATAGCTGTGCCATATAGTGCTCTGCACAGTTCATTATTGCCCCATAGCTGTGCCATATAGTGCTCTGCACCGTTCATTATTGCCCCATAGCTGTGCCATATAGTGCTCTGCACCGTTCATATTGCCCCATAGCTGTGCCATATAGTGCTCTGCACCGTTCATTCTTGCCCCATAGCTGTGCCATATAGTGCTCTGCACCGTTCATTATTGCCCCATAGCTGTGCCATATAGTGCTCTGCACCGTTCATTTTTGTCCCATAGCTGTGCCATATAGTGCTCTGCACCGTTCATTTTTGTCCCATAGCTGTGCCATATAGTGCTCTGCACCGTTCATATTGCCCCATAGCTGTGCCATATAGTGCTCTGCACCGTTCATTCTTGCCCCATAGCTGTGCCATATAGTGCTCTGCACCGTTCATTATTGTCCCATAGCTGTGCCATATAGTGCTCTGCACAGTTCATTATTGCCCCATAGCTGTGCCATATAGTGCTCTGCACCGTTCATTATTGCCCCATAGCTGTGCCATATAGTGCTCTGCACCGTTCATATTGGCCCATAGCTGTGCCATATAGTGCTCTGCACCGTTCATTCTTGCCCCATAGCTGTGCCATATAGTGCTCTGCACCGTTCATTATTGCCCCATAGCTGTGCCACATAGTGCTCTGCACCGTTCATTTTTGTCCCATAGCTGTGCCATATAGTGCTCTGCACCGTTCATTATTGTGCCATAGCTCTGCCATATAGTGCTCTGCACCGCTCATTCTTGCCCCATAGCTGTGCCATATAGTGCTCTGCACCGTTCATTTTTGTCCCATAGCTCTGCCATATAGTGCTCTGCACCGTTCATTTTTGTCCCATAGCTCTGCCATATAGTGCTCTGCACCGTTCATTATTGCCCCATAGCTGTGCCATATAGTGCTCTGCACCGTTTATTTTTGTCCCATAGCTCTGCCATATAGTGCTCTGCACCGTTCATTTTTGTCCCATAGCTGTGTCATATAGTGCTCTGCACCGTTCATTATTGCCCCATTGATGTACAATAGAAAGCTGTGCCATTGCTGCTGCAATAAAAAAAAAATGCCATACTCACCTCTCTTGCTTGCAGCTCCCGACGTCCGGTCCCGGCGTCTCTCTGCACTGACTGATCAGGCAGAGGGCGGCGCGCACACTATATGTGTCATCGTGCCCTCTGACCTGCACAGTCAGAGCGGAGAGACGCCAGGAAGATGGAGCGGCGCCGGGAAGATGGAGCGACGCCCGGCGTGTGGAACGGGGATAGGTAAATATGACATGCTTACCTGCTCCCGGCGTCCCGCTCCTTCTCCTGGACAGCTGGTCTTCGGTGCCGCAGCCTCTTCCTCTATCAGTGGTCACCGTTACCGCTGATTAGAGAAATGTATATGCGGCTCCACCCCTATGGGAGTGGAGTCCATATTCATTTTTCTAATGAGCGGTCCCACGTGACCGCTGAACAGGGGAAGAGCTGCGGCACCCGAAGACCGTGGGACGGCAGGGGGAGCGTCAGGACCGCCGGGACTAGGTAAGTATGCCTCAGCCCTCTCCCCCTCACCCGCCGACCCCACCGCCGACCGTGACTCGAGTATAAGCCGAGAGGGGCACTTTCAGCCCAAAAATTTGGGCTGAAAATCTCGGCATGTTAATTATTTGCAAAAATTTTAAAAAAACACATCTCAGAAGTGCTCCATGGGAGACAAGTCCGGACACACTGCAGGCAACGGTAGCACGTTTAGGCCATGCAGGCTGCTCAAAGTAGTATAAGCATCATGTGGCCTAACATTGAGTGGAAAAATGATCCTGAGACACTTTGGAGAAATGGCCAAACCACAACATATCAATGGAACGCTGAGCTGTTTGTGAACCTGGCATAAAGACAAGACGAATTTGGCTACCCCACATTATAGTTCCAGGAATAGGACTACTAGTATTTCCCTCGTGAAATTATCCATTCTCTAAGGCAAGTAAAATTAGACATTACATACCAAGTCTAAAGTGTCGCACAGTGTCTACACAAACCATCAGAAGGCATTTGCATGATATTGGGCTACGGGCCAGACGTCCAGCTGCAGGTGTTTTAATGACTTCACTCCATCGTTCTCAAAGGCTATCATGCCTTAGTGCATTCAGGGAGGCAGAACATTCCTCAGACAACCATTAATAACCTCATTGCTAGCAGGTAAGGCTGTAAGTACGAGGATTTCTGTACAGGGCATTCATAATCAATACCAAATAGAGATGTTTTGAAAATTTTGTTTCCATTTCTCATTGTCTATCCATCATGTCATTTCCATAATTACATGACTTTTTCTTCTTGGTGTTGCAATTTCATTGTTGATGAGCGTAGATGCTAATATTCCAATAGGCTGTCAGTTATTCGACAGAGGACAAAAGTGTGTGTTTGTAAGGGCTGCGGGGGAGGGCCAGTGTGCCCTGCACTCCTTGCATACCTCCCTGGTATATTTCATACGTTATGTAATGTTTATATATTGTGTATTGCGTTGTACTTATGTACCGGGACCGATGGCCTACTCTTGTGCCTATTGTTGTGGCAGTGTCAGCCACATAGAGTGGAAGTGGCGGCAGGTGGAGGAAAGGACCCGGCCCAGAAGGCTGTGGGGAGCATCTGATGTTGGGGATGAATCGCTCAACAGGTTCCCACTATACGCTGAAGAGCAGTACTGGCAGCTGCCGGACCCAGAGCGTCATCACGTACCTGAGGAAGTCGGCGAGTCGGAAGAAGCTGCCCCAGAGGAACCTGATCCGAAAGAGGTGGAACTGGAGGAGTCTGACGGTCGCAGAGCGGTCGGGATGCCGGAGCAGGCTGTGAGTGACCCTTGGCCCCAAACCCAGGAGTGCAAGGCCGTATTCAGCAATGCTCAGTCCCTCATCCCATTACCCAGAAGGAGAGGGCCCCTTCCCATCCCCGAGCAGGCAGCATAGATTGCGGGGGTGATTGAGAGAAAGAAGAGTAGAGAGAGAGAGATCTGGTCGGACCTGCGCCAACCAGGAGGGGGAGAACTCAAACAGGAGGACCTGATGAACGGGCCGGGTCAACATAATATGTGACTGTATCTGCTAGGACTATGGTGAGTCCTAATGTGAACCTTGTACATGCTCGGGTCATGGAGGACTTTAACCCAGAAAATGTCCAAAGCATATTGCTGGCCAATAGGTCAGAGGTGAACATTAAAAAAAATAGGGAAAAAAAAACGGACTCATACTGTATAGACCAAAAGTTTGGACTCACCTTCTCATTTAAAGATTAATTTCAGTTGTTTCACACCTATTTGTTAAGTATATACTTCCACATGTGTTAATTCATAGCTTTGATGCCTTCAGTGCGAATGTACAATTTTCATAGTCATGAAAATACAGAAAAATCTTTATATGAGAAGGTGTGTCCAAACTTTTGGTCTGTACTGTATGTAGAGCAAAGAGACTTTTAGTACAGTTAAGATACGTTTTCAAGAAAAGAAACATATGTCTTTTATTAAAGTGGTGTTCCAGCACTGTGTGGTCGGGGACGACCATATTTTAGGAGGGAGGAGTGTAAAGGGGGGGGGGGGGGGCAGTTTAATGCCCTGCACTCCTTGCATACGTCTCTGGTATATTTCATATGTCATGTAATGTTTATATATTGTGTATTGCATTGTGCTTATGTTCATGTGTTGTAAGATATAAGGATACTGTGGGACTTAGAACAGTAGGGAGAGCACAATAGAATAGAATGGGGATTAGTTAGACCAATAGGATTTTGTCTGGTTAGGAGGGGCTAGGAAAATAGTACTTGGGGAGCTTCCTGGAGTTAGGGAGTGTGAGCCGGGAGCAGGGACAGGACAGTCATGTCCAAGGGAACGTTCAAGCAGAAGAGCCCAGTAGTCCAGGGCCTAAGAGCTGACACCCACACAGTAGACAAGGAATATCAGGGCAGCATAAAGATGGTAGCAGCTAACTTCGTTGGAACAACCCTTAATGTCCAAGGCCTACGGCCTAGTAAGGAATGGAAGAGCCATTCTTCAACTTCACCTTTGAAGAGGGAAGCATGCAAGGAACTCCTGAGGCTGGTTAGTCTGACCAGTCAGGAAGCTGCGGCACCGGTGGATCTGGTAGATATTACTGGAGGAGTGAGGGACAGTACAGGGAACGGAATGGTGAAATTCTGCGAAGAATCTTGTGATGTTTCAGTGACTAAACTGGACGAGCTGAGTAAAATTGTTTTGTTGAAGATGTCCCTGGTCTCTGACTGTCATTGTGTGGTGTTGGAAGAAAATGAACCCTGGCAGTGTGGAATGGACCCAGATTTGCAAGTGAGTGGACTGCAATGTGTTAATGTGACGGATGGCCAGGGTATGCTAGTACTTCCACCCTCAGCCACGAATACCCCCCTGGCCTCTGTTTCATGTTCTTGGCCTCCGTATTCCTAGTATAAGTCTCATACCAATTTTTTATACGGAACCTAATTTATGGTGCTAGAACCAAGGGCAGCATAATTCAGTGAGCAAAACCAAAAAAACTGACGCAAGACCTAAAACAGTAAGTTTTAATGTAATCATTAAAAACCAAAGAGCAAAAATATCATAAAGACCAGTAGGAGGGATCCTACGGGAAAACAGGATCTCTGGTATACAAAAAATTGCCAGAAAAAATGTATAACAATACAAATGTACAGGAAAGGACTAGGGAAGATAGACGTGCCTATCCCTACTGGATTCCCTTCCTGACAGAGGAGGTTGGCACCCTGGGATACGATATGGCGCCACCGCTCAACGTGGACTGTCCCTGAAGTCCCTAAAATGGAATCCCTCAAAAAAAGCCACCACCAAAAAATAACACCACAAACACAAAAAGGAAAAAACAAGTGAAATAAAATATCAGTGCTGCTAGATGCTGGCTTTAGGTGCCGTAATGGCTCAATCCAGCTGATATTTATAAACTCTGGCGTATAATGTGAGCGGACAATAATATAACAAATATAGAAATATGTAGTTAGAAATATTTGACACTGCAAAACCTCTTATAGTCTGTGATGGTGGTGCTGCAAAAATATCAGTAGATTATCAGTACCCATAGTGTATTCCCATAAAAATTTAGGGTACACATATAGGAAATCTCTATTATATGATACAGCAAAATAGCTTGAATATAGGGTACCATAAACAGAATACCATAGAGATCACCCAAGTTCATTTAAAGAATGCACCTCATAGTACAGTAACTCTTATAGGACTCAGATCAATCATGCTGAGTACTTAGATAAATATGAGAATCGGTGAGTTAAAAGTACAGGTCTAATAACCCCACCAGACAGAGGCATAAATATAGAGAGGTTTGTATTGTTGCCTCACTTTCCAAGCATATTATGAACGCACCTCGTAGTTCAGTTACTCTAATCGGACTCAGTGCTGAGTACTTAGATAAATGTACACATCAATGAGTTACAGGTACAGGTTTGATAGCTTAATGGCATAACTGCCAGATAGAAATATACATGTAAAGAGGTTGGTATTATTGCACCTCATAGTACAGTAACTCTTATAGGGCTCAGATCAATCGTGCTGAGCATTTAGATAGAAATGAGCATCAGTGAGTTAAAAGTACAGGTCAAGTAACCTAATGGCATCACCGCCAGACAAAGAGGTTGGTGTTGTTGCCGTACTATCCAAGCTCATTATGAACACACCTCGTTGTACAGTAACTCTAGCCGGACTCAGATCAATCGTGCTGAGTACTTAGATAGATGTACACATCAGTGAGTTACAAGTACAAATTTAGTAACTTAATGGCATCACCGCCAGACAAAAACAAAAATGTAGAGAGGTTTGGTATTATTGCCAAACTTTCAAAGCTCATTTAGAGCGCACCTCATAGTCCAGTAACTCTTCTCGGACTCAGATCAATCATACTGAGTACTTAGGTGGATACAAAAAAATTCAGTGAGTTACAAGTACAGGTTTAATAACCTAATGGCATCACCGCCAGACAGAAACATAAATAAAAAAAGGGGGGTCCTTGCCAGAGTAAGAAATATGACATGAACAAGGGCATCAACGCCAGAAGTGTACACACAGAGTGTCGATCGCTTGGTCACATAGGTTTTGTTAGGTTCACACTTAAAGGCATCCCGCCAGATGAGAAAATAAAAAATGTTTTTTTAACTAATAAATACCTATATGGCATCCACGCCAGAGAAAAAAGAAAAGGGAATGTCAGAATGGTGACCTAATCAAATGACCGATTGGCATCTCGCCAGACAGAGACCATGTATCCTACAGCTAGAGGTGCCCTTTGCAGAAAGAACCTTAATCGGGGCAAATAGCCTCACCGCCAGGGCCAATACAGACCCCACACGGTAATAGGTCAATAGTCAGGCGTGCTTAAGGCGTTATTCACGTTATACCTAATAGCCCATATCATGTCCATATATTAAGATGAAACGGCGCCAGCCTAGCAACACAGATGTATCAATAAACAACACTTATCTCAAAGAGACAGATGTCTCATCCCTACGCGTTTCGCCCCATAAGACAGTCCAAAGGGGCTCATCAGGGGATTGCCATAATGGGCATAAGAGCAGCGGGCGATGTAAGCGCTGCACGCGGTCCGGAGAAAGCTGTAATAGAGACAGCGTTCCCGCAATCTATATGCCGAAGACCCGGAAGTAAACAAACTACTTCCGGGATACCTCTAAAGCGCGCTAGTGCGCATATACAAACTGCTCCTTGCGCAGAAAGACATTGCGCAGATGAAGCACGGCCAGCAATGCGCATGACTGTCGTAAGCAAGGGCTGTTAATCATAAATCCGCACAGACATACCATGCTCCGTACGGAGAGGCCGCCGAGTGTGCAGGGCACTGCGCAAGCGCACAGACATTCTCCCTAAAGGAGTGCTTTCCCAGTGCGCATGCCCAGGTTTGTGCAGTGTCGAGCAAGGTAACGGTGAAAAAGTAGCAGCACTGAGATAAATGGCAGCCACCCTGTAGTCACCGGGAGGATGTAAAAAAAGAAAAAGAAATTCACAGACGGCATATATATAACAGTGTAGTCGCGTACACACACTAGACTACCCAGTCCAGAGATATTTTTGAGAAAATAGCAACAGTCACCAACCATGGATGACAAATAAATAAAAGACGTCATGGTCTGTACGGACCAATATAACAAAGGCAAGGAAACACAATTCTATGCGGAATAACCAAAATTAAATAAAGCACCCAAAATTTAATTGCTCATTCAACCCCCCCGGACTCACAGATTCCATAAGGAAGATCCATCTGGTCTCCCTCTGGATGATCTTCCTATCCCAATTGCCCCTTCTCTCCGATTGAGTAACCGTCTCAATGGTTTTAAAAGAGATAGACCCCACATCGCCAGCATGGAACTCGTTGACATGGCGTGCCACGGGGGTATCACGTTGATGTAAAATGTCCCCAATGTGTTCCCCTATCCTCACTTTGAAAGGTCTTTTAGTTTTCCCTATATAGTTTAGAGGGCAAGTGCACGTACACAGATAAACAACCCCTGCCGTTTTGCAATTTGCAAAATATCTATTGTAGAAGGTCCTACCTGTGACGGCGCTAGTAAAGGTGTTCCCTGTTGTGATAAATTTGCAAAACTTACACGAGCCACATCTAAACGTTCCCTGCTCCCGGCAATCAAGCCAAGTACCCACTGGTTTTGGTGTGCTAAGGTGGCTATGAGATACAAAATCCCGTACGGATCTTCCCTTCCTAAATGTCCCGGAGAGATGTGGTGAAATAATACCGCCTATATCAGGGTCAGCTTTCAAAATACCCCAAAAACGTTTAAGAATCCCCATGACCTTTTGATTTTGATCATCAAAAGTTCCAATGAGGCGTGTCATCTGATTACTTTCATCACGGACCTTAGGTATAAGGAGTTCAGTACGATTACAGGCAGTTGCCTGTCTACACCCCTCGTCAATAACCTGTGATGGATAACCTCGCTCTCTGAATCTTTTTTTGAGATTATTAGCCTTCGACTCGAAGTACCCCAGGGATGAACAATTCCTTTTCAATCTTAAAAATTGTCCCTTAGGGATCCCTTTTTTGAGGCTAAGGGGGTGGTAACTCTCCCAACGTAACAGGCTATTAGATGCTGTAGGCTTGCGGAAAATCGAAGTACCTAGATGTCCATCCGGACATCTAGAAATGAACAAATCGAGGAAAGAGATCTTATCTCCCCCCACCTCACAGGTAAACTTTAGGCCCAGATCATTAACGTTAAGATGTGAAACGAAACTCTCAAAAGAGGGGCCATCCCCAGACCACAGGACGAGGATGTCATCGATGTAGCGCCCCCAGAAAATAATCCTGGGGCACCAAGTGACATCCTCGTCCTGGAAGACAACGGTGTCCTCCCACCAGCCCAGGAGCAGATTAGCATAAGTGGGGGCACAAGGGCTCCCCATAGCTGTGCCCCTGAGCTGGTGGTAGAACTTACCGCCGAACAAAAAATAGTTATGTTCAAGAGTAAATTGTAATAGGTCAATAATCAACCTGTTGTGGGCCCGGAGGTGGGTACCCCTTGTTTTCAAAAAATACTCAGTTGCCTGGATACCCTTATTGTGGGGGATACTGCTGTACAGGGATTCGACATCTATGGATGCGATGATGGTATCAGCATCAATTCGTATACCTTCGATTTTGTTCAATAGATCAGTCGTGTTTCTGAGGTACGATGGTAAAGCTGTAACAAAAGGGCGTAGTACATTGTCCAGGTAGACACTCACATTCTGGCAAAGGGCATCAATGCCCGAAACAATAGGGCTACGTCACAAAAAGCAACGATATCGTTAACGATATCGTTATGTGTGAAGGTACCTTAACCCCTTCATGACCCAGCCTATTTTGACCTTAAAGACCTTGCCGTTTTTTGCAATTCTGACCAGTGTCCCTTTATGAGGTAATAACTCAGGAACGCTTCAATGGATCCTAGCGGTTCTGAGATTGTTTTTTCGTGACATATTGGGCTTCATGTTAGTGGTAAATTTAGGTCAATAAATTCTGTGTTTATTTGTGATAAAAACGGAAATTTGGCGAAAATTTTGGTAATTTCGCAATTTTCACATTTTGAATTTTTATTCTGTTAAACCAGAGAGTTATAAAAGAAAAAAACAAGGTGCCCCCAATGTGTCTCACTATATATGAAAGAATAAAATTCTTTTGCAGGAAATGTGCTCACCTATTGCAGTTGTGAACCAAGGTCACAACTCCCATAAAAGCAAAACCGTAGCAGCAGGTCTCCAAAAAAATCCAAAAGGATATTGAGGATAGTAGTCTTAGGCAAACTGAAGACCGCGCTCACCTCGTGAGCGCGGTCTTCAGTTTGTCTAAGACTAAACCAGAGAGTTATGTGACACAAAATAGTTAATAAATAATATTTCCCACACGTCTACTTTACATCAGCACAATTTTGGAAACAAAATTTTTTTTTGCTAGGAAGTTATAAGGGTTAAAATTTGACCAGCGATTTCTCATTTTTACAACGAAATTTACAAAACCATTTTTTTTAGGGACCACCTCACATTTGAAGTCAGTTTGAGGGGTCTATATGGCTGAAAATACCCAAAAGTGACACCATTCTAAAAACTGCACCCCTCAAGGTGCACAAAATCACATTCAAGAAGTTTATTAACCCTTCAGGTGCTTCACAGCAGCAGAAGCAACATGGAAGGAAAAAATGAACATTTAACTTTTTAGTCACAAAAATGATTTTTCAGCAACAATTTTTTTATTTTCCCAATGGTAAAAGGAGAAACTGAACAACGAAAGTTGTTGTCCAATTTGTCCTGAGTACGCTGATACCTCATATGTGGGGGTAAACCACTGTTTGGGCGCACGGCAGGGCTTGGAAGGGAAGGAGCGCCATTTGACTTTTTGAATGAAAAATTGGCTGCACTCTTTAGCGGACACCATGTCACATTTGGAGAGCCCCCGTGTGCCTAAAAATTGGAGCTCCCCCACAAGTGACCCCATTTTGGAAACTAGATGCCCCAAGGAACTTATCTAGATGCATAGTGAGCCCTTTAAACCCCCAGGAGCTTCACAAATTGATCCGTAAAAATGAAAAAGTACTTTTTTTCACAAAAAAATTCTTTTAGCCTCAATTTTTTCATTTTCACATGGACAACAGGATAAAATGGATCCTAAAATTTGTTGGGCAATTTCTCCTGAGTACACCGATACCTCACATGTCGGGGTAAACCACTGTTTGGGCACATGGTAAGGCTCGGAAGGGAAGGAGCGCCATTTGACTTTTTGAATGAAAAATGATCTCCATCGTTAGCGGACACCATGTCGCATTTGGAGAGCCCCTGTGTGCCTATGCATTAAAGCTCACCCACAATTGACCCCATTTTGGAAACTAAACCACCCAAGGAACTTATCTAGATGCATACTGAGCACTTTAAACCCCCAGGTGCTTCACAGAAGTTTATAATGCAGAGCCATGAAAATAAAAAATAATTTTTCTTTTCTCAAAAATGATTTTTTAGCCTGGAATTTCCTATTTTGCCAATGGTAATAGGATAAATTGGACCACAAATGTTGTTGTCCAGTTTGTTCTGAGTACGCAGATACCCCATATGTGGGGGTAAACCACTGTTTGAGCGCACGGCAGGGCTCAGAAGGGAAGGCACGCCATTTGGCTTTTTAAATGGAAAATTAGCTCCAATCATTAGCAGACACCATGTCGCGTTTGGAGAGCCCCTGTGTGCTTAAACATTGGAGATCCCCCACAAATGACCCCATTTTGGAAACTAGACCCCGAAAGGAACTAATCTAGATGTGTGGTGAGCACTTTGAACCCTCAAGTGCTTCACAGAAGTTTATAACGCAAAGCCATGAAAATAAAAAAAAAAATTTCTTTTCTCAAAAATGATTTTTTAGCCCGCAATTTTTTATTTTCCCAAGGGTAACAGGAGAAATTTGACCCCAAAAGTTGTTGTCCAGTTTCTCCTGAGTACGCTGATACCCCATATGTGGGGGTAAACCACTGTTTAGGCACATGCTGTGGCTCGGAAGTGAAGTAGTGACGTTTTGAAATGCAGACTTTGATGGAATGCTCTGCGGGCGTCACGTTGCGTTTGCAGAGCCCCTGGTGTGCCTAAACAGTTGAAACCCCCCACAAGTGACCCCATTTTGGAAACTAGACCCCGAAAGGAACTTATCTAGATATGTGGTGAGCACTTTCAACCCCCAAGTGCTTTACAGAAGTTTATAACGCAGAGCCGTGAAAATAATAAATATGTTTTCTTTCCTCAAAAATAATTTTTAGCCCAGAATTTTTTATTTTCCCAAGGGTTACAGGAGAAATTGGACCCCAAAAGTTGTTGTCCAGTTTCTCCTGAGTACGCTGATACCCCATGTGTGGGGGTAAACCACTGTTTGGGCACACGTCGGGGCTCAGAAGGAAAGTAGTGACTTTTGAAATGCAGACTTTGATGGAATGCTCTGCGGGCGTCACGTTGCGTTTGCAGAGCCCCTGGTGTGCCTAAACAGTAGAAACCCCCCACAAGTGACCCCATTTTGGAAACTAGACCCCCAAAGGAACTTATCTAGCAGTTTCCCATGAGTTTATAGTTCAATGTAAACATATGGGAAACAAAAATCGCTGTACAGTTGCTGCGGAAAAACTGCACGGAAACGCAGCGGTTTACATTCCGCAGCATGTCACTTCTTTCTGCGGATTCCGCAGCGGTTTTACAACTGCTCCAATAAAAAATCGCAGTTGTAAAACCGCAGTGAAATGCGCAGAAAAACCGCGGTAAATCCACAGCGGTTTAGCACTGCGGATTTATCAAATCCTCTGCGGAAAAATCCGCAGAGGACCAGAATATGTGTGCACATCCCGAACCCTAACCCTACCCCTAACCCTACCCTAACCCTACCCCTAACCCTAACCCTACCCCTAACCCTACCCCTACCCCTAACCCTACCCCTAACCCTACCCCTACCCCTAACCCTACCCCTAACCCTACCCCTAACCCTACCCCTAACCCTAACCCTAACCCTAGTTCTTACCCCAACCTTAGTGGAAAAAAAAAATTCTTTATTTTTTTTATTGTCCCTACCTATGGGGGTGACAAAGGGGGGGGGGGTCATTTACTATTTTTTTTATTTTGATCACTGAGATAGGTTATATCTCAGTGATCAAAATTCACTCTGGAACGAATCTGCTTGTCGGCAGATTCGGCGGGCGCACTGCACATGCGCCCGCCATTTTGGAAGATGGCGGCGCCCAGGAAAGAAGACGGACGGACCCCGGGAGGCTCGGTAAGTATAAGGGGGGAAGATCAGGGCACGGAGGGGGCGTCGGAGCACGGGGGGGGTGGATCGGAGCATGGGGGGGTGGATCGAAACACGGGGGTGGATTGGAGCACGGGGTGGGGGATCGCTGTGCGGGGGGGTGGATCGGAGCACGGGGGGGATCGCTGTGCGGGGGGGATCGGAGTGCGGGGGGTTTGATTGGAGCATGTGGGGTGTGATTGGAGCACGGGGGAGCGGACAGGAGGACGGGGGAGCGGAGCACAGGACGGAGGGGAGCGGAGCACAGATCGGAGGGCTGGGGGGGCGATCGGTGGGGTGGGGTGGGTGCACATAAGTGTTTCCAGCCATGGCCATCGCTCTGATTGGCAGTTTCACTTTCAACAGCCAATCAGAGCGATCGTAGACACGGGGGGGTGAAGCCACCCCCCCTGGGCTAAACTACCACTCCCCCTGTCCCTGCAGATCGGGTGAAATGGGAGTTAACCCTTTCACCCGATCTGCAGGGACGCGATCATTCTGTGACACAGCATATGCGTCACAGGTCGGATTGGCACCGACTTTCATGACGCATACGCTGTGTCACAGGTCGGGAAGGGGTTAAGGGGGTATACCCTTTATGGATCTTTGGGAGTGAGTAGAATGTTGCAATGGTGGGAAACTTAGGAAGCATAAAGTCAAATTCATTTGTTGATATTAGACGGCTATCTAAAGCTTCTGTCAACATATCCAGCAATATCTCAGAGTAGGTAGCCGTAGGATCACTTCTCAAAACCTCGTAGGTTGTAGAGTCCGACAAAATAGATCTACACATTGTGACATATTGGTTAGTGTCCAGAATGACAACGTTTCCACCCTTATCGGATTGCTTAATTGTAATGTTGGTATTCTTTTCAAGGGTTTTGAGGGCTACCATCTCGGAAGGGGTAAAATTGGGGTCAATACACCTCTTTCTCGGATTAATTTTTTTAATTTCATCCATTACTAATTTGGAGAAAATATCAATGTTCTTATAGTCCCCTAGTGGTGGTGTCCGAGTACTCTTGTTTTTTAATTCAGAAAAGGGGCCCTCTCCAATGCCTCTAGCACCCTCCTCATATAGTTCTGCCAAGAGGTTCACATCAGGTAGGAAGTCCGGGGAAATACCCAGCTGCATACATCTATTAGTGTCGTTATTGATAAAAAAATGTCTCCATTTTAGTTTTCTCAGAAAGATAGGCTTTTCCAGCGATAGGAAACATATCATCAATCTTTCCTCATATGCCTTGTCTTCAGCTGAGGAATCTGTTCTTGCCTCTGGCATGTCGTTTGTACCAACCACCAGATTTGATTGTTTCTCATGGGCAAAAGATATCGATCTCTTTCTGAGAAAACTAAAATGGAGAAAATTCAGTGGATCAGGCAGAGAAAATCTTGCTGGCTCTGTGTCAGGGTCAGGATGAAGTGGAGATATATTGTCAGAAGTTTAGAAAGTGGTCTGTGCTCACTCAGTGGAATGAATGTGCCCTGGCAGCAATCTTCAGAAAGGGTCTCTCTGAAGCCCTTAAGGATGTCATGGTGGGATTTCCCATGCCTGCTGGTCTGAATGAGTCTATGTCTTAGGCCATTCAGATCGATCGACGCTTGCGTGAGTGTAAAGCTGTGCACCATTTGGCAGTACTATCTGAGCATGGGCCTGAGCCTATGCAATGTGATAGGACTTTGACCAGAGCTGAACGGCAAGAACACAGACGTCGGAATGGGCTATGTTTTTACTGTGGTGATTCCACTCATGCTATCTCCGATTGTCCTAAGCGCACTAAGCGGTTCGCTAGGTCTGACACCATTGGTACAGTACAGTCTAAATTTCTATTGTCCGTTACTCTGCTTTGCTCCCTGTCGTCCTATTCTGTAATGGCATTTGTGGATTCAGGCATTTGTGGGGGAATCTTTTCTGTGAGTCCTTTGTGTTTTATGTCTTATTTACATATGGTTTATTATACCAATTTTTAATGCATACAGATTAAAAGTTATTTTTTATATTAGTCACACCCTGCTTTACAATACATTTTTCTGATTGGTGGATACATAGCTTTTTTTTGACATTTTTTCTTTGGGGCATGGCTGGTTTCTTGGAAAGGGGGGTTGATACCGAATCCTGGGTGGCTGAGGCCAAAGAGGTATTCTCGGACCGAAATTTCGTGCAACCCAAATATACGCCAACATATAACAACGCCTTTAAGGAACTGACCAAAATCTACAAGAACCAGATCTGTAGTTGGTGGGAGGTACAAAGCCTAGAAAGCTATATTAAGGCAGGCATAGTCCCTCGCCATTTAAGGATTACATTACAGCCTGGATTCAAATATAGGAACTCTAGTCTAAGCGAACAGTGGGAAAAGGAAGCGACTCTTAGTTCGCTTTGGTTTATGAACCTTCTCTTGGAGGAAGAAAAAAAGACATTAACAAATTTAAACGAGAGTCTGAGAGAACAAATAAACATTACAAAAAAGTTCTCTGCGGAACCTGATTTTGCTTCCAAGGAGACAGTCCTACAGAACTCTGTGGAACGATATCAGTTCCACTTAAAGGAGAGGAAACATCGTAACTTTGTAAGGGACTTACAAGAATTCAAAGACAATAAGGCATACCAACTCCCACAAAATAGACAACCCACTAGGACATTTGAAACTGACATCTCGTCTACGGACACAGACTTATCTGATTCAGAAACACGTCCAAGAAATAATAGAGGGAAACACAGGGGAAGAGGTAACCAAAGGGGACGGCCTAACGACAGATCAGGTGGGGCTCGTTTTTTAGACCGAGAATACTTCCTGAGAAATCGGTCCAACCCCAATGGGAACTAACACAACCCCAGGCCCCACAAGTTATTAACCTCTCAACAAGGAATCTTACAGACCTAGAAATTGGGGTCCTGAATAAAGGCCTCAACTTTATACCTACATCTAACTTCCAATCTTTTGAGAGTGTGAAAGACCTACACTTATTCACAAGAAAGTTGAAGTGGAAGAAATATTTTGTGAGGGAGGATAAAAGGACGTGCAGAGATATGGATATACCAGACACGCTACTGGCAGATGTTAGGTTCTTGTATAGTTTGGCGGATTCAACCCCGGAAAACACGGGGAAAGGCCCTTTTACCAAATTAAAAAGTAAAAGTAAAAAGATGCCCCCAGTACAGGGTGATCGTTCTGCAATTGACATCTTTGAGGAGCTGGTAACCAGAGATCTGGAGAAATTGGAAAATGAACCAATGAGGGGGAAATACAATTTGTCCAGATCAGAAATGGAAACTCTAAAGGGCCTAGAGAAGGACCCCAAGATCATAATCAAACCCTCAGATAAGGGGGGTAACACAGTGATCTTGAACCACGAAGATTATGTAGAGATATGTGAAAAAATCCTAAAAGATCCAGAAAACTATGAGAAGATCTCCACAAACCCTACCTCATTATATAAAAAACAACTGAAAGTGATTTGGATGAAGGATTAAATAATGGCCTAATTGACAAAAATGAGTTTGAATACCTATTCCCACAGTTTCCAACGGTGGCAACTTTTTATTGCCTCCCCAAGGTCCATAAAGGCCTAGTCCCACTTAAGGGGAGACCTGAGCTGCAGCATGTGCTACATGTTCACAGATCGACCAGAAGAAGAATCCAATTTCACCTGTCAGAAGTGTAGACTAGTGGCCCTTTTAGAAGAAAAGGTGCGGGGTCTGGAAGAAAGAATAGCAACTTTGAAACTCATCAAAGAGAATGAAGACTTTCTAGACAGAACAGAAGCATCTCTACTGGTCACAGAAGGTGAAAAAAGTGTCAGAGAACCTCCAAAAGCAGATGAGTGGAAGCATGTGACCAAAAGAAGCAAGAAGACCATGGAGAAATCACCAACCACACAACTGAAGAACCGATATCAAATCTTTGTAGAGGATGAAGATGGCACACCTAAGAATGAAGCAATACCAGCAAGCAAAAAAGAAAAGGGCACACAGCAACAAGTGACAGCAAAAAGTACAGCCAAGAAGCAACGAAGAGTGGTGGTGGTGGGAGACTCACTACTGAGAGGCACAGAAGCAGCCATCTGCAGACCGGACATAACTGCAAGAGAAGTATGCTGCCTTCCAGGTGCGATGATCAAGGATGTGACCGATAGGATACCAAAGCTCTTCAGCTCCAAGGACGTCCACCCATTTCTTCTGATACATGTTGGCACCAATGACACGGCAAGGAAGGACCTACCAACAATCTGCAAGGACTTTGAAGAGTTGGGGAAGAAAGTAAAGGAACTGGATGCACAGGTAGTTTTTTCTTCTATCCTTCCAGTAGACGGGCATGGCACCAGGAGATGGAACAGGATCCTTGATGCAAACAACTGGCTAAGACGATGGTGCAGACAACAAGGATTCGGATTCCTGGACCACGGTGTGAATTACTGGTATGATGGACTCCTCGCCAGAGACGGACTACACCTCAACAAACCTGGGAAACACACATTCGCCAGAAGACTCGCTACACTCATCAGGAGGGCGTTAAACTAGAAGAAGAGGGGACGGGAAGAAAAACATTAGACTCGAACAAAGACGACCCAGGAAAACATACTCTGAAGGGAGGTAAGAACATTTCTAAAACAATCCACAGTGAGGAGATTGGAACAAAACAAAATCCTCTAAACTGCATGCTCGCAAACGCCAGAAGCCTGACAAACAAGATGGAAGAACTAGAAGCAGAAATATCTACAGGTAACTTTGACATAGTGGGAATAACCGAGACATGGTTAGATGAAAGCTATGACTGGGCAGTCAACTTACAGGGTTACAGTCTGTTTAGAAAGGATCGTAAAAATCGGAGAGGAGGAGGGGTTTGTCTCTATGTAAAGTCTTGTCTAAAGTCCACTTTAAGGGAGGATATTAGCGAAGGGAATGAGGATGTCGAGTCCATATGGGTTGAAATTCATGGAGGGAAAAATGGTAACAAAATTCTCATTGGGGTCTGTTACAAACCCCCAAATATAACAGAAACCATGGAAAGTCTACTTCTAAAGCAGATAGATGAAGCTGCAACCCATAATGAGGTCCTGGTTATGGGGGACTTTAACTACCCGGATATTAACTGGGAAACAGAAACCTGTGAAACCCATAAAGGCAACAGGTTTCTGCTAATAACCAAGAAAAATTATCTTTCACAATTGGTGCAGAATCCAACCAGAGGAGCAGCACTTTTAGACCTAATACTATCTAATAGACCTGACAGAATAACAAATCTGCAGGTGGTCGGGCATTTAGGAAATAGCGACCACAATATTGTGCAGTTTCACCTGTCTTTCACTAGGGGGACTTGTCAGGGAGTCACAAAAACATTGAACTTTAGGAAGGCAAAGTTTGAACAGCTTAGAGATGCCCTTAATCTGGTAGACTGGGACAATATCCTCAGAAATAAGAATACAGATAATAAATGGGAAATGTTTAAGAACATCCTAAATAGGCAGTGTAAGCGGTTTATACCTTGTGGGAATAAAAGGACTAGAAATAGGAAAAACCCAATGTGGCTAAACAAAGAAGTAAGAGAGGCAATTAACAGTAAAAAGAAAGCATTTGCACTACTAAAGCAGGATGGTACCATTGAAGCTCTAAAAAAGTATAGGGAGAAAAATACTTTATCTAAAAAACTAATTAAAGCTGCCAAAAAGGAAACAGAGAAGCACATTGCTAAGGAGAGTAAAACTAATCCCAAACTGTTCTTCAACTATATCAATAGTAAAAGAATAAAAACTGAAAATGTAGGCCCCTTAAAAAATAGTGAGGAAAGAATGGTTGTAGATGACGAGGAAAAAGCTAACATATTAAACACCTTCTTCTCCACGGTATTCACGGTGGAAAATGAAATGCTAGGTGAAATCCCAAGAAACAATGAAAACCCTATATTAAGGGTCACCAATCTAACCCAAGAAGAGGTGCGAAACCGGCTAAATAAGATTAAAATAGATAAATCTCCGGGTCCGGATGGCATACACCCACGAGTACTAAGAGAACTAAGTAATGTAATAGATAAACCATTATTTCTTATTTTTAGTGACTCTATAGCGACAGGGTCTGTTCCGCAGGACTGGCGCATAGCAAATGTGGTGCCAATATTCAAAAAGGGCTCTAAAAGTGAACCTGGAAATTATAGGCCAGTAAGTCTAACCTCTATTGTTGGTAAAATATTTGAAGGGTTTCTGAGGGATGTTATTCTGGATTATCTCAATGAGAATAACTGTTTAACTCCATATCAGCATGGGTTTATGAGAAATCGCTCCTGTCAAACCAATCTAATCAGTTTTTATGAAGAGGTAAGCTATAGGCTGGACCACGGTGAGTCATTGGACGTGGTATATCTCGATTTTTCCAAAGCGTTTGATACCGTGCCGCACAAGAGGTTGGTACACAAAATGAGAATGCTTGGTCTGGGGGAACATGTGTGTAAATGGGTTAGTAACTGGCTTAGTGATAGAAAGCAGAGGGTGGTTATAAATGGTATAGTCTCTAACTGGGTCGCTGTGACCAGTGGGGTACCGCAGGGGTCAGTATTGGGACCTGTTCTCTTCAACATATTCATTAATGATCTGGTAAAAGGTTTACACAGTAAAATATCGATATTTGCAGATGATAGAAAACTATGTAAAGCAGTTAATACAAGAGAAGATAGTATTCTGCTACAGATGGATCTGGATAAGTTGGAAACTTGGGCTGAAAGGTGGCAGATGAGGTTTAACAATGATAAATGTAAGGTTATACACATGGGAAGAGGGAATCAATATCACCATTACACACTGAACGGGAAACCACTGGGTAAATCTGACAGGGAGAAGGACTTGGGGATCCTAGTTAATGATAAACTTACCTGGAGCAGCCAGTGCCAGGCAGCAGCTGCCAAGGCAAACAGGATCATGGGGTGCATTAAAAGAGGTCTGGATACACATGATGAGAGCATTATACTGCCTCTGTACAAATCCCTAGTTAGACCGCACATGGAGTACTGTGTCCAGTTTTGGGCACCGGTGCTCAGGAAGGATATAATGGAACTAGAGAGAGTACAAAGGAGGGCAACAAAATTAATAAAGGGGATGGGAGAACTACAATACCCAGATAGATTAGCGAAATTAGGATTATTTAGTCTAGAAAAAAGACGACTGAGGGGCGATCTAATAACCATGTATAAGTATATAAGGGGACAATACAAATATCTCGCTGAGGATTTGTTTATACCAAGGAAGGTGACGGGCACAAGGGGGCATTCTTTGCGTCTGGAGGAGAGAAGGTTTTTCCACCAACATAGAAGAGGATTCTTTACTGTTAGGGCAGTGAGAATCTGGAATTGCTTGCCTGAGGAGGTGGTGATGGCGAACTCAGTTGAGGGGTTCAAGAGAGGCCTGGACGTCTTCCTGGAGCAGAACAATATTGTATCATACAATTATTAGGTTCTGTAGAAGGACGTAGATCTGGGTATTTATTATGATGGAATATAGGCTGAACTGGATGGACAAATGTCTTTTTTCGGCCTTACTAACTATGTTACTATGTTACTATGTTACTATAGTCTCAGGAATTAACAGCCTCTGCCATCATGTGGGAATCTACCTTGATGAGGTCCTTAAGACATATGTAACATCATAAATTCATATACCAGGGACTCCATGGATCTATTGAGGAAAATAGACGGGTTAATCTTAGAACCAGAGGCCATACTCTGTAGTATCGACGTGGAGGCCCTCTATTCATCGATAAGACACTGTGATGGCCTAAGGGCGGTAGAGTACTTTATCAGAAGTAGGGGCCAACAATATGCAGGTCATAACAAATTCATCTTAGACCTGCTCGAATTCTGTCTCACAAGGAATTTTTTCCTCTTTAACGGTGCCATCTTCCACCAGCTCAGGGGCACCGCCATGGGCAACTCTTGTGCGCCTGCGTACGCAAATCTGCTCCTGGGCTGGTGGGAGGAAACCGTGGTTTTTGGGGACATGTTTGTGGAGGAACAGGCTAATATAGCCTTTTGGTCCCGCTATATTGATGATGTGCTACTAATTTGGAATGGGGATACTGTAACTTTAACAAACTTTGTGTCCAAACTAAACAACAACCAGTTGGGGCTGTCCTTCACCTTTGAACATCATCAAGACAAATTACTGTTCTTAGATCTAAATATACAAAAAAGGCCAGACGGATATCTGGACACCAAGACCTACAGGAAACCAAGAAAGGCATATAATGAGGTAAAAGACATAGACAGAAACAGTCTCTTGGTGCCAGCTCCAGTAAAAGAAGAATTGCCGGTTTGCAGATACGTTACCACTTACAACAATGGGGCCCAAAAGATACGGACAATACTGCAGAAGTATTGGTCCATTTTGACGATGGATGAGGACATTGGAGAGATGGTGGGGGAATTCCCCCGAATCACGTTCAGGAAAGACAGATCGGTAGGGGATAGACTTATACGTAGCCTCTACTCTCCACCAGTTAGTGATACATGGCTCCCAAAACCACCAAAGGGATGTTACAAATGTAGTGGCTGCATAGCATGTCCCGTGTTGGCAACAGGTCGAAAATTCCAAAGTGGAGTAACAGGGAAAGAATACGAAATTTATCACTTTATAAACTGTAGGACCAAAGGAGTAATCTACAGAATAGTCTGCCAATGCGGCTTGGAATATGTCGGCAAAACAATACGTGAGTTCAGAAGGCGGGTCGGAGAACACCTGAGAGACATTGTCCTGAATAGGGATACACCTCTGGCCAGACATATTAATACTGAACATAGTGGTGACAGTCGAGGACTGAAATTTATGGGGATTGACAGGATTGGTGCACCTAAGAGGGGAGGGAATTGGGACCAAATCCTATTGCAATGCGAGACAAAGTGGATCTTCCGCCTAAAAACACAAACACCGAGAGGTTTGAACGAAGTTCTAACATACAGCTGTTTTTTGGATAGCTAGATTAAGCATAATATGATAACCTTTCCTTCCTTCCCCCCCTTTTTTTCTTCCCATTAGGGTGGTATTAGGACCATAATAGGGATAGCCATCGTGGAATGGGGGCGCCAATCTTGCATTTCTATCCTAGGGTGCCAACCTCCATTGATAGGTAGGGGCTACAGGATAGGAGTCGTTTTTAGGGAAAGAGTACATGTACATGATTCTATCCCTCTCACTGCTTTTTCTCGGTGCACAGGTCCTGTCATTCACCCTACCCCCTCCATCTCTCCAGCAATACCTCTCCTTATAACAAAAATAACTAAATATACGAAAGGGTCCTTTTGAGTCCCAAGTTAGGGACTTTCTTCTATTTTTTCATGACTAGTAGCACACTCCTGGTCTCCCCACTCTGGTTTTGTGTGCCTCCCCCCCTTTTCTTGTTATTTAGCCAGTACATGCCCGCTTTTAAGATCCTCCCTTCTACGTGAAGGTTATGGTAGGATCAAAAATATTTACTTGAAAAATGGCCCCACTGTGACAAGAACGCAGCATGCTATAATTAGCATGATTAGCAACTAAACAGGGGCCAATAGATTTGGTACTGATAGGGCGCGGCAGAGATGTCTCTATGCAGCTTAATGCGGCGCGGTCCCGGGGCTCCGGAAATCCATTAACAGCAGCAACGCCTGGACTTGAGGATACGGTCGGGCGTTGCGCTGCCATGGTTACCGGACCTGTGCGCGTCACCGGAAGTGAGACGCATAGCGTACCGGAACGCCACAGGATCCAAGACTTGTGTAGGCAGCAGGCTGCCATAGTAACCAGACAGCACACGTCACCGGAAGTGACGCGTGCGGTCCAAGACCTGCGCTCCATAGGGGCGCATGCGACATGACGTCAGCCAGCCTGGTCTAGGTGAGAACAGGGCGGGCTATTTAAACAGGAAGGAACGCTGTCGTACAGTGTTTATTGGTATACCCCCAGGTTTGAGGTCCCCCACTGCGGTGAAAGGACCCTGCACGAGTTTCCCCTGATGAGTATTCAGACTACGAAACGCGTAGGGAAAATGTGTCCGATATATTGGGGTTAAAACTGTTTTCCTGACAGCGTGGATGGGTAATGTGCGGCCGGATTTGTAGGCCCCCCCTTCGAGATGCTGCGGTCGTGAGTGACCCTACTCTAGTGCAATAAGAAGCCCAGAGGTGAGATCGTTCCATTTTGTACATCCTGTGTCTCTATATGAACTGAGAAACAGGATATATATTGATTGTGGTTTGCTAACGACACATATGTGTACTCCCTCTTGGGAGATATTTCCTGCCTTGCATTTTGGTTGTGTTTTGCTTACCACACATATATGTCACGTACTCCCTTTTAGGAGACACTCTTCTTCCCTTTGGAGGTTGACACCAATAACCTCAGGGAATTAGCGATACATATAGATTCCCTTTGTGGGGGAATCTTTTCTGTGAGTCCTTTGTGTTTTATGTCTTATTTACATATGGTTTATTATACCAATTTTTAATGCATACAGATTAAAAGTTATTTTTTATATTAGTCACACCCTGCTTTACAATACATTTTTCTGATTGGTGGATACATAGCTTTTTTTGGGATTCAGGCGCTGCCCTGAATTTGATGGACTTGGAGTTTGCTAGGCGCTGTGGTTTTTCCTTGGAGCCCTTGCAGTATCCTATTCCATTGAGAGGAATTGATGCTACGCCTTTGGCCAAGAATAAGCCTCAGTACTGGACCCAATTGACCATGTGCATGGCCCCTGCACATCAGGAGGATATTCGCTTTTTGGTGTTGCATAATCTGCATGATGTGGTCGTTTTGGGGTTGCGATGGCTACAGGTCCATAATCCAGTATTGGATTGGAAGTCTATGTCTGTTTCCAGCTGGGGTTGTCAGGGGGTACATGGTGATGTTCCCTTTTTGTCAATTTCGTCTTCCACTTCTTCTGAAGTTCCGGTGTTTTTGTCGGATTACCGGGATGTATTTGATGAGCCTAAGTCCAGTGCCCTACCTCCTCATAGGGATTGTGATTGTGCCATTAATTTGATTCCTGGCAGTACGTTTCCTAAAGGCCGTTTGTTCAATTTATCTGTGCCAGAACACGCCGCTATGCGGAGTTATATAAAGGAATCCTTGGAGAAAGGTCATATTCGCCCATCGTCGTCACCGTTGGGAGCAGGGTTCTTTTTTGTGGGCAAGAAGGATGGTTCTTTGAGACCTTGCATTGATTACCGCCTTCTTAATAAAATTACAGTTAAATTTCAGTACCCCTTGCCACTGCTCTCTGATTTGTTTGCTCGTATCAAAGGGGTTTGTTGGTTCACCAAGATAGATCTTCGAGGGGCGTATAATCTTGTGCGCATTAAACAGGGCGATGAATGGAAAACCGCATTTAATACGCCCGAGGGCCATTTTGAGTACCTGGTCATGCCTTTGGGGCTTTCCAATGCTCCATCAGTATTTCAGTCCTTTATGCAGGACATCTTCCGAGAGTATCTGGATAAATTCCTGATTGTGTACTTGGATGACATTTTGGTCTTTTCGGATGATTGGGAGTCTCATGTGAAGCAGGTCAGAATGGTGTTTCAGGTCCTTCGTGCTAATTCCTTGTTTGTGAAGGGGTCAAAGTGTCTCTTTGGTGTTCAGAAGGTTTCATTTTTGGGTTTCATTTTTTCCCCTTCTACTATCGAGATGGACCCTGTTAAAGTCCAGGCCATTCATGATTGGACTCAGCCGATGTCTGTGAAAAGCCTGCAAAGTTCCTGGGCTTTGCTAATTTTTACCGTCGCTTCATCGCTAATTTTTCCAGTATTGCGAAACCGTTGACTGATTTGACCAAGAAGGGTGCTGATGTTGTCAATTGGTCTTCTGCGGCTGTGGAAGCTTTTCAGGAGTTGAAGCGTCGTTTTTCTTCTGCTCCTGTGTCGTGCCAGCCAGATGTTTCGCTTCCGTTTCAGGTTGAGGTTGATGCTTCTGAGATTGGAGCAGGGGCTGTTTTGTCACAAAGAAGTTCTGACGGTTCGGTGATGAAACCATGTGCTTTCTTTTCTAGGAAGTTTTCGCCTTCTGAGCGCAATTATGATGTTGGCAGTAGAGAGTTGTTGGCCATGAAGTGGGCATTTGAGGAGTGGCATCATTGGCTGGAGGGAGCCAAGCATCGCGTGGTGGTCTTGACGGATCACAAAAATTTGACTTATCTCGAGTCTGCCAAACGGTTGAATCCTAGACAGGCTCGATGGTCGCTATTTTTCTCCCGTTTTGATTTTGTGGTTTCATACCTTCCGGGCTCTAAGAATGTGAAGGCTGATGCCCTGTCTAGGAGATTTGTGCCTGACTCTCTGGGTGTTTCTGAGCCGGCGGGTATTCTCAAAGAGGGGGTAATTTTGTCTGCCATCTCCCCTGATTTGCGGCGGGTGCTGCAAAAATTTCAGGCTGATAGACCTGACTGTTGCCCAGCGGAGAAACTGTTTGTCCCTGATAAATGGACTAGTAGAGTTATCTCTGAGGTTCATTGTTCGGTGCTAAGTAAATAGGGCAGCACACTGCAGCGCCAAAACATGCAAACTTGAAAACACGAAATTTGAACTGCATTACTGCACTAGAAATATGAAAAATGAGAGCTTTTAGCGCATAAAAATGGCCAATTTTATGTGTACCTCGTAGCCACTTTACGGCATCTCTCTTATACGAGGTCCTACGCTTGACCTACCTCGCTGAGAATAAACGTCTCCATCTGAATGGGTACATGTGAAACCTCTTCTTGGACTCAAATTCTCTCTCTCTGTGGAGGGGTATTGGACCTACTATAATTAAAACACCTGAAGCTAGGAGGCGGGGAGTGCACGATCAGAAGGCTAAAGAATACATTTCAAAAACCTGACCTGCACATCCAAACATAGACTGAGTGTGAACAGGTGCTGAACCCAGAGTCGCCAACTCGCACATAGTTAAGTAAATAGGGCAGCACACTGCAGCGCCAAAACATGCAAACTTGAAAACACGAAATTTGAACTGCATTACTGCACTAGAAATATGAAAAATGAGAGCTTTTAGCGCATAAAAATGGCCAATTTTATGTGTACCTCGTAGCCACTTTACGGCATCTCTCTTATACGAGGTCCTACGCTTGACCTACCTCGCTGAGAATAAACGTCTCCATCTGAATGGGTACATGTGAAACCTCTTCTTGGACTCAAATTCTCTCTCTCTGTGGAGGGGTATTGGACCTACTATAATTAAAACACCTGAAGCTAGGAGGCGGGGAGTGCACGATCAGAAGGCTAAAGAATACATTTCAAAAACCTGACCTGCACATCCAAACATAGACTGAGTGTGAACAGGTGCTGAACCCAGAGTCGCCAACTCGCACATAGTTAAGTAAATAGGGCAGCACACTGCAGCGCCAAAACATGCAAACTTGAAAACACGAAATTTGAACTGCATTACTGCACTAGAAATATGAAAAATGAGAGCTTTTAGCGCATAAAAATGGCCAATTTTATGTGTACCTCGTAGCCACTTTACGGCATCTCTCTTATACGAGGTCCTACGCTTGACCTACCTCACTGAGAATAAACGTCTCCATCTGAATGGGTACATGTGAAACCTCTTCTTGGACTCAAATTCTCCCTCTCTGTGGAGGAGTATTGGATCTACTATAATTAAAACACCTGAAGCTAGGAGGCGGGGAGTGCACGATCAGAAGGCTAAAGAATACATTTCAAAAACCTGACCTGCACATCCAAACATAGACTGAGTGTGAACAGGTGCTGAACCCAGAGTCGCCAACTCGCACATAGTTAAGTAAATAGGGCAGCACACTGCAGCGCCAAAACATGCAAACTTGAAAACACAAAATTTGAACTGCATTACTGCACTAGAAATATGAAAAATGAGAGCTTTTAGCGCATAAAAATGGCCAACTTTATGTGTACCTCGTAGCCACTTTACGGCATCTCTCTTATACGAGGTCCTACGCTTGACCTACCTCGCTGAGAATAAACGTCTCCATCTGAATGGGTACATGTGAAACCTCTTCTTGGACTCAAATTCTCTCTCTCTGTGGAGGGGTATTGGACCTACTATAATTAAAACACCTGAAGCTAGGAGGCGGGGAGTGCACGATCAGAAGGCTAAAGAATACATTTCAAAAACCTGACCTGCACATCCAAACATAGACTGAGTGTGAACAGGTGCTGAACCCAGAGTCGCCAACTCGCACATAGTTAAGTAAATAGGGCAGCACACTGCAGCGCCAAAACATGCAAACTTGAAAACACGAAATTTGAACTGCATTACTGCACTAGAAAATATGAAAAATGAGAGCTTTTAGCGCATAAAAATGGCCAATTTTATGTGTATCTCGTAGCCACTTTACGGCATCTCTCTTATACGAGGTCCTACGCTTGACCTACCTCGCTGAGAATAAACGTCTCCATCTGAATGGGTACATGTGAAACCTCTTCTTGGACTCAAATTCTCTCTCTCTGTGGAGGGGTATTGGACCTACTATAATTAAAACACCTGAAGCTAGGAGGCGGGGAGTGCACGATCAGAAGGCTAAAGAATACATTTCAAAAACCTGACCTGCACATCCAAACATAGACTGAGTGTGAACAGGTGCTGAACCCAGAGTCGCCAACTCGCACATAGTTAAGCAAATAGGGCAGCACACTGCAGCGCCAAAACATGCAAACTTGAAAACACGAAATTTGAACTGCATTACTGCACTAGAAATATGAAAAATGAGAGCTTTTAGCGCATAAAAATGGCCAATTTTATGTGTACCTCGTAGCCACTTTACGGCATCTCTCTTATACGAGGTCCTACGCTTGACCTACCTCGCTGAGAATAAACGTCTCCATCTGAATGGGTACATGTGAAACCTCTTCTTGGACTCAAATTCTCTCTCTCTGTGGAGGGGTATTGGACCTACTATAATTAAAACACCTGAAGCTAGGAGGCGGGGAGTGCACGATCAGAAGGCTAAAGAATACATTTCAAAAACCTGACCTGCACATCCAAACATAGACTGAGTGTGAACAGGTGCTGAACCCAGAGTCGCCAACTCGCACATAGTTAAGTAAATAGGGCAGCACACTGCAGCGCCAAAACATGCAAACTTGAAAACACGAAATTTGAACTGCATTACTGCACTAGAAATATGAAAAATGAGAGCTTTTAGTGCATAAAAATGGCCAATTTTATGTGTACCTCGTAGCCACTTTACGGCATCTCTCTTATACGAGGTCCTACGCTTGACCTACCTCGCTGAGAATAAACGTCTCCATCTGAATGGGTACATGTGAAACCTCTTCTTGGACTCAAATTCTCTCTCTCTGTGGAGGGGTATTGGACCTACTATAATTAAAACACCTGAAGCTAGGAGGCGGGGAGTGCACGATCAGAAGGCTAAAGAATACATTTCAAAAACCTGACCTGCACATCCAAACATAGACTGAGTGTGAACAGGTGCTGAACCCAGAGTCGCCAACTCGCACATAGTTAAGTAAATAGGGCAGCACACTGCAGCGCCAAAACATGCAAACTTGAAAACACGAAATTTGAACTGCATTACTGCACTAGAAATATGAAAAATGAGAGCTTTTAGCGCATAAAAATGGCCAATTTTATGTGTACCTCGTAGCCACTTTACGGCATCTCTCTTATACGAGGTCCTACGCTTGACCTACCTCGCTGAGAATAAACGTCTCCATCTGAATGGGTACATGTGAAACCTCTTCTTGGACTCAAATTCTCTCTCTCTGTGGAGGGGTATTGGACCTACTATAATTAAAACACCTGAAGCTAGGAGGCGGGGAGTGCACGATCAGAAGGCTAAAGAATACATTTCAAAAACCTGACCTGCACATCCAAACATAGACTGAGTGTGAACAGGTGCTGAACCCAGAGTCGCCAACTCGCACATAGTTAAGTAAATAGGGCAGCACACTGCAGCGCCAAAACATGCAAACTTGAAAACACGAAATTTGAACTGCATTACTGCACTAGAAATATGAAAAATGAGAGCTTTTAGCGCATAAAAATGGCCAATTTTATGTGTACCTCGTAGCCACTTTACGGCATCTCTCTTATACGAGGTCCTACGCTTGACCTACCTCGCTGAGAATAAACGTCTCCATCTGAATGGGTACATGTGAAACCTCTTCTTGGACTCAAATTCTCTCTCTCTGTGGAGGGGTATTGGACCTACTATAATTAAAACACCTGAAGCTAGGAGGCGGGGAGTGCACGATCAGAAGGCTAAAGAATACATTTCAAAAACCTGACCTGCACATCCAAACATAGACTGAGTGTGAACAGGTGCTGAACCCAGAGTCGCCAACTCGCACATAGTTAAGCAAATAGGGCAGCACACTGCAGCGCCAAAACATGCAAACTTGAAAACACGAAATTTGAACTGCATTACTGCACTAGAAATATGAAAAATGAGAGCTTTTAGCGCATAAAAATGGCCAATTTTATGTGTACCTCGTAGCCACTTTACGGCATCTCTCTTATACGAGATCCTACGCTTGACCTACCTCGCTGAGAATAAACGTCTCCATCTGAATGGGTACATGTGAAACCTCTTCTTGGACTCAAATTCTCTCTCTCTGTGGAGGGGTATTGGACCTACTATAATTAAAACACCTGAAGCTAGGAGGCGGGGAGTGCACGATCAGAAGGCTAAAGAATACATTTCAAAAACCTGACCTGCACATCCAAACATAGACTGAGTGTGAACAGGTGCTGAACCCAGAGTCGCCAACTCGCACATAGTTAAGTAAATAGGGCAGCACACTGCAGCGCCAAAACATGCAAACTTGAAAACACGAAATTTGAACTGCATTACTGCACTAGAAATATGAAAAATGAGAGCTTTTAGCGCATAAAAATGGCCAATTTTATGTGTACCTCGTAGCCACTTTACGGCATCTCTCTTACACGAGGTCCTACGCTTGACCTACCTCGCTGAGAATAAACGTCTCCATCTGAATGGGTCCATGTGAAACCTCTTCTTGGACTCAAATTCTCTCTCTCTGTGGAGGGGTATTGGACCTACTATAATTAAAACACCTGAAGCTAGGAGGCGGGGAGTGCACGATCAGAAGGCTAAAGAATACATTTCAAAAACCTGACCTGCACATCCAAACATAGACTGAGTGTGAACAGGTGCTGAACCCAGAGTCGCCAACTCGCACATAGTTAAGTAAATAGGGCAGCACACTGCAGCGCCAAAACATGCAAACTTGAAAACACGAAATTTGAACTGCATTACTGCACTAGAAATATGAAAAATGAGAGCTTTTAGCGCATAAAAATGGCCAATTTTATGTGTACCTCGTAGCCACTTTACGGCATCTCTCTTACACGAGGTCCTACGCTTGACCTACCTCGCTGAGAATAAACGTCTCCATCTGAATGGGTACATGTGAAACCTCTTCTTGGACTCAAATTCTCTCTCTCTGTGGAGGGGTATTGGACCTACTATAATTAAAACACCTGAAGCTAGGAGGCGGGGAGTGCACGATCAGAAGGCTAAAGAATACATTTCAAAAACCTGACCTGCACATCCAAACATAGACTGAGTGTGAACAGGTGCTGAACCCAGAGTCGCCAACTCGCACATAGTTAAGTAAATAGGGCAGCACACTGCAGCGCCAAAACATGCAAACTTGAAAACACGAAATTTGAACTGCATTACTGCACTAGAAATATGAAAAATGAGAGCTTTTAGCGCATAAAAATGGCCAATTTTATGTGTACCTCGTAGCCACTTTACGGCATCTCTCTTATACGAGGTCCTACGCTTGACCTACCTCGCTGAGAATAAACGTCTCCATCTGAATGGGTACATGTGAAACCTTTTCTTGGACTCAAATTCTCTCTCTCTGTGGAGGGGTATTGGACCTACTATAATTAAAACACCTGAAGCTAGGAGGCGGGGAGTGCACGATCAGAAGGCTAAAGAATACATTTCAAAAACCTGACCTGCACATCCAAACATAGACTGAGTGTGAACAGGTGCTGAACCCAGAGTCGCCAACTCGCACATAGTTAAGTAAATAGGGCAGCACACTGCAGCGCCAAAACATGCAAACTTGAAAACACGAAATTTGAACTGCATTACTGCACTAGAAATATGAAAAATGAGAGCTTTTAGCGCATAAAAATGGCCAATGCCACTTTACGGCATCTCTCTTATACGAGGTCCTACGCTTGACCTACCTCGCTGAGAATAAACATCTCCATCTGAATGGGTACATGTGAAACCTCTTCTTGGACTCAAATTCTCTCTCTCTGTGGAGGGGTATTGGACCTACTATAATTAAAACACCTGAAGCTAGGAGGCGGGGAGTGCACGATCAGAAGGCTAAAGAATACATTTCAAAAACCTGACCTGCACATCCAAACATAGACTGAGTGTGAACAGGTGCTGAACCCAGAGTCGCCAACTCGCACATAGTTAAGTAAATAGGGCAGCACACTGCAGCGCCAAAACATGCAAACTTGAAAACACGAAATTTGAACTGCATTACTGCACTAGAAATATGAAAAATGAGAGCTTTTAGCGCATAAAAATGGCCAATTTTATGTGTACCTCGTAGCCACTTTACGGCATCTCTCTTATACGAGGTCCTACGCTTGACCTACCTCGCTGAGAATAAACGTCTCCATCTGAATGGGTACATGTGAAACCTCTTCTTGGACTCAAATTCTCTCTCTCTGTGGAGGGGTATTGGACCTACTATAATTAAAACACCTGAAGCTAGGAGGCAGAGTGCACGATCAGAAGGCTAAAGAATACATTTCAAAAACCTGACCTGCACATCCAAACATAGACTGAGTGTGAACAGGTGCTGAAATCAGAGTCGCCAACTCGCACATAGTTAAGTAAATAGGGCAGCACACTGCAGCGCCAAAACATGCAAACTTGAAAACACGAAATTTGAACTGCATTACTGCACTAGAAATATGAAAAATGAGAGCTGTTCGGTGCTGGCTGGGCATCCTGGAATCTTTGGTACTAGAGATTTGGTGGCTAGATCCTTTTGGTGGCCGTCTTTGTCACGGGATGTGCGTTCTTTTGTGCAGTCCTGTGGGACTTGTGCTCGGGCTAAGCCCTGCTGTTCTCGTGCCAGTGGGTTGCTTTTGCCCTTGCCGGTCCCAAAGAGGCCCTGGACGCATATCTCTATGGATTTTATTTCGGATCTCCCTGTCTCTCAAAAGATGTCGGTCATTTGGGTGGTTTGTGATTGTTTTTCGAAGATGGTCCATTTGGTACCCTTGTCTAAATTGCCTTCCTCCTCTGATTTGGTGCCATTGTTTTTCCAGCATGTGGTCCGTTTGCATGGCATTCCGGAGAACATCATTTCTGACAGAGGTTCCCAGTTTGTTTCGAGGTTTTGGCGATCCTTTTGTGCTAGGATGGGCATTGATTTGTCTTTTTCCTCTGCTTTCCATCCTCAGACAAATGGCCAAACCGAACGAACTAATCAGACTTTGGAAACATATCTGAGATGCTTTGTTTCTGCTGATCAGGATGATTGGGTGTCCTTTTTGCCGTTGGCTGAGTTCGCCCTTAATAATCGGGCCAGCTCGGCTACTTTGGTTTCGCCGTTTTTCTGCAATTCTGGTTTCCATCCTCGTTTCTCTTCAGGGCAGGTTGAGTCTTCGGACTGTCCTGGTGTAGATACTGTGGTGGACAGGTTGCAGCAGATTTGGACTCATGTGGTGGACAATTTGACATTGTCCCAGGAGAAGGCTCAACGTTTCGCTAACCGTCGGCGCTGTGTGAAGATTTTGGATTCCCGTATTTCCAGACGGAAACTCCAGTACCTGGTCAAGTGGAAGGGTTATGGTCAGGAAGATAATTCCTGAGTTTTTGCCTCTGATGTTCATGCTGCCGATCTGGTTCGTGCCTTTCATTTGGCTCATCCTGGTCGGCTTGGGGGCTCTGGTGAGGGTTCGGTGACCCCTCCTCAAGGGGGGGGTACTGTTGTGAATTCTGTTGTCAAGCTCCCTCCTGTGGTCAGGAATGGTACTTCGGCTAGTTCTGTCCATGAACTTCCTTTGGTGGCGGTGAGTGGTGCTGCTGCTTCTGAGTTTCCTTTCACAGGTGACGAGGCTAATTCGTTGACTGGCTGCTCTATTTAACTCCACTTAGTTCATTGCTCCATGCCACCTGTCAATGTTTCAGTATTGGTCTAGTCCACTCCAGGATCTTGCTGGTGACCTGTCTACTCTATCAGAAGCTAAGTTCCTGCTTGAATTTTACTGTTTGCTATTTTCCTGTCCAGCTTGCTATTTGATTTTTGTCCTGCTTGCTGGAAGCTCTGGGACGCCGAGGGGGCGCCTTCGCCCCGTGAGTCGGTGCGGAGGTCTTGCACCCTCGGCGTGGTTTTTTGTAGGGTTTTGTGTTGACCGCAAAGTTACCTTTCCTATCCTCTCTCTGTTCAGTAAGTCGGGCCTCTCTTTGCTAAATCTATTTCATCTCTGTGTTTGTGATTTTCATCTTGTTTCACAGTCAATATATGTGGGGGGCTGCCTTTTCCTTTGTGGAATTTTCTCTGAGGCAAGGTAGGCTTTGTTTTCCTCCTTTAGGGCTAGCTAGTTCTTAGGCTGTGCCGAGTTGCATAGGGAGCGTTAGGCGCAATCCACAGCTATTTCTAGTGTGTGCGTTAGGATTAGGGATTGCGGTCAGCAGAGTTTCCACTTCCCAGAGCTTGTCCTGTATTTTTGTCACTATCAGGTTTTTTCTGTGTGCTCTTAACCACCAGGTCCATTGTTGTCCTAACCACCAGGTCATAACAGCTGTCTCTATTACAGCTTTCTCCGGACCGCGTGCAACACTTACATCGCCAGCTGCTCCTATGCCCATTATGGCAATCCCCTGATGAGCCCCTTTGGACTGTCTTATGGGGCGAAACGTGTAAGGATGAGACATCTGTCTCTTTGAGATAAGTGTTGTTTATTGATACATCTGTGTTGCTAGGCTGGCACCGTTTCATCTTAATATATGGACATGATATGGGCTATTAGGTATAACGTGAATAACGCCTTAAGCACGCCTGACTATTGACCTATTACCATGTGGGGTCTGTATTGGCCCTGGCGGTGAGGCTATTTGCCCCGATTAAGGTTCTTTCTGCAAAAGGCACCTCTAGCTGTAGGATACATGGCCTCTGTCTGGCGAGATGCCAATCGGTCATTTGATTAGGTCACCAGTCTGACATTCCCTTTTCTTTTTTCTCTGGCGTGGATGCCATATAGGTATTTATTAGTTAAAAAACATTTTTTATTTTCTCATCTGGCGGGATGCCTTTAAGTGTGAACCTAACAAAACCCATGTGACCAAGCGATCGACACTCTGTGTGTACACTTCTGGCGTTGATGCCCTTGTTCATGTCATATTTCTTACTCTGGCAAGGACCCCCCTCTTTATATTTATGTTTCTGTCTGGCGGTGATGCCATTAGGTTATTAAACCTGTACTTGCAACTCACTGAATTTTTTTGTATCCACCTAAGTACTCAGTATGATTGATCTGAGTCCGAGAAGAGTTACTGGACTATGAGGTGCGCTCTAAATGAGCTTTGAAAGTTTGGCAATAATACCAAACCTCTCTACATTTTTGTTTTTGTCTGGCGGTGATGCCATTAAGTTACTAAATTTGTACTTGTAACTCACTGATGTGTACATCTATCTAAGTACTCAGCACGATTGATCTGAGTCCGACTAGAGTTATTTGTACAACGAGGTGCGTTCATAAGGAGCTTGGATAGTACGGCAACAACACCAACCTCTTTGTCTGGCGGTGATGCCATTAGGTTACTTGACCTGTACTTTTAACTCACTGATGCTCATTTCTATCTAAATGCTCAGCACGATTGATCTGAGCCCTATAAGAGTTACTGTACTATGAGGTGCAATAATACCAACCTCTTTACATGTATATTTCTATCTGGCGGTTATGCCATTAAGCTATCAAACCTGTACCTGTAACCAGGGCCGGCGTCAGCACCCAGCTTACCCGGGCAAATGCCGGGGCGCTGGCGAGATGGGGGGGCCCATTTATGGTGCGCAGCTGCAGCCGGAATACTCACCTCCGGGAGTCGGGACCGTCTGTCACCATGGATACGCAGCCAGAGTCATTTCCGGGCCGTGCCTGCTGCTGGGACTGAGTTTCACACAGCTGCCTGCAATACTCACCAGTCACCGCCGGCGCCGCCATCACCATGGATATGAGTCACTTCCGGGCCGGCGGTCGCTCTGTCCTGACACTTCCGGCTGCTGTAATCCACGCGTCCACCATCCAGGAGTCCAGCGGCAGCGCAGGTGCAGTGGCAGCGCCAAGAAGAAAGACGAGCGGAGCAGGAGGCAGGAGCAGCAGTCAGGTGCACGGACGGTGCACCCAGTCCCAGGCGCAGGCTGTGTCCCCAATGGAAACAACGGCGAGTGAGTGAGTCTTCCTCCAAGTTCATGGACCTGGTCCCAGTGCATTGCGGGGGTGGGGGGGGGGTCTTTATGGCAGTCTGCTGTGAGCCAGGCCTGGTTGACTAGTCCTAGCCTAGACTGTCTATACTAAATGGCTGGCAGACAGTCTGTGCTATATACTACGTGGGTTGTGCTATATACTGCGTCTGCGTGGGCTGTGCTATACACTACGTGAGCTGTGCTATATACTACGTAGCTGTGCAATATATTACGTGGCTGGGCAATATACTACGTGGCTTTGTTATATACTGCGTGAGCTGTGCTATATACTATTGAGCTGTGCTATATACTACGTGGGATGTGCTATATACTACGTAGCTGTGCAATATACTACGTGGCTTTGTTATATACTGCGTGAGCTGTGCTATATACTATTGAGCTGTGCTATATACTACGTGGGATGTGCTATATACTACGTAGCTGTGCAATATACTACGTGGCTGTGCTATATACTATGTGGCTGTCCTATATACTACATGGATGTGCTATATACTACGTGGCTTGGCAATATACTACGTGGCTCTGTTATATACTATGTGGGCTGTGTTATATACTACGTGGCCTGTGTTATATAATATGTGGGCTGGGCTACATACTGCGTGGGCTGGGCTATACACTGGGTGGGCTGTGCTATACACTGCGTGGGCTGTGCTATATAATACGTGGGCTGTGTTATACAGTGCGTGGGCTGTGCTATATACTACGTGGGCTGTGTTATACACTGCGTGGGCTGTGCTATATACTATGTGGGCTGTGCTATATACTACGTGGCTGTGCTATATACTACATGGCTGTGCTATATGCTACGTGGCTGTTATATGTTACATGGCTGTGCTATATGCTACGTGGGCTGTGTTATATGCTACGTAGTACGTGGGCTGTGTTATATGCTACCTGGCTGTGGTATATTTCTCTGCTGTATCTGTGCATCATGAATCGTGGTATGTGTTAAAGAGGGGGGCCCACTGAGGCTCTTTCGCCCGGGGCCCACAAAAACCTGGAGCCGGCCCTGCCTGTAACTCATTGATGTGTACATTTATCTAAGTACTCAGCACTGAGTCCGATTAGAGTAACTGAACTACGAGGTGCGTTCATAATATGCTTGGAAAGTGAGGCAACAATACAAACCTCTCTATATTTATGCCTCTGTCTGGTGGGGTTATTAGACCTGTAGTTTTAACTCACCGATGCTCATATCTATCTCAGTACTCAGCATGATTGATCTGAGTCCTATAAGAGTTACTGTACTATGAGGTGCATTCTTTAAATGAACTTGGGTGATCTCTATGGTATTCTGTTTATGGTACCCTATATTCAAGCTATTTTGCTGTATCATATAATAGAGATTTCCTATATGTGTACCCTAAATTTTTATGGGAATACACTATGGGTACTGATAATCTACTGATATTTTTGCAGCACCACCATCACAGACTAAAAGAGGTTTTGCAGTGTCAAATATTTCTAACTACTAGTGTTGAGCGATACCATCTGATACTTGAAAGTATCGGTATCGGATAGTATCGGCCGATACCCGAAAAGTATCGGATATCGCCGATACCGATATCCGATACCAATACAAGTCAATGGGACACCAAGTATCGGAAGGTATCCTGATGCTTCCCAGGGTCTGAAGGAGAGGAAACTCTCCTTCAGGCCCTGGGATCCATATTAATGTGTAAAATAAAGAATTAAAATAAAAAATATTGATATATTCACCTCTCCGGCGGCCCCTGGACATCACCGCGGGTAACCGGCAGGCTTCTTTGTTTAAAATGAGCGCGTTTAGGACCTGAGAATGACATCGCGGCTTCTGATTGGTCTCGTGCCGCTCATGTGACCGCCACGCGACCAATCAGAAGCCGCGACATCATTCGCAGGTCCTAAATTCCTAGAATGAGGAGTTTAGTGCCTGAGAATGACGTCGCGGCTTGTGATTGGTCGCGTGGCGGTCACATGAGCGGCACGCGACCAATCGGAAGCCGCGACATCATTCTCAGGTCCTAAACGCGCTCATTTTAAACAAAGAAGCCTGCCGGTTACCAGCGGTGATGTCCAGGGGCCGCCGGAGAGGTGAATATATCAATATTTTTTATTTTAATTCTTTATTTTACACATCACTATGGATCCGATACCGATTCCCGATACCACAAAAGTATCGGAACTCGGTATCGGAATTCCGATACCGCAAGTATCAGCCGATACCCGATACTTGCGGTATGGGAATGCTCAACACTACTAACTACATATTTCTATATTTGTTATATTATTGTCCGCATACTCTCTAGCTCACATTATACGCCAGAGTTTATAAATATCAGCTGGATTGAGCCATTACTGCACCTAAAGCCAGCATCTAGCAGCACTGATATTTTATTTCACTTGTTTTTTCCTTTTTGTGTTTGTGGTGTTATTTTTTGGTGGTGGCTTTTTTTGAGGGATTCCTTTTTAGGGACTTCAGGGACAGTCCACGTTGACCCCGCGCCATATCGTATCTCAGGGTGCCAACCTCCGCTGTCAGGAAGGGAATCCAGTAGGGATAGGCACGTCTATCTTCCCTAGTCCTTTCCTGTACATTTGTATTGTTATACATTTTTTCTGGCAATTTTTTGTATACCAGAGACCCTGTTTTCCCGTAGGATCCCTCCTACTGGTCTTTATGATATTTTTGCTCTTTGGTTTTTAATTATTACATTAAAACTTACTGTTTTAGGTCTTGCGTCAGTTTTTTGGTTTTGCTTTCTTAATACTAGACCTCGGTTATTGTGATTTTGGTTTCTTTTTCAGCATAATTCAGTGTCCAGATCTGTAATTTCAGATAGATTTGCTTTATGCTGTGGCATTTTAGAGAAAACATATCATACCGCTCAGATGACTAGTCCTAGAGGCCAGACCCGGAACACTTCTCTCTGACATGCTTGCCTTGAGTGACCGATTTCTCTTTTCATGTGTGTGGCAGCGTTTCATAGTAAAACATCTTTACTTGACATGACAGACTGTTTCTGATTCATGCAACCTGTGGTTCGGGCAACATTAATCAGTTGTCAAGTTGTTATATTGTGCAGGACTTTCTCATACAGTGGGCCATTGAAAAAAACTATACATTGTGGTAAGCATTAGCTTTTTTGCAATGGCTTTCCATGGTTAACAGATGTATGCCTAGCAACGAAAATGAAACAAACAGAGCGGCATAGTCTCTAGTACGGAGATTATAACCAGACTGCTACCTCAAACTGGGTGCTTGGCAGTGGTTACAACAGCCATAACATTTCTGACCTCGGGTGCTCCTCAAAAACAGGATAAAAGCCAGCTGTGTAGTCCAAATATAAGAAAGAAGATGAGGGTCCCGTAGAAGCGCAAGCATAGCGCGAAACGGCTTTCGTCCCCGTTCTCCCCTGCTCACAAGAGCTTCGGCTCCGTCGTTCCCGGCCATGAATTTTATCTGGATGTATTGCTAATAAAAGGTTTTGCATTTCAAGAAGACCGGTGAGTGCCCTCATCTTCTTTCTTATATTTGGACTACACAGATGTATGCCTAGGCCTTAGTGATGTCTTAGGTGCTCGGGTATGCACCGACTATTGCAGTTGCTTCAGTTACATGTTGGAGTCCCCACGGCTACATGTTTCGCGGCTGATTGACAGCTACAAAACATGTGGGGATTGCCTGTGTATGTCAGCCCATCCTAGCATGTTTTGTGGCTGTCTAAAAGCCTCTAAATATGTGCCCGCAGGGACTCCAACATGTCACATGAGCACCCGCGACACTCATTGTATACCCTAGCACCCAAGACAAAATCTAGTAATGATCACTTGCACTCATACCTGCTGGGCATCCATCCAGACTGTAGCCACTGTCAGGCATATGCCTTGCTTATGTAAAGAGGAAGACCGGGCCTTGGTGCCTGTGCCGCGTCGGGTCCGGAACTGTGGAGACTGTGTCCCAGGTTGTCTGGGGAAAAGAATAGCGAACCGGACAGACCCGGAGACCCAGAAGTTGGGGGCGTGGCAAAGGAGAAGCGCGCGGCAGCAGTCAGATTTGGCGCGAACAAGCAGCGCGCAGCAAGGTGAGCGGCGTGTTCCATCCACTAAGCACCAGCGCTGTGTTTGCTGGCTTCCATCACCACAGGCAGGACCGTAAGAGAGAGGGATGCCATGCTCTTAGTGATCGTGAGTACCGCACACGGGCAGAGGAGAGAAAGTCGAGTACCAGACATATGCTTGCAGCCCTCCCTGTCAGTTGCTGTTCGCCAGCCCACGTTTGACTCTGGAAGTGCTGTGGCCCTGTTTGATTTGGCCGCACAGGTTTATAGAAAAGCTGCCCGACTAATTCATCTCTCTCCTCGCTACTCCTCTGTATTCCCCCTCTGCAAATCTCTTCACTGGCTCCCATTCCCTAAGCGTATCCAGTTCAAATTACTAGTACTGACCTACAAAGCCATCCATAACCTGTCTCCTCCATATATCTCTGAACTAATCTCTCGATATCTTCCCTCACGTGATCTCCAGTCCTCCCAAGACCTCCTTCTCTCCTCCACACTTATTCGCTCCTCATCCAACCACCTCCAAGACTTCTCCCGAGTATCCCCCATCCTCTGGAATTCTTTGCCCCAACATGTCCGACTATCAACCACATTCGGATCCTTCAGACGGAACCTGAAAACCCATCTCTTCAGGAAAGCCTACAGCGTGCACTGACCCCGCTGCCTCATCACTACCGAAGCTACCGCTTCACCAACACTGGAGCTCCTGCAACCCTCAACCTACTGTCTCCTTCCCCATAATCCTGTACAATGTAAGCCCGCAAGGGCAGGGTCCTCGCCCCTCTGTATCAGTCCGTCATTGTTAGTTTGTTTACTGTAAGTGATATCTGTAACTTGTATGTAACCCCTTCTCATGTAAAGCACCATGGAATCAATGGTGCTATATAAATAAATAATAAAAATAATAATAATAGAATAGGGGCTCAGTGGAAGGTACCGGAGACTGACCGCTGCCGCCAGAAGACGGACCCTCATTTAAAGGACCCCATTTGTGGACATCTTCCTGGCCACTGCCGGCGTTGCAACCCCTGTGGGATCATCTGCAGAGGAGGAACATGAAGGACACGATAAGTTTGAGAATAGGACTGCTGTTATTCTGCATTTGTTGCTCATTTCATTTCCCTTTTAACCATTCATCTCCCTGCGAGGAGTTTACTACTCTGTTAGGTTAAACTGTTAAATTTGTTAAATCTTGCTCTGCCTCCTGTCCCTCACTGCATCCTGCACCCTGCTTACACTTACACTTACCTTAGGAAAACTATATGATACATTTCAGAGACTATATGGTTATACTGCATTTACATGGGCAATGCAGTGAGCACTGTTACATCTTTCCAGTCTATTTTCTTGATACTTGTGTTTTCCTGCAACATATTTTTGCTAAACAGAAGAACAGAAAACGATTTTTACAATTAAATCCACATGTCCTGTGTCCTAAACAATTACCATCTGACAAACTATGTGAACTTGCAGAAATATGAAAACTATTTGGAGAAATAGGATGCTGGCAAAATAGTAACAAATGTCTCAAAAGTACACTTAAAATAGTGTATTGTAAACCTGTACTACATTTATTAGATATGCAAGAAGTAGGCATATGGAGCTGGTTATGAGTGCAGGATGTGACTACTCAGGGTTTGTTTGTAGTCTGTTATCATGGAGACACATTGGTCTACACAAGGGATCTATACACTGCACAGTACTATGTTTTTAACCAAGTTATTTTTAACAATACCTCTTGATTCCTCTTTCTACAAGATTTCCAAGGGAAGCATAGACATCAACAAAATAAACAGGTAGTATAGTAACTCCTACATTAGGGGTGAGCGAACCAGAACTGGAAAGCTCGGAGCCGGTACCAGACACCTAGTGTCCATTACCGATCCCCGAACATGGACTTTTTACTCTACTACCATTTTCTTGTTCAGGTTCACTATACTAGATCGAATCACAATTGCCATTATGCTCTCATTAGTGTAGGGACAGGACACAGCTGGAGTGACTTCATGCTTTTCAAACACAACGCTGTGTGTACTCTGTAACCCATATCTGTGCTATTACTATGCTAAAATCTGCTTTGTGTACTTTGCATCCCTCTGCCTGTGTGAGTACTGTCCTTTAAGTCGCTGTGTGTACTCTACAACCTCCTGTAGGAGTACTGTCCTTTAAGCCACTGTGTGTACTCTTCACCCCCTCCTTTAGGAGTACTGTCCTTTAAGCCACTGTGTGTACTCTTCACCCCCTCCTGTAGGAGTACTGTCCTTTAAGCCACTGTGTGTACTCTTCACCCCCTCCTGTAGGAGTACTGTTCTTTAAGTCGCTGTGTGTACTCTACACCCTCCTGTAGGAGTACTGTCCTTTAAGCCACTGTGTGTACTCTTCACCCCCTCCTGTAGGAGTACTGTCCTTTAAGCAACTGTGTGTACTCTTCACCCCCTCCTGTAGGAGTACTCTCCTTTAAAGCTGCTGTGTGTACTCTGCACCCCCTGCTATAGGTGTGCTGTCATTTAAAGGGAGCCTTGAGTTTTTATGTAAAAGAGCCACCTTGTGCAGCACTAAGGCTACGTTCACATTAGCGTTGCGCGCCGCTGCGTCGGCGACGCAACGCACGACGCACGCAAAAACGCTGCGTTTTGCGATGCGTGCGTCGTTTTTTGACGAAAATCGGACGCACGAAAAATGCAACTTGTTGCATTTTCTTGCGTCCGACGCTAGCGTCGGAAACGACGCACGTGTCGGAAAACGCAACTAAAAAAAAACGCACGCGTCCCCCATGTTAAACATAGGGGCGCGTCGCCGCTGCGTCGCCGACGCAACAGCGATGCACATTAGCGGAACGCTAATGTGAACGTAGCCTAAGGCTGCATTCTGTAAAGGCGGCTCTTCTTTTTGTGCTCCCTTCTAATATATATATATATATATATATATATATATATATATGTGTGTGTGTGTGAATAAGAACACACTGCAGGGTGGGATCTCGAGGCTGGGCTACACGCAGACACAAGATGAATACATCATTTGATGTGAGTTGAAGGGCAGCGCAAACGGCACATGCCCAAAAAAGGAAAGCACGGTGCAGGCGCCGGGTATGTGACTGAAGACAGAGGAGGTGGCACCCGGAGCACCGATGGGCTGTCTGATGGCAGGGAGGCGGTTGTGTCTGGGGAAAAGACATGCCCCCCGGATAGACTAAAGGTATGGCACGAAAATTATAAAAATGAATATTGCAGCGTTAGAAGGGAGCACAAGAAGAAGAGCCACCTTGACCGAATGCAGCCTTAGAGCTGCACAAGGTGGCTCTTTTACTTAAAAATGCCAGGGAGGGGTGACAGGTTCCCTTTAAGTTGCGGTGTGTACTCTACTCCCTCCTGTAGCAGTACTGTCCTTTAAGTTACTGTGTGTACTCTACATCCCCCAGCTGTAGGAGTACTGTCCTTTAAGCCGCTGTGTGTACACTGCACCCCCCTCATGTGGGAGTACTGTCCTTTAAGTCACTGTGTGCACTTAGCACCCCCCTCCTGTAGGAGTACTGTCCTTTAAGCCACTCTGTGTTCTCTGCAAACCCATCTGTGCAGGTACTGTGCTAACAGCCACTGTGTGTTCTCTGTACCTGCAACCTGTTATTTAAGCCACTGTGAGTACTCTGCACCCACCTTGCCTGTGGGAGCACTGTTCCTTTAAGCTGCTGTGTGTTTCCTAGTAGTTTGGAAAATAAATAATTGGCATCAGCCATCTCATTGTCATTAGTAGGCCAAAGAAATAATTTTTCTGGATAGGTGTGGTGCGCCTGAGGGTCCAGTCCCCACAGAGGTACTACACCTCAGCCAGAGATGTGGTATTTTGCTCTCGGGCAAGGAGGGGGCACTACCCGAGACCCACACTAGCATCCAACACCACATCACTCTAAGCCAGGGTCCAGGGAAGTGAGGAATCCACCCATGGCGTCCGAACCCACACCGACCGTAGTTGGGTAGAATGACCAGGTCACAGTGGGTGACCGGCTGCCAGACTAGTGGAGAACTGCAAGTCTCAGCTAGCAAACCAGAGGCTGTGGTATCTGTAAGTGCCACAGCCACATCCACATCCACACATATTCGCTGAAAAGGTAGCCACATAAAGTCAAAGGGACCAAGAGGACGTCGCCCGACAGGACCTAAGGCTGCTGGCTTGGGACACTGTGTGTGAGGCGCAGGGCAGGAGGGCGAAGCAAGCACAGAGAGCCAACCAGGGAAGGTACACAAGAAAGGGAGTTTCGGTAAAGTGTACCCAAATTACCTGACAGCTGGCTGGACCACAGACCCAGAGGACATAGCACCCGGCTTGGATTGTACCAAACAAACTGTGAGTAAAGTGAGAAATCCGCACCCTGCTGTGTCCTCAGAATTATTATTGCACCACCTGCCCTGCACTACAACATTCACCATCATTGACTTTAACTGCCCTGGGGCCTAGCTCTACCCGTGGAGAGCTATAATATCTCTGCTGCATCACCAACTGCCCCAGTGGACCTGAACCGCATAGACAGCCATTTTGCTTATTGCCAAACACCACAGGTGCCATCACGAACTAATCCCCTATAAACTTTATTCCCTTCCCCCTTCAACATCCCTCATTATTTTATTGGACGCCCAGGACCATGGACCGGGTCACTACTGCCGTGACAACCCCTGAAGAACCGTCAGACACGGCCCGAGTACCACACGGCCCTGGTGGGCACTCCATTTTGGCATCACGAACAGGATGGCGAATTTGCCAATTCTGGTGTTCTGTGGCAAATGCCAAGCGTCCTGCATGGTGTTGGGCTGTGAGGAGCCCCATCTGTCGACGTTGGGCACTCAGATCTTCCTCATGGAGTCGGTTTCTAACTGTTTGTGCAGACATATGCACATTTGTGGCTTGCTGGAAGTCATTTTTCAGGGCTCTGGCAGTGCTCCTCCTGTTCCTCCTTGCACAAAGGCTAAGGTAGCGGTCCTGCTGCTAGGTTGTTGCCCTCCTAGGCCCCCTCCACATCTCCTGGTGTACTGGCCTGTCTCCTGGTAGCGCCTCCAGCCTCTGGACATTACACTGACAGAGACCGCAAACCTTCTTGCCACAGCTCGCATTGATGTGCCATCCTGGATGAGCTACACTACTTGAGCCACTTGTGTGGGTTGTAGAGTCCCTCTCATGCTACCATAAGTGTGAACGCACAGCCAACATTCAAAAGTGACCAAAACATCAGCCAGAAAGCATTGGTTCTGAGATGTGGTCTGTGGTCCCCACCTGCAGAACCACTCCTTTATTAAGTGTGTCTTGAAAATTGCCAATAATTTCCATCTGTTGTCTATTCCATTTTCACAACAGCATGTGAAATTGATTGTCAATCAGTGTTGCTTCCTAAGTGGACAGTTTTATTTCACAGAAGTTTGATTTAATTGGAGTTATAGTCTGTTGTTTAAGTGTTCCCTTTTTTTCCGAAAAGGAGAAATGGTCAAAATTAAAAAAATTACCAGTGCTTTTAGACCTCAAATAATGCAAAGAAAACAAGTTCATAATCATCTGAAACAACAATACTAATGTTTGAACTCAGGAAGAGTTCAGAAATTAATATTTTGTGGAATAACCATGATTTTTAATCATAGCTTTCATGTGTCTTGGCATGCTTTCCACCAGTCTTTCCCACTGCTCCTGGTGCAAAAATTTAAGCAGTTCTTTGTTTGATGGCTTGTGACTATCCATCAGCCTCTTGATTACATTCCAGAGGTTGTCAATGGGGTTCAGGTCTGGAGATTGGGCTGCCCATGACAGGGTTTTGATGTGATAGTCTCTTAATTTTTGCCAGAGCTGTAGATTATTCCTGTGACATCCACCATTGTCTTATGTTATCCTCTTTACAATCCGGGCAAAATAATCATGTTTTCACCTGCCGCTGTTTGTGCATAGTACAAGAACTTCAACCTGTGACTAAACCTCTCCATATATGCTTGCATTGCCGAGTTCACACTGTCTGACAAAGTTCTTTAAACACTGGTTCAACTCTAACCTTCATAGAAGTGCTGTAGCAGGAGTCTTACATTTGCAGCCTAATTATGGAGTCAGAATTAGAGATGAGCTAACTTGTTCAGGAAAGCATTCACCAATCTCAAATTCAAAACAAACATAGCATTTTTCCTCAAAGTTGGCAAAATTCGGTCACAGTTTTGTAAATGATCGCATTTCCACTAATGTGATGGTTAGGACTTTGGCTAGGCTAGTGGTCCTGTATAGTGGTTATGGATGATGAGCGGGGGACGTGTTTTATGAAGGGAGGGGGGTGTATAGGTCTGAAAAGAGTTTTTTTTTAAAATAACTTAATGTGTGTACATTCCGGTAGCCAATTAGGAAACCATCCACAACATTAAGACACAAGGGCTTCTGTCATTAGCTGCAAAGTCACATGCCCCTCTCCATATAAAAAGCGGACATGTTGTTTTGCTGGTGCCATTTTCTCAGTGTAACAGCGCAGAGAGGCTGCTTCTGCTACTGCGGCGCCCCAGGGTCCTGGTCGTCGCAGTGGTATTGCTTTCCTCTCGGGGAGAGTGATGCTACGTTTGGAGATAGCGAAGAATAACTGCATCCAGGTAGCACAAACATGCAACACATTTCACACTCCAGGCCACCAGGGGGCCTATTTATTAGGTCACTCCCCATATACTGTATATATATATATAACTGGTAGTCTGTAGGGAATGTGAGTCAGTTCCAGACAGTAGTTAGTTCCAGACAGGAGTCAGTTCCTGACAGAGCTCCAGGCAGGAATTCTGTTAGTGAGTTCCTGACAAGAGTCTGAGGAGGACAGAAGATCAACGGAGCTGTGCATGCCCTCAGAGCTGCAGCTCCCAGAGAGAGACATTGAAAGGCAGAGTTGTATTGCAGCGAGCATGAAAGAAGTCGAAGCAAAGGAGAGGATACCAGAAGGGGACCAGCCCCACTCAGGCTGCCTCCTTCTGAGGCGCAAAATCCCAGTAGCCAGAACACCGAGGGAGTAAGGACCTCTACGCCTTATTTCTGAGACTGGCAGGACAGCTAATTGCAGGTTACCTGTCCGCACCTACACCCAGGAGGCATGGTGACACCTACAGAGCTGGGTTATCTAAGAGACCCTATAAACAGGCTCAAGTCACCAGTCATACGGGTTTTGTTTTGTCCTATCCTATATGTGGGACAGAGAGTATGAAACACCACATCTATGAGACCCTTATGTGAAGCCATAGGCAGTAAGGGACTACACCACTACAGCGCAAAGGAAGGCTACTGATTTTCACCTGGACAAGGGAACTCTGGACTTGCCTCCAAACCGGCCAGACTCTGCCTGCCCCGTGATCTGGTGCTCTGGACTGTGGACGCTGAAGCCTACAGTAAAGGTAAAGAGACTGCAACCTTGTGTCCTCATTCTTCACTGCGCCATTCACCATACCACCATCTACATACTGGGAAGCCCTGGGGACATACTTCACCTGTGGGAAGTTATACCATCTAGCTGCCATAACATCACCCCAGAGGACCCTTTAAAGCAGCGTCGGTCACCCTGACAGAATACCACAGGTGGCGTCACGAACATAAACTTTATCCCTTTAAAGACTTTTCCCTTTTACATGGGCACCCAGGCCAACGGAGCAGGTCGCAGCCACCATGACATCCCCCTGTGAACAGCATGACCCGGTACCGAGTATCCCTTGCATGCGGGGCGACTCATCTTTGGCATCACAAACAGGATCTACTAAAGCCTGAGAATTGGGTCATGTGCGTCTAAAGACTGTGTCAGAACTGTGCCTGAACCGTATTTTATTGTGAGACTGTGTATTGCAAAAAGACCGCCAAAATTGCCACCAAAATCGGCGCCAATACAGCTCAACGAGGAGCACCGGGGAAGAAGGGCATGCCATCATGGGAGGAGACTACCAAAGAGGCGCGAACAGTGATGAATGCCCCCTAGAATGCTACTACTCAACGAGGATATGCCCGTCTGCCAAAGAGGTCCGCCTCCTGATCTGCAATGGTGGGAACAAGGCGAAGAAGGAGCCCTGCCCCCAAGAAATGGAGGAGCAGCATGCGCGTGTGGCTGCAGATCTGGAAGAAGAGATGGCAACCAGCGGACGACGAAGTGACCCGGGACCATCACAAGCCACCAAAGGAGGACCCGAACTCACCGCTGCTGGAGAGTCCAGACTTCCTGGAGCCGCAGGTGGAGACGCTGGGTTGCCAGCTCCTGGACATGGAGCTTACCGCAGTGAAGAAATGGAAGTCGGTCCTGTGAAGGAAGATCGCACTGGAAGAGTCGCAGTCGAGGCAGCAGCTGACTCCAGCATCCTCATCAGCGGAGCAGACCGGCATCGGTGAAACCACATCAGACGCAGGTACAGGAAGCGACCCTGCCCCGGTGACCGATCCCGCTCCAGTGACCGCTTTTCCCCCAGTCACTAACCTCGCTTCAGTGACTATTACCACCGACGACGAGACGCTGACAGGCCCGCTCCCAATACCCATAGGCACACTGCTGAAGGTGAGCCCTGAGGAGGTAGTTTTTCAATGAGGCAATCCGAGAGTAGAACCAATCAGGTCCCCTGGGGAGGCCCAACCAGAGGGGTCCCATATTGAAGCCCTCACCTGGGAGGAATATGACCGACGTCTGGTACTAAAATGGAAGGAGGATAAAGGGAGTGAGGCTCAACGCAAATCGCAGACCCATAACACGCAGCGAAGTGACAACGGCCCAGCCAGATGGGGTGTAGTAGTGGCCTTCTACCCTAAAAGAGGTTGGGGTTTCATTCAGGAATCCGGGCTGCCGACAAAGGTCTATGTCACCCGCTGTGATGTGGAATCTCATCTCCGGGAGGGACATCCTGCTGGAACTTTTGTTTGGTGCCGTTCCAATGAGATTTATAAAGATGACTGCCTGAAGAGAACATGCAAATTTCCACAGTCATTGATGATATGGGGCTGCATGTCAGGTAAAGGCACTGGGGAGATGGCTGTCATTGTTATGTTGATATTTTGGACACTTTTCTTATCACATCAATTGAAAGGATGTTTGGGGATTATGAAGTCATTTTTCAAGATGATAATACATCCTGCCATAGAGCAAAAACTGTGCAAACATTCCTTGAAAAAGACACAAAAGGTCAATCTCATGGCCTGCAAATAGTCCAGATCTCAATCCAATTGAAAATCTTTGGTGGAAGTTGAAGAAAATAGTCCATGACAAGGCTCCAACCTGCAAAGCTGATCTGGCAACAGCAATCAGAGAAAGTTGGAGCCAGATTGATGAAGAGTACTGTGACACTCATTAAGTCCATGCCTCAGAGACTGCAAGCTGTTATAAAAGCAAGAGGTGGTGCAACAAAATACTAGTGATGTTTTGGAGGTTTTTTTTGTTTGTTTGTTTTTCATGATTCCATAATTTTTTCCTCAGAATTGAGGAATTTTTTCCCTATGCTTGGTTAAAAAAAGTAACCATTACTGACTACCAAGTTTTTTGTTCTTGATTTCATTTAGTGTTTCTTAAAGCCAGAAAGTTGCCATTTGAAATTACTTTAGTTTGCCATGTCTGTGATCTGCTTTTTTTCTACAAAGTTAAACAACTGAATGAACATACTCCAAGGCCGGTGATTCCATCATTTTTGCCAGGGGTTGTATTAGCCAACATAAGTACATAAGTGGGGGTTGCCTGGTTGCTAGGGAATCCCCACATGTAATCAAGTAGGCTAAGAGATGTAAATCATTCAGCTGAGGTGAGGAAAACTAAATCTCTGAGCACTAAAAAATACTCGGAGGTCACCCGAGCGTGCTCGGGAAATCTCGAGTAACGAGTATATTCGCTCATCACTAGTAATTCTAATTCTAATGTTTATTATTAATTTTCAGCTTTTTTTTACAGCCCTCCCACCCATCCCATAAATGTAAAGTCCGATTTCAGGGTTCAGACACAAGATCATGTCATGTCCGGCCCCGAACTCGAACTTTACAAAAAACTTGGGCGAACCCGCCGATCCCGAACATTGGGGGCTCGCCCATCACTACCGGTGGAGTGTGCTCATAATACAGCCTGGTGTAGCGTGTCCATAATACATCCCTTCCTCTGTCCTGAAAATGATAGCTTTTTTACATACACTCACTGACAGATTCATTCTTTTTATTGTGAACTGTAGGCAAAATTAACTCATTTAATGACTATTCAGTTTCACTGTATCATCCGTGTGTACGCGGTAGTCATATTGATAGGCCTCAACTTCCAAACTTTTTCAAATACTTGTACAATCCACTTCACAATCTATTTAAATTCATCCCAAAAAATTTTCAGAGGCCAAGTCAAGTTCTTGCTTTTTGCCATTTTGTTCTGTTTCTTATTGTCTCATATCAGTATCATCTGCTGGAAATGAATGTTCATTCTGGTCACATACATCTCTCCCACAGTCCAGAGCCTGATAGCTTTTTTCCATACACTCATTGACAGATTCATGCTTTTTATGGTGATCTATTGATAGAAATTCATAAAACCAGGCTAAATTAACTTATTTACCATCTGTGTACGCGGTAGTTGTCGGAGCCTTTAGTGTATGCTACAGGAGCTGGAAATACCGTGTCTGCTGGCACTAGATTTGCCCTCCAATAATATTTTCAATAAAGGATTTAAAGCACTCATTCCAATTACAGAGCCTCTAAATAATCCTGTATTGGTATTTTGTCTCACTACATCACTTGGTCGGGAGTGGGCAATTTGCGTGCCTGCTGCCTTCCTTGGATGTGGTAGCCGTTTCTCATGCTCCCTCTTTGGAATCAAACTCTGATTCTCCATTACCCGTGGTCACCATAGAAAGAAGCCTGTACGGCCTTTGTGGTTGGAAGTGAGAGCGGCTCGCTGTGTGGGCAGGTCCCAAAGCATCAGGAAAACATACCTTGCATGGGCAGAGTGAGGTGAGTGACTTCCAGAGAAAACCACAGTCACCTTGCCTCGTCACCCACCTCACCCAAGGCGACGCACAGGGTCACTCGGGAGACAGAAGAGGGTGCGGGGACCTATGATGCAGTTCCATCAGGCTTAGACCTGCCTCTGACGCTGGGGGTCCTTGACCCACAAGCAGACAGATGCAGAGATTGGGAAAGGAGAGTTGGCCATCAGGGTTCATCGCACCTCTGGCACAAGCTGGATAAATGTAGAGGTGGCTGGGCCTGAGGAAGAAAGTGTATTGGCGCATGTTCATCATAAGTGTTACTATCCCACTTCTATGCTTCTTTGAAAAATGCCTCAGGTGTTGATGAATGAGGTGGTGGCACAGGAGGAAGAAGAGGAGGAGGAACAAGGACCATTCACACCATTACAAGGTCTGAAGATTGTTCAGGAAAGCTGCCAAACAAGAAGCTGCAGATGCCAGACTACATACATACATACATACATACATACATATCTGTAAAAAAAATTATACCCACAGCGTTTCTATAGTCTTAAAGTCACTATGTGATGGTGCTGCTTCCACCATAGTTTGTGGTTGATCAATAGGGTTCCCGGCAGTGCTCAATACCTAAAAATCCATGGTTAGATCTTCATATAGTTCAGAAATGATCTACTATGGAGATGCTGTCATGCTCTTCATATACTGATGATTGCAACTTTTACAACACTGTACGACAGGACTTTTCATATTCTAACTCTCCACCAGACAATTCTGGAGGAGGCACCAAATGACTAAAAAGCATCTACGGAAATAGCTTTTTCCAGAATTTCTGTGGTAGCTCATAAGAGTGGCCGAAATACATGCTCCCTATGGAGTATACCTTGGAAAACTCCCTAAATCTTCTCATTATCTCAGTGAGTGAAACCAATAATAACACTCAGCCGAGATGAAACACGTCTGTTTATGTTGTTGGAGACATTGACCGCAACTTTAAGAGTGGCAGCAGAACACAAGCAATGCTTCCAACGACTTTGTCCAAACATTCTTCTATCTGTCCTTTACCCGCAGTTCAGAGTGAAGATCAAATAATGATTCCCACAAAAGGAAAGGCAACACGATGACATAATGGGAAACACAGAGGATAAATTGGACATAGCAAGCCTGCGAGACGCTAGCCACTGCCAGGGGTCAAGACCAGAGCCTTGTGTGGTCGTTCTATTTAATTGTGAATGTGATCAAACGTGAAATGTTAATGAAACCTCCTAGGCAGAGGAATTCAACAGTGACCACATCATATACAACTTTCACTAGAAAATTGGAAGGAATGTTTATTTTTTCAATTTTTTTTCTACATTAATGCAGAACTGAGAATTCTAGGTTAAAGTAAGAAAAGCATTGCCCCCTAAAAACTGTTTTCTCTGCAAAGTTATTTTAGCCTTACACCCATTCATTACGCACCATAAAAATAATGCATTGTTTTATCTATGGCATAGTAAAGACAACCCAGAAGGGAAACGGACAAGCAGACAGTTTCCTTCCTGACTTAATTCAAAATGATTCCTTTCTCAGATCTCATATGAGAGATATGTGATTACGCGGTGTGCCAGACTGGCATATAGTCAGGCAAGGCGCACACACAAAAGACAACTTCAAAAATGGAGATTGGGCATTGTATAAACAAGCTGGTCAATAGCTGGAAACATCAAGGATATTGTGTTATAATTCCACATACCATATAACACTTTGGAACAATGCTGGACAAAAAAATCATCAATCTATAGTTTATGAAGTAATGTGGAGACATTAGTAGTTATCATCGGTTTCCTCTATGATACTAAACCTCAGGGGAACCTGCAGTCATACATGGAAAATGATATCCTTATATAAATACTAAAAGAGCTTCTCTATATTTTGGATTGTAGTATCTAATAAACATAACCATATTCTTTAAATGCATGTTAATTGACAAAGATTTGAGAAGAATCAAACGTTAAGCAACCAGACCCCGTTATCCTCCAGTGCTGTTATATTTCAGAACAGCAACCTCCCTGGAGGTCCAAAAGTACAAAGTGTTCAGTGCTCAGAGACATGGCCAAGGTAAGGAAGCCTGAAACCGACCACCACTGAGGAAGACACACAAATACAGATTGCTCAGACATGGCCGAGGTAAGGAAGGCTGAAACCGACTGCCTTTGAGCAAGACACAGAAGAACAAGGTGCTCAGTGCTCAGAAACATGGCTGAGGTAAGGAAGGCCGAAACCACCACTAAACAAGACACAGAGGAGAAATGCCAAGACTGGACCAAAAAATATCTGGAGACAGATTTTTAAAAGGCAACATGAACTGGCGACATGAGATTGACTCTTGATGGACCAGATGGATGGGCCTGTGGTTGGATCTGTAGCATGCACAGACCTACACTTCCACTCAGATTGAGAAGAGATACTGCTATGGGTTGGTAATATTAACCCCTTCACCCCCTCATCCCCCCCAGCCTGTTTTCACCTTCTTGACAAGGCCAAATTTTAAAATTCTGACCAGCATAACTTTATGTGGTAAGGACACTGGAACGCTTCAACGTATCACAGCGATTCTGAGAATGTTTTTTAATGACATGAAGTATTTTATGTTAGTGGTAAATTTAGGTTAATATTTTTTGTGTTTATTTGTGAAAATATTGGAATTTTGGCAAAAATCAGCCATTTCTTGTTTTTCCCAAAAAATTTATAAATTCAATTTTTTTATGGAATACTAACTAATTGAAATGGTTTGGAGGGCATATGTGACACAAAATGCCCAAAAGTTACACCATTTTAAAAATTGCACCCCTCAAGGTGCTCAAAACTACATTCAAGAAGTTTATTAATCTTTCAGGTACGTCAAAGAAAATTAAAGCAATTTGGAAGGAACAAATGAAAATTTTACTTTTTACCACAAAAGTGTTGCCTCAGCCCCAAATTTTACATTTTCACAAGGGTAACAGGAGAAAAATTACTATACGATTTTACAATTTGTTGTGCAATTTTTACTGAGTACACAAATACTCCATATGTGGTGGAAAAGAACTGTTAGGGCACAAGGCAGGGCTCGGAGGGGAAGGAACTCCATTATCAATTGGAGTGAAAAATTGGCTGGAATAGATATTGGATGCATGTCATGTTTTCAAAATTTTGTATTTTCATGCGGTCGCCACACACCTCAAATCGCAACATGCGGACGCATCCGCATACAACACATGTCCCTGCCTACCCAATGTTAAAGATAGGTACGCAGGGAAACGCAGGATGCATGAAGCAGTAGGCCCTGAGGTGCCTAAACTGTGGAAACTCTCCACAAATTACTGCAATTTGGAAACTACACCTTTTGAGAACTTCATCTACAGTAAGTTAAACCTCAGGCAATTCTGAGAATTGTATAACATGTCCACTAAAATGTTGCTTTGGTTCAAAGTTTTTAATTTAAATTTTCATAAGAGGTAATACAAGAAAAAGAAAGTTACAAATTGTTATTCAATTTCTCCTCAGTACACCAATACCTCATACAGTATGTGGTTAAAAATCTAGCACAGTGCAAATCTCAGAATGACCACCAAATTGGAATGCAGATTTTGATGGAATGCTTTGAGGGTGCCATGTTACATTGGCAGAGGCCCTGAGGTGCCAGAACTGCTAAATATTCCTTAAGTGATTCCATTTTACAAACTAAACCTCTCAATGAATTTATCTAGGGGAGTAGTGATCAAATTGATGGATGTATCACATTTTATACCATTGAGCATTGAAGAAAAAATAATTACATTTTAACCACAAAAATTTTGTTTTAGCCCCATTTTTTTCATTTTCACAAGGGCAAATGGGTAAAAATGTCACAAAGATTTGTCACACAATTTCTGCTGCACGTGGCAATACACCATATGAGGCTGTTGAGTACTGCTTAGCCACACAGGGAGACTCAGGAGGGAAGGAGCGCTATTTGACTCTTGGAGAACAAATTTTCATAGAATAGTTTGCAGACTCCATATACAGGGTCCCTAAACTGCCAGAAAAGCAGAAGCGTGTAAATTACACCCCTGGGAATTTATCTACAGATGTAGTACCGATTTTGACTCCCTGGGTGTTATACATCAACATTCTGCAGTGGATGGTGCAGAGCAAATGTGAAAATCTGCTGTTGAAGTGCCCAGTATGTTGTAATGCCCATACATTATGCAACCCTTCATACTTCTGAAGAAATGGACCCAATACATTAAGCGGACTCTCATCGCTACAGAAATGGCAAACATGTGGATGCTAACTGCAGTTTAGGCACACTGTGCAGCTTAGAAGGGAGGGGGGGCATTTCGATTTGGGAGTGCAGAATTTGTTTAATTTCTTTTAGGGTTGAGGAGACATTTTGCTTTTCCAGATCCTTTGTGCTACCGGTGGAAGCCTCCAATATTTGAATTGACAGATGACCGACCTGGGGGGTGACTTTTTTTTTGTGGATTGAGTTGAAGTTTTATTTGGAACATTTTACATAACATTTTGAATCACATTTATCCTGTGCTCTACACTGAGCCCTTGCATGTTTCTATCAAAATTTCTGCATGATGTGATTCAGATAAATAGATGCATTATAATGCAGCAGCAGTTACTCTGGACTCAGTCTGGTCTCAGTGGTGTCCTCGCTTTGACATCTGTGTGGTAAAATTGATAAGGCAGCTTTATTCTTTGGGTCAGTACGATTACAATGATACCACATTTATTTAATTTTTTTTATGTTTTGCAGTTTTTAGACAATAAAAATAATTTCTAAGAAAAAGAATTGTATTGGCATCGCTTTATTCTGAGAGCTAAAACTTTTTTATTTCCCTGCTGACGGAGCTGTTTGACGGATTGTTTTTTACGGAACTAGATGACATTTTCAGTGATACCATTTCGATTTACATTCAACTTTTTCATATTGTTTTATTCCTGTTTTGTCCGGCGGTATTTTTTTTTCACAGTGTTCACTGAAGGGGTTAACTAGTGTGACAGTTTTATACTTCGGGTTTTTATGGACACAGCGATACCAATTATGTGTACTTTTTTTAGTTTATTTTTGCTTTTACATAAATTTATGCATTTTTAGGTATAATATCATATATACTCGAGTATAAGCCGAGGCACCGAATTTTGCCATGAAAAACTGGGAAAACTTACTGACTCACGTATAAGCCAGGTATGCAATGTCCACTCATCTCCATCCTTGTATGCATGACCTCTTCATCCACATCCTGGTATGCATGGTTCCTCATCCCTATCCTGGTATGCATGGCCCCTCTTCCCTATCCTGGTATGCATGGCTCCTCATCCCCATTTTGGTATGCATGATTCCTCATCCATATCCCGGTATGCATGGCTCTTCATCCATATCCTGGTATGCATGGTTCCTCATCCCTATCCAGGTATGCATGGTTCCTCATCCCTATCCTGGTTTGCATGGTTTCTCATCCCTATCCTGGTATGCATGGTTCCTCATCCCTATCCTGGTATGCATGGTTCCTCATCCCTATCCTGGTATGCATGGTTCCTTATCCCTATCTGGGTATGCATGGTGTTGTGAATTCTGTTGTCAAGCTCCCTCCTGTGGTCATGAATGGTACTTCGGCTGGTTCTGTCCATGGGCTTCCTCTGGTAGTTGTGAGTGGGGCTGCAGCTTCTGAGGTTCCTTCCACAGGTGACGAGGTTAATTCGTTAGCTGGCTGCTCTATTTAACTCCACCTAGATCATTGCTCCATGCCACCTGTCAATGTTCCAGTATTGGTCTAGTTCACTCCTGGATCGTTCTTGTGACCTGTCTTCCCAGCAGAAGCTAAGTTCCTGCTTGTTTTTCTTAGTTTGCTATTTTTCTGTCCAGTTTGCTATTTTGATTGTTGTCTTGCTTGCTGGAAGCTCTGGGACGCAGAGGGTCTTTTTGCGCCCTCTGCATGGTCTTTTTGTAGTTTTTTGTGCTGACCGCAAAGCTACCTTTCCTATCCTCTGTCTGTTCAGTAAGTCGGGCCTCACTTTGCTAAATCTATTTCATCTCTGTGTTTGTAATTTTCATCTTTACTCACAGTCATTATATGTGGGGGGCTGCCTTTTCCTTTGGGGAATTTCTCTGAGGCAAGGTAGGCTTTATTTTTCTATCTTTAGGGCTAGCTAGTTCATTAGGCTGTGTCGAGTTGCATAGGGAGCGTTAGGAGCAATCCACGGCTATTTCTAGTGTGTGTGATAGGATTAGGGATTGCGGTCAGCAGAGTTCCCACGTCTCAGAGCTCGTCCTATATTATCAGTAACTATCAGGTCATTCCGTGTGCTCTTAACCACCAGGTCATAACAGCATGGTTCCTCATCCCTATCCTGGTATGCATGGCTCCTCATTCCTATCTTGGCATGCATGGTTCCTCATCCCCATCTTGGTATGCATGGTTCCTCATCCATATCCTGGTATGCATGGCTCTTCATCCATATCCTGGTATGCATGGTTCCTCATCCCTATCCTGGTATGCATGCTTCCTCATCCCTTTCCTGGTATGCATGGTTCCTCATCCCTATCCTGGTGTGCATGGTTCCTTATCCCTATCTGGGTATACATGGTTCCTCCTCCCTATCCATGAATGCATGGCTCCTCATTCCTATCTTGGTATGCATGGCACTCTCATACCTATCCCTGTATGCATAGCTCCCATCAAAAAAGCATTAAAAAAATCATACTTACCCTTCCTGTGCTCCCTCGCTCTTGTTCTGGTACCAGCAGCTGCTTTATGCTTGTAAGCAGCACATGGCAGGGACGTCATGCATTGCTTACATGCAGAGTACAGCTGCCGGAATACTCACCGCTCCCCATACCGGAACTATGTGCATGGAGGGCAGTGAGTATACGTTGCTATTAAGTAGCGCGCACAGTGTCAGCCGCTGCCGCCGTGCGGTCACGTGTCCCCGCTAAATAAGTTGGGTGATCAGATCTGATATAGAAGGGGAGGAGGGATTAAGCCAGTGTTAAAGAATTAATTTCTTAGATAGTAGTAATATAGTATATAGAAGTTTTGGAGGACCTTTATAGACATGAATTTTTGCAGTAGTGTAGTAGTGCTATTTAAAGAGACACGGGCCATACCGTGCTATAGAGTGTGCTTGTAAAACTTGAGACTGATTTCAAGAATGAAGCAGTTTTGGGGCACAGCCAAATGCCATGACAAAGATCAGTGTTATATTGGTATAATATTTTGTAATTTTTTTTTTATTTTTACAATTTGTTAAAACTTTTTTTTTCGCTCTTTTACTCGGTCTCACTACGGCATTTTAACTTTTATTACTCTAGTGGCTAGTATAATGCATTGCAATACATTATCCCTGTCAGTTCTGCACTGGTAGAACCTCCTAGACCAGTGTTCCCCAACTCCGGTCCTCAAGACTCAACAACAGGTCATGTTTTCAGGATTTCCTTAGCATTGCACAGGTGATAATTGCATCACCTGGACAGGCAAGCATTCAACCACCTGTGGAATACTAAGGAAATCCTGAATACATGACCTGTTGGTGGCTCTTGAGGACCGGAGCTGGGGAACACTGTCTTAGACCATGCTCTCAGCGTTGTCTAACAGACTTGCTGGCACTGGGAGATTTAGAGGTTGCCATGACAACCCCAAGTTGCCATGACAACCATTGGACCTTTGTGATGACGTCACGGGGACGTTGATCGGAAGGTAGAGGGTCTCTCAGGCTTCTAAATTTATTAGTCGATATCGATCACAGCAATTAGGGGGTTTAGTGGACTGTGGCAGCCAGAGCTCTGCTATAACTTCACTGAGCTGCTGTCGGCAATTGTGTGTATACAGCTCCTCTGCAGACAAGATCGCCATGATGTAAGTTTACATCATAGGTCGTGAACCCCTTCCCAACCATGACCTAAACTTAAGTCAAAGGTTGTGAAAGGGTTAAATATGAGTTAGATGGACCTTTTCGTGTTGAAGATGGACTCAAAATCAACTCTCAAACCTACTCCTAATTTTTTAGAAGACTCTACCTTCAAGCAGTGGTGCAATAAAATGTCTTCATCTTTCAAGAAAACCATGCTTTTTATGACAGCGATCCATCACAGTATCGAAGTCTCCACTGCTCGACTAAGAGGGCCAATCACCAAATTTTACATGTGGAACACGACACATAAAATAATAGTGGCAGTAGAGTGGAATACAACTTTTTTCTTTGTTAGTGTTACCAACTTCACCTCTCCTTTGTAGAGATATTAGCAATCAATGCATTTGGCACCCAATGTGTTAACTTTAGATAAGTCTGAATGGGTGTTTTTACTGGGTTTGCACTATTTCTCCTTCTATGAGTTGTTATCTCAGAACACCCACATGGACTTAACAAAAGATAACTCATTATGTGCCAATACTTTGATTGCTAATATCTCTGCAATGTTGAGGCAAAATAAGAAAAAAATAACGTTTTTTTCTGCTCTGCAGCCACAATTACATCGTGCGTCTAGTTCAACATGTAAAATTTGGTGAAAGGGCCTCTTTAAAAATGAAAGAATAATGATGTGGCCTCTTCCTTCTCTGACCTAAACCCTATGGAGAACTTGTGGGTCCTTCTTAAATGGGAGATTTTGGAGAAGGAAAATGGTTACTTCTGATCAGTGTCTGGGTTAAGCGGTTAATAAACTGTCAGACTCCATGGATGGAGCTTCGGCCTGAAGAAGGGTGGCTATATTGGTCACTGACATTTTTTTTAACTGTATTTTCATACAATTGAGTTGCTGGTTTTTATTCTCACTGCAACAGATGAAAATAAACAATTGAGATGGAAAATTTACGTTTGATTTAGTTCTATAATAATTCTGCACACAGAGATATTCTCCTAAGGCAGACGAAACCTCAATTTTACGTTCTTAAATATTCAGGTCTCAGTTTTACTAACCTTATGGATTGACCGACAGATCTGGAGCTATTTAGTAATAAAGTTTATCATCAAAAATACAAATTGCCTAATAATTGTGCACACAGTGTAACTAGGAAAACCTCCTTCTACACACAACATGTCCACCTCTTCTTTTTTGTGCATTGTGATCTTTATTGTTGTCATTGCACACATCGGACAGGTAATCCTAATAGTTTTTTGTAGAAAAAAAACTTTTTATTTAATGTATAAGAAATAGACTCTAGTGGCACGTGGGCACTTCCAAAGTTAAATTCAGATTGAGTGTTCAGCACTAGGTATGGGAGACCATGTATTTCTGTGCCTTACTTGTGAGTTAATCATCTTACTTAAGGTACCTTCACACTAAACGATATCGCTAGCGATCCGTGACGTTGCAGCGTCCTGGCTAGCGATATCGTTCAGTTTGACACGCAGCAGCGATCAGAATCCTGCTGTGATGTCGCTGGTCGGGGCTAGAAGGCCAGAACTTTATTTCGTCGCTGCCTCTCCCGCTGACATCGCTGAATCGGCGTGTGTGACACCGATTCAGCGATGTCTTCGCTGGTAAACAGGGTAAACATCGGGTTACTAAGCGCTTGACGTCACCGCTCTGCTTTCCGGCCGCTGTGCTCACAGCCAGTACAGAGAAGCAGAGCGCCGGGGACAGACAGCGGAAGGTAAGTATGAAGCGTTTGTTTTTTTTTACTTTTAGGATGGTAACCAGGGTAAACATCGGGTTACTAAGCGCGGCCCTGCGCTTAGTAACCCGATGTTTACCCTGGTTACCGGCATCGTTGTCTGGATCGTTGTCTGGATCGCTGCAGCGTCGTTTAGTGTGAAGGTACCTTTAGTCCAATAGTGCAAGCCCAATCCCCTACACAAAATCAATATTCTATGCAAGGGCCCAATTGCAACCCCCAATTGGACATTTTTATGGCGCGGCTACCACTGAGGAAGGTACAGCTATGGGAATTCTCAGAAATTAATATTGATAAGTAATACCTAAACAAAGATCAAACAAAATATTCAGAAGGGCCTGCCAGACCATTTTGCTCTAAATTACAAATCTGTCAGATATTCCCTTGAATAGAAATGATTTTAGACAGAGCATGAAAGCATTTATTGTTTGCTTTTAAAGGGTGAACATCTGTCCTTACATGGTCCTGAACATGGTGAGTCATTGAAAGTTGACAAGTTACAAGGTTGAATAATATTTTATTATACACTCCTCAACATTGAAATTGCAACTCCAAGAAGGAAAAGTTCTGGAATTACGGAAATCACTGGACGGTTAGACATGTTAATTATGTGTAAGTGATAAGAAAATGGGGATAGAATCTTCAAAAGATCTCTATTTATTCAAGTACAAGTGTCACAAGCAGAAATCCCCACACTTACGCATATTTACTGCTATTAATGAGGTTATTAATGGTTGTCTAAGAAATGTTCTACCACCTAAATGGTCTTAGGCAAATCTTCAAGTCCATCACCCATCTTGTCCACGCTGTATCTTCAGACAGTTACTGCTCGCACTGAAATCCCCAGGCCTATCATGTTGGGCTGGGACTTGCTCGTGCAAAGTCACAGCACAGTATCCTTTTGCGTGTTGACGTAGAACCATCCTGGGCCCTTGGGATTTTAGTGCAAGAGGTGTCGATATAAAGATGTGGAAATGCGATGTTGAGGAGCGTAAGTACTGGAGATACCATGATTAAGGAGTTGAGCTGAAACTAGTTTGTCTTCTTCTCCTATGTCTATGGATCTCCTTTGGTGATTTGCTACTACAGTTTTTAATGTGATCAATAAATCTTACCATTTTATATATTTTTTGGCTACTGCTGGAGGATATCATTATTTTTTTAAACCATTTATTTCCACGTCCGCAACTGGGACGGCTCTGTGCACTGCCTTACAGATGAAAACTGCAAATCAACATTTGATGAGCTGACTATTCCTTTCCCCCTCATTCCCTTCTGTTCTTTAAGTAGAAGGTCTGGAGAGGTGTGTGGTAAGGTTAATATAAGGATTCTTGTTTAACATTTTGATGACCTGAGTTCTCCATGTTGCTGAATCTGTGTAAAATCGAATTACCAAAAAATTACACATGTTGGCAAATGTGAATTTTTGTAAAATTAGACCAGAACTCAGTTCCACTCAAATTTATTTTCTCAATTTAACCATTTGGGCCAAATTCTTCTTTGTTTTCTGTAGCTAAAGAGCCTTTGAAAAGGAGAACTCTACACAAGATTTTGGTACCCATAGTAAAGAAGACCAGCTAACCAGGAGCTGGACCCATGTCTATAATGACCCCATAGAAGTTGCATGTTCTACATCTATGTTAAGTACGCTCTTGCTTTCTCCATTGACACTATGCAAGGGGCGATGTTACCCTCAGGCAGCAGCTTTGTCTTATTATAGTGGCATTATTTAGGCATATGTAACCTATTTGCCTAGTTTTTTGATCTCCAAGTTAGGAAACTGGAGTGGTAGGGGTTGCCATTTCACTTTTGGTCTAGGCTTGAAGCTATTGAGCTCATTCACAGATGTATCTAGTCAACTCCAGATTTTAATTGTTTTGTTTCTAACCAAAGATTATATTGTAATGATGTTAACAGCTTGATTTCAGTGCAGTAATCCTTATCAGGAAGCAGATAACAGTTTTCGCTTTGTAAACAGCCATTACTTTAGTAACATGAGTAAATGGGCAGAGATTAAGAGATCTTGAAGCTCTGAAGAGCTTTGTGCTGGAGCCAAGTATTTGATCATTACACGTGCATGTGCCAAATGGATGTATACAGTGTAATTTACATTGATGGTTGGTACGTGTCTTTGGAAATGCATCCCAGACGAAGTGCCAAGTGTATTAGCCTTATGTAATAATCATTTATTTTAACTATACTACGTGGTATGAACATTGGAGCCAACAGCAATATACATTGTACATGTAATATACCACTCAGACAGATGTAGTAATATTCAGGCACATATTATAGGCAATGTTAATGGAAAATTTAACTTTTTCCGGACAAATCAGAGTTAATTATGTATTTTAATTTCTGGGCTTCATTTGCAGTACCTATAGATATCAGTCTACCACTGTTGTCGTTTAGGAGAAAATCTTAAAGTCAGGTAGAAAGAAGCTTTTTTTACGATTCGGTTTCAGATTTAAATGGTTTATATCATGTCAATAACATAAAATCAAAATATAGAAATTATGACAAACTCCAAGCCCTGATTAGACAAGAATGGGTGGTCATCTGCCAGGATTTGGCCCAGAAGCTGATATCCATCATGCCAGGGCAAAGAGAAGAAATCTTGTAAAATAAGGGACAACACTGTAAATATTGGGTCTTTGATTAAACTTGATGCATTTGTCAATAAAAGTGTAAAAAACTTGTGAGATGTATAATTGAACTTCAATTGCCATAGAAACATCTGACTAGGGTTGAGCGACCTTCACTTTTATAGGATCGGGTCGGGTTTCTCGAGTGAAATCGGCCGATCCTATAAAAAAGTCGGGGTCGGGGTCGGCCGAAACTCGAAACCCAATGCAGTGCATTGGGTTTCCATGGTTCCCAGGGTCTGAAGGAGCGGAAACTCTCCTTCAGGCCCTGGGATCCATATTTAAGTGTAAAATATAGAATTAAAATAAAAAATATTGCAATACTTACCCTCTGACGCGCCCTGGTACTAACCGGCAGCCTTCCTCCTTCGAATCCGCGCTTCTAGGACCTTGCCGTGACGTCGCGGTGACGTCGCGGCTTGTGATTGGCCGCGCGGCCGCCCATGTGACCGCTCGCGCGGCCAATCACAAGCCGCGACGTCACCCGCGACGTCACCGAAGGTCCTGGAAGGGCTGATTATTAGGAAGGAAGGCTGTCGGAAGGAAGCAGGGCGCTTCCGAGGGTGAGTATATTCCTATTAGGTATAGGTCGAAGGAGGAAGGCTGCCGGTTAGTACCAGGGCGCGTCAGAGGGTAAGTATTGCAATATTTTTTATTTTAATTCTATATTTTACACTTTAATCTGAATTCCGATACCAATTCCCGATATCTTAAACATATCGGGAATCGGGATCGGAATTCCGATTCCAGATTCAAAAGATCGCCGACTTCATGGCCGACCCCCCACTGGGGTCGGGTCGGGTTTCATGAAATTTCGACCCGTTTCGCTCAACCCTACATCTGACTAAAAGATCTTAAAACACTGAAGCAGTCAAACTTGTAACCCAAAATTTGTGTCAGTCTTAAAACTTTTGGCCACGACTGTACGTGCTGCAGTGGAGGTGGATAATCCATATGCAAATGAGGAGTATTTGGTGCACCCATGGCATGGCCATGAGATGGGTGCACCGTTACAATCCCTCAATTTGCCTCTTTGGGACTGGACTGCCCAACAGTGCTCGCTCTTAGCGTGAACGCTACCCCACATATGTACACAGCGTTTTCCTTCTTGATTCCTTTCTGCCGATGCCACTCATACACCCAGAAGTGTAGCGAGAGAGCCAGGTAGGAGATCGCACCAAGTCTGTGTTAGCATGCACATGGTACAGCCAGTGTTAGTGCGCATGCACACATGCAGGGCAGCGTTTGCTCTAGGATTGAGCACTGTCCTTCACAAGCTAATGCAGTACCAAAGACACACATTGAGGAGGGTAGTGGTGCACCCAGCCATGGGTACACCAATGTTCACTCATTTGTATGTGGTATAAAAGTTATTTTCACAACTCTATCAAAGTAATTGGTACAGTACTAGTATAATTCTTATAGCAGTCCCCATATTTTTGCATATTTGGTCTAAAAGGCATTTTGGGAGCGACAGACTTCTTTCAAATTAACTTTGAATTCAGGGATCAATTTTTCTGGGCAAGCTGAAAATTAAGACCTTGTAAAAAGTTTTACAAAACAATGAAAAAAAATTAAATTAACTTTTCTGCCTTCAGATTAAGGACACTATTACAAAACTGTGGCAAATTAGAGCTCAGCATTCATTACTTATATTGCTATGGTAAAATGATAGCTGAGTGCTGATTGGTTCCTACGGGCAGCAAACATACTCTAATTGTTAGACAGTTTTGATAAATGAGGCCTAATGCATGTTAATCACTCGGGCTATTAATATACATAAATATTTAGAACAACTTCTCTTATGGTTTGCTTTAAAAATGCTTAGTTTAGTCTGCTTTACAATAAACTCAGGCGAAATTATGAGCGTTCACGGTTCAATTTTACGTTGATGGACAAATTCATGCAATTAGCTGGAAACATTAAATCTGTCAGAGAAACAGGATGGTAAAGATGGGGGCTGGAATAGGCATAGCTAGATGAAAGCACCCTATGACTGCAGTTGGCTTGGGGAAGGTTTCTAGAAAGGTTCGTAGGACAGATAGGGATTTGTGGAGGTGAAGAGGGGGTGTTATAGGGGCGGGCTTAGGGAGTAGTTTGGGGGGGGGGCAAAGTGCGGGAATATTGCCATTTTCAAAAAAGAATTCGGAGAGTGAAGACCTGAGAATTTACCTCATGGAGTCTGTTGATGACCTGATGGAACGGCTTCAGAACGTTGCTCGCTCCAGGAGGGGAGGATGGTTGGAGGAACAATTTTCTTCCCTCCTGGATGCCGCTGGGTCGCAGGAGCTGAGCAGGAGGGGAAGGAGGACAAGGTTCCTTTAGAGACTTTCACCGGACATGGCGGCACGCAGCAGGCGCAGGCTCCAGACTCCCTCCTGCGACCTTGTGGATGGCGGGGGCGGTCATGTGGCTTCCCCTTGCTGTGCCTGCCCCGGCAGGAATCCAGAAAGCCGGTCTGCGGGCACGGGGCACTGGAGTCTGAGAGGAATGCAGGCTGGACCGGAAGTTCAGGCCAAGCCGGAGACACAGACCGCAACAGAAGCGCGGCTGAGACCGGAAGAGCTGGCCGCATCATTATGGTGGCCTACATGTGTGGTGTCACGGGCCCGTGGCAAGTGCAGCAGAAGCCCTGAACCGCGGCGAGGTCCTGGCAGTCCGGCGGCGGAGGAGAAAGTACCGGCAGGCAGCGCGGGGCACACTCTCACAAGGGAGGACAATGCGGCAAGTACCCGACGAGGCGCGGGGTCTGGGATGCCTGCTGGATGTAGCACCAGGAGGAGGCTTTCAGCGGGCAGGCAGCAGCAGTGGGAGTACCTGCTGCCAGGCCCAGTGCGACTTGGACCGGCAGGAAGAGCAGCGGGCAGTGACCGAGGGATGCCTGGCAGATCGCGGGGCCATTTTCTGGACCGGTCCATTTGGCACGGGTCAGGCACCCCGGTCACGCTCGAGGAAGTGGTCAGCAAGGCTCTTCAAGGGCACCGGTCCCCCCTGATGACGAGGAGGTCAGCGACCATCAGGAGGATACAAGGCGGCAGGACTCCGGATTTATGGCTGGCAGAGACACAGCACCCATGCAGCTTGGTGAGCATGATTCTATGTGCAGTTTGTCGCCCACACGGGCTGTGTTACAGGAGGTTGTGGGGAGTCAAGCGCTGGGGTCGGAGGGAAGGCATTTGGGGGGCCCTAGCGGGGAGGGGGATTGGGGCCCTCACAAGATCTTGCTTAGTATGGCGCAGGTTTTGCAAAGATTAGAGAGTGGGGCAGCGGGCGCTGTGGAGACGACGCCAGTTGAGGCATGGTTGCCGGGGATAGCTTTTGGGTCGCAGGTTGCAAGCCAGCCGCCGGTATCGGTTGAAGGGGAGTGGGCCACTGGTTCTGGTGTATCTGTGTCTGTACAAACAGAAAAGGAAAAAGGAGATGCGATTAAGTTGGATGATTGAGCAAAGGGTGAAGTCTATGTGTGTTTTGAGGGCCCCTTGGGAGCCCATTTCAAGAAAGAGGTAAAGGAGAAGATTTTGCAGGATGAATATTTGGAAATATTTTTCCTTCTTCCATTGGAAAAGTTTAATTTAGACAAAGAAAAGAAGGATGATAGTAAGAAAGAGGAGGAAGAAAAGCGGTGGTAGCGGCTCATTCCAGACATTTGTTAATTGGTAGCATGCATTTGCGATTTTGGCTAGTGTTATTGGAGAAAAATTTCCTGAAAATTGTTCGAGTTTGTTCTGCTATTTGGATGCGATTAGAGAGAGGTGTACTGTACATACGGAGGTATGGCATGGCTGTGCTATGGTGAGCAATTTAGGCAAGGGAAGGCAGTAAGACCCGAGATTAAGTGGGATCAGAAGGATATTGGGCTTTGGCTGAAGGTTATGGCTCCAGTCAGGTATGGGCAGTCCTTTCACGGGAGCAGATGTAGCAGCAGTCAGCAAGCAGGACAAGGTGGTGGTCAGGGGACGCAAGGATCGAAAGAAAAATCTGGAACGTGCTGGCAATTCAACGATGGCCTGTGCAAGTACGGCAGTACCTGTAAGTTCAGGCATGTATGCTCTTTTTGCAATGGGAGTTCCCATGGAGTGTCAAAATGTTTTAAAAAAGCAAGGGGGAAGCCCTCAGTGGGTGCCAGTCATGGAGGTGACACCAGTGAGGCTTCTAGAGATGGCCCCATTTCTAAATAGGTATCCGAGAGAAGGCAGGGGTTATTTGGAGTGGTTTTGTGGAAGGTTTTAGAATCCCTCCCCTAACCACACGGTTCCTTTTTCTGTTAAAAATCTGAGGTCAGCTGATTTACATTCTGAGATTGTTAGTGTAAAATGAGTTGGGCAGGATGGCGGGTCCGTTTTTGTCTTTGCCTGTTGCAGGAGTGATTATTTCTCCTTTAGGGGTTGTGCCTAAGAAGGAACCGAATAAGTTCAGATTGATTCAACATTTATCGTACCCGAAGGGCTGGTCGGGTAATGATGGTATCGCACAGGAGTTGTGTTCAGTGGAATACACATCGTTTGATACGGCAGTGCGATTGTTAGGGTTTGGCGGAACACACCAAATATATATTTATAGAGTAATAGGTGCGTTCGCAACCCGGGGTCCACCGTGCAGGAGTAAAACCCGCTGCTAGTAACTGACGATGCTATATGGCAGCATAAGTGAACTCTGTTACTTCAGAGAGTCACTTAAGACAGATGAACACAGCTACGAAATAGAACGAACAGTGGTCATGCAGTGAGAATAGCACACACAAAACTCCTCACCGGAGGTGCCGTTATTCTAGGGGCTTATTTCAGCTGAACCCTGAAACCACATGCATATGACCACACTGGCGCTGAACACATTTCTTAGTTGAAACTAGCGCATGGCTGTGTGGCCCTGCAAACCTTTTATAGCTGCAGCAACTTCAGGACCTTCCTAGAGGACCAATGGGAGCTGCTACAGTACCTGAGCCACTTCAGGAGCTTCCTAGAGGACCAATGGGAGCTGCTGTAGTACCTGAGCATGTGACCCCCGGCCTCCAATGAGAGGTCTTACCCTGGGCATGCTCAGAAGAGGAAAAGCAGGACTATAAAGTCCCACGGCTTCCAGTACCACCTGTATGTGGACGACACTCAGATCTACCTCTCTGGCCCAGATGCCACCTCTATGCTGTCCAGAATCCCGAAGTGTCTGTCAGCCATATCCTCCTTCTTCTCCTCTCGCTTCCTAAAACTCAATGTAGACAAAACCAAACTCATCAAACGCCTCAACTTCTGCAACACCCTCCTCTGTGGCCTCCCCGCTAACTCTCTTGCACCACTCCAGTCTGTCCTCAACTCTGCTGCACGGCTAATCCACCTCTCTCCTCGCTACTCCCCTGCTTCTCCCCTCTGCAAATCCCTCCACTGGTTCCCAATTCCCCAACGAATCCAGTTCAAACTACTAACACTGATCTACAAAGCCATCCATAACCTGTCTCCTCCCTATATCTCTGAACTAATCTCCCAATAGCTTCCCTCACGTAATCTCCGATCCTCCCAAGACCTCCTACTCTCCTCCACACTTATTCATTCCTCACTCAACCGCATCCAAGATTTCTCCCAAATATCCCCCATCCTTTGGAATTCCATGCCTCAACACGTCCGACTATCCACCACCCTTGGCTCCTTCAGACGGAACCTGAAATGCCATCTCTTCAAGAAAGCCTACAGCCTGCAATAACCATTCTGCCGCCTCGCCATCGCCAGAGCCGCCGCCTCGCCCCTACCTTCTGTCTCTTCCCCACTATCCCATAGAATGTAAGTCCGCAAGGACAGGGTCCTCTCCCCTCTGTACCAGTCTGTCACTGTAAATTTGTTTACTGTAAACGATATCTATAACTCTATATGTAACCCCTTTCTCATGTACAGCACCATGGAATTAATGGTGCTATATGAATAAATAATAATAATAATGACTTAGTCCCAGAGACATCTGCTCACCGCTGACCAGTACTGGCTACAATGGCTGAGTCTGGGAAAGCAGCAGTAACCATCCGCACTGTATCAGGCTGAACCAGATGCTGGGACAGACGTCTCCGCTGAGTAGGCTCCACTGCGGCTGGAGAAGAATGGGAGACCACAGCATAGATGGCTCGAGATTCCCTCTGTGCAGAGGCGGGAACTCGACCCCTAACAGCGATGGGTTCAAAAATACGAGACGGGTGCTTTGGCGAAGAAATTGAATCGGCCTTTAGGTTACTTCCAGTTCACCCAGACAGAATTCTGTTGTTGGGTTGTTTTTGGAAAGGCACGTATTATTTGGATAGATGTTTGCCAATGGGTTGCGCAATTTCATGTTCTTTGAAATGTTCAGTACCCTTTTAGAGTGGGTGGTAAGGGATGTTGCCGGCATCTAGTCTGTTATTCACTATTTGGAAGACTTTTTATTTACAGGTCTGCCAGATTCGGTGTTGTGTTGGAATACCTTGGCTACCATGGAATGGGTGGCAGAGCGTTTTGGTGTGCCTTTGGCTAGAGAAAAAACCGAGGGCCCGGGCACGGTGTTAAGCTTCCTTGGAATTTTTATTGATTCGGAGAGAATGGAGTGTCGGTTACCGGATGATAAATTGTTTTTACTGAAACAGAAAGTGAATAGGGTTAGGAAACTGCGGAAATTGATGTTGAAGGAGTTGCAGTCATTACTAGGTAGGTTAAATTTTGCGTGCAGGATCATACTCATGGGCAGAATTTTTTGCTGGAGGCTGGCTGGCTAGTGCGACAGCTGGAGTGCGGGCAGCGCACCATTTTGTCCATTTGAAGAAAGAGCACAGGGAGGATTTGATTGTGTGGCAACACTTTCTGGAACATTATAACGGATGGTTGTTGATTCAACACGAGATTTTGAGTAATTTTGACTGTGAAATCTACACGGACGCAGCAGGTGGGGCCGGTTATGGGGCCTATTGTAAAGGGAGGTGGAGTGTCGGAAGATGGCTGGAGGGGTGGCGTGACAAGAAATCTGGCTTTGTTGGAATTGTTCCCGATTGTGGTGGCAGTTTTCATTTGGGGAGAAATGTTCGTGAATCAGAAAGTTCGGTTTCATTGTCACAATATGAGCGTGGTGTCAGTGATTGTCGGCTTGTCGGCGTCATCTCCCCCGGTGTTTAAGTTGGTGCGGGAATTAGTTTTCCGGTGCCTTGAACTGTATGCTTGGATTTCTGCGATGCATGTGCCAGGTGTTCAAAACTCTATAGCGGATGCTTTATCTCGTTTTCAGTGGAAATGGTTCTGGGAATTGGCACCAGAAGCGGAGGAATCGGGAGAGGAATGCCCTTTACACTTGTGGCAAGTGGTTACGGACGAGCAGGACGACTGATTCGTGAGTCTGTTACTGGCCAGACCTGGGCATCTTACGAGGAATTGTGGAGGGTGTGGCAAGGGTGGCTGTTATAGTGGGGAGCGGTTAAGTCTGAAGAAGATAAAGTACAGGCGTTGTTATGCTTAGTGGGTAATGCGACTGACATTGGCTGGTCAGTTTCTAATGTTAATAAATTTGTGGCATTTGGTTTTACGTTGGAGGGGGCTGAAGGTGTTACAAACATTTTTTGGGTTAAACAGGCCTTAAAAGGTTTGCGAAGGGGCAATCAGAGTTTTGACAGGCGCAGACCGATCTCGTTCAGCATGCTTGAACGGTTAGTGTTGTGAATTCTGTGGTCAAGCTCCCTCCTGTGGTCATGAGTGGTACTTCGGCTGGTTCTGTCTATGAGCTTCCTCTGGTGGATGTGAGTGGGGCTTCGGCTTCTGAGTTTCCTTCCTCAGGTGACGAGGTTAAGTCGTTAGGTGCTGCTCTATTTAACTCCACCTAGTTCTTTGTTCCTGGCCTCCAGTCAATGTTCCAATATTGGTCTTGCTCTCTCCTGGATCGTTCTTGTGGCCTGTCTGCCCTGCATAAGCTAAGTTTTGCTTGTGTTACTTTTGTTTGCTATATTTTCTGTCCAGCTTGCTATATTGGTTTTTCTTGCTTGCTGGAAGCTCTGAGACGCAGAGGGAGCACCTCCGTACCGTTAGTCGGTGCGGAGGGTCTTTTTGCCCCCTCTGCGTGGTTGTTTGTAGGTTTTTGTGCTGACCGCAAAGCTATCTTTAGGGATTGCGGTCAGCAGAGTTCCCACGTCTCAGAGCTCGTCCTATGTTAGTAACTATCAGGTCACTTTGTGTGCTCTTAACCACTAGGTCCATTGTGGTTCTGAATCACCTGTTCATAACAGTACTGGAGGCCCAAAGTACTAATGCTTCTCAATAGAGGGAAAAGAGAAGTTCTGAGACCATTTTTTTTCTCTGTACTGTGTTTTGTCTTTCTTTTCCCCTAGACATTTGGGTGGTTCAGAACACAGGTGTAGTGATGGACATTAAAGGTCTGTCTTCTTGTGTGGATCATCTCACTACAAGAGTACAAAATATTCAAGACTTTGTGGTTCAGAATTCTATGTTGGAGCCAAGAATTCCTATTCCTGATTTATTTTCTGGAGATAGAGCTAAGTTTCTGAGCTTTAAGAATAATTGTAAACTGTTTCTGGCTTTGAAACCCCACTCCTCTGGTGACCCAGTTCAATAAGTTAAGATCATTATTTCTTTATTACGTGGCGACCCTCAAGACTGGGCATTTTCCCTTGCGCCAGGAGATCCTGCATTATGTAATATTGATGCGTTTTTTCTGGCGCTCGGATTGCTGTATGATGAACCTAATTCAGTGGATCAGGCAGAGAAAAATTTGCTGGCTCTGTGTTAGGGTCAGGATGAGGTAGAGATATATTGTCAGAAGTTTAGGAAGTGGTCTGTGCTCACTCAATGGAATGAATGTGCGCTGGCAGCAATTTTCAGAAAAGGTATCTCTGAAGCCCTTAAGGATGTCATGGTGGGATTTCCTATGCCTGCTGGTCTGAATGAGTCTATGTCTTTGGCCATTCAGATCGGTCGACGCTTGCGTGAGCGTAAAACTGTGCACCATTTGGCGGTATTATCTGAGCATGGACCTGAGCCTATGCAGTGCGATAGGACCTTGACCAGAGCTGAACGGCAAAAACACAGACGTCAGAATGGGCTGTGTTTTTACTTTGGTGATTCCACTCATGCTATCTCCGATTGTCCTAAGCGCACTAAGCGGTTCGCTAGGTCTGCCACCATTGGTACGGTACAGTCGAAATTTCTTTTGTCCGTTACTTTGATCTGCTCTTTGTCATCCTATTCTGTCATGGCATTTGTGGATTCAGGCGCTGCCCTGAATTTGATGGACTTGGAGTTTGCTAGGCGCTGTGGGTTTGTCTTGGAGCCCTTGCAGTATCCTATTCCATTGAGAGGAATTGATGCTACGCCTTTGGCCAAGAATAAGCCTCAGTACTGGACCCAGCTGACCATGTGCATGGCTCCTGCACATCAGGAGGATATTCGCTTTTTGGTGTTGCATAATCTGCATGATGTGGTCGTGTTGGGGTTGCCATGGCTACAAGTCCATAACCCAGTATTGGATTGGAAATCAATGTCTGTGTCCAGCTGGGGTTGTCAGGAGGTACATGGTGATGTTCCATTTCTGTCTATTTCATCATCCACCCCTTCTGAGGTCCCAGAGTTCTTGTCGGATTACCGGGATGTATTTGATGAGCCCAAGTCCAGTGCCCTACCTCCGCATAGGGATTGTGATTGTGCTATCGATTTGATTCCTGGTAGTAAGTTTCCTAAAGGTCGACTGTTTAATTTGTCTGTGCCTGAGCATGCCGCTATGCGGAGTTACGTAAAGGAATCCGTGGAGAAGGGTCATATTCGCCCGTCGTCGTCGCCATTGGGAGCAGGGTTCTTTTTTGTGGCCAAGAAGGATGGTTCGCTGAGACCTTGTATTGATAACCACCTTCTAAATAAAATCACGGTCAAATTTCAGTACCCCTTGCCGCTGCTGTCTGATTTGTTTGCTCGGATTAAAGGGGCTAGTTGTTTCACCAAGATAGATCTTCGTGGTGCGTATAATCTTGTGCGTATTAAACAGGGCGATGAATGGAAAACAGCATTTAATACGCCCGAGGGCCATTTTGAGTACCTGGTTATGCCATTCGGGCTTTCTAATGCTCCATCAGTGTTTTAGTCCTTTATGCATGACATCTTCCGAGAGTACCTGGATAAATTCCTGATTGTATACTTGGATGATATTTTGGTCTTCTCGGATGATTGGGAGTCTCACGTGAAGCAGGTCAGAATGGTGTTCCAGGTTCTGCATGCGAATTCTTTGTTTGTGAAGGGGTCAAAGTGTCTCTTTGGTGTTCAGAGGGTTTCGTTTTTGGGTTTCATTTTTTCCCCTTCTACTATCGAGATGGACCCTGTTAAAGTTCAGGCCATTTATGATTGGACTCAGCCGACATCTCTGAAGAGTCTGCAAAAGTTCCTGGGCTTTGCTAATTTTTATCGTCGCTTCATCAATAATTTTTCTAGTATTGCTAAACCGTTGACTGATTTAACCAAGAAGGGTGCTGATGTGGTCAATTGGTCTTCTGCTGCTGTGGAAGCTTTTCAAGAGTTGAAGCGTCGTTTTTCTTCTGCCCCTGTGTTGTGCCAACCAGATGTTTCGCTCCCGTTCCGGGTCGAGGTTGATGCTTCTGAGATTGGAGCAGGGGCTGTTTTGTTGCAAAGAAGTTCTGATGGCTCGGTGATGAAACCATGCGCCTTCTTTTCCAGGAAGTTGTCGCCTGCTGAGCGTAATTATGATGTTGGCAATCGAGAGTTGCTGGCCATGAAGTGGGCATTCGAGGAGTGGCGTCATTGGCTTGAAGGAGCTAAGCATCGCGTGGTGGTCTTGACTGATCACAAGAACTTGACTTATGTCGAGTCTGCCAAATGGTTGAATCCTAGACAGGCTCGTTGGTCGCTGTTTTTCTCCCGTTTTGACTTTGTGGTTTCGTACCTTCCGGGCTCTAAAAATCTGAAGGCGGATGCCCTGTCCAGGAGTTTTGTGCCCGATTCTCCGGGTTTGTCTAAGCCGGCGGGTGTTCTCAAAGAGGGGGTAATTTTGTCTGCCATCTCCCCTGATTTGCGGCGGGTGCTGCAAAAATTTCAGGCTAATAGACCTGACCGTTGCCCAGCGGAGAAACTGTTTGTCCCTGATAAATGGACGAGTAGAGTTATCTCTGAGGTTCATTGTTCGGTGTTGGCTGGTCATCCTGGAATCTTTGGTACCAGAGATTTGGTGGCTAGATCCTTTTGGTGGCCGTCTCTGTCGCGGGATGTGCGTTCGTTTGTGCAGTCCTGTGGGATTTGTGCTCGGGCTAAGCCCTGCTGTTCTCGTGCCAGTGGGTTGCTTTTGCCCTTTCCAGTCCCGAAGAGGCCCTGGACACATATCTCTATGGATTTTATTTCGGATCTTCCCGTCTCTCAAAAAATGTCGGTCATTTGGGTTGTTTGTGATCGCTTCTCTAAGATGGTCCATTTGGTACCCTTGTCTAAATTGCCTTCCTCCTCTGATTTTGTGCCATTGTTCTTCCAGCATGTGGTTCGTTTACATGGCATTCCGGAGAATATCGTTTCTGACAGAGGTTCCCAGTTTGTTTCGAGGTTTTGGCGAGCCTTTTGTGCTAGGATGGGCATTGATTTGTCTTTTTCCTCGGCTTTCCATCCTCAGACAAATGGCCAGACTGAACGAACCAATCAGACCTTGGAAACATATCTGAGATGTTTTGTTTCTGCCGATCAGGATGATTGGGTGTCCTTTTTGCCTTTGGCTGAGTTCGCCCTTAATAATCGGGCCAGCTCGGCTACTTTGGTTTCGTCGTTTTTCTGCAATTCTGGTTTCCATCCTCGTTTCTCTTCAGGGCAGGTTGAGTCTTCTGACTGTCCTGGTGTGGATACTGTGGTGGATAGGTTGCAGCAGATTTGGACTCATGTGGTGGACAATTTGACATTGTCTCAGGAGAAGGCTCAACGTTTCGCTAACCGCAGGCGCTGTGTGGGTCCCCGACTTCGTGTTGGGGATTTGGTTTGGTTGTCATCTCGTTATATTCCTATGAAAGTTTCCTCTCCTAAGTTTAAGCCTCGTTTCATTGGTCCGTATAGGATTTCTGAGGTTCTTAATCCTGTGTCTTTTCGTTTGACCCTTCCAGATTCTTTTTCCATCCATAACGTATTCCATAGGTCATTGTTGCGTAGATACGTGGCACCTGTGGTTCCATCCGTTGATCCTCCTGCCCCAGTTTTGGTTAAGGGGGAGTTGGAGTATATAGTGTAGAAGATTTTGGATTCTCGTATTTCGAGACGGAAACTCCAGTACCTGGTTAAGTGTAAGGGTTATGGTCAGGAAGATAATTCCTGGGTCTTTGCCTCTGATGTTCATGCTGCCGATCTGGTTCGTGCCTTTTATTTGGCTCATCCTGGTCGGCCTGGGGGCTCTGGTGAGGGTTCGGTGACCCCTCCTCAAGGGGGGGGTACTGTTGTGAATTCTGTGGTCAAGCTCCCTCCTGTGGTCATGAGTGGTACTTCGGCTGGTTCTGTCTATGAGCTTCCTCTGGTGGATGTGAGTGGGGCTGCGGCATCTGAGTTTCCTTCCTCAGGTGATGAGGTTAAGTCGTTAGGTGCTGCTCTATTTAACTCCACCTAGTTCTTTGTTCCTGGCCTCCAGTCAATGTTCCAGTATTGGTCTTGCTCTCTCCTGGATCGTTCTTGTGGCCTGTCTGCCCTGCATAAGCTAAGTTTTGCTTGTGTTACTTTTGTTTGCTATATTTTCTGTCCAGCTTGCTATATTGGTTTTTCTTGCTTGCTGTAAGCTCTGAGACGCAGAGGGAGCACCTCCGTACCGTTAGTCGGTGCGGAGGGTCTTTTTGCCCCCTCTGCGTGGTTGTTTGTAGGTTTTTGTGCTGACCGCAAAGCTATCTTTCCTATCCTCGGTCTATTCAGTAAGTCAGGCCTCACTTTGCTAAAATCTATTTCATCTCTGTGTTTGTATTTTCATCTTAACTCACAGTCATTATATGTGGGGGGCTGCCTTTTCCTTTGGGGAATTTCTCTGAGGCAAGGTAGGCTTATTTTTCTATCTTCAGTGCTAGCTAGTTTCTCAGGCTGTGCCGAGTTGCATAGGGAGCGTTAGGAGCAATCCACGGCTACCTCTAGTGTGGTATGATAGGATTAGGGATTGCGGTCAGCAGAGTTCCCACGTCTCAGAGCTCGTCCTATGTTAGTAACTATCAGGTCACTTTGTGTGCTCTTAACCACTAGGTCCATTGTGGTTCTGAATCACCTGTTCATAACAGGTTAGGCAGTGTGTTGGAAAAGATTTGTTGTTCTAACTTCGAGTTCGCTTTGCTTAGGCTTGCTTTTTCTTTGTTTTTTTTTGGGCGTTGCGTATAGGCGAACTCGTGTCGCGCAGCAGAGACAGGGCAGGGGGCTTGATGGCAGAGGATGTGGAATTTCGGATGGGGGACATTGCTTTTTGGATACGATGTTCAAAGACCGATCAGTTGGGAAAAGGTAGGCGCGTGGTGCTTGGAAAAGTGGATGGGGCTCTGATGTGTCCGCGAAGATGTCTGGAATCATACTGTTGCTTGTGTTCAAGTAGGGCGGGCCCACTTTTGTGTCATGCAGGGGGGGCATTCTTGTCTCGATTCCAATTTATTGCCATTTTGAATAAGGGGTTGCAAGAGTTGGTCTTGTTCCCGGATACGTACAGTTCGCATTCTTTCAGGATTGGGGCCACGTCAGAAGCCCATAGTCGGGGTTTAGGGGCTGAGGCGATTCGGTGGATCAGCAGATGGAGCTCTGACCGTTATTTAACCTATGGGCGCTACTAATGTTGTGGGGAAGTGGGGCATGAATGTTTTTCATGTTGCTTGTTGTGTATTTTTCAGGTCGTGACCCCTTCTTAGCCTGGATTTTTGGACATTCATTTGTGCATTGGGGGGCCCTATGGGCCGACATGAGGCCAGACGGTAGGCAGTTAGGCTTTAGCAGAGATCAGGTGGTCATTCTTTGGTTAGATTTTAGAGGATAGGTTTGGAGCAGGGTTTTAGGTGAATTTTCGAGAGCCACTCATTTTGATAGAGCTCCTGACACTTGGGTTGTGCATATGGGTGGGAATGACATGGGAATTAAGCCGGTCAGAGAATTGATCAGGGATATGCTTTGGTCTGATGAGTCTAAATTTGAGATCTTTGGTTCCAACCACCGTGTCTTTGTGTGATGCAGAAAAGGTGAACGGATGGACTCTACATGCCTGGTTCCCACTGTGAAGCATAGAGGAGATGTGATGGTGTGGGGGTGCTTTGCTGGTGACACTGTTGGGGATTTATTCAAAATTGAAGGCATACTGAACCTGCATGGCTACCACAGTATCTTGCAGCAGCATACTATTCCATCCGGTTTGCGTTTAGTTGGACCATCATTTATTTTTCAACAGGACAATGACCCCAAACACACCTCCAGGCTGTGTAAGGGCTATTTGACCAAGAAGGAGAGTGATGGGGTGCTATGTCAGATGACCTGGCCTCCACAGTCACCTGACCTGAACCCAATCGAGATGTTTTGGGGTGAGCTGGACCGCAGAGTGAAGGCAAAAGGGTCAACAAGTGCTAAGCATCTCTGGGAACTCTGTTGTGAATTCTGTGGCCAAGGTCCCTCCTGTGGTCGAGAGTGGCACTGCGGCTTCTGAGTTTCCTTCCTCAGGTGACGAGGTTAAGTCGTTAGGTGCTGCTCTATTTAACTCCACCTAGTGCTTTGATCCTGGCCTCCAGTCAATGTTCTAGTATTGGTCTTGCTTCCTCCTGGATCGTTCCTGTGGCCTGTCTATCCTGCATAAGCTAAGTTTTGCTTGCGTTATTTTTTGTTTGCTATTTTTTCCGTCCAGCTTGCTATATTGGTTTTTCTTGCTTGCTGGAAGCTCTGAGACGCAGAGGGAGCACCTCCGTACCGTTAGTCGGTGCGGAGGGTCTTTTTGCCCCTCTGCGTGGTTGTTTGTAGGTTTTTGTGTTGACCGCAAAGCTATCTTTCCTATCCTCGGTCTATTCAGTAAGTCGGGCCTCACTTTGCTAAATCTATTTCATCTCTGTGTTTGTATTTTCATCTTACTCACAGTCATTATATGTGGGGGGCTGCCTTTTCCTTTGGGGAATTTCTCCGAGGCAAGGTAAGCTTATTTTTCTATCTTCAGGGCTAGCTAGTTTCTCAGGCTGTGCCCGAGGCGCCTAGGTCTGGTCAGGAGCGCTCCACGGCTACTTCTAGTGTGGTGTGATAGGATTAGGGATTGCGGTCAGCAGAGTTCCCACGTCTCAGAGCTCGTCCTATGTTATTGCTATGTTATGTTCCTGCTTGTATTTCTTTGGTTTGCTATTTTTCTGTCCAGCTTGCTATTTTTATTGTTGTCTTGCTTGCTGGAAGCTCTGGGACGCAGAGGGAGCGCCTCCGCACCGTGAGTCGGTGCGGAGGGTCTTTTTGCGCCCTCTGCGTGGTCTTTTTGTAGGTTTTTGTGCTGACCGCAAAGCAACCTTTCCTATCCTAAGTCTGTTCAGTAAGTCGGGCCTCGCTTTGCTAAATCTATTTCATCTCTGTGTTTGTATTTTCATCTTGATTCACAGTCATTATATGTGGGGGGCTGCCTTTTCCTTTGGGGAATTTCTCTGAGGCAAGGTAGGCTTATTTTTCTATCTTCAGGGCTAGTTAGTTTCTCAGGCTGTGCCGAGTTGCATAGGGAGCGTTAGGCGCAATCCACGGCTATCTCTAGTGTGGTGTGTTAGGATTAGGGATTGCGGTCAGCAGAGTTCCCACGTCTCAGAGCTCGTCTTTTGTTTTTGGTAATTGTCAGGTCACATTGTGTGCTCTGTACTTCTATGTCCATTGTGGTTCTGAATTACCTGTTCATAACAGTACTGGAGGCCCAAAGTACTAATGCTTCTCAATAGAGGGAAAAGAGAAGTTCTGAGACCATTTTTTTTTCTTTGCACTGTGTTCTGTCTTTCTTTTCCCCTTTAAATCAGGGTGGTTCAGAACACAGGTGTGGACATGGACATTCAAGGTCTGTTCTCATTGATGGATAATCTCGCTATAAATGTACAGAATATTCAAGATTTAGTGGTTCAGAATCCTATGTTAGAACCTAAGATTCCTATTCCTGAGTTATTTTCTGGTAATAGAGCAAAGTTTTTGAATTTTAAAAATAATTGTAAACTATTTCTGGCTCTGAAACCCCGCTCCTCTGGTGACCCAGTTCAACAGGTTAAGATCATTATTTCTTTATTACGTGGCGACCCTCAAGACTGGGCATTTTCCCTTGCGCCAGGAGATCCTGCATTATGTAATATTGATGCTTTTTTCTGGCGCTCGGATTGCTGTACGACGAACCCAATTCAGTGGATCAGGCAGAGAAAAATTTGCTGGCTCTGTGTCAGGGTCAGGATGAGATAGAGATTTATTGTCAGAAGTTTAGAAAGTGGTCCGTGCTCACTCAATGGAATGAATGTGCACTGGCAGCTATTTTCAGAAAGGGTCTCTCTGAAGCCCTTAAGGATGTCATGGTGGGATTTCCTATGCCTGCTGGTCTGAATGAGTCTATGTCTTTGGCCATTCAGATCGGTCGACGCTTGCGCGAGCGTAAATCTGTGCACCATTTGGCGGTATTATCTGAGCATGAACCTGAGCCTATGCAGTGCGATAGGACTTTGACCAGAGCTGAAAGGCAAGAACACAGACGTCAGAATGGGCTGTGTTTCTACTGTGGTGATTCCACTCATGCTATCTCCGATTGTCCTAAGCGCACTAAGTGGTTCGCTAGGTCTGCCACCATTGGTACGGTACAGTCGAAATTTCTTTTGTCCGTTACTTTGATCTGCTCTTTGTCTTCTTATTCTGTCATGGCATTTGTGGATTCAGGCGCTGCCCTGAATTTGATGGACTTGGAGTATGCTAGGCGCTGTGGGTTTGTCTTGGAGCCCTTGCAGTGTCCTATTCCATTGAGAGGAATTGATGCTACGCCTTTGGCCAAGAATAAGCCTCAGTATTGGACCCAGCTGACCATGTGCATGGCTCCTGCGCACCAGGAGGATATTCGCTTTCTGGTGTTGCATAATCTGCATGATGTGGTCGTGTTGGGGTTGCCATGGCTACAAGTCCATAACCCAGTATTGGATTGGAAATCAATGTCTGTGTCCAGCTGGGATTGTCAGGGGGTACATGGTGATGTTCCATTTCTGTCTATCTCATCATCCACCCCTTCTGAGGTCCCAGAGTTCTTGTCTGATTAACGGGATGTATTCGATGAGCCCAAGTCCAATGCCCTACCTCCGCATAGGGATTGTGATTGTGCTATCGATTTGATTCCTGGTAGTAAGTTTCCTAAGGGTCGACTGTTTAATTTATCTGTACCTGAGCACGCCGCTATGCGGAGTTACGTGAAGGAGTCTTTGGAGAAGGGTCATATTCGCCCGTCATCGTCGCCATTGGGAGCGGGGTTCTTTTTTGTGGCCAAGAAGGATGGTTCGCTGAGACCTTGTATTGATTACCGCCTTCTAAATAAAATGACGGTCAAATTTCAGTACCCCTTGCCGCTGCTGTCTGATTTGTTTGCTCGGATTAAGGGGGCTAGTTGGTTCACCAAGATAGATCTTCGTGGTGCGTATAATCTTGTGCGTATTAAACGGGGCGATGAATGGAAAACAGCATTTAATACGCCCGAAGGCCATTTTGAGTACCTGGTTATGCCATTCGGACTTTCTAATGCTCCATCAGTGTTTCAGTCCTTTATGCATGACATCTTCCGAGAGTACCTGGATAAATTCCTGATTGTATACTTGGATGATATTTTGGTCTTCTCGGATGATTGGGAGTCTCACGTGAAGCAGGTCAGAATGGTGTTCCAGGTCCTGCGTGCTAATTCTTTGTTTGTGAAGGGGTCAAAGTGTCTCTTTGGTGTTCAGAAGATTTCATTTTTGGGGTTCATTTTTTCTCCTTCTACTATCGAGATGGACCCTGTTAAAGTTCAGGCCATTTATGATTGGACTCAGCCAACAACTCTGAAGAAGTTCCTGGGCTTTGCTAATTTTTATCGTCGCTTCATCGCTAATTTTTCTAGCATTGCTAAACCGTTGACTGATTTAACCAAGAAGGGTGCTGATGTGGTCAATTGGTCTTCTGCTGCTGTGGAAGCTTTTCAGGAGTTGAAGCATCGTTTTTCTTCTGCCCCTGTGTTGTGCCAACCAGATGTTTCGCTTCCGTTCCAGGTCGAGGTTGATGCTTCCGAAATTGGAGCAGGGGCTGTTTTGTCGCAGAGAAGTTCTGACTGCTCGGTGATGAAACCATGCGCCTTCTTTTCCAGGAAATTTTCGCCTGCTGAGCGAAATTATGATGTTGGCAATCGAGACTTGCTGGCCATGAAGTGGGCATTCGCGGAGTGCCGTCATTGGCTTGAAGGAGCTAAACATCGCGTGGTGGTCTTGACTGATCACAAAAACTTGACTTATCTCGAGTCTGCCAAACGGTTGAATCCTAGACAGGCTCGTTGGTCGCTGTTTTTCTCCCGTTTTGACTTTGTGGTTTCGTACCTTCCGGGCTCTAAAAATGTGAAGGCGGATGCCCTGTCTAGGAGTTTTGTGCCCGATTCTCCGGGTTTGCCTGAGCCAGCGGGTATTCTCAAAGAGGGGGTAATTTTGTCTGCCATCTCCCCTGATTTGCGGCGGGTGCTGCAAAAATTTCAGGCTAATAAACCTGACCGTTGCCCAGCAGAGAAACTGTTTGTCCCTGATAGGTGGACGAATAAAGTTATCTCTGAGGTTCATTGTTCGGTGTTGGCTGGTCATCCTGGAATCTTTGGTACCAGAGATTTGGTGGCTAGATCCTTTTGGTGGCCGTCTCTGTCGCGGGATGTGCGTTCTTTTGTGCAGTCCTGTGGGATTTGTGCTCGGGCTAAGCCCTGCTGTTCTCGTGCCAGTGGGTTGCTTTTGCCCTTGCCGGTCCCGAAGAGGCCTTGGACACATATCTCTATGGATTTTATTTCGGATCTCCCCGTCTCTCAAAGATTGTCGGTCATTTGGGTGGTTTGTGATCGCTTCTCTAAGATGGTCCATTTGGTGCCCTTGTCTAAATTGCCTTCCTCCTCTGATTTGGTGCCGTTGTTTTTCCAGCATGTGGTTCGTTTACATGGCATTCCAGAGAACATCGTTTCTGACAGAGGTTCCCAGTTTGTTTCGAGGTTTTGGCGAGCCTTTTGTGCTAGGATGGGCATTGATTTGTCTTTTTCCTCGGCTTTCCATCCTCAGACAAATGGCCAGACTGAACGAACCAATCAGACCTTGGAAACATATCTGAGATGTTTTGTTTCTGCTGATCAGGATGATTGGGTGTCCTTTTTGCCTTTGGCTGAGTTCGCCCTTAATAATCGGGCCAGCTCGGCTACTTTGGTTTCGCCGTTTTTCTGCAATTCTGGGTTCCACCCTCGTTTCTCTTCAGGGCAGGTTGAGTCTTTGGACTGTCCTGGTGTGGATACTGTGGTGGATAGGTTGCAGCAGATTTGGACTCATGTAGTGGACAATCTGACTTTGTCCCAGGAGAAGGCTCAACATTTTGCTAACCGCAGGCGCTGTGTGGGTCCCCGACTTCGTGTTGGGGATTTGGTTTGGTTGTCATCTCGTTATATTCCTATGAAGGTTTCCTCTCCTAAATTTAAGCCTCGTTTCATTGGTCCATATAGGATTTCTGAGGTTCTTAATCGTGTGTCTTTTCGTTTGACTCTTCCAGCTTCTTTTTCCATCCATAACGTGTTCCATAGGTCATTGTTGCGTAGATACGTGGCACCTGTGGTTCCATCTATTGATCCTCCTGCTCCGGTTTTGGTTGAAGGGGAATTGGAGTATATAGTGGAGAAGATTTTGGATTCTCGTGTTTCGAGACGGAAACTCCAGTATCTGGTTAAGTGGAAGGGTTATGGTCAGGAGGATAATTCCTGGGTCTTTGCCTCTGATGTCCATGCTGCTGATCTGGTTCGTGCCTTTCATGTGGCTCATCCTGGTCGGCCTGGGGGCTCTGGTGAGGGTTCAGTGACCCCTCCTCAAGGGGGGGGTACTGTTGTGAATTCTGTGGCCAAGCTCCCTCCTGTGGTCGAGAGTGGTACTGCGGCTTCTGAGTTTCCTTCCTCAGGTGATGAGGTTAAGTCGTTAGGTGCTGCTCTATTTAACTCCACCTGGTGCTTTGATCCTGGCCTCCAGTCAATGTTCTAGTATTGGTCTTGCTTCCTCCTGGATCGTTCCTGTGGCCTGTCTATCCTGCATAAGCTAAGTTTTGCTTGTGTTATTTTTTGTTTGCTATTTTTTCTGTCCAGCTTGCTATATTGGTTTTTCTTGCTTGCTGGAAGCTCTGAGACGCAGAGGGAGCACCTCCGTACCGTTAGTCGGTGCGGAGGGTCTTTTTGCCCCTCTGCGTGGTTGTTTGTAGGTTTTTGTGTTGACCGCAAAGCTATCTTTCCTATCCTCGGTCTATTCAGTAAGTCGGGCCTCACTTTGCTAAATCTATTTCATCTCTGTGTTTGTATTTTCATCTTACTCACAGTCATTATATGTGGGGGGCTGCCTTTTCCTTTGGGGAATTTCTCTGAGGCAAGGTAGGCTTATTTTTCTATCTTCAGGGCTAGTTAGTTTCTCAGGCTGTGCCGAGTTGCATAGGGAGCGTTAGGCGCAATCCACGGCTACCTCTAGTGTGGTGTGTTAGGATTAGGGATTGCGGTCAGCAGACTTCCCACGTCTCAGAGCTCGTCCTTTGTTTTTGGTAATTGTCAGGTCACTTTATGTGCTCTGTACTTCTATGTCCATTGTGGTTCTGAATTACCTGTTCATAACAGAACTCCTTAAAGATTGTTGGAAGACCATTCCCGGTGACTACCTCTTGAAGCTCATCAAGAGAATGCCAAGAGTGTGCAAAGCAGTCATCAAAGCAAAAGGTGGCTACTTTGAAGAACCTAGAATACAAGACATAATTTCAGTTGTTTCACACTTTTTTGTTAAGTATATAATCCCACGTGTGTTAATTCATAGTTTTGATGCCTTCAGTGTCAATGTACAATTTTCATAGTCATGAAAATACAGAAAAATCTTTAAATGAGAAGGTGTGTTCAAACTTTTGGTCTGTTCTGTATATATATATATATATATATATATATATATATATATATATTGCTTACAAAGTGGAGCAGGGTGGGAAATTTACATGAATGATGGATGTTTTAGAAGGTGGAGTAGAGCGGTACCTCATCACAGTGGCTAGGTTGGGGGGGGGGGTTTCTTGGAGTTGACACTGTTTCATCGGGGAAGGAATTGTGAGTAAATTCCGGACAGTTAAAATGAGATGGCGTTGATCTAGCATTTGGCTATGGGCAGTGTGGGGCTCATTCTGTATATAGGGAAGATTTGGGAGGGCTCATGTAGTATATGGGGAGGCTGTGTGGGGTTCATACTGTATATAGGGAGGCTGTGTGGGGCTCTTGCTGTATATAGGGAGGCTTTGTGAGGGCTCATGCTATATAGGGAGGCTGTTTGGTTGCTGATGTTGTATCTAGGGAGTCTGTGCGGGGCTTATCCTGTATATACGGAGGCTGTGTGGGGCTCATGCTGTATATAGGGAGGCTGTGTGGGGGCCATCCTGTATATACGGAGGCTGTGTGGGGCTCATGCTGTATATAGGGAGGCTGTGTGGGGCTCATATTGTATATAAGGAGGCTGTGTGGAGGATTAATGTTGTATATGGGGAGGATGTGGGGGCTCATGTTGTATATAGGGAGGCTGTCTGGGGCTCTTGCTGTATATAGGGAGGCTTTGTGAAGGCTCATACTCTATATAGGGAGGCTGTATGGGGTCATACTGTATATAGGGAGGCTGTGTGGGGCTCTTGCTGTATATAGGGAGGCTTTGTGAAGGCTCATACTGTATATAGGGAGGCTGTGTGGGGCTCTTGCTGTAGTTTAGGGAGGCATTTTGAAGGCTCATGCAGTATATGGGGAGGCTGTGTGGGGCTCATACTGTATATAGGGAGGCTGTGTGGGGCTCTTGCTGTATATAGGGAGGCTTTGTGAGGACTCATGCTGTATATGGGGAGGCTGTGTGGGGCTATGTGGGGTTCATATTGTATATAGGGAGACTTTGTGAGGGAGGGCTCATGCTATATAGGGAGGTTGTGTGGGGCTCATACTGTATATGCGGGGCTTTTTATGGGCTCATACGGTATATAGGGGGATGTCAGCATACTTAATTCGTCTCAACTTTAAGTGATACAATTAATAATTACAGTTAATATTAATATTGACCATAATTAATTTTAGCCTATTAGTTCGCCCTCCACAATAGTCACGGTCTCTCATGCGGCCCCTCAGGAGAATAAATTGCCCACCCCTACTCTAAATGGTAAAAAGTGAGAATGTGAGTAGCGAGGAGATTTTCAGTAGATGGCATAACATAAGGCGCTTCTTACAAGTAAAACGTTCTTCTGTATGTCTTGCCATATATTTTGTGGTTGACAGATTAGCCACAAAGTTAATCAAGAACTAAAAAGGAAAAGCATTTTTCGGATTTATCGTATTTAAGATGAGCAGAAAATGAGTTAAATAATCCACAAATTCAGTGTACTACAGAGTTTGTGCTCAGAAGATTCTGGTTCTAATCACTCAGATAGATGTGATCTTTTTTCCCATGGATGAGAGGATCGTTTTTAGGACTATTAAGAGTCCATGTTATGACTTGCAAAGGAGTGTTTGCATGAGAGGAAATAAATAACCCCTCACAATGTGTGTAGACATAAAGCAGAACTGATTTGATGTGACAGCACTAAGAGTAGCATGTAAGGAATGGAACCAAGAGCTTAAAGCTTCTGAAAATACACCAAGAACCATTATCGTATTCCTAGCATAAGTGCAAAAAAGAATGGGAACAGATTGAAAAACTTCCTCAAATCTCATCTGGGGAATACGTACAGGGGTTCATTTGTAATAGTTGAACATGGGCCATGGTTCCTACGGAAAAGTAGAAGGCACCAGTACAGGCGCAATCAAACTGCCATAAAAATCACATAGAGATCCAAACGTAATTCTAGTACCGGCCACCAGCTCTCCTGATCCAAGCGTGATAGCTTTATGTATTTCTATACAGCTGTCCCGCTTGGGTCGAGAGAGCCACCGCAAGTTTGTGCACTGTGTTCTGAACTTGCTCCAATTTATGCAGCCATCAAACTGCGCCCTAACTGAAATGAGCTTTCAAGTTAAGCTGCTCACAGACATTAGTTAGTGATAATGGATGATATCAACCAAAGTGAACCTTCATCAGGTGGGGCATGAGGCGGAAGAATCGACATAGCCAACCGGTTATTGACTATTATTATTTGCACCGAAGTTGAGTATCTTTGATATTTTTGGGGGGCCAAAAGTCAAATGAAAGATCTTCAATTCATGGATGATTTTTTGTTGAAAGAATATTCTCAGAAAGATCATTTATTCATCGTCCGGGGTCATTGAACAAGGACTAAAATGTTGACCACGTCAACATAACGATTGATCACTAAACAAACGTTTGTTCTATGATTGTTGAACCATCAAATTATTTCGATAATGTATATGGCCACCTTTACATCTCGTCAATTCAATGTCATTGCACTGACTGTTGTTCTTGTCTATGAAGGCTTTTTTTGCTTGGCGGTGCATTTCTGGAGCGCCCAGTAAGACCGTGGGGTACTCGGTAGCGAGCCAGTTCTGTTCTTAAAGGGGTGGTCACGGTGGCAGTGACCCGGTCCGTGGCCCTGGGCGTCCAGTAAAAGGGGTTAATGAAAAAGGGAATAAAGTCTAATGTAGTAGTGTTCGTGATGCCACCTGTGGTGCTCGGGCAGGGATGGCCGATGCTGCTTAAAGGGGACATCTGGGGATGATGGTATTGCAGCAGAGGTGGTATAGCTCCCCACAGGTAGAGCTAAGTCCCCAGGGCTCCCGATGCAATTGGTAAGGATGATAAATGGCAGAGTGCGACATATCAATAGACAACCCTGGCACAATAACACCACTAAAAAGCTCCGGCAAGTGTCCAGGGTTGCAGAGCGGCATTGGAAGAAAACACATTCGCATGATGACTTCACTGCATTCAAACAGGCAACACTCCCTTTTAAATCTTCTCTCACCTCTGCTAAACAGGTCTACTACACAATCCTCATATCTTACCTATCCTACAACCCCAAACAGTTATTCAAACCGTTAACTCCCTCCTCCGCCCCCCACTGCCCCCCCAACCTCCATCATCTCTGCTGAGGACTTTGCCACACACTTTAAAAATAAGATCGACCAAACAAGGCAAGTCTTCTTTGTTCAACCACCACAACCCCTTCGTATACCAGACCAATGCCCAAACAGCAAAACCTTCCTATCCAACATCACTGAAGGGGGCTTAACTGTCTCCTCTCCAAATCGCACCTCGCCACCTGTGCGCTCGACCCCATCCCAACCCACCTCCTCCCCAACCTCACCACTACTCTTATCCCATCCCTAACCCACCTCTTCAACCTATCACTAACTTCTGGCACCTTCTCTTCTGCTTTCAAACATGTCACAATCACGCCTATCCTTAAAAAGCCAACCCTCGATCCAACTGCTATGTCCAGCTATTGCCCAATGTCACTGCTCCCATTCTCTTCCAAACTCCTGGAGCAGCACGCCCACGGTGAACTTTCCTCCCACCTCTCATCTAACTTGCTCTTTGACGATCTACAATCTGGTTTCCGCCGCCATCACTCAACTGAGAAAGCCCTGACCAAAATTACTAACGACCTACTTACAGCCAAAGCTAACAGACAATACTCTGTACTCTTCCATCTAGACCTTTCCTCTGCTTTCGACACAGTTGACCACTGCCTCCTACTACAGATCCTCTCCTCCTTTGGCATCAACGACCTCACCCTATCCTGGATCTCCTCATACCTTTCCAACTGCACATTCAGAGTCTCCCACTCACACACTACCTCCTCATCCCACCCTCTCTCTGTTGGAGTTTCCCAAGGCTCTGTTCTAGGACCCCTACTCTTCTCAATCTATACACTTGGCCTGGGACAACTCATAAAATCCCATGGATTCCAGTACCATCTTTATGCTGATGACACTCAGATCTACCTTTCTGGCCCAGACGTCACCTCTCTGCTGTCCAGAATCCTGGAGCGTCTATCAGCCATAACCTCCTTCTTCTCCTCTCGCTTTCTCAAACTCAATGTGGACAAATCTGAACTCATCATCTTTCCTCCATCTCATAAATCTTCCTCACCTGACCTATCTATCGTAATTAATGACATCATGCTTTCCCCTGTACCGGAAGTCCGCTGCCTCGGAGTAACCCTTGGCTCTGCCCTGTCCTTCAAGCCGCACATCCATGCTCTTTCCACCTCCTGTCGCCTCTAGCTCAAAAATATCTCCAGAATCCGGCGTTTCCTCAACCGTCAATCTACTAAAATAAATGTGTGTGCATGCCCTCATCATCTCCCACCTTGACTACTGCAACATCCTTTTCTGTGGCCTCCCTGCTAACACCCTTGCACCTCTCCAGTCTATCCTTAACTCTGCTGCCCAACTAATTTTTCATCTCTTTCCTCGCTACTCCTCCGCTTCCCCCCTCTGCAAATCTCTTCACTGGCTCCCATTCCTTCAGCGCATCCAGTTCAAATTACTAATACTAGCCTACAAAGCCATCCATCCATAACCTGTCTCTTCCATATATCTCTGAACTAATCTCCCGATATCTTCCCTCACGTAATCTCCAGTCCTCCCAAGACCTCCTTCTCTCCTCCACACTTATTCTCTCATCACCCAACCGCCTCCAAGACTTCTCCCGAATATCCCCCATCCTCTGGAATTCTTTGCCCCAACACGTCCGACTATCAACCACATTCGGATCCTTCAGACAGAACCTGAAAACCCACCTCTTCAGGACAGCCTACAGTCTGCACTGACGCCGCTGCCTCCTCACCACTACCGAAGCTACTCCCTCACCAACACCGGAGATCTTGCAACCCTCAACCTATTGTCTCCTTCCCCACCATCCTGTAGAATGTAAGTCCGCAAGGGCAGGGTCCTTGCCCCTCTATATCAGTCTGTAATTGTTAGTTTGCCTACTGTAAGTGATATCTGTAATTTGTCTGCAACCCCTTCTCATGTACAGCACCATGGAATCAATGGTTCTATATAAATTAATAATAATAATAATAATAATGATAATAATAAAATAGATGGTGAAGTGCAGGAAAGAATTGGAGAACACAAGGTTGAAGTCTCTTTACCTGTTACTGATGCAGTTCAGGTACAGGTTACAGGTGGTCTTTGGAATCCGGGCAGCCTGGAAGCGAGTCGGAATCACCCTAGCCAGGTGGGGTTGGAAGCCTCCCTTACTGCTCTTTATTCTCAGTCCCTTGATGCCTGAGGCTTCACACAAGGTCCCCTCTCAATCTGTCCTTTTAGGTGGACACTACCCACATGGCAGGCAGCTCGAGCCTTTTTACAGTTGTCCTTCTCGTGGTAACTCCGGGCTCTATCTGCTGCTGTACCTTCGGGTGTAATTGTGGCCAAAAGACTTGAAATCTCCTGCCCGCCGGTCTCTGCTGTGGGGCATACAGTTCCCCATAACCTCGGACTTCCGGCCTCCGGTTTCTTGCGCTTGAACCTGGAAGGAGCCCACTCGCAGCTCCACTGCATTTTCTCTCTCCTCCTTTGCTCCTTCTCCCCTCACTGTCTCCTAAAGACTGACTGACTCGCCTCTCAGGAGCTACAGATCCGCACGTCTGCTCAGGTCCAGCTCTTCTCACAGACTCTCTCTAACTCCTCCTCCAGCCAGAATATATAGGGAAGCTACCCTCAAACCGGGTCTAGAGCTCACCCTTCTGGCCTGGAGTCAGAACAGTGTTGTATGTACGTGTTACCTGTTAAAGGGATCCTTGTCGCTACCAGGCATGTCATCACCCTCCCCGTGAGGAAGGCAATACCACTGTGACAACCAGCTTCCTAGGGTGTCACATTTCCATGTTTTATAGAGCCATAATATACCACTATACGGCGCCCCTGTACCCCAATATGACTCAGATTTGATGCAAAACAATACAGAGATTTTTCTGTTACATTCACCGGAACAACAAATGTCAAATGCATAAGACATCAATTGGTTGCTCAGGATTTTTTAAAAAATTGAATGTGGGAATTAAAGGAATGTGATAAAGTATAAAATAACTTGTTATACTCACTCACTTCGCCAATTGTTCCAACACTGATGCTCTGCTAATCTTGGTGGTCTTTGTTAACTGTCCTGAAGTGATGATGTGCGGAGCTGCCACTAATCCTTGCCCTCTGTAATAATGCATGCATATATGAAATAAGACCACCGAGGACAGTACCGTAATTGGCTGCAGCGGTCATGAGTGCAAGGTCACATGTGAGGATTTACCAGGTGAGTGTAAGTCATTTTGTTATTTTATCATATTCCCTGCTTTGTGGCATTTTTTTAAAAATCCCGGACAGCCCTTTCAAGGCAAGTTTCAAATGGCTAAACGTAACCACATTTTAGGGTCCATATTACAGTCACCTAGACCCAACATGGTTCCACTAAACTTATCTTAAACTACATTCTGCATTCAGTTCAATTGAATTCTGGTGGGTTATCAAGATTAAAAAAAAAATAGTTTGGGCTGTGCTCAAATGCACCACAAAGTTGTTAACCTTGCATCTTATAAAGTGAAATCAAGTGAAAATCCAGAATAAATCTGTAAAAGATAGCGTATGCCTTCTCAGCTGTGCATCTGTATTCCTACATCTCAATGGGACTCTGTAAAAACCCAGCTTACATGCATTGTACTATACTGTAGTTTTGAGACAAATGTATAGTAGCAAACATATCGTAATTGTGCATTAATTACATAGATGCAGCTTCCTGCATTAGACTGGCCCACTAGAGGACCGTATCATAGAATCATAGAATGGTAGAGTTGGAAGGGACCTCCTGGGTCATCTGGTCCAACCCCCTGCTCAATGCAGGATTCACTAAATCATCTCAGACAGATATCTGTCCAGCCTCTGTTTGAAGACTTCCATTGAAGGAGAACTCACCACCTCTCGTGCAGCCTGTTCCACACATTGATCACACTCACAGTCAGAAAGGTATTTTTCTAATATCTAATCTGTGTCTTCTCCCTTTCAGTTTTATTCCATTGCTTCTCGTGTTTCCATGTGCAAATGAGAATAATGATGATCCCTCTACACTGTGACATCCCATCAGATATTTATAGACAGCTATTAAGTTTCCTCTTAGCCTTCTTTTTGTAAGCTAAACATTCTCAGATCCTTTAATCGTTCCTTGTAGGACATAGTTTGCAGTCCGCTCACCATCCTGGTAGCTCTTCTCTGAACTTGCTCCAGTTTTTCAATATGCCTAATTATTGATGCTTTAAAGAGGCTGTTAAGTTGGTTAGAACTTATGAAGGCCCCAAAATATGGCTCCCAGTTTGAGCGTGGTGTAGTGATGGACACAGAGAATGATGACAGAGATGATGAAGTAGGCAAGAATAGGAGTTACAGTCAATGGACTAGGTCAACATTAAACATTATAGTTGAATGGTTTTCTCCAAGTGGTTTTGAAAATGCTTCTTGGTTGACCCCTTCCAGACCGGCCATAATAGTGCTAGTTAGTTCTGGCAGTGAAGAGTATCATCTAGATCAGACACTGGACTGGATCTATTAGTCATTTTGGCTAAATGTACAATGATGTACAGTAGTTTTACCATGTAGGAAATAGTGGGCATGAGCTGGTTTGTTTAGCTGGTGGATTGGGGACTCATGGAACCTCAGTACGACACTTACCGCTTGCTGATATGTTGTCACTTTGCCACGCATTTTTTCCGCAGAATAAAAAAGTAGCATTTTACAGTACTAGCTAAGTGAATGGATTTCTGAAATCTTATGCACACGCTGCTTACTTTTCCCTTGCATATGTGAACCTTCAAAGCATTTTTTCCAATCTGCAGCATGTCAATTATTATAAATAGGAAGAAAACGCAAGTAAAAAGGCACCAAAAACAAATGCAGAAATGCGGTATTTTAAAGTGTTTATCCTGCCAAAGCTGTTTTTTTGGCTTCAAAAAGATCTACTGCAAGTACTAAATATATGCAACATACCCTTATAGGTAAGGTTAACATACTTAGTCCAAAGACATGAAACATTGGATTCATTTAATTCAGCCTCTGTTATAAAGAAGCACAACCACGTTTTATTGTGGAATGTGAACAGGTGCACACTCTTAGTACTACACCGACATAGAAAAGATTTTCATTAGACGTCAGTAGACTCACAAATAGTGCACTAATGGTATTCATATGTTCATATATAAACCCCTACGGAGCGTCCAATCGAAGCCGGAAGAATCTTCTTCTTTACATTTCTATTAGAATTCTATTAAAATTTTTCAGATGCTTTTACAGAGAAAACATACTTTTAGGCCAGTTCTCATAGTCGGGGCCATGATGTAAGCTTTTGTGGCTTGATACGTGACCAGATGCAGTTACTTAGAATTTTTCTGGTTCCTAAAAATAGGAGAGGATGTACACCGAAAGTGTGGAGGGGACTGAGGGGTTCACAGAAGTCCATTAATTCACATAAATCTGTTATGATTTTTTGTCTCTTGAGAACATTTGTTTATTCTAAGGTTTTATTTAGAAACAGTTATTTTTATCAGATAATTGATTCTGGGACATGATGGGGAACATACTCTACTCAAGTCATTTCGCACCACAAATCTTTCAAGTATGTAATCAAAATATAAAAAGAGATTAAAAAATATAAGGCTATGGTATTTCCTCTCCATTAAGTTTCCATTGCACTCTAAATTTCATGTGTGTGCTTGTGCCAGCTTTGACAAATTAAAAAAACTGGAATCAATGCAAATGGCATATACTGCAAAGTATCCAATTGCGCTGATGCATGTAACACTTTGAGGTCTCCTAGAACTGCATGCAACGCCTTTGAAGAGCTTTTAAGCAAAAACACAGCCTTAGTATTGTAAAAAGTGACCTCACTACTGAAACGGATGGTAATCTGTAGTAACCAAAAGCCCATTTAATAACAGAGGGCATCATCAAATAGATAACAGTCTAAAAAGTATCCCTTAACCCCTTCCCGACCTATGACGCCACGTAGGCGTCATGAAAGTCGGTGCCAATCCGACCCATGATGCCTATGCAGCGTCATGGAAAGATCGCGTCCCTGCAGGCCGGGTGAAAGGGTTAACTCCCATTTCACCCGATCTGCAGGGACAGGGGGAGTGGTAGTTTAGCCCAGGGGGGGTGGCTTCACCCCCTCGTGGCTACGATCGCTCTGATTGGCTGTTGAAAGTGAAACTGCCAATCAGAGCGATTTGTAATATTTCACCTATTATAACGGGTGAAATATTACAATCCAGCCATGGCCGATGCTGAAATATCATCGGCCATGGCTGGAAATACTAATGTGCCCCCACCCCACCCCACCGATCGCCCCCGCAGCCCCCCGATCTGGCCGGTACACTGCTCCGGCTCCCCTCCGTCCTGTGCTCCGCTCCCCCCCATGCTCTTGTCCGCTCCCCCCGTGCTCCAATCACCCCCCCGTACTCCAATCACCCCCCCTGCACTCCGATCCACCCCCCCCGTGCTCCGTTCCACCCCCCCGTGCTCCATTCCAGCCCCCCCGTGCTCCATTCCAGCCCCCCCGTGCTCCGTTCCACTCCTCCTGCGCTCCGATTCCCCCCCCCGTGCTCCGATCCCCCCCCCGTGCTCCGATCCCCCCCCCGTGGTCCCCCCCCCACCCCATCATACTTACCGATCCAGCCGGGGTCCCGTCCGTCTTCTCCCTGGGCGCCGCCATCTTCCAAAATGGCGGGCGCATGTGCAGTGCGCCCGCCGAATGTGCCGGCCGGCAGATTCGTTCCAAAGTGCATTTTGATCACTGAGATATAATCTATCTCAGTGATCAAAATAAAAAAAATAATAAATGACCCCCCCCTTTGTCACCCCCATAGGTAGGGACAATAAAAAAATAAAGAAATTTTTTTTTTCCACTAATGTTAGAATAGGGTTAGGGTTAGGGGTAGGGTTAGGGTTAGGGGTAGGGTTAGGGGTAGGGTTAGGGGTAGGGTTAGGGGTAGGGTTAGGGTTAGGGCTAGGGGTAGGGGTAGGGTTAGGGGTAGGGTTAGGGCTAGGGTTAGGGCTAGGGGTAGGGTTAGGGCTAGGGTTAGGGTTTCGGTATGTGCACACGTATTCTGGTCCTCTGCGGATTTTTCCGCTGCGGATTTGATAAATCCGCAGTGCTAAACTGCTGCGGATTTATGGCGGATTTACCGCGTTTTTTTCTGCGCATTTCACTGCGGTTTTACAACTGCGATTTTCTATTGGAGCAGTTGTAAAACCGCTGCGGAATCCGCACAAAAGAAGTGACATGCTGCGGAATGTAAACCGCTGCGTTTCCGTGCAGTTTTTCCGCAGCATGTGTACAGCGATTTTTGTTTCCCATAGGTTTACATTGAACTGTAAACTCATGGGAAACTGCTGCGGATCCGCAGCATTTTCCGCAGCGTGTGCACATACCTTTAGAATTAGGCTATGTGCACACGGTGCGGATTTGGCTGCGGATTCGCAGCAGTGTTCCATCAGGTTTACAGTACCATGTAAACATATGAAAAACCAAATCCGCTGTGCCCATGGTGCGGAAAATACCGCGCGGAAACGCTGCGTTGTATTTTCCGCAGCATGTCAATTCTTTGTGCGGACTCCGCAGCGTTTTACACCTGTTCCTCAATAGGAATCCGCAGGTGAAATCCGCACAAAAAACACTGGAAATCCGCGGAAAATCCGCAGGTAAAACGCAGTGCCTTTTACCCGCGGATTTTTCAAAAATGGTGCGGCAATATCTCACACGAATCCGCAACGTGGGCACATAGCCTTAGGGTTAGGGTTGGAATTAGGGTTGTGGTTAGGGTTAGGGGTGTGTTGGGGTTAGGGTTGTGGTTAGGGGTGTGATTAGGGTTATGGCTACAGTTGGGATTAGGGTTAGGGGTGTGTTGGGGTTAGTGTTGGAGGTAGAATTGAGAGGTTACCACTGTTTAGGCACATCAGGGGTCTCCAAACGCAACATGGCGCCACCATTGATTCCAGCCAATCTCGTATTCAAAAAGTCAAATGGTGCTCCCTCACTTCCGAGCCCCGACGTGTGCCCAAACAGTGGTTTACCCCCACATATGGGGTACCAGCATACTCAGGACAAACTGCGCAACAATTACTGCGGTCCAATTTCTCCTGTTACCCTTGTGAATCTAAAAAAATGCTTGCTAAAACATAATTTTTGAGGAAAGAAAAATGATTTTTTATTTTCACGGCTCTGCGTTGTAAACGTCTGTGAAGCACTTGGGGGTTCAAAGTGCTCACCACATATCTAGATAAGTTCCTTGGGGGGTCTAGTTTCTAAAATGGGGTCACTTGTGGGGGGTTTCTACTGTTTAGGCACACCAGGGGCTCTGCAAACGCAACGTGACACCCGTAGACCATTCCATCAAAGTCTGCATTTCAAAAGTCACTACTTCCCTTCTGAGCCCCGACGTGTGCCCAAACAGTGGTTTACCCCCACTCATGGGGTATCAGCGTATTCAGGAGAAACTGGACAACAACTTTTGGGGTCCAATTTCTCCTGTAACCCTTGGGAAAATAAAAAATTCTGGGCTAAATAATTATTTTTGAGGAAAGAAAACGTATTTATTATTTTCACGGCTCTGCATTATAAACTTCTATGAAGCGCTTGGGGGTTCAAAGTGCTCACCACACATCTAGATAAGTTCCTTTCGGGATCTAGTTTCCAAAATGGGGTCACTTGTGGGGGGTTTCTACTGTTACGCCACATCAGGGGCTCTGCAAACGCAACGTGACGCCCACAGAGCATTCCATCAAAGTCTGCATTTCAAAACGTCACTACTTCACTTCCGAGCCTCGGCATGTGCCCAAACAGTGGTTTACCCCCTCATATGGGGTATCAGCGTACTCAGGAGAAACTGGACAACAACTTTTGGGGTCCAATTTCTTCTGTAACCCTTGGGAAAATAAAAAATTCTGGGCTAAATAATTATTTTTGAGGAAAGAAAACGTATTTATTATTTTCACGGCTCTGCATTATAAACTTCTGTGAAGCACTTGGGGGTTCAAAGTCCTCACCAAACATCTAGATTAGTTCCTTTGGGGGTCTAGTTTCCAAAATGGTGTCATTTCTGGGGGATCTCCAATGTTTAGGCACACAGGGGCTCTCCAAACGTGACATGGTGTCCGCTAATGATTGGAGCTAATTTTCCATTTAAAAAGCCAAATGGCGTGCCATCCCTTCCGAGCCCTGCCGTGCGCCCAAACAGTGGTTTACCCCCACATATGGGGTATCAGCATACTCAGGACAAACTGGACAACAATATTTGGGGTCCAATTTCTCCTATTATCCTTGGCAAAATAGGAAATTCCAGGCTAAAAAATCATTTTTGAGGAAAGAAAAATTATTTTTTATTTTCATGGCTCTGCGTTATAAACTTCTGTGAAGCACCTGGGGGTTTAAAGTGCTCAATATGCATCTAGATAAGTTCCTTGGGGGGTCTAGTTTCCAAAATGGGGTCACTTGTGGGGGAGCTCCAATGTTTAGGCACACAGGGGCTCTCCAAACGCGACATGGTGTCCGCTAACAATTGGAGCTAATTTTCCATTCAAAAAGTCAAATGGCGCGCCTTCCCTTCCGAGCCCTGCCGAGTGCCCAAACAGTGGTTTACCCCCACATATGAGGTATCGGCGTACTCGGGAGAAATTGCCCAACAAATTTTATGATCCATTTTATCCTACTGCCCATGTGAAAATGAAAAAATTGAGGCGAAAATAATTTTTTTGTGAAAAAAAAGTACTTTTTCATTTTTACAGATCAATTTGTGAAGCACCTGAGGGTTTAAAGTGCTCACTAGGCATCTAAATAAGTTCCTTGGGGGGTCTAGTTTCCAAAATGGGGTCACTTGTGGGGGAGCGCCAATGTTTAGGCACACAGGAGCTATCCAAACGCGACATGGTGTCCGCTAACGATGGAAATAATTTTTCATTCAAAAAGTCAAATGGCGCTCCTTCCCTTCCGAGCCTTACCATGTGCCCAAACAGTGGTTTACCCCCACATGTGAGGTATTGGTGTACTCAGGAGAAATTGCCCAACACATTTTAGGATCCATTTTATCCTGTTGCCCATGTGAAAATGAAAAAATTGAGGTTAAAAGAATTTTTTTGTGAAAAAAAAGTACTTTTTCATTTTTACGGATCAATTTGTGAAGAACCTGGGGGTTCAAAGTGCTCACTATGCATCTAGATAAGTTCCTTGGGATGTCTAGTTTCCAAAATGGGGTCACTTGTGGGGGAGCTCCAATTTTTAGGCACACGGGGGCTTTCCAAACGTGACATGGTGTCCGCTAAAGAGTGGAGCCAATTTTTGATTCAAAAAGTCAAATGGCGCTCCTTCCCTTCCAAGCCCTGCCGTGCGCCCAAACAGTGGTTTACCCCCACATATGAGGTATCAGCGTACTCAGGACAAATTGGACAACAACTTTCGTGGTTCAGTTTCTCCTTTTACCATTGGGAAAATAAAAAAATTGTTGCTAAAAGATAATTTTTGTGACTAAAAAGTTAAATGTTCATTTTTTCCTTCCATGTTGCTTCTGCTGCTGTGAAGCACCTGAAGGGTTAATAAACTTCTTGAATGTGGTTTTGAGTACCTTGAGGGGTGCAGTTTTTAGAATGGTGTCACTTTTGGGTATTTTCAGCCATATAGACCCCTCAAACTGACTTCAAATGTGAGGTGGTCCCTAAAAAAAATGGTTTTGTAAATTTCGTTGTAAAAATGACAAATCGCTGGTCAAATTTTAACCCTTATAACTTCCTAACAAAAAAAAATTTTGTTTCCAAAATTGTGCTGATGTAAAGTAAACATGTGGGAAATGTTATTTATTAACTATTTTGTGTCACATATCTCTCTGGTTTAACAGAATAAAAATTCAAAATGTGAAAATTGCAAAATTTTCAAAATTTTCGCCAAATTTCCGTTTTTATCACAAATAAACGCAGAATTTATTGACCTAAATTTACCACTAACATGAAGCCCAATATGTCACGAAAAAACAATCTCAGAACCGCTAGGATCCGTTGAAGCGTTCCTGAGTTATTACCTCATAAAGGGACACTGGTCAGAATTGCAAAAAACGGCAAGGTCTTTAAGGTCAAAATAGGCTGGGTCATGAAGGGGTTAAGGTACCTTCACACATAACGATATCGTTAACGATATCGTTGCTTTTTGTGACGTAGCAACGATATCGTTAACTAAATCGTTATGCGTGACAGCGACCAACGATCAGGCCCCTGCTTGGAGATCGTTGGTCGCTGTGGAAAGTCCAGGACTTTATTTCGTCGCTGGATCTCCCGCTGACATCGCTGAATCAGCGTGTGTTGCGCTGATTCAGCGATGTCTTCACTGGTAACCAGGGTAAACATCGGGTTACTAAGCGCAGGGCCGCGCTTAGTAACCCGATGTTTACCCTGGTTACCATTGTAAATGTAAAAAAACAAACACTACATACTTACATTCCCGGTGTCTGGTCATGTCCCTCGCCTTCAGCTTCCCGCACTGACTGTGAGCGCAGGGAAGCTGAAGGCGAGGGACGTGGCCAGACACCGGAATGTAAGTATGTAGTGTTTTTTTTTTTTTTTACATTTACAATGGTAACCAGGGTAAACATCGGGTTACTAAGTGCGGCCCTGCGCTTAGTAACCCGATGTTTACCCTGGTTACCCGGGGACTTCGGCATCGTTGGTCGCTGGAGAGCTGTCTATGTGACAGCTCTCCAGCGACCAAACAGCGGCGCTGCAGCGATCGACATCGTTGTCTAGATCACTGCAGCGTCGCTTAATGTGACGGTACCTTTAGTTTTTTTGTGATCAGTTATGCTTTTCTGTTGCTGCCTGTAAATTCAGGTGATTGAAAACTTTCGTATACGCAAAACCTAGTTTGATCTTGCATTTACAATTGATGTAAACAGGGGCCAGGACATAAGGAGGACCATCCATTTTTGTCTCACTGTCCCTGTCCATTCTATCAACTTTTAATGTTGTTTACTGTGTCTACCATGGTGTCCAGGCAAGAAACATTGAGTCTGGATTCAATTCCTGGTTCTTTTACCCTCTCCAACCATATGATTTAATGATGAAAAATAACACCACAACCTTTCTCAGATGCTTCATAGAGGGACACAGCAACCATGGTTTATATGCTGCCACCTGGTGCCTAACACTATGAATACATCTTAGAAGAAAAAGTTGATTCCTCCTCAACAGCCTGCAACTGGTCAGTCAACACCAAGCTATTCAGATTAGCTTAGTGTCACGTTGGAGGCAGACACAGGTCAGAATTTCAGGCCGGTTTTTGCCTATGTTTTTTTTTTCTGCAAAACTAACCTTTCTCTCTTGTCCTTTAGGTTGGGTAACAGAGCAGAATAGTGCTACTTTGTTTCACCCCACCAAGCAACAAAGAGTACAGCCTGAAGTGGTCAGTCTGTATTCTCTTTTGCCTGGATGACAGTGCTATTGTACCTTGTAGCAGTCATCAATCAGGTACCCGGGCAGAGCCTTTTGACTCTGACTGCCTACACTCCACAGTGTAGCACATTGCATGGAGCAGAAGGAGGATCCAGGACTCTCAGGATCAAGGATCTTCAGGACAGTTAAGTAGGTCCCTTGCTTTGGTTCTGTATGGAGCTGGCTTTCCTTGCAGACACCCCTTCAATGTCCTTCTAGTGGTGTTTTTTTGTGTGATAAAATGGCGAACCAGCACCCCTGGGTATCTTTTTCTATTGCGCACATCCCTACATCTCCTGGGCATACTCTCCAGCTCTCTGGGTTCTCTGTGTACCTCCATGGTTTGGAGGCTGGACTTATTTCTTTTCTGGTCAACCTGGTGGGACCGTGGCACCCCTGGGTCTCTGGCGGGGTTCGGTCTCTAATTAATTCACCAGCTTCATTACAGCCTACCTGACTCCCGGCAGACCACACCCTCCTTACCCGTCAGCCAAGCAGGCTGATGCCAGCCTATCTCTCGCCCACCGGGTAGGCTCTGCCCCTCCATCGCTGGCTGCAATAAATTCCTACCGTCAGTTGAGGGCACCTCGTTGCCGGCATCTCCATAGTCACTGTCTGGCCTATCCACAATCACTATCATGACCTATCCATGTGCACCATGGTACCCTGTGGCATCACCAGGAAGGCAGCGTTCTTATCCAACCAAGAAGACAGCCGGCCTCACTATGTAGCAGCTTGGCCTCGCCTCACCGCCACCTGGCCTCAGTTTGGCCTCTCTAGACCATATCTAGCCTCAGCTCGCAATTTCACCTTGCAATGCTGCATCAACACTGGACATCTGCATCTGTAGCTAGGCAAAGTCACCCTCCAGGACTAGGTAGGCTGTTGCTCTGCTGGGTGACCAACACTAGCGGTGCCCTAGCAGCTCTATCTCATCTATCTTTATTGCTCCCATTGTGTCTTAACCTGACAAGTAAACACAGTTTTCCAACAATATAATCTCTGACAATGTACACTACTGACACCCACTCACCCTTTATCAATGCCCGCTCAGCAGCTGCCTACGGTCAAGAGCATACCGACCTCCTGAATTGTCGGAAGATCTGTGTCAGTTGGCAGCCGAATTTTACACAATGACATTATCCTTGGTCATGAAGCATCTAACAATTTCTTTTCTAGCCCTGGTAGTCAGGCCACCTCTCAGAGTAAAGGTACCGTCACAATTAGCGACGCTGCAGCGATCTAGACAACGATGCCGATCGCTGCAGCGTCGCTGTGTGGTCGCTGGAGAGCTGTCACACAGACAGCTCTCCAGCGACCAACGATGCCGAAGTCCCCGGGTAACCAGGGTAAACATCGGGTTACTAAGCGCAGGGCCGCGCTTAGTAACCCGATGTTTACCCTGGTTACCAGTGTAAATGTAAAAAAAAAAAAAACACTACATACTTACATTCCGGTGTCTGTCGCGTCCTTATGGCAACACTGCGTTCGGCCTCATTCATTCCCTATGGGATTTGCGGCACTTGCCGTGATCTGGCAAATGCGGTACCATACCTCCCAACTTTTGAAGAAGGGAAGGAGGTATAAAGTTTGCGGCGCGCATAGTGCGCCGCGGCAAATTTTAGGCCACGCCTCTGACCACACCCATTTCACAACTAGTCACACCCATATCCACGTCCCAACCGCAGCCATTTAGCACTGCTGATCACACTGTTTTACATACAATAATTATAAGCAAACAAAAATATGGCCACACAATGCTCCATACTGTATAATGGCCACACATGATGCTCAATACTGTATAACGGCCACCACACATTATGCTCCATACTGTATAATGGCCACACACGATGCTGCATACTGTATAATGGCCACACACAGTTCTTCATACTGTATAATGGCCACACATGATGCTCCATAGTGTATAATGGCCACACATTGCTCCATACTGTATAATGGCCAGACACACATAGTGCTCCATACTGTATAACGGCCACACAGTTCTCCATACTGTATAATGATCCCACATAATGCTCAATACTGTATAATGGCCACAAATGATGCTCCATACTGTATAACGGCCACACATGATGCTCCATACTGTATAATGGCCACACATGATGCTCCATACTGTATAATGGCCACACATGATGCTCCATACTGTATAATGGCCACACACAGTTCTTCATACTGTATAATGGCCACACATGATGCTCCATAGTGTATAATGGCCACACATGATGCTCCATACTGTATAATGGCCAGACACACATAGTGCTCCATACTGTATAACGGCCACACAGTTCTCCATACTGTATAATGATCCCACATAATGCTCAATACTGTATAATGGCCACAAATGATGCTCCATACTGTATAACGGCCACACATGATGCTCCATACTGTATAATGGCCACATGTGATGCTCCATACTGTATAACAGCCACACATGATGCTCAATACTGTATAATGGCCACACATGATGCTCAATACTGTATAATGACCCCCCTGCTGTATGCATAGCTCATCTCCCTCCCATCCCATATACATAGCTCCTCCTGTATGCATGACTCATATCTCCCCATGTATGCATGGCTCATATTCCCCCCCCTATGCATGGCTCATATCCCCCCCCCTGTATGCATGGCTCATATTCCGCCCCTGTATGCATGGCTTATATTCCACCCCTGTATGCATGGCTTATATTCCGCCCCTGTATGCATGGCTCATATTCCCCCCTGTATGCATGGCTCATATTCCGCCCCTGTATGCATGGCTTTTATTTTCCCCCCTGTATGCATGGTTTATATTCCCCCCTGTATGCATGGCTTATATTCCCCCCTGTATGCATGGCTTATTTTTTCCCCTGTATGCATGGCTTATATTCCGCGCCGGTATGCATGGCTTACATTCCCCCTTGTATGCATGGCTCATATTCCCCCCCTGTATGCATGGCTCATATTCCGCCCCTGTATGCATGGCTTATATTCCGCCCCTGTATGCATGGCTTATATTCCGCCCCTGTATGCATGGCTTATATTCCGCCCCTGTATGCATGGCTCATATTCCCCCCTGTATGCATGGCTCATATTCCGCCCCTGTATGCATGGCTTATATTCCCCCCTGTATGCATGGCTTATATTCCCCCTTATATTATGCATGGCTTATATTCCGCCCCTGTATGCATGGCTTATATTCCGCCCCTGTATGCATGGCTTATATTCCCCCCCCTGTATGCATGGCTTATATTCCCCCCTGTATGCATGGCTTATATTCCCCCCTGTATGCATGGCTTATATTCCCCCCTGTATGCATGGCTTATATTCCCCCCTGTATGCATGGCTTATATTCCGCACCTGTATGCATGGCTTATATTCCGCCCCTGTATGCATGGCTTATATTCCGCCCCTGTATGCATGGCTTATATTCCCCCCTGTATGCATGGCTTATATTCCGCCCCTGTATGCATGGCTTATATTCCGCCCCTGTATGCATGGCTTATATTCCCCCCCCTGTATGCATGGCTTATATTCCCCCCTGTATGCATGGCTTATATTCCCCCCTGTATGCATGGCTTATATTCCCCCCTGTATGCATGGCTTATATTCCCCCCTGTATGCATGGCTTATATTCCGCACCTGTATGCATGGCTTATATTCCGCCCCTGTATGCATGGCTTATATTCCGCCCCTGTATGCATGGCTTATATTCCCCCCTGTATGCATGGCTTATATTCCGCCCCTGTATGCATGGCTTATATTCCGCCCCTGTATGCATGGCTTATATTCCCCCCCCTGTATGCATGGCTTATATTCCCCCCTGTATGCATGGCTTATATTCCCCCCTGTATGCATGGCTTATATTCCCCCCTGTATGCATGGCTTATATTCCCCCCCCCCGTATGCATGGCTTATATTCCCCCCTGTATGCATGGCTTATTTTTTCCCCTGTATGCATGGCTTATATCCCCCCCCGTATGCATGGCTTATATTCCCCCCTGTATGCATGGCTTATTTTTTCCCCTGTATGCATGGCTTATATTCCGCCCCTGTATGCATGGCTCATATTCCCCCCCTGTATGCATGGCTTATATTCCGCCCCTGTATGCATGGCTTATATTCCGCCCCTGTATGCATGGCTTATATTCCGCCCCTGTATGCATGGCTTATATTCCGCCCCTGTATGCATGGCTTATATTCCGCCCCTGTATGCATGGCTCATATTCCGCCCCTGTATGCATGGCTTATATTCCGCCCCTGTATGCATGGCTTATATTCCGCCCCTGTATGCATGGCTCATATTCCCCCCTGTATGCATGGCTTATATTCCCCCCTGTATGCATGGCTTATATTCCCCCCTGTATGCATGGCTTATATTCCGCACCTGTATGCATGGCTTATATTCCGCCCCTGTATGCATGGCTTATATTCCGCCCCTGTATGCATGGCTTATATTCCCCCCCCTGTATGCATGGCTTATATTCCCCCCTGTATGCATGGCTTATATTCCCCCCTGTATGCATAGCTTATATTCCCCCCTGTATGCATGGCTTATATTCCCCCCCCTGTATGCATGGCTTATATTCCCCCCTGTATGCATGGCTTATATTCCCCCCTGTATGCATGGCTTATATTCCCCCCTGTATGCATGGCTTATATTCCCCCCTGTATGCATGGCTTATATTCCGCACCTGTATGCATGGCTTATATTCCTCCTGTATGCATGGCTTATATTCCCCCCCGTATGCATGGCTTATATTCCGCACCTGTATGCATGGCTTATATTCCGCCCCTGTATGCATGGCTTATATTCCACCCCTGTATGCATGGCTTATATTCCCCCCCCCCCCCCCCCGTATGCATGGCTTATATTCCCCCCCCCCTGTATGCATGGCTTATATTCCCCCCTGTATGCATGGCTTATATTCCCCTCTGTATGCATGGCTTATATTCCCCCTGTATGCATGGCTCATATTCCGCCCCTGTATGCATGGCTTACATTCCCCCCTGTATGTATGGCTTATATTCCCCCCTGTATGCATGCCTCATATTCCCCCCTGTATGCATGGCTTATATTCCCCCCTGTATGCATGGCTTATATTCCCCCCTGTATGCATGGCTTATATTCCCCCCCTGTATGCATGGCTTACATTCCCCCTGTATGCATGGCTCATATTCCGCCCCTGTATGCATGGCTTACATTCCCCCCTGTATGTAGGGCTTATATTCCCCCCTGTATGCATGCCTCATATTCCCCCCTGTATGCATGGCTTATATTCCCCCCTGTATGCATGGCTTATATTCCCCCCTGTATGCATGGCTCATATTCCCCCCTGTATGCAGGCTTATCTCTCCGCACCCGCTCCTGCTCGGCGCGCCGGCTTATGTCCTCCTTCATCCCCCCGTCCCCCAGTCCCACCGTCCCTCATACTCACCTGTCCCACTGCACGGCCGTGGCGACATCCCTCGCGCTCTGTCCCGACTCCAGGCGGCGGCTCCGGCGCAGCACCCTCTTCCTGCTTGAGCGGTCATGTGACACAGCTCATTTAAGGTCATGAATATGCGCATATTCAATTACCTTAATAAGCGGTGTCACGTGACCGCTCGTTCAGGATGAGCTGCAGTGCAGACGCCGAGACCATCGCTGGAGCAGGGTGAGTATTCAAGGCGGGCGGCGGGGGGGGCCCTGGAGCAGTGGGGGCCCTGCCAGCAGGTGTCAGTGCCAGGGCCCTCCGGTTCCCCGGTGGGCCAGTCCGAGCCTGCGGGTGTGTTGGGGTTAGGGTTGTGGTTAGGGGTGTGTTGGGGTTAGGGTTGTGATTAGGGTTATGACTACAGTTGGGATAAGAGTTAGGGGTGTGTTGGGGTTAGTGTTGAAGTTAGAATTGAGGGGTTTCCACTATTTAGGCACATCAGGGGTCTCCAAACGCAACATGGCGCCACCATTGATTCCAGCCAATCTTGCTTTCCAAAAGTCAAATGGTGCTCCCTCCCTTCCGAGCCTTGACGTGCGCCCAAACAGTGGTTTACCCCCACATATGGGGTATCAACATACTCACGACAAACTGGGCAACAAATATTGGGGTCCAATTTCTCCTGTTACCCTTGTGAAAATAAAAAATTGCTTGCTAAAACATCTTTTTTGAGGAAAGAAAAATGATTTTTAATTTTCACGGCTCTGCGTTGCAAACTTCTGTGAAGCACTTGGGGATTATGGAGACAACTGTGCTCTTGGGAACCTTGAGTACTGCAGAAATTCTGTTGTAACCTTGGTCAGATCTGAGCCTTGCCACAATTCTGTCTCTGAGCTCCTCGGCCAGGTCCTTTGACTCCATGATTCTCATTTGGTCTGACATGCACTGTGAGCTGTGAGGTCTTATATAGACAGGTGTGTGCCTTTCCAAATCAAGTCCCATCAGTTTAATTAAACACAGCTGGACTCCAATGAAAGAGCAGAACCATCTCAAGGAGGATCACAAGGAAATGGACAGCATATGACTTGAGCAAAGGGTCTGAATACTTATGACCATGTGATATTTCAGTTTTTCTTTTTTATTAAATTTGCAAAAATTACTACATTTCTGTTTTTTTCAGTTAAGATGGGGTACAGAGTGTAAATTAATGTGAAAAAAATGAACTTCTTTTCATTTACCAAATGGCTGCAATGAAACAAAGAGTGAAAAAATTAAAGGGGCTGAATACTTTCCGTACCCACTGTACATGGCTCTATTTGTTTGAGTGTTTAGCGTAACAGATTTTTTGTTAACTTCTTTAAGCTTGGCTCACAGATTTTCACACAGGTCTATATATCTGTTTTGCTGCTTTCTCACAAACTCACTATACCACTATTTGGGGCGCTAGTGTTATTCCATCTCTCCATTTTGGCTTTCCTGCAGGGCGATTTTTTTTTTCAACTCTTAGCGATCTCTTCCATCAGGCGCAGCTCTGAGAGGTGGCTCTCACCATTCACTTTCCTTCTCCTGGAAACAATGGTCTTGTGCTCAGCACCCTCTTTTCTCCCTAGCATGTTCGCTCCCTTCCACCTTAATGAGGAGGTTGCTATCCTTGTCTTCACTTCACCTCTTATCTCCATGAGATATTTTTACACAACTGTCAGAGATGTGCAGCTCTACCTGTCTCCCATAGCTTCATTCAGAGTGACCTCGAAGGACACTGCGGGGGGCATGTCTTGATGTCAAGATATTGTGATCTTTAGGGTTGAGCGAAACGGGTCGTTCATTTTCAAAAGTCACCGACTTTTGGCAAAGTCGGGTTTCATGAAACCCGATCCGACCCCTGTGCGGGGTCGGCCATGCGGTACGCGACTTTCGCGCCAAAGTCGCGTTTCAATGACGCGAAAAGCGCCATTTCTCAGCCAATGAAGGTAAACGCAGAGTGTGGGCAGCGTGATGACATAGGTCCTGGTCCCCACCATCTTAGAGAAGGGCATTGCAGTGATTGGCTTGCTGTCTGCGGCGTCACAGGGGCTATAAAGGGGCATTCCCGCCGACCGCCATGTTACTGCTGCTGATCTGAGCTTAGGGAGAGGTTGCTGCCGCTTCGTCAGAAGCAGGGATAGCGTTAGGCAGGGTCCATTAACCACCAAACCACTTGTGCTGTAGCGATTTGCACTGTCCAACACCACCTTCGGTGTGCAGGGACAGTGGAAGCTACATTTTTTTTTTTTCCTCAGCGCTGTAGCTCATTGAGCTGCCCTAGAAGGCTCCCTGATAGCTGCATTGCTGTGTGTACGCCGCTGTGCAAACCAACTGCTTTTTTCAAAGCACAAATCCTCTTGTTCCTTCCTTTCTGCACAGCTATCTTGTTTGTTTGTCCACACTTATTATTTAATTTGTGCATCAGTCCACTCCTTATTGCTGCCTGCCATACCTGGCTGAGATTACTGCAGGGAGATAGTAATTGAAGGACAGTTCCTTTTTTTTTTTTTTTTTGTGGGAGATTAAGATTGGCATTTCTGCTAGAGTGCCATCCCTGTCTGTGCCATCTCTCACTCAGTGGGCCATAGAAAGCCTATTTATTTTTTTGCTTGATTTGGGTTCTAAATTCTCCCTGAAAAAATCATTTTATTTTATTTGGTTTCTAAATTCTTCCTGAAAAAATCATTTTTTTTTATTATTTTTTTTTTCTAAAGTCTCCCTGAAAAAAAAAAAAAATCAAATCAGTGGGAGATTAATATTGCCCTTTCTGCTTGTGTGCCAGTCTTGACTCCTGGGTGTGCCATCTCTCTCTCTCCAATTGTGGGCCATAGAAAGCCTATTATTTTTTTAGCTTGATTTGGGTTCCAAAATCTACCTGAAAAAATCACTACATCAATCATTGGGAGAACAATATTGGCCTCTGGGCTTGTGTGCCACTCCTGACTCCTGTGTGCGTCATCTCTCACTCAGTGGGCCATAGAAAGCCTATTTTTTGTTTTATTTGTTTTCTAAATTCTCCCTGAAAAAATCATTTTATTTTATTTGGTTTCTAAATTCTTCCTGAAAAAAATCATTTTTTTTTATTATTTTTTTTTCTAAAGTCTCCCTGAAAAAAAAACAAAAAAACAAATCAGTGGGAGATTAATATTGCCCTTTCTGCTTGTGTGCCAGTCTTGACTCCTGGGTGTGCCATCTCTCTCTCTCTCTCCAATTGTGGGCCATAGAAAGCCTATTATTTTTTTAGCTTGATTTGGGTTCCAAAATCTACCTGAAAAAATCACTAAATCAATCACTGGGAGAACAATATTGGCCTCTGGGCTTGTGTGCCACTCCTGACTCCTGTGTGCGTCATCTCTCACTCAGTGGGCCATAGAAAGCCTATTTTTTGTTTTATTTGTTTTCTAAATTCTCCCTGAAAAAATCATTTTATTTTATTTGGTTTCTAAATTCTTCCTGAAAAAATCATTTTATTCTATTATTTTTTTTTTCTAAAGTCTCCCTGAAAAAAAAAATATATCAGTGGGAGATTAATATTGCCCTTTCTGCTTGTGTGCCAGTCTTGACTCCTGGGTGTGCCATCTCTCTCTCTCTCTCTCCAATTGTGGGCCATAGAAAGCCTATTATTTTTTTTGCTTGATTTGGGTTCCAAAATCTACCTGAAAAAATCACTACATCAATCATTGGGAGAAAAATATTGGCCTCTGGGCTTGTGTGCCACTCCTGACTCCTGTGTGTGGCATCTCTCACTCAGTGGGGCATAGAAAGCCTTTTTTTTTTTTTTTTTTTTTTTTTTTTTATTTGGTTTCTAAATTGTCATTGGAAAAATCATTTTATGTTATTTGGTTTCTAAATTCTTCCTGAAAAAATCATTTTATTTTATTTTGTTTCTAAAGTCTCCCTGAAAAAAAAAATAAAAAAATTAAAAAAAACAGTGGGAGATTAATATTAACATTTGTGCTTCAGTGACAGTCCTGTGTGTGTGGCATCTCTCTCATTTGGTGCCACCAAAAACAGAGTGTGTAACATTGTGCCTGATTTTCGTTGTGGTCTCACCCACCTGTAAAGGGGTAGCTAAATCATACTGAAGTTATAGCTCACCGTGTAAGTTGTGTGACAGCAACAAATACCGTTAGTTTGGTTACGTTTTTAAAACAATGAGGAAGTCTGGTGGAAGAGGTCGTGGCCGGGGGCGTTCATTGTCAGCTGGTAATGAGGGTAGTGGTAGTGGTGGAGCATCAGGTGGTCGTGGAAAAAAAAAAAATATTGCACCTAAGTCTGGAGCTGTGGAGCCAGGTTCGTCGTCTGGCTACACAAGGCCTCGAACGCTCCCTTTTCTGGGAGTAGGAAAACCGCTTTTAAAGCCAGAGCAGCAAGAGCAAGTTTTGGCTTATCTTGCTGACTCAGCCTCTAGCTCTTTTGCCTCCTCTCGTGAAACTGGTAAATGTAAAAGCAGCGCGTCGTTAGTGGATGTTCACGGTCAGGGACAAGTCGCTTCCTTGTCCTCTTCAGCAAAAACAACAACAGAGAAGAATGCAGCAGGCGACACAACGGGTTACTCCATGGAGCTCTTTACACATACCGTCCCTGGCTTAGAAAGTGAAGCAGTTAACAGTCCATGCCCATTACAAGTTGAATCTGACATGGAGTGCACTGATGCACAGCCACAGCCAGACTACTATGCTGGTCCTTTGACTCAGACCACAACATTGCCCTCGCAGGGTAATGATCAAGAATCAGACCCTGATGAGACTATGTTGCCCCATCACGAACGCTATACCACCGACCGACACGGTGACACAGACGAAGTTGCACACGAGCTACAAGAAGAGGTAATAGATGACCCAGTTCTTGACCCCGATTGGCAGCCATTGGGGGAACAGGGTGCAGGCGGCAGCAGTTCTGAAGCGGAGGAGGAGGGGCCGCAGCAGGCATCAACATCGCAACAGGTTCCATCTGCCGGGCCCGTATCTTGCCCAAAACGCGTGGCAAAGCCAAAACCTGTTGGAGGACAGCGTGGCCATCCGGTTAAAGCTCAGTCTGCAATGCCTGAAAAGGTATCCGATGCTAGAAAGAGTGCAGTCTGGCATTTTTTTAAACAACATCCAATTGATCAGCGCAAAGTCATCTGTCAAAAATGTTCAACTACCTTAAGCAGAGGGCAGAATCTGAAAAGTCTCAATACAAGTTGCATGCATAGACATTTAACCACCATGCATTTGCAAGCTTGGACTAACTACCAAACGTCCCTTAAGGTTGTAGCACCCTCGGCCAATGAAGCTAGTCATCAACGCAACATCCCTTCCGGCAGTGTAGGGCCACCATTTTCCGCACCACCTGCAGTATCTGTGCAGGTTTCTTTGCCAGGCCAAAGCAGTCAGGGTCAGGGAATCACCAGTTTCGTAGTAGGAAACACTGCATCTAGGGCACCGGCGGCAACAATACCATCTCCCACCATCTCTCAGTCTGCCATGTCCACCGGCACCCCCGCTAGTTCCACGATCTCCAGCTCTCCAGTCCAGCTCACCCTACATGAGACTATGGTTAGAAAAAGGAAGTACTTAGCCTCGCATCCGCATACACAGGGTTTGAACGCCCACATAGCTAGACTAATCTCGTTAGAGATGATGCCCTACCGGTTAGTTGAAAGCGAAGCTTTCAAAGCCCTGATGGACTACGCTGTACCACGCTACGAGCTACCCAGTCGACACTTTTTTTCCAGAAAAGCCATCCCAGCCCTCCACCAGCATGTTAAAGAGCGCATCGTCCATGCACTCAGGCAATCTGTGAGCACAAAGGTGCACCTGACAACAGATGCATGGACCAGTAGGCATGGCCAGGGACGTTATGTGTCCATCACGGCACACTGGGTGAATGTTGTGGATGCAGGCTCCACAGGGGACAGCAAGTTTGGGACAGTTCTGCCTAGCCCACGGTCTAGGAAACAGTTGGCTGTAGCCGTTCGCACCCCCTCCTCCTCGTCCTCCTGCAGAAGCGAGAGCTCGTCCAGAGACCGCAGTCACACAACCACTCCATCCGCAGCTGCCACTGTTGCACACCAGGTCTCCCATTATGGGGCAGCTACTGGCAAACGTCAGCAGGCTGTATTGGCTATGAAGTGTTTGGGCGACAACAGACACACCGCGGAAGTTCTGTCCGAGTTCTTGCAGAAAGAAACGCAGTCGTGGCTGGGCACTGTAGATCTTGAGGCAGGCAAGGTAGTGAGTGATAACGGAAGGAATTTCATGGCTGCCATCTCCCTTGCCCAACTGAAACACATTCCTTGCCTGGCTCACACCTTAAACCTGGTGGTGCAGTGCTTCCTGAAAAGTTATCCGGGGTTATCCGACCTGCTCCTCAAAGTGCGTGGACTTTGCTCACATATCCGCCGTTCGCCCGTACACTCCAGCCATATGCAGACCTATCAGCGTTCTTTGAACCTTCCCCAGCATCGCCTAATCATAGACGTTGCAACAAGATGGAACTCAACACTGCACATGCTTCAGAGACTGTGCGAACAGAGGCGGGCTGTTATGTTTTTGTGGGAGGATACACATACACGGGCAGGCAGTAGGATGGCAGACATGGAGTTGTCAGGTGTGCAGTGGTCGAAGATTCAAGACATGTGTCAAGTCCTTCAGTGTTTTGAGGAATGCACACGGCTGGTTAGTGCAGACAACGCCATAATAAGCATGAGCATCCCCCTAATGCGTCTGCTGATGCAAAGTTTGACGCACATAAAGGATCAGGCGTCTGCAGCTGAGGAAGAGGAAAGCCTTGATGACAGTCAGCCATTGTCTGGCCAGGGCAGTGTACAGGACGAGGTAGCGGGCGAAGAGGAGGAGGAGGACGAGGAGGATGATGGGGATGATTATATTTTTAATGAGGAAGCTTTTCCGGGGCCACTGGAAATTGGTGGCGCGGCAAGGCCGGGTTCTGGTTTTTGGAGGGACACAAGTGACGTGGATTTGCCTGAAACTGCCCCTCAACCAAGCACAACCGCAGATTTGAGAACTGGAACTTTGGCCCACATGGCGGATTATGCCTACACGCATTACTAAAATGATGAACGATGACGATTACTGGTTGGCCTGCCTCCTTGATCCTCGCTATAAAGGCAAATTGCAAAATATAATGCCACATGACAACTTGGAAATAATATTAGCAACCAAACAATCAACTCTTGTTGACCGTTTGCTTCTGGCATTCCCTGCACACAGCGCCCGTGATCGTTCTCACACGAGCTGCAGGGGCCAGCAGACCAGAGGTGCTAGAGGGGCAGAAATCAGAAGTGGCGTTGGCCAGAGGGGTTTTCTGACCAGGTTGTGGAGTGATTTTGCTATGACCGCAGACAGGACAGGTACTGCAGCATCAATTCAAAGTGACAGGAGACAACATTTGTCCAGTATGGTTACAAACTATTTTTCATCCCTTATCGACGTTCTCCCTCAACCGTCATTCCCATTTGATTACTGGGCATCCAAATTAGACACCTGGCCAGAATTGGCAGAATATGCATTGCAGGAGCTTGCTTGCCCGGCAGCTAGTGTCCTATCAGAAAGAGTATTCAGTGCTGCAGGTTCAATAACATAGTAACATAGTAACATAGTTAGTAAAGCCGAAAAAAGACATTTGTCCATCCAGTTCAGCCTATATTCCATCATAATAAATCCCCAGATCTACGTCCTTCTACAGAACCTAATAATTGTATGATACAATATTGTTCTGCTCCAGGAAGACATCCAGGCCTCTCTTGAACCCCTCGACTGAGTTCGCCATCACCACCTCCTCAGGCAAGCAATTCCAGATTCTCACTGCCCTAACAGTAAAGAATCCTCTTCTATGTTGGTGGAAAAACCTTCTCTCCTCCAGACACAAAGAATGCCCCCTTGTGCCCGTCACCTTCCTTGGTATAAACAGATCCTCAGCGAGATATTTGTATTGTCCCCTTATATACTTATACATGGTTATTAGATCGCCCCTCAGTCGTCTTTTTTCTAGACTAAATAATCCTAATTTTGCTAATCTATCTGGGTATTGTAGTTCTCCCATCCCCTTTATTAATTTTGTTGCCCTCCTTTGTACTCTCTCTAGTTCCATTATATCCTTCCTGAGCACCGGTGCCCAAAACTGGACACAGAACTCCATGTGCGGTCTAACTAGGGATTTGTACAGAGGCAGTATAATGCTCTCATCATGTGTATCCAGACCTCTTTTAATGCACCCCATGATCCTGTTTGCCTTGGCAGCTGCTGCCTGGCACTGGCTGCTCCAGGTAAGTTTATCATTAACTAGGATCCCCAAGTCCTTCTCCCTGTCAGATTTACCCAGTGGTTTCCCATTCAGTGTGTAATGGTGATATTGATTCCTTCTTCCCATGTGTATAACCTTACATTTATCATTGTTAAACCTCATCTGCCACCTTTCAGCCCAAGTTTCCAACTTATCCAGATCCATCTGTAGCAGAATACTATCTTCTCTTGTATTAACTGCTTTACATAGTTTTGTATCATCTGCAAATATTGATATTTTACTGTGTAAACCTTCTACCAGATCATTAATGAATATGTTGAAGAGAACAGGTCCCAATACTGACCCCTGCGGTACCCCACTGGTCACAGCGACCCAGTTAGAGACTATACCATTTATAACCACCCTCTGCTTTCTATCACTAAGCCAGTTACTAACCCATTTACACACATTTTCCCCCAGACCAAGTATTCTCATTTTGTGTACCAACCTCTTGCGCGGCACGGTATCAAACGCTTTGGAAAAATCGAGATATACCACGTCCAATGACTCACCGTGGTCCAGCCTATAGCTTACCTCTTCATAAAAACTGATTAGATTGGTTTGACAGGAGCGATTTCTCATAAACCCATGCTGATATGGAGTTAAACAGTTATTCTCATTGAGATAATCCAGAATAACATCCCTCAGAAACCCTTCAAATATTTTACCAACAATAGAGGTTAGACTTACTGGCCTATAATTTCCAGGTTCACTTTTAGAGCCCTTTTTGAATATTGGCACCACATTTGCTATGCGCCAGTCCTGCGGAACAGACCCCGTCGCTATAGAGTCCCTAAAAATAAGAAATAATGGTTTATCTATTACATTACTTAGTTCTCTTAGTACTCGTGGGTGTATGCCATCCGGACCCGGAGATTTATCTATTTTAATCTTATTTAGCCAGTTTCGCACCTCTTCTTGGGTTAAATTGGTGACCCTTAATATAGGGTTTTCATTGTTTCTTGGGATTTCACCTAGCATTTCATTTTCCACCGTGAATACTGTGGAGAAGAAGGTGTTTAATATGTTAGCTTTTTCCTCGTCATCTACAACCATTCTTTCCTCACTATTTTTTGAGGGGCCTACATTTTGAGTTTTTATTCTTTTACTATTGATATAGTTGAAGAACAGTTTGGGATTAGTTTTACTCTCCTTAGCAATGTGCTTCTCTGTTTCCTTTTTGGCAGCTTTAATTAGTTTTTTAGATAAAGTATTTTTCTCCCTATAGTTTTTTAGAGCTTCAATGGTGCCATGCTGCTTTAGTAGTGCAAATGCTTTCTTTTTACTGTTATTTGCCTGTCTTACTTCTTTGTTTAGCCACATTGGGTTTTTCCTATTTCTAGTCCTTTTATTCCCACAAGGTATAAACCGCTTACACTGCCTATTTAGGATGTTCTTAAACATTTCCCATTTATTATCTGTATTCTTATTTCTGAGGATATTGTCCCAGTCTACCAGATTAAGGGCATCTCTAAGCTGGTCAAACTTTGCCTTCCTAAAGTTCAGTGTTTTTGTGACTCCCTGACAAGTCCCCCTAGTGAAAGACAGGTGAAACTGTACAATATTGTGGTCGCTATTTCCAAGATGCCCGACCACCTGCAGATTTGTTATTCTGTCAGGTCTATTAGATAGTATTAGGTCTAAAAGTGCTGCTCCTCTGGTTGGATTCTGCACCAATTGTGAAAGATAATTTTTCTTGGTTATTAGCAGAAACCTGTTGCCTTTATGGGTTTCACAGGTTTCTGTTTCCCAGTTAATATCCGGGTAGTTAAAGTCCCCCATAACCAGGACCTCATTATGGGTTGCAGCTTCATCTATCTGCTTTAGAAGTAGACTTTCCATGATTTCTGTTATATTTGGGGGTTTGTAACAGACTCCAATGAGAATTTTGTTACCATTTTTCCCTCCATGAATTTCGACCCATATGGACTCGACATCCTCATTCCCTTCGCTAATATCCTCCCTTAAAGTGGACTTTAGACAAGACTTTACATAGAGACAAACCCCTCCTCCTCTCCGATTTTTACGATCCTTTCTAAACAGACTGTAACCCTGTAAGTTAACTGCCCAGTCATAGCTTTCATCTAACCATGTCTCGGTTATTCCCACTATGTCAAAGTTACCTAGCTGACGGAGACTCTTCGCTTTTCCCAGAAGGCCCCTGGAATATGCAAATTATCCTCCTGAAGCTTGAATCCCTGGTTTGGTGATGCTTTCCAAGCAGCTGGTCCCGGCTGTACCCAACGATCTTCTAGCTGAGGGAGACTTCGCTTTTCCCAGAAGGCCCCTGGAATATGCAAATTATCCTCCTGAAGCTTGAATCCCTGGTTTGGTGATGCTTTCCAAGCAGCTGGTCCCGGCTGTACCCAACGATCTTCTAGCTGAGGGAGACTCTTCGCTTTTCCCAGAAGGCCCCTGGAATATGCAAATTATCCTCCTGAAGCTTGAATCCCTGGTTTGGTGATGCTTTCCAAGCAGCTGGTCCCGGCTGTACCCAACGATCTTCTAGCTGAGGGAGACTCTTCGCTTTTCCCAGAAGGCCCCTGGAATATGCAAATTATCCTCCTGAAGCTTGAATCCCTGGTTTTACTAATACTAACAGAAAAAAGGACTCGTCTGGCTACCCAAAATGTAGATGATCTAACCTTCATTAAAATGAACCACAACTGGATTTCAAAATCTTTTGCCCCACCTTGCCCGGCTGACACCTAGCTTTCCTATGAAAAGGTCTTGCCTGTGGACTATTCTGAATGACTTTTCCAATCTCGTAATTTTCTGCACCTGATTGTCCAGCATACGACATGTTTACACCTCACTAAATGGCCAAACTCCCCACACGGGGCCGTGGTATCGCCACTTGGCGCCAGCACCCGTGAGAGTGCTGTTTGTCTGAAGAGGTGGGTGTGCCCGCTTTTGGTCGACGGCACTGCCACTGGGTCCCTCATAGTACAATAAAGTGTCTCTGGCGGTGGTGGTGCGCACCCAACGTCAGACACGCCGTTGTAATATGAGGGGCCCTGGGCCTGTACCGCCGGCCACAAGACAGTTCCCCCCCCCCAGCTCAAACAGTGCTCTACCACTTGCAAAATTATCTCTCACAGCTCCAACAATGTTTAGTCTATGCGCTGACATCCTTCAATGCCTGGCACTGACAATACCATTGTATTGACATTTTTGTTATGTTAGACCTTCGAAGCCTGTCTGCGGTCCCTCCTTCCACTAGGCCTCCACTGACCATTGTACTGCTGCCCGTGTACCCCTGGAACCAATTTTAAATTGCCAACAGCCCTATTTTTTTATGTTAGGCCTTCGAAGCCTGTCTGCGGTCCCTCCTTCCACTAGGCCTCCACTGACCATTGTACTGCTGCCCTTGTACCACTGGAACCAATTTTAAATTGCCAACAGCCCTATTTTTTTATGTTAGGCCTTCGAAGCCTGTCTGCGGTCCCTCCTTCCACTAGGCCTCCACTGACCATTGTACTGCTGCCCTTGTACCACTGGAACCAATTTTAAATTGCCAACAGCCCTATTTTTTTATGTTAGGCCTTCGAAGCCTGTCTGCGGTCCCTCCTTCCACTAGGCCTCCACTGACCATTGTACTGCTGCCCTTGTACCACTGGAACCAATTTTAAATTGCCAACAGCCCTATTTTTTTATGTTAGGCCTTCGAAGCCTGTCTGCGGTCCCTCCTTCCACTAGGCCTCCACTGACCATTGTACTGCTGCCCTTGTACCACTGGAACCAATTTTAAATTGCCAACAGCCCTATTTTTTTATGTTAGGCCTTCGAAGCCTGTCTGCGGTCCCTCCTTCCACTAGGCCTCCACTGACCATTGTACTGCTGCCCTTGTACCACTGGAACCAATTTTAAATTGCCAACAGCCCTATTTTTTTATGTTAGGCCTTCGAAGCCTGTCTGCGGTCCCTCCTTCCACTAGGCCTCCACTGACCACACCACTGCTGCCCGTGTACCCCTGGAACCAATTTAAAATTGCCGACAGCCAGCCCAATTTTATTATGTTAGGCCTTCGAAGCCTGTCTGCGGTCCGTTCTTTCTACTACTACTACACTGACCAGGCCCCTGGAATATGCAAATTATCCTCCTGAAGCTTGAATCCCTGGTTTTACTAATACTAACAGAAAAAAGGACTCGTCTGGCTACCCAAAATGTAGATGATCTAACCTTCATTAAAATGAACCACAACTGGATTTCAAAATCTTTTGCCCCACCTTGCCCGGCTGACACCTAGCTTTCCTATGAAAAGGTCTTGCCTGTGGACTATTCTGAATGACTTTTCCAATCTCGTAATTTTCTGCACCTGATTGTCCAGCATACGACATGTTTACACCTCACTAAATGGCCAAACTCCCCACACGGGGCCGTGGTATCGCCACTTGGCGCCAGCACCCGTGAGAGTGCTGTTTGTCTGAAGAGGTGGGTGTGCCCGCTTTTGTTCGACGGCACTGCCACTGGGTCCCTCATAGTACAATAAAGTGTCTCTGGCGGTGGTGGTGCGCACCCAACGTCAGACACGCCGTTGTAATATGAGGGGCCCTGGACCTGTACCGCCGGCCACAAGACAGTTCCCCCCCCCCAGCTCAAACAGTGCTCTACCACTTGCAAAATTATCTCTCACAGCTCCACCAATGTTTAGTCTATGCGCTGACATCCTTCAATGCCTGGCACTGACAATACCATTGTATTGACATTTTTGTTATGCTAGGCCTTCGAAGCCTGTCTGCGGTCCCTCCTTCCACTAGGCCTCCACTGACCATTGTACTGCTGCCCGTGTACCCCTGGAACCAATTTTAAATTGCCAACAGCCCTATTTTTTTATGTTAGGCCTTCGAAGCCTGTCTGCCGTCCCTCCTTCCACTAGGCCTCCACTGACCATTGTACTGCTGCCCTTGTACCACTGGAACCAATTTTAAATTGCCAACAGCCCTATTTTTTTATGTTAGGCCTTCGAAGCCGGTCTGCGGTCCCTCCTTCCACTAGGCCTCCACTGACCATTGTACTGCTGCCCTTGTACCACTGGAACCAATTTTAAATTGCCAACAGCCCTATTTTTTTATGTTAGGCCTTCGAAGCCTGTCTGCGGTCCCTCCTTCCACTAGGCCTCCACTGACCATTGTACTGCTGCCCGTGTACCCCTGGAACCAATTTTAAATTGCCAACAGCCCTATTTTTTTATGTTAGGCCTTCGAAGCCTGTCTGCGGTCCCTCCTTCCACTAGGCCTCCACTGACCATTGTACTGCTGCCCTTGTACCACTGGAACCAATTTTAAATTGCCAACAGCCCTATTTTTTTATGTTAGGCCTTCGAAGCCTGTCTGCGGTCCCTCCTTCCACTAGGCCTCCACTGACCACACCACTGCTGCCCGTGTACCCCTGGAACCAATTTAAAATTGCCGACAGCCAGCCCAATTTTATTATGTTAGGCCTTCGAAGCCTGTCTGCGGTCCATTCTTTCTACTACTACTACACTGACCAGGCCACTGCTGCCCGTGTTCCCCTGGAACCAATTTAAAATTGCCTACAGCCATCTGTTATTATGTTAGGCCTTCGATGCCTGTTTGCGGTCACTCCTTCCACTAGGCCTCCACTGACCACACCACTGCTGCCCGTGTACCCCTGGAACCAATTTAAAATTGCCTACAGCCAGCCCAATTTTTTTATGTTAGGCCTTCGAAGCCTGTCTGCGGTCCGTTCTTTCTACTACTACTACACTGACCAGGCCACTGCTTCCCGTGTTCCCCTGGAACCAATTTAAAATTGCCTACAGCCATCTGTTATTATGTTAGGCCTTCGATGCCTGTTTGCGGTCACTCCTTCCACTAGGCCTCCACTGACCACACCACTGCTGCCCGTGTACCCATGGAACCAATTTAAAATTGCCTACAGCCATCTGGTATTATGTTAGGTCTTCGATGCCTGTCTGCCGTCACTCCTTCCACTAGGCCTCCACTGACCACACCACTGCTGCCCATGTACCCCTGGAACCAATTTAAAATTGCCTACAGCCATCTGTTATTATGTTAGGCCTTCGATGCCTGTCTGCGGTCACTCCTTCCACTAGGCCTCCACTGACCACACCACTGCTGCCCGTGTACCCCTGGAACCAATTTAAAATTGCCTACAGCCATCTGTTATTATGTTAGGCCTTCGAAGCCTGTCTGCGGTCCTTCCTTCCAATAGTTCTCCACTGACCAGACCAATGCTGGCCGTGTACCCCTGGAACCCAGCTGAAAGTGCATGTAGCCTCCTTTTTTTCTTTGTTTTATATTTAGAAAGCCCAGATGAACTACGCTGTGCAACGGTTCAAGCTACCCAGTCGACATTTCTTTTGCGAGAAAAGCCATCCCAGCCCTCCAGCGGCATGAAAAAGTCTGCATTGTCATAGCACTCAGGCAATCAAACAGTAGAAAGGTGCACCTGACAAGAGACGCATAGACCAGTAGGCATGTCCACAAAAAGTTACGTGTCCATTACGGCGCACTGGGTTAATGTGTTGGATGCATGGTCCACAGGGGACAGCCTACAAAGTCTGTCTGCAGTCCCTAATTCCAATTTTCCTCCGCTGACCACACCACTGCTGCCCGTGTACCCCTGGAACCAATTTTACAGTGTCTACAGCCTAATTTTGTTATGTTAGGCCTACTACGCCTGTCTGCGGTCCCTCCTTCCAATACTCGTCCACTGACCACACCACTGCTGCCCGTGGACCCCTGGAACCTATTTTTAATTGCATAGAGCATCCTTTTTTTAATAGTAGGTGTACAAAGTCTGTCTGCGGTCCACTATTGAAATTGTCCTCCACTGTCCAGAGCACTGCTGCCTGTGTACCCCTGTAACTTTTTTAAGCTGCAGTGAGCCACATTTTTGGTTTAAGGCCTACTACCTGTGTCTGTCTGCGCCACTCAATTCAGCTGTGTTCCTTTGAAAAAAGCTGAGCGTCAATAGTCTTGTTTTCAGCCTCTAGGAATTTTAAAACTGCATTGGGGGTACAACTTTGGTAGGGCCTACTAACGGTGTCTGCCTCCCCAAGGTGTGCCCCAGGTTTCCTCGCCATTGCTTCGATCTTAATGCTCTCGTTTAGTAGTTGTTGGAAACTACACTGCATTAGGCCTACAAATTGGGTATGGGGTGTAGAGAGATGGTGTGTTCCACTCCAAGGTGTTCTCCAGGTTGCCTTTCCTGAGCTTCGATCTTCCGGCTCTCGTTTAGTAGTTGTTGGAAACTACACTGCATTAGGCCTACAAATTGGGTATGGGGTGTAGAGAGATGGTGTGTCACACTCCAAGGTGTTCCCCAGGTTTCCTCTCCATTGCTTCGATCTTCATGCTCTCGTTTAGTAGTTGTTGGAAACTACGCTGCATTAGGCCTACAAATTGGGTATGGGGTGTAGAGAGATGGTGTGTTCCACTCCAAGGTGTTCTCCAGGTTGCCTTTCCTGAGCTTCGATCTTCCGGCTCTCGTTTAGTAGTTGTTGGAAACTACACTGCATTAGGCCTACAAATTGGGTATGGGGTGTAGAGAGATGGTGTGTTACACTCCAAGGTGTTCCCCAGGTTTCCTCTCCATTGCTTCGATCTTCCAACTCTCGTTTAGTAGTTGTTGAAAACTACACTGCATTAGGCCTACAAATTGGGTATGGGGTGTAGAGAGATGGTGTGTTACACTCCAAGGTGTTCTCCAGGTTGCCTTTCCTGAACTTCTATCTTCAGGCTCTCATTAAATTGTGTTTAAATGGAACAACTGCATTTGGCGTACTAGTTGGTTTGGGGCCTACTATCGGTGTCTGCCACTCCTTGCTGTTCTCCTGGTTTCCTGTCCTGAAATTCCATTTTCAGGCTCTTGTTAAGTAGTTGTTAATGTTAGACTGCATTTGGCCTACTAGTTGGGTTGGGGCCTACTATCGGTGTCTGCCACTCCTTGCTGTTCTCCTCCACTGAACAAAGCTGTGCCGCCTGTTTACTACGGTTGCCAATTTTGAACTGCATTTCGACTACTTACTGATTTGGGCCTACTCTCTGTGTCAGCCTCTCATTCCAGTTGTCCTCCACTGCAATGCCCCCTGGTTAGTCCTGTGTTACCAATTTTGAACTGCATTTAGCCAACTTTATTCTTTGGGCCTATATCTGTGTTTCCTCCTCATCCTGCCCATTGCCCAGCCAGTGATAGATGAGTCTGCTGGTACATTGACCCATAACGCAAAATTCCCCGTACACGCTACACAGCAAGATTGTGACCCTGCTGAAAGTCAGGTTCCTCTTCCCGCATACCATACCACCTTACACGGGGACAAAGAGGCAGGTGCAGATTAAAGTGCAGGTTCCTTCATCAGGTGGGGGGAGGAATACTAGTTGGCGACGTCACTGGCACAGGGCCTCTCATAGTACGCAAAAGTGTTGCTGCCGGTGGGAGGCGCCCCCGCCGTGCAAACACACCGCTGTACTTTGAGGGGCCCTGTGCCAGTGCCAATGCCAACGAGTGGGCCCCCCCTGCTTGCTCAGGATCACAGCACTTGCAAAGTTGAAATACTTACCTCTCCCTGCTCCACTGCCGTGACGTGGTCCAGATTTACTGGGCCCACTAATTACTTGAACCAGCCCTACCCCCCACAACTTTAGCCAAATGACCCCCAATTTCAAATGCCTTCCAATTATTATAAGCTAAATTACGATTGACAAGCTTCTGTAACAAGAATGGATGTTTTTGCCATTAAAATGGGCAGTGTAGGTGTTTTCCTGGCCTCCACTCACTGCCGACTATGCTCCCCCATTGACTTGCATTGGGTTTCGTGTTTCGGGCGATACCCGACTTTTCGCCATAATCGGCCGATTCCACTCGACTCAACTTCTAAGATAGTCGGGTTTCGCGAAACACGACTCGACTCTAAAAAGGTCAAGGTCGCTCAACCCTAGTGATCTTACAACATGAAGTTATCTTTGAGGCCTAGACACGACCATAAGTCCTGGGTTATAGTAAAGAGGCCAGAAATGCAGCGTGCTACTGTGGAAAAGAAGAGGACTGTATGGCAAGCAGCTGGAGGGCTGGAAAGGTACTTGTTTTTTTTTTTTTTACCAATGCTCACCTCATCACTCACCTCTTCCGGCTGCCTGGCTTCTTATCTATCATTTCTCTGCATCATCCTATATGGAAGTAAAGACTTACCACCATGCCTTCTGGTGAAGCTGACATCTCTTGGGGGAAACAGGTTAAATTAAGGCAGTAACATGGTTTTGTAAAAATGTACTCCTTTTTATCTTATGGAGGTATATTCTATGATTATATACTACTAGCTGAAGAGCCCGGCGTTGCCCGGGCATAATAACAAACCGTGGTTAGTTATAACAAATTATAATGGTTATATTGTACATAAAAACATTTCACATCATATATTCAACAGTACAGATTTGCAACACAAGTTAACTAAATGATTACCCAAATATTGATAGTATTTTATTTTCAACTCACTCAAGAGCCTTTTGGTAAACAACATTTTTGGTTTTTCCTTCCGATGCAAAGATGAACAGATTTCCCACATCATCCTGTCAGCCAGAGCCACCGGACTACTACCCCTAATATCCCAATCATCCCATCAGCCAGAGCCACCAGACTACTAACCTTATATCCCAATCATCCCATCAGCCAGAGCCACTGGACTACTACCCCTAATATCTAACATCATCCTGTCAGCCAGAGCCACCGGACTACTACCCCTAATATCCCAATCATCCCATCAGCCAGAGCCACCAGACTACTAACCTTATATCCCAATCATCCCATCAGCCAGAGCCACTGGACTACTACCCCTAATATCTAACATCATCCTGTCAGCCAGAGCCACCGGACTACTACCCCTAATATCCCACATTATCCCGTCAGCCAGAGCCACCAGACTACTAACCTTATATCCCAATCATCCCATCAGCCAGAGCCACTGGACTACTACCCCTAATATCTAACATCATCCTGTCAGCCAGAGCCACCGGACTACTACCCCTAATATCCCACATTATCCCATCAGCCAGAGCCACCGGACTACTACCCCTAATATCCCACATCATCCCGTCAGCCAGAGCCTCCGGACTACTACCCCTAATATCCCACATCATCCCATCAGCCAGAGACACCGGACTGCTACCTCTAATATCCCAATCATCCCATCAGCCAGAGCCACTGGACTACTACCCCTAATATCCCACATCATCCCATCAGCCAGAGCCTCCGGACTACTACCCCTAATATCCCACATCATCCCATCAGCCAGAGCCACCGGACTACTACCCCTAATATCCCACATCATCCCATCAGCCAGAGCCACCGGACTACTACCCCTAATATCCCACATCATCCCGTCAGCCAGAGCCACCGGACTACTACCCCTAATATCCCACATCATCCCGTCAGCCAGAGCCACCGGACTGCTACCCCTAATATCCCACAACATCCCGTCAGCCAGAGCCACCGGACTACTACCCCTAATATCCCACATCATCCCGTCAGCCAGAGCCACTGGACTACTACCCCTAATATCCCACATCATCCCGTCAGCCAGAGCCTCCGGACTGCTACCCCTAATATCCCACATCATCCCATCAGCCAGAGCCTCCGGACTACTACCCCTAATATCCCACATCATCCCGTCAGCCAGAGCCACCGGACTACTACCCCTAATATCCCACATCATCCCGTCAGCCAGAGCCACCGGACTGCTACCCCTAATATCCCACAACATCCCGTCAGCCAGAGCCACCGGACTACTACCCCTAATATCCCACATCATCCCGTCAGCCAGAGCCACTGGACTACTACCCCTAATATCCCACATCATCCCGTCAGCCAGAGCCTCCGGACTGCTACCCCTAATATCCCACATCATCCCATCAGCCAGAGCCTCCGGACTACTACCCCTAATATCCCACATCATCCCGTCAGTCAGAGCCACTGGACTACTACCCCTAATATCCCACATCATCCCGTCAGCCAGAGCCACCGGACTACTACCCCTAATATCCCACATCATCCCGTCAGCCAGAGACACTGGACTACTACCCCTAATATCCCACATCATCCCGTCAGCCAGAGCCTCCGGACTACTACCCCTAATATCCCACATCATCCCGTCAGTCAGAGCCACCGGACTACTACCCCTAATATCCCACATCATCCCATCAGAGGCACCGGACTACTACCCCTAATCTCCCAATCATCCCATCAGAGGCACCGGACTACTACCCCTAATATCCCACATCATCCCGTCAGAGCCAACATTGTCAGGCTGGCGCTGTTACAACGACTAAAATGATACCTGGGTTGGAGAAATCCGTCTTGTGTTTCTTTTTTTAATCTGTGTTTGATGATTTAAGTTAATGAGATGCATCATGGCAGACAAGAGAAGTTCCTGACTCTGGGCCCCCTGCAGTCTGTGGCAGAGGGTGGTCTGTGTCGGCACGGTAATAAATTGTGTATTTCCAGCTTTACAGAAGGACGATAACACCATAGAAATGATAAGAATAAGAGGCCTCAGTTACCACAACTGTTGCTCATTGCAACCAATCACAACTCAGCTTCTTTTAAACAGCTCTGGTGAAATGAAAGGGGCTTACTGATTGGTTGGGGCTAAGTGGAGTGGGCGTAGCTGATACACAGACACATGCTTAGTGATTGGTTGGGGCTAAGTGGAGTGGGCGTGGCTGATACACACACACTCATTTTTATATATATATAGAAATGCTGTCCTGTTTGTTATTTCAATAGCTTTATCAATAGGCTCTGAAATTATTTATTGCTATTTTGCCTTTTCTGGCCTTTAGATGCCTTATTAGGAAACGATAGGGCATAGCCTGCGCTGAGTGGGTCGCCATTATGTAATTTTAGGGTGCTAACCTTTGCGAGCCAGGGAGGGGCACCTAGTATTAGGGTCTTACAGGCATAAGGAGGTGCCCTTTCCCCTTCCTACCCTTTTATTTTTTAAGGGCATCTTCTTGCTCCCCGTCTTTATATGTATAGTTTTTTGGTGTTATTTGGTTGTTTTTAATGCATCTAACTAATAAAGATTTCCACATTTTTAAAGAGGTAATTTTTCTATTGCTTTATATCTTTGAATTTTTAGGCACCATTATACAGTTTATCCTATTTTCTCTGTGAATATACAGTTAAAGCCTCCCAAAACGTCCCAGAAAGCAACTGTTTCAGAAGACACATGACAATGTAATAAAGATTTACTGCATTATGGGTTTTCTTGCAGGGCAACTTCCAAAAGATACCAAGTACTGTACACTCTGCTCCACATGCATCATTGAGAATATCTTCCTCCCACTGTACCCAGCACATAGAGCCATTGTCAACCTACTGTATGTTGCATAAGACTGATTCACATAAATACAAATTAATTGTAAGCAGATTTATGGAAATATTGCAGTAGAAGTGAAGAGAGATGGCTAACCAGATCTTAACTTGCATTTGCATGGTGGCTGGAAACTGAGAGCACAATGAGAGAGAGAGAGAGATCAGAGAATTTCCACAATAATACACACAAAATAAAATAAAGCTAAATGCAAAGATGAGTGAGATGAGAAAATCTTTTGAAATTGAAATTGTTACCCACCTGTCTCAAATCGAGTCTTTGCTTCACTCACACAGGTCCACAAAACTCTGCTGCTTTCAAACTTTGCAGATGGCCCCGCATGATCCCATGTGATCATCTGCTTGGGACTATATAAGACTCATCAAGACTCACACTTGTGTCTTGATATTAAGACTTTTAGTTTGTCTGTACACAGTTCCCTTTCAGCGGTCCCCAGGACATCTCCTGGGTGCCTGCAGCTTCCAGTACCTCAGTTCCCTGTCTGCCTGCGGCTTCCAGAACCTCATCTGCCTGCTTGTGGCTTCCAGTATCTCAGCTACCTGTCTGCTTGTGGCTTCCAGTACCTCAACTACGTGTCTGCCTGCATCTTCCAGTACCTCAGTTACCCGTCTGCTTGTGGTTTCCATACCTCTGTTAACTGTCTGCGACTTCCAGTATCTGTACTATCCGCTTCCCACGTGCCCCTCCTGCCTATTGCACTGGCTTTTGTGCTCACCCGAACCTTAGGCTTGGTGAATTCCCCTCTCCAGGAGAACCTAACAGGAGCTTTAAAGCTGTCACAATTATTTTTGCCAAACTGTAAGTATTCCAATTGTCCTTAATAGATGTATATAACACTCTAAGGTCTCATGGGACTGTACCCATTCCCCTTAAAGCTTTTTTAATGCAAATACAGCCTTAAAAATATGAAAGTGACCTCAACATGGCTATGGGTAAACAGATGGCAACTGTTCACAATTGTGCTGTCATACACTATCTGTCCTGTTTCATCCAATGTTTATGGCTTTTTCTCTTTCTCTATAGCTAAGCTGTGACATCCTCTCTCTATTGCTACTGTAATATTCTCTTCTGTGGCCTCCCTGCTAACACTCTCGCACCTCTCCAGTCCATCCTTAACTCTGCTGCCCCACTAATCCACCTCTCTCCTACCTATTCCTCCACTTCTCTCCTCTGCAAATCCCGTCACTGGCTACCAATTCTCTAATATATCCAGTTCAAACTACTAACATTGATCCACAAACCTGTCCATAATCAATCTCCTCCTATCTCCGAACTATTCTCCTGATATCTTCCCACACGTCCTCCCAAGACCTATTTCTCTCCTCCACATTTACACGTTCCTTTACCCAATTACCTCCAAAAATCTTTCAAGTATCCCCCATCCCGTGGAATTCTATGCCTCAACATATCTGATTATCCACCTCATTCGGAACTTTCAGACGGAACTTGAAAAAGTGACTCTACAAGAAAACTAACAGCTCCAATAGCCCTCACCACCACCGGAGCTGCTGGAAACCCCCCAGCCTACTTTCTCCTTCCCCATTACCCACTAGAATGTAAGCATGTAAGAATGTAAGTATACCAGTCTGTCTGTTATTTTGTTCACTGTAATTTATATTTGTATTTTGCATGTGACCCTTTCTCATGTGGAGAACCATGGAACCAATGGTGCGCTAAAAAAATATAAATAATAATATTCAGATTCGATCCAAAATGGTTTAAACATTCTCTGCCTTAATTTTTTTTATAGGATATGATATTCCCTCCTGATAGGCTATTCTATACTATATGATGTTAGAATTACAAGGGGAAGCCCAGGCCCAATGTCATGTGAGCCTTCTTTGGTTGATGCAATCTTCTGCTATCTGTAAAATGGCTGTGGCCATTTTTCTGTCAGTTACATCGAGTTCAGTTAATTTCTAAAACTTCGAAACAAATGTTATTCTCATCTCAATTAATTTCCACAAAGCTCCAATTGTATCTAGTTTTCCAGTTATTCCCAACTATGTATACGTCTTTTTACTTTCAGGATGCAATCCCAGAAAGGAAGACGACAATACAGGACGTATTTGTTGGTCCTGCTGAATGTATCATTTGTTGTCACATTATTGATTGTTTCCCAACATATTTATTCTGTTCAAAAGCAGAATTTAGAGGAAATGCCATTGTTTACTTGTTACACTTACAATGGCGATTCCCACGTGAAAGAAAAGTGCAGTCATGAGACCCCAATTTAGGATCATGAGGGAGGAAACTGCTTTACAGGTTCCCAACCAGAACTTGTCTGCCTGTCCGAATACTATTCCTGTGCTAAAAACCACCCGTGGGTACCAGTCTCTTGCATTGTAGCAGATTGACCCTATTATTGCACAGACCAGTTGCCTATTGTGTACAGAATAATGGAGAATTGATCGAAAAAAGTAAAACAGGAAAACATCACTTTTAATAACAACCATCCAAATTTAATCTTTTTTCTTAAGAAATCCAGGTTACAAAAACAAAAAAAAAATATCATATCCAATCCACAGACACGTGCAAAAATAAGAATATTCTATAAATTGTTAATACAATTTTCAATATTAATTAAAATGCCACCTTAAAATATGAAAATATATACAATATACATAGGATATGCTACCACAGAAGATATTGTATTGCAATGAAGAGACCCTGAAATAAGTATATTTAAAATAGAACAATGTTAACGTATATTGACGGTTATCACTCTATAAATAAGTCATTTCTGACATCGGACATTAAATAAGTTATATATTGACCTATGGGTTTATATGAAATGAATATACACAACTGTATTAAGTTAATGGAAAGTTTCCTTCCAGTTCACAGTGTAAGCTTCATGGGTCGTTAATGTTGCCTGCTTAATTATATCATGAAAAATGGCCACCCTCAAATCTAGTGATTGAATTCACTTCTATTTCAAGTAATTAAAGGACAGAAAGCCAAAATTTGGAAGTAGACAGGTAAGAAGTAGTGATGAGCGAGTGTGCTCGTTACACGAGATTTCGGAGCATGCTCGGGTGTTCTCTGAGTATTTTGGGCGTGCTTGGAAATTATGTTGGAGTCCCCACAGCTGCATGACTTGCGGCAATTAGGCAATCCCTGCATGTGTTCAGGTTGTCTTTTTGTTAGGGAATCCCCGCATGTATTCAGGCTGTCATGCAGCTGCGGAGACAAAAACATAATCTATGAGCACGCCCAAAATACTCGGAGAACACCCGAGCATGCTCGGAAATCTCGAGTAACGGGCACACTCGCTCATCACTAGTAAGAAGTAGTCATCTAATTTGTGTGTTCACACTATCAGTGAGCTTGTCCAGGACTCCAAAAATATAGCTTTTTTTTTTCTTTATTTTCAGCTGTAATTCCAGACAGAGCCTATGGCCAAGAGTGGCGCTGCTTGTGGAAAAAAAGTCTAATACTGGATAATATTTTTCCAGATCAGTGTTAAATGGAAAGTTTATGAACCCTATTGTACTTTAATAGGGTTAAGATCTGTTACCCAACAAATCTATTCATAACTAAAGGGATTGTACCAACTTAGCAAGTTGTCACCAATTTGCAGAATAACTTGCTAATCGCTGAAGGTCTCATCACTGGACCCCCACCAATCTCATGTATGAGGCTTTGAAGTGCCCCTTTTTAAAGTAGCGATGGCCACGCGTTAGCGCCATCGCTCATTTCGTTCTCCATTAAACTGTCAGAGATAGACAACCCCCAGCGATCAGCAAGTTATTACTTGAAAATAACTTGCTAAATTGGGAGAATCCCTTTAATCTACATTTGTTTAGTACAGTATCATTTGATCCCTTTACATCATTAGTGTTTTTCTTGTACCACTAGTGGGGCTTGTCAGCTCTGTCTTGTGACTACATAAAGAAATATTAGCCATCTAATCCACACAAATCGAAGGCACTATAGAAGGTTATGTGCTACAACACATTCCTGCAATTTCACATTTTCCTTCTATTAGAGCAAGGCACGTGTCTTTAACAAAAAAGATAAGGAAAGCCATGACAAGCCATTATTCGTATTATTAAACCATTAAATCACCCAAAATACTTCATCCATTTCAGACAGCAGATTATTATTAGGCTTAGGGCTAAGGACCTTTTGGCCTGAAATGCGTCAAATTGTGCTTAAAAATGTTATGGTAACAAACGTCTCCTTAGTGGTCCTCTTTCCTCATCATACAACTCTATAATTTAATATAACTGATTGTTACTTCTGATTGTTCATTGTCTGATTCATAAAATATACATTCCAATTAGGAAACTCTGAATTGAAACGGAAAGGGCTGTCCTGATCGAGACTCTCTGAAGCAGAGTGCGGCTACAAAGAGTTTCTCTGGAGGACCCACCATGTGCATACATTCTGTGGGCAGCCCATTGTTTTAGTTCAGAACTCTGTAATGCTTAATTTTTCCTCTGGAGGCGCTGCAGGCAAATTAAACACAAGCTGCCATACTTTTCCCATTGATTACAGCTGATTGCAAATAGTCCCAGGAGCAGGAACTCAACGTCTAATCAAGGGGTCTTTCTAAAGGTGCCAAACATATTTAAGCAAAGTTGGCAACCACCAATTTTTGGGCACTCTATATATAATCATGTATGGCTAGCCTTACTTTATTAAAGAGCCTTAAGCTTTTTACAAAAGCCTTCTCAGGTAGTCACCATGCTAATATCCAGGACTTCCATCTTGAAATGGCACAAAAAATTCCATGTTGTCTCTATAGGTCACACATTCGGTGGATGCTCACCTCCAGATACTATATTATCGCCACCTGAACATCACATTATGAGATCTATAGATCCTAGAGGTCTCCCCTCGAATGTTAGCGGTACAAACTTGAACTGATCGGATACAGATCAGATTCTTTCACTTCGAAAACCTACGTGCCCCATATTCATACTTTCACAAGATTCTGCACGTTTTTTAAGAGCTGGATGACAAAGTAGTTTATTTTATTAAATGGGAAAACATTAAGTCATGCCCCAAGTCTGCAGATTTCTGAAGAATTCCATCTTGTGTGTCTACTCTGTTTCTGCTTTCTGTCAATCCCATTCTTCCTGTCCCCTTTTCCACAAATATTCTATTTAAGGACTTGTTTATTTTGGATTAGTGCCTTAACGAAATGAATCCGAAAACAAGATATTTATAGGCCCGGCACCGTTCAGACAGCTCGGAAGCCTTAGCACTCTTAAAGGGGATCTGTCAGAAATTGCTTTGATATCGGTATAGTGATGTCATCACCTTCTTTAGTCCATGAAAATACAGAGAGGGAAACACAAAGGATTAGTGGTAACTGACCAAACAGACGTCTGTAAATTAGAGAACAATAATGGCGCATATCCTTTGAAAGTAGGACACATTTTAGTCATGTTACTTGTTTTCCATAAACAGCTCCACTCTTGTCCAAAGCTCATGTCTAGAATGGCGTCTTAGTCCTATTTGGATGAAGTGCGTTACCAAACACAACTTTTGGACAAAAGTGGCGCTGACCATTTCCTAATTTCTACCACTTCTTTAAACCTTTATCTATGCTTTAAGGGTTGCGTAAACACATTAGGTAAATATCGGTTGAATTCTCTTTTTTTTGGACCCGCTGACCTTGTTATTTGACCCCTAAGAAGTGGAATAAACGGTTAGGCATACTGGATTTTAACATTCTTGATCCTTTCGTTATTACGGTAGATAAGCTGCTCGTAGAGATGGGTGGCAGTAGTTTACTTCACTGTCTCCATTGAAAACACATGCATGCTTGTTTGAACTGAGCGTTCATGTGTCTGGAAGGATCAGAAGGAATAGTCAGCTAATGATGGGTTCACATGGACAACACTCAAGGTCCCAGTACAGATAGGTCCTGGTTCTCCTGACTTAAGTCAAACACTTGTTTAGGCCAGTTTTACATGTCTGGACCACCAAAGGTCTACTGACTTAATAGCTTCGTGTTTCAGTAGACCCATGGCTAGTTCGGACCAAATGTTTTTTATTTCCCACACAACTAATGTGCCTATTTTATGGCTACACATGAAATGTTGGTCCAAAGTGACAAGTCCCATTAATTAAGCCCTGAATAATGTGTTTCCATAATGCAATATTTGTGCGGGGACATATATATGTGTTGAGTCGGTAATTTTATAGAGGGCCAGCCCTGATTGATAAGAAATAAATTCAGGAAGGGGGGAAAAGTGGGAGGTTAGGAATATTGGGGAAATAAGTCCAGAACTTATTCATCTTTGACACCTTCATTTTATTCTCTAGAATCTAGAAACTCAGGAAAAAAAAGTTAGAAAGCAAAATCTTGCCTGAAGATATTTGTAGGCGCGCCATCATACAACAGTAAAGCTGAGTTCCCATGTCCAATAATCATCGGTTTCAAACTGATAAAAAACAAAAAAAACTGGATACGTTTCAAACTGACCCTAAGCCGATGCCTGAAAAACGGATCTGTTGACATTGAATTTCAGTGATTTAACAAACGTGTCCTGCAGCAATCATTTCACCTTCGCAGGACAAGAAAAATGATTGGTGATAAAAAAAATCATTGGAAATAAATGACCGGATCAGTTTTTAGTGCGTCAGTTTCAAACTGACCAGTTTTTTTAAATTGTTATTTTTTTTCGAGAGAATCGGGCCAACTATGCAAATCACAATCTAATCAAACACTGATCAGAGTCCGACTAAAGTGTGATCTGATTGTCTCGAATGAGAAGATGGAGAAAAAATGTCTCAATTCTGTCAGTCTGTGAAAATCGGATTGCACTCAGATGTCATCCGTGTGCAGTTTGATGGTTCCCACAGACTCACTGACTTGCATGGGTGAGTGCGATCTGAATATTGGATCAAACTTGCAATTTTTTTGGTCCAAGTGCGATCCAATGTTTTGACGGATTGCACTCGGACCGAAAGTAGGGCCATGTGCACGAGGCCTTTACCTGATGATTACTGGACACGTGAGCTCAGCAGAAGAAGTTAGTCACACCTTTTGTCTTCAGCGTATTACTCAGTGCATTGCCAAATATTTACTTTTAATTACATTTTATATTAAAATATTAAAGACATTATGTACAATGATCTAAAAAAAAAACATATAAAAGTATAGGTTATTCTTAAATATTTGCTGGCTTTTTACAAGATAATAGTTCTCCGATACGACTGCAGAGAACGCATATATGTACAATATAGACAGAATTTTCAATCTGGAAATAACTATTGCCATTAAGGGTGAGAAAATGAAAAATCTCCACTGAGTGGAGTCTGAGATATCGTCCACAGCATCCAAAGTATCGTCACAAATTGATTTGTTCCTTAAATGATCCAACCGAACAAGTTTAGAAGAGTTTTTACCAAGAACTTTGCCTTGTATGCAAAGATTTGAAGCGGTACATACGTACATTATACAAGTCTGCTGTTAGTATTTGTTGCTCATTGTTCCCGGTTGATCATTGTTCTATTGTGTCTCGAATGAAAGACGAGTAGAATAAGTTAATATTTCAATAAACCATACATGTAGTTGCCGTCCAGGCTGAAGATCGCAGTTTTCTTACTTATGTGCTATATATTTCCAGTATTGAATGGTTAGTGAGTAAGCACCATTTACCAAGTTCAGCACCACAACACCATCTCAAACTCCAGCTAAAGAAAAGTCCACCTAAATAAATCCGTGATGCACACAACAAAAACAATGGTGGACTTCTGGTGACCTGTCGCTACATATGGCCACCAAGTAGGTCTCCTATCACCTCCTGATAAATAATCTTAGCGTTGTCTTATTTGGTGCTCTGCCCAATGATTGATCACGTGGCCAACACCCTGTATGGGGTCGTAGGACAATGAGACTCTAAACAGCATGATCAACCAACCGGAGATCAGCCAAGAAGGGATCTGGTGCTTCTCAGTAAAATCCTTCACTTTTGAAGCCATACAAATATATATTATGATGCCAATATCATATCTTATATGTATTTATACACAATCCCGGAAGACAACATGAAATCCTTTAATAAATATACTTTTCATCCCCATAGAGTATAGACACTGTGATCCATCAACATCTTCTGGAGATCCGATTGACATTTCTAATCAGATGTGTTGCATTAGGGACTGATGGAAGTTCTCCTGCCATGAGTTGAATGTCTGAACAATACAGTATATGCTGCCATGTATTTGAAAGCATTAAATAATTTAATAATATAGCTACAATTGCATAGAAATAATTGGCCAAATCTTCCCTAAATACACCACAACCATGACTTTATATTTCACTCACATATGTATTTGCTGCCAGTTGAAAAATGAAAAAAAAAAATATATATATAACTTAATATGACCGGGTCCATAGCCTAAAAAAGGGTTTAATAATCCTACAATGGCTTCCATTCATCATATGTGGTTCACCTTCAATTCTGGATCGTTTTCCTATACATAGCACTCAGATCCTCCTGACACTGTAATATAGCAGCTCAATCAGTAAGGTGCATTGTAGCTACCAGGCAGTCGACAATTCAATATCAATTCATATGGAAACCAAGATATTCGTAGTTGAAACATTGTTCCATTTTTTTTTTTACTTTGCATCATCCCATTAAATCATTAGAATTTTTCCATTTTCCAAACCTGAGATTTCAATTACATTTTTGGTCTTCAGACAAAATAAAGTAAAAAAGTAACCCTAACCCTTACAAAATGGGCCACAGATCTGGCCTAGGTTGACTGGACATGCTATGTTCCTCCTCAGTACTATATCCTACACTTGTGTACTGGAGCAAATCTGCAGAATAATCTTTGAGCACTATCTCTATCTTCCATCTTTGGACTGTTTTTCTTTTTCCAAGAATATAATTGACTTCCGATACAGTAGAGAATGATAAGAATGTGGTCTGCACTGGCGTGTAGCCACTGCTCCATACATCCGCAGCCATTTCTCCAGTCCTTCCAGGAAGTATATTCAGTACCTTTGATTTTCAATCACAATCTTTAAGAACAATGGGTTTGAGTCATTTTTTTATTGGGGTGTGCTACTTTCTGTTGTATAATTTTCTTTTCTGTTTAGAGGTCCGTGATAAGTGAATTTTCCTATTACTATGTTCTCCTTTGATGATAATGTCTTTACTCTGAGACATGAGGTCCCCGGTGAAGGTGTTGGTCGCTCTACACTCGTAGCTTCCTGAATCGGCTCGTGTCGCGTTCTGGATGACCGCGGTTAGAATAGTAGAATACTCAGTTGTGATTGCATTTCGGTGCTTACTGATGCTGTGGTTTACTGTTCGATTTTCGACTCTCCTGCGTAAAATCCAACTAATGTTTGTGTAGAGATATTTGCTGACGGAACATGTAAGGGTCATGTTTTCACCTTCTTTTGCCAACCTGTCGGCGGTTATGTGGAATCCACTCGGGACATCTGTAAGAGTTAAAAAATGTATACATAAAACCCATGCAACATTCCGGTCAAATTTAATTAGTCGTCAATTTCAGCAGAATATGACATCGATACGTGTGGTGGAGTACACGGGCAAATCTTACTCCTGCAATATGCATATGGTTTGGATTCATTTTTCTTGAATGAATATATATATAAATTCAAGTGCAAAAAAAGCCCCACAAAATCCGTATTAAGAAGCCCATAGTCCTTCAAGCGCTTTTGGCTCTACAGTTATTCTTCCCAAACCCCTTTTTCTCATCAACATGCATGTCCACCGAGTGTTCATATGGGCAGAAGGGAATATGCAGCTGCCAGGAGGAAAACTGCAAGACCCCAATTTCTCCCATATTGGTTGCAGGTTCAAGACCTTTTGTGTTTCATGCTCGGTAAAGGTACCGTTACACTAAACGATTTACCAACGATCACGACCAGCGATACGACCTGGCCGTGATCGTTGGTAAGTCGTTGTGTGGTCGCTGGAGAGCTGTCACACAGACAGCTCTCTCCAGCGACCAACGATGCTGAAGTCCCCGGGTAACCAGGGTAAACATCGGGTTACTAAGCGCAGGGCCGCGCTTAGTAACCCGATATTTACCCTGGTTACCATTGTAAATGTAAAAACAAAAAAAACACTACATACTCACATTCCGGTGTCTGTCACGTCCCTCGCCATCAGCTTCCCGCACTGACTGTGAGCGCCAGCCTTAAAGCACAGCGGTGACGTCACCGCTGTGCTCTGCTTTACGGCCGGCGCTCACAGTCAGTGCGGGAAGCTGATGGCGAGAGACGTGACAGACACCGGAATGTGAGTATGTAGTGTTTTGTTTTTTTTTACATTTACAATGGTAACCAGGGTAAATATCGGGTTACTAAGCGTGGCCCTGCGCTTAGTAACCCGATGTTTACCCTGGTTACAAGTGAACACCGCTGGATTGCTGGACACACACGCCGATCCAGCTATGACAGCGGGTGATCCAGTGACGAAATAAAGTTCTGGCCTTCTAGCTCCGACCAGCGATCTCACAGCAGGATCCTGATCGCTGCTGCGTGTCAAACACAACGATATCGCTATCCAGGACGCTGCAACGTCACGGATCGCTATTGTTATCGTTCAAAAGTTGCTCAGTGTGAAGGTACCTTAAGTTTCTCCCCATTCTATCAAACAATGATGCTGAGCCAAGCTCAAAGCATATGGACAGACTCATAGGCCTATGTGAAACTTTTACTAAGAGCTGGTTATTATGGGTCGAAAAATCAGATTTTAAGTTAAGTCTTCCACTTCCAATTAAAAGAGGTTTTCTTATTTAAATTTTGTGCAGTCAATAGGTTTGTATACTGATAAAATAATAAACTGTGCAGCATGTATCGGACTCTGGCCGATTGAAAGTAGCCAGGTATGTTTGACTCTGAAACACTGCGGCATCTCAGAGAAAAACATACTGTAAAGGGGTTGTCCACTACTAGGACAACCCCTTCTTAAAATAAATGTTCAGTCTGATAAAATAATAAAGCCAATACTCACCTCCCGTGGCGGCTCAGTTCTTGCGGTGTTTGCACTTGCTCTCCCCGAGGCTGTGATGCAGTATTATGACACATGATGCCCGGCGCCCTATGAGCGGTGGCGTCACTCTCTCCACCTTCAGACAAACTGAACATCAAGCGGAATTCCAGGCTGCAGTTGATCCCTGGCTTCCTCTTCATGTTCAGTTCATACGAAGGCAGAGACTATGACGCCAGCGCCGATTGGGTACCGGCGTCACTTTTCACAACACCGCATCATAGCCCCGGGGAGAGCGAGTGCCGACACTGCAAGAACGGAGTCGGCACAGGAGGTTATTATAGGCTTTATTATTTTATCGGGGCCGAACATTTCGTTTAGGAAGGGACTGTCCTAGTAGTGGACAACCCTTATAAAAGAACTATGGAACTAAGACTGTGCTGTAAACTAGTTAGACAGGTGGTCCTAGGCGGTTTCTCCAGGCCTGCTGCCTTGATTTGACAGGTCTCTGCCATAGGCAGGGGACAGGAGGCGAAAGCTGCCAGAGACCCTCCTGTCGGGCGGCTCATGAAGACTGTTTTTCTCTGAAACACTAGCGTTTCCGAGCCAAACCTACCTTGCTGGGTTCATACAGTCAGTGCCGATACCTGCTGCACACGGATTGGGCAGCGTGTACCAGCTGTCAGATTCACTTTAAAGCTCAGTTTGTTCTTTTATCAGTCCGCAAGCTTATGGATTACAAAGGGTTGAAACAAGACAACTCCTTTACCGTATCTATAATGCACCTTTGCTTGGTTTCAGCCTTGGTATCTGTTCGTTCTGGCATAACATGCTTACTGAATCTGATTTTTACATGCAGACCACAAATGGTACGCGACTTGCATTGAAGTCTAAGAGCCAAAGTCACCTGAAAGTTTTGACCAAAGATCAAACAGTATTGAACTGATTGTGAATGACCCATCTACATAGGTGACAGGTCACCAGGAGACTCCATACACAATCTTTATAATTTTCAAGTCTGGTGACCAGTGTTACTGTGTAGTCCTAGTCTTAACCCTGCTGTTCTGTTGGTCAAAAATGACCGACTTTGAACTTCAATATTCTTTAAAATATTCAAGATGCGGCTCTGAAACCCGTGGCCGACCGACCCATCCTCATTTAAGTCAATCAACCACAAGTTTCAGAACCGCATCTTGAACACCCCAAAAAATATTAAAGTTCAAAATAGGTCTCCCCAGACCGAACAGAACAGCAGGGTTAAAGAGACCAGATCCAAAATGGCCAGTTTTTGCTCTTATTTCATTCCGCTGCTCCCGCATGCTGACGTTCTTCTTTTGTTTTTTTTTTAAATCTGGCATATGATTCCAGATTTATGCGCCTTTTTATTTTGTCCTAATTTCAATGGTCTTTACCAAGAGAGCAGAGGATTCTACGTGTCTTTAGACTGCGTAATAATGCTGTTAGTAATGTCCCCTCCGTAAAGATCACAAAAATCAACACTAACTGAAAAACATAAAGCAGATTGTAAAAAAAATGCTCAGAGGAGGAGCAGGAATAAAATAACAGCAAAAACGGGACACTTTTGATCTGGTGACAGACTTCTTTAAACAGCCGAGTGCTCACTCACCGATGGCAAAATAACAACTTAACAATGCAGTGGATTGAAAAATGGACTCCAAAGTATATTAGAAAGTTCCATAACTTTTTCATAGTGTCTAGGCATTTTGGGGAATCAATGATAAACCCCTTGTAGAACATTTTGGATACATGGTGGACGTTTCTGGACTCAGGACAAATAATGTACAACAAAAATAAAAGAATCCATTTGCCTCAAGTTCCTACACCTTAAGCCTGAGATCAATGTGACGCTCAGCTGCACGGACGCCACAGTGATATATAATAGTTTTATTTACTTAAGTGATTTGAAACTTCCTGTGGAATTCACTCCCAGGTTTCCTGATGGAAGATGCTGTTTATCTTTGCCAAGGGCCACCAGGAATCTCAAAATAAAATGTAGTTTTGTGACATTGGGAAGCCAAGGAGATAAGGCTGCTCTGTTCCTGTTTCACCCTAGGTAATTGCAAACACACCCACAGTCCTGCTGTCTGCCAGCAATCGGACAAGAAAGGACCTTTCATAGGTTACTCCAGTTTGATGTACTTGGACCGCAGTGAATGCTTCAGACGGTGAACAATTCGGGCAAGTTCTACCTCCCTGTCCTATTGTGAGTCTTGACTTATACAACTCTCAGACAGATTGTTACATGACCACCTACAAAGGCACGTCCTGTAGCCCATGCTGAGGTAGAGGAGTGCAGTCAAAACATCAATATCCAGCGGAAAACAGCAATTTGGAGTCAAAAGGAAAACCTCCAACTATTGGTACCAAGTGGGAAAACATGCCGATGTGAGACGTGAAGCGTAAGAGCATCTCCCCCACGTCCAAATATATATATATATTTTAGTCATCGTAAATTAGCGAATAATAGCGAATAGCGAATAATAAAAGTAATGAAATATAAAAGAAAAGAAAAATTTGAACAAGATTAAATTTGCTTAATTAAATATTAGAATTTGAAATTATAATAAAATTAGGAAAGTGCAATGCGCTCTTACCAGTGACATAAAAATGTATATCTCTTCTTTCACTTCCTAATTTATTGGCGGCAGTGCAGGAATAGACACCAGAGGCCGACGCATCATCCACGACAAGTGTCCCAGCGGTCTGAAAACAAAAGAAAAAGTCAGATTCTCCTCTATTAACTGTTAAACCATTTATTTTGCAAGTCAATGATTTAGTGTGCACAATTAAAGGGGTAGTCTGGTATTAGGCTATAAGTCTGCAGTTACTCTATGTGACTGCAGACTTGTGAATCCTCAAATCGTGTGGACTGCGAGCTGTGAGGACTCTCTGGTGCCGGGAGCAGGTAGTCATGTGACCGCAGGTAGGTGCTGTGCATACTTTCGGCCACATTCCAACTAGACATGCCCTGCTTCACTCATGCCTGACCCTCGCCAATCTTGTCGGCACGTGACCGCATGTATAAAAATCACCTACTTGCCGTCACATGCCCCTAGCGCCGGCACCAGAGAGTCCTCACAGCACGCAGTGCATCCGATGTGAGGATTTACAAGTCTGCAGTCACATTTTGTCTTACAAATACTGAGGTAAATAAATTTACCAACTACTCAACGTGTGCATGTGGTCTAAAAGGGGTTTTCCTACGAACAAAGTGCACTTGAATCTATGGATCTTGGAATAATAATAATTTCCACAATTGGATGTGTTTAAATAAAATGTTCCTGTGCTGAGATAATCTTATAAATGTCTCCCTGCTGTGTACTGTGAAATGGCCGTGTCTGACCGTACAGGAACATGGTCTGATCATACCTCATCGCCTGAGCAGGAGAGAAAGGAAAAGAGTATACAGACAGGACAGAACGGGATCACAGCTGATTATTTCTGTAAGGAAAAACATTTCACTGCTTGGTTGAAAACTTGTTTCACCTCACAGAAATAATCAGCTGCGATCCCGTGCTGTAATATCTATATATTCTCTTTTGCATCCTCCCCTGCTCAGGAGCTGTGGTACAATCAGACTATGTTCCTGTACGGTCACGGCCACTACACAGCAGGGGCACATTTATAAGATTATCTCAGCACAGGAACATTTTTTTAAACACATTTTTTATTCTATGATCGATTGATTAAAATGCACTTTGTTTATGAAAAAATCCCTTTATAGGTCTTTACACGAGCCAGTGAAGGGCAGAAATTGATGTAAAAAAAAAGTAAGTGGGAAGGTGCACTGATCTGCTCGGCCACACCAGGGGTGCACCGAGCGACTGTGCTTGGTTTGAACAGTCATTGTGTGCTAATAGACTCCTTTAAGTTCCCTTTTTTTCGGGTTATCTCTACTTTAAAACCTATAATACGAGTTATTAGAAAAATATATCAGTGCTACTATAGAGGTTGTACTGAAAGGCTTTAAGATTTGGGGTTAAATGCAGTTATCTGAGCCTTCTGTAAAACAGCTGCAGAAAACCTAAAGCGGCTTTTTCCAGTTTACAACCAGAGACAGGAAATAGAATAAAAGAGAAATAAATTAGATATTAATAAAAATAAAATAATCCTGTGCTATACAAGAATAAAAGAGAGTATTAAGTGGTGAATATATAAAAAAAAACATAATAATGGTCGATCTACGTAGAGTCACTGTCGAAGACTAGAGCATTATCATGAAGCACGTTCATGGCTAGAGTCACATTATGACCCTCAGAGTTCTAAACCTGACATGTGGAAGAGAAGAAGGGAAGTACAGACGTTCTATGGGTGACACACAATACACTTCTCGTCACGTACCCACCGGACACTGAAAATAGCCGAGGCAAAAAGTGAGAAGATTGATATAGATATGAGACGTGCGAATATAAGTGTTCGGGGTGTGGGAACTTAGCCATTAAAGACAAGTGGAAGTTGATATATTAGAGGTAAGTACAACACTTGTGTCATTGACTGTTTCAATGGTCCTCTCCATTTCGCAATGTGAGCACAGAAAGTACTCGGAGGAAGTCTCAATAGCTGTCATTCCTGTAAGACCTTAATGAGTTAGTCATAATAGGACACATTTCCCGTCCTTCACCTGCTCCGGTCCAAATTTTATTCTGGCACAATACACACAGAAAGGGTCAAAAATTCAAAGCATATCATAGATGCTTCCAAAACCCAAAGGAATAAGATTAAGAACGAATATAGTACACTTAAGAAGGAAATGTTTGATCTCCTGATGTGCCTGTTTTAGAATTTTTTTGTATTTTTATGTCAATGTGTTACTAGCGGGGGGAAACGGGGGTTCCCTACATAGTATGATACTGGCCAATCAGTTTTTCAGGTTTTGTGTAAAAGCTACGGGAAATAATACCCAGGTATTATTTTATTCCTAAATTTGCAGGCGGAATAATAGAGGAAGTATTGAACAAAACAATTCGACATGTTACAGCCGACGAGTCTTTTCTAAGTGAAAGTTTACATAGATGTTAGCAGTTTGCTGACCACCGAGGCAGGTGTATAGGTTATAGATAGAGATTCAAAGCAAATCAAATTTGTGTTGAATTTTTAAGAATTCGCTGAACTCTGTGTTTTTGAACAATTTACAATTAGCTTTGCACAAATCATCTAAAATGACCGTCGGCATTTTACACATTGCAGAAGTTTCTATCTGCCAGGGAAGGATCTCACAACCTCGAGCCAGACTGGGTGAGCTTCTCTATAAAGCTTGGTGGCTATCAGATCACGTGAGAGAGCTCAACCAATTTGAAAGGACTATCATAGCCTGTATAAAAGCAGCAGCAGGAAAGGCAGCAGCCATTTTGTAGTGAATCTGAATAGTTAGAGGACGTCACAGCTCACAGCTGAGCCACAGAGATAGGGACAGAATGCACACACTGATCCTCTTCATTATTGTGCTGTCACACACAATATCTATGAAACATATGTGAACCTGCTCACCCTGAACAAAGCTTCCACCAGTGTCTGGCACGGAAACACCCCTCGTGCCCGGTGTACAAAAGCAGTAATCCAAGAAAAAGAGTTTTCCAAGTAGTTTTCTTTAAAAATATTTAGAAACTTTATTCCAAAAGTAGTAAAAGTGACAATCCCAGGTACTTCCAAACAATATATGAATTTTTCCTATGCGTTTCAGACCAAAACTAAGTCCTTATTCATGAATGAAACCAGTAAGGAACATGTTTTGTTTTTTAAACAAGGTATGTTCCTTACAAGTTTAATCCATGAAAAAGGACTTAGCTTTGGTCTGAAACGCGTAGGAAAAATTAATATATTGTTTGGCTGTACCTGGGATTGTCACTTTTACTACTTTTGCAATAAAGTTTATAAATATTTTGAATTTGGAAATCACTTGGAAAACTCTTTTTCTTGGATTACCGCTTTTGTACACCGGGCAGGAGTTGTGTTTCTGTGCCAGACACCGTTGGAAGCCTCGTTCAGGATGAGATAGAGTGTGCCAGCACAGTAGTGTGAGGAAAGGAGAATAGCGTCTTAAAGCTTTTTCAGGGAAATTGGAGGCTTTTCAGCACCTGATTCTGTGCAAATCGATTTTTTTCAAATCAAATTTCTTGCGAAAATTTTGCAACGCTGGTGTATTCAAATTTGGAAAGATTCGCTCACCTCTAGTTATAGGCAGGCGATTAAACAATTAGAAATAGAATAACTTTTTTTTGTTTTATTACTTTAATTTGAAAAATAATCTCTATTAAACTACATATATTGCTTTATTACCTTGTTCCTCCCCTCGATCAGACGTGTACGTTCTGTGATACTATAAATCTTATTTCCCATGCTACTGCTGTTTTTTCCAATAATAAGAGGAACCGAGCTGTCAGAGTGGAAATCACAACTGTAAGAGAAAAAAAAAACAATAAGTCACATTCTGTGCACACAATTAGAATGGCTAAGTCAATGAGCAGGTGTAAAGGTTTCTTTTAATTAACAGGCCTTGTTTACATGGTCACTTGTCACTTAACAAACTTTGCATGAATGAATAGTACAAATAAATAAATAACTAAATAAACAATACAAGTCAATATAAAAAGCGTTTTAATGTATGTTCTCGCAGGAATATGCTTCTTTCTCCACTTATGAGCCACTCCTTGCCCCAATCTTCGCCTTCTCAATTTGATCTTTTCCCAAATTGATAGGCTAATTACAGGGATCAGCTGGACGTGAAACTAGATGACATGTTCAATTACTCTATAGCACCACCACAGAGTAAACAAAGCATTACACATTTCTCGTGGAAACATTGGACTATTTTTGTATTACAAAAATGTACCTAGTCCCCAGAGGGAAGCATGATTCTTTCTCCATGTATGAGCCACTCTCCACCCCCCTCCCCCCCCCCCCTATATTCGCCTCCTCAACTCATGATTTTCTGATATCCAGCTACAGCATCAAATAACTATTTTAGTTAACTCCAGGGCTGGATTCACAGCCACACAGCTCAATACTGCTGTATAATGTTCTCCATGCTGCTGTTGCTCCTCTCTGTTGGCTAAAGAAAAAATACCAGGAAATACCCTCTATTTCCTTGTACATATAGCTACAATTCAAGTTTTTCCCAAATTGATAGGCTAATTACACGGATCAGCTGCACGTGAAACAATTATTCTATAGCCCCAGCACAGGGGAAAAAAATATTACACAGTAGAAACATTAAACTATTTGTATAATCCAAAATCTACCTAGTCCCCGAAGGGAGAAATGCCATTTGTTACTGCTCTCTGCTCTGGGTGGTACAGAAGGTTCTTCAGAGGGGAATCTATGAACTTAAGATTCCATATCACAATGTTTCAAAAATGGGTCTTTTAAACCAACAATCCTTTAAATAGAAAACTCCTTTTGGAGCAGTTGTTCTACACTAGTGTGGGAGAAGTAGATTATATTCTATGCGCCAAGGCTTCTCTGAATATATACAGTATCTGGGTATTCACTGTTGGAGGAATGAGATTATTCTGATTCTTCAAGGTTCCCGTTGCTTTTTATGGGATACCTTCACATCTATAATGTTTGTGTTATTAGTATTTCTATGCATTCTTGCAAACAGATAGTATTTTACTACGCTCGTTGTGTTGTGGCATTTTTATGTCACTATATGTTGAATGCATTAAACTTTTGCAATAAGAAAAAAATCCTGGATTTAACATTAAGAAGCATAAACAACAAAAATGTATAAACTCCTTAAAAGCTAAAAGTACAAAATCAGAAATGGGAAGTAATAGAATTAGTGGAAGTGCAAGTAATATGTGATGTCACCAGGAAGGGTTGGTCTGAGATAGGTTTCACGTATGAGCGGAATGAGCTGTTTTTTTTACAACACTGTCACATCAAACCATTAGTCAGCAGCAATCCAGCTCAGGGTGTTAACACTAGAAGTCCCAGAGAGGGGTCATTTAACATTTCTACCTTTGGAACCTTTGGAGCTCGACATTTCTGGGACTTCTAGTGTAAAATCAATCAGAGTTGATTTTAAAAAGTCATAACTATTGCCAGATATCATACGGAGTGTGCTGGAATATTTCTAGGCTGAAGATGGAACAGTGGCACATACATGAGACCATGATCATATCCTTATGCCCAGAAACATTCCATAGAGGTCATGACCTCCTTCAAGGTCTACCATATCTCCACCCACTTATTCCCAAAATGTAAGGCTGATCCACCCAGGAATAGTCAGAAAAACTGCCATGCTAGAATAAACTTACAGTACATGGCTAGTGTGGAAAACAGGTAGTGACCATGCAAGAGTTGGCAAACCTCCCTGCTACCTCCAAAGCCTTTGTAAACAGCAACAGTAGGGCTATAACTAGAGTGGATATAGATTCTGGAAGTATCTCTGGCCCCTATGAGAAATCTAATACCTTTAAATACCCATGATAGTTGGAGACCATGTTGGAGAATTTGCATTGGGGCCCATAAGCTTCAAGTTTAGCCACTCGATAAAAACTATGTGGGAAGTAAGACTTCACATTATGTTCCTCCTGAGTATCTTGCCTTGTCTTGAGTGTTTTATTAACAGGATTTTCATTTTTATATCCTAAACCATGGAAACACAACAATAATTACACAAGTTATTGTCCTTGTAGATCCATTATTGCTTTCCATTCCAAAAAGGTCAAGAAAGTCATAGACCTCATTATACTTCGAAGGATGCCCAAGCCACCGAATTCCTTCCTTGCTGCAAAGTCTTTCTGGGTTAAGAGTATTTTGAAAGGGAGGAAAGTGGCTTAGGATTTGGATTATTTATTCTTGACTTTCCAACAGCCTGTCCTTGACCAAAGTCTTGTGTTTTTCTTTCTCTTTGCCATGAATGAGGAGGGATAGACTTTAACAGAAGTCATCATTTCTATTTTAATATTATAAACCAAGAAGGAGATGAGGAGGAGGAAGACGGCCATAAATCTGGCAGTACACAGTAGCAGGAAGTCGAGAGCCCCTGCAATTATTTTTTCAAAGTTCTTTGAGCAATTCCACACTTCCACCAGGAATTCACGTGTTAACCCTTTGATGAGAAGGACACTGTGAATCTTCTAATTATTAGTTTTTTTCACTTATATAGTCCATAAAAAGCTGTTCGATTCCATTGGACCTTATCGTTGGACTGTGTTGGGTGGTCATAAAGGTTGTCCCTTGACTGTAATACATTGCGCTTCCTGGTTAGCTCTTCTTCGCTGCAAGGGTTAATGCATGATTGGGGGATATAACGCGACCTTTAAGAATACATAAAGCTTTTAAGGAAGTAAATTGTGCCATGTTTGAAGATGCAAAGATAACAGCAGTGCTGGGAACGGTCTTGTATTGGGGAGGAAGCCAAACAAGAAGAGGAAAGCAGCATACTCTCCTGATTTCGCACAGGAAGCTCCGAACACCTCCTGCCAAAGGGAGATAAGACGGCTCCCATGGCCTATTCTGGACCAAGCCACTGTTATCAACCTTTAGCTGTAACACTGTCCTCGAGATACTTCACTCAGTTCACTCCCTGTGTTCTCAGCCATTTTTAAAAGCTGCTGCCATTTCTAGAAAGCATGCCAAACACAATAGAACGATATAATTATAACTGCTGAATGAAAAGCTTTTCCGGGGCAAGCGTGTATTACATGACATTTGTATATAGTACTCGTGCGCCGTTATAAATGAGCTGAGTGATCGAGCCATGGTGAACAGTGCGTAGTTCACAATGATGGGCACACTCACTACGATTCCTCCCACCAGGGATGTTGGGTAAAAACGCAAACCACTTACAGTATTAAAAAAAAAATCTCCTACCTGTGGCTCCAGGGACCCAATGTAAAACCTACAAAAGCTCCCAAACTGTTTCACAACATTAATAGGGCACAAGGACCATTTGGGCTCCGTAATCTCCAAGACAGGTTGCAGATGCAACATTTGCACCCACTATAGTTACACTCCCTTCCAAATACTTTTAGGAATAGATCTGACTGATCAATTCTGACCGATTTGAGGCAAACCGAATTCTTCTCAAATTTTTCCAAAAATTCTGATTCATCCGAATAAGAATTTTTCACTCTTTGATTTTCTTGCAACGTTTTGCTGGTTTTTAGAGGGATTGGAAGGGGTTATGATTTTTTTTTTTAAACTAAACTCTCCCGGCCTTCACCTGTCCTGCCGCATTGCAGCGCTTTGATCTGGTCGTCTTCTTTGGTCCAGTTTCTACAATTTTTTAATGCATTCCTGCGCCTGGCCATCTATGGCGTATTCCTGCTCCCAGCATCTTTGGTGCCTCCTGAGTTGCCTAAATCCCATGTTAAGATGTCGCGAGTCACTGAGTCAAGAGCCACTGCAGGAAGCTGAAAAGATAGCGGGTGCTGGAATTCTCTGAAGATGGCCTAGTGAGCGGGGCTGCACGGCGGGACAGGTAAGGGTCAATGGAGTATATTTTTTTAACTATTTTTTTCATGCTCTATGACCTGGAGTGACCCAGAGCATAATAATACATATAGGATGTGCATCAAATACCTTTACACAAAACAAATTTCCAGCAGAAATTCAGGCAAATCTGCTATTAAACTTTTTGCAGATTCACTCATCAATACTTTTAAGAATATGATCTGTTAAAAAAAATATATATATACACATATATATGCAGTGCTGGGGCTCTATCAGACAGATATACATCTTGGCAATTGTGTTTTATTACAATTATTTTATTATCTCCGTTATATTATTTTATTTCTTTGAGAAATTCTTCTTCATTGGAACTTCATTAATTAGTATGAATTATTATTTTTTAAATATTTTTTATAGTAATAATAATAATAAATACTTATTATTTGTATTTATTTATTTTAGTAATATTACATTATGGATTGAAAAGGTATCTTATTTCTCAAATTTCAAGGGAAATGACCGTAGTTTCAGCACCGTAGACAGCCACTTGCCTTATAAGAATTAACTTTCTTGCTAAGCAAAGTACAAAGCCATTTATTTATCATATGAAAATGATGCAATGATTAGGATTTTTTGCTTGGAAGAAAATATCTTCTAGAGTTTTTTTTTTATACTTTTATGCCTAAAAAGCAGTTCCCAAATATAGCATTATTAGATGTTAATTTCCTAATAATAATATGTAATTATGTAACTCAAAAAATTGGTCCAAAGTTGCATACATATTTTTTCAGAAAATTACAATATATTATATATAAAATACAAATATATACGTTTTTACAAAAAATTATACTGGGAGAAGCTATTAAAAAAAAGCTCTATTTTGACATATACATAGAATTTCTGAAACGTTATTATTGATGACTTATCCTTAGGATAACATCAATATCAGATCAGTGTGAGATCTAATTCTAGGGATCCCACTGATTAGCTGACTCAAGGGGCAGTAGCGCACAGCTCCATACTTTGCCTAGTGGCCATGAATGGTACTGCAAGGTCCTTTACACTTCAATGAGACCTTGTTGTACCATTCATAGCCACTGCACAATTGCATCCCAGCCTTTCTTGAGCAGTTAATCAGTCAGCATGCTATGAGTTTGACACCCACTGATCCAGTATTGATGATAGGTCTTTAATATTAAATTCCCAGAAAACCCCTTTAAATTATAAGATTAATTGCTCCTACTGCATTCATGCATACAATGTAGTTGGGTCACTTCCGATTTCTTGTGATTTCTCACCCACTGTACAGACAACCCTGTGCCATAAACAGCACCAAGTCATCTACTCACAGACTCTGAGGCCAAGGCCTTAGGAATTGGAATTTTTTTATACCTCTATATTTCTATTCCTGGCATGCTTGTCCTGGTTAAATGAAGCAGATGTAATAATATTTTATTTCTACTATCTACTATTAGATCCTCGGGAGGCCTCTGGAAAATGAAATATTGTTTCCTGTTGTTGTAATTTTTTTTTGTTTTGTTTATACAATATTTGAAAAAAAGAACGATTATATAATTAATTACAGGAGTTTTAGTTTAAAAAAAATAAAAATAAATAAAACAAAAAAAATTATTTTCTCAGCCGTACACATTAAAACCAGATGTTGAATTGCGCAAGGAAGTTTTTTTTTTTGTTTTTTACTTAACATCAAATTCCAGTCGGGACTTAAGGGCTTAATATTCCATTATAAGGCTTTTGTCTGAGTAATGAGAAAAATAACCACAGCGAGTCTCCATCTTGATCATAGTCAGCAAGGAACTTTACAAATATTTACTCAATATTGTAATTTCCTCAATATGTGTGTATGGTGGAGAACGCATATTGTACCGTATCTTGGTGCTCATGTCATATAACCTCATATATGTCAGTGGCGCTTCATGATGTGGACCCCAAAACAGCAGACAAGACTTAATTTATTAAAATGGTTTTCCAGTGGGGAAATAATTTAGGCAAAGAAGTAAAGAAAATATATAAAATAATCCCTACTTGCCCTCATCGACGTTCTGATGCTGACCAGGTCTCCTACAGATCTCTTCTTCCAGATCCCTTCTTAACCTACAGGAAATGCTGCTTAACCAAATACTGGTAAATGCGGGTCCTCGCTGCAGCTAGTCATTGACTAAGTGGGCATTTCCTGTCTGTTGAGAGGGCACCAGAAAGATGAGGCTCTTTTGGGACCCAGACAGCTTTGAAAGGGGAGAAGCGTGGGATTGGTAAAGCGACTATCACTTCTTTTGCTCTTTAGACAATGTAAGGTGGCTCTGTCAGTGCTCGTCTGGCAGTTCTAAAATGGCTACTATGAACAGGCTTGGTGCAAGCTACTCCATTTTGCAGATCCTTAGGGTAGCCTTGGTCTTTACCCTTTAACACCTATACAGGGTTATGGGCAAGGGCCACACAGTCGGTTGCTGTTCGGTGGTACAAAATGGCAAGAAGGATAGTCAGGTAGTTGGGTCTAAACCAAGATGGCAGCAAGGTACAAAATCCTCAATAAAAACCCGAGGTCAAAACCGGAAAACACCAATACAGCACAGGAGGAGAAACCACAGATCTAAATCAATGAAGCACATGGCTACATCTAGCAGCTTCCAGCAGTAAGCTAGAGGCTTTACTCGGGTGTAGTACTCTCCAATTCACTGGAGCAGGTAGCTGATACAGTACTTTCACTTGCACAGCAAACACACCCATACTGTCAGACTAGACAGCGCTGCAGGTCCCAGCCACCCAAATCTAAGTGCCTGGACACAGCATGCCATCTACAGCTTCTGGTTCCAACATCTCTTCTAACACCAGTGCCGCCTGCAAAATGAATACGGTACAACCTGGTGACAGAAATAAGCATCGCAGGAGCAGGTCCTGGTGGTGGTGTGACCAACAACTCAAACACATGGATCATATATCCATGTTGTACAAATCCATGTTATGGTGTGAATACATTGCTATCGGCCTATACTCTACCGTCTTACATCTCCTTCTATGTATGAAGGACACAAACATTCAAACGAAATGCCAAACAGGGAGGTATTAAGGAGCTATATAGTCTTGGTGTGACAGTGTTGGCTCAGTGAAGTCAACTCATGCATGTTCATAAGAGCTTAGATAGGTTGTCCCACTAAGTGTTGCACTTGGTGTTTCCAACAACCCCATAGACACGGAATGGAGCGGAGCACTGATTGGACAGCCATTCCATTTAAACTCTTCCTCAACATAGTTGTGAAGTGAGGAGGAATGGAGGCTCATAAACCCTCTTCTAGTGATCCTATCAGTGAGGGACCCGGGGATCAGACACTAATTGTAGGAATCATCTTCACAAATTGGTACAGTAGAAATGTAAAGGTGCCAATGAAATGTCTAATTTTGTATTCCAATTTATTTTCGAACTAGAAGATGATGAAAGTGCCTTCACAGATTCTTATATCATTTATCTACCTACCTTGAGTCAAAGTGGTTTCGCGTGCATGGATGCCATGTCCATGTTATTCTGGGCGGTGGAACTCCATATACTGTACATGTCAGTGTTTGCCTGCTGCCCAGTGTGTACGGTTGTGGTTCTAGAATTGTCATTGAATTCTCATAAATTTGTGGCTTTACTGTAAAATAGAAGAAAAATTGAGACATTACTCTTGAGTCTTGATCAGAGCAGGAGCCCATTGACCAGTACCTTGAGTGATGATGACAAAACAAAAAAGGCAATCAACGTACCATTAACTATGAGGATCATGGTAACATTTTTGATAAGATTCCACTGTTTCAGTTTCAACGACACTGTGTATTCTCCTGCATCTTCTTCAGCAACATCCTTTATAGTTAAGACATCATTGTGTATTATGTACCGTGCACACTTGTCTGCCGCCAATAAGTTATTTTTCCACCTATGACAGAAAGTGGACACATTTGGTAAACAGCCGAAACATTTCTCATATCTTAACAATTAATTGCAACGGTGCTAAATTTATAGCCCACAAAGTTGGACTCTCATGCTGAATGACTTATTCACAGATTATCCTTGTTGGCATTCTTCAAGTTCCATTTGTTTTTGATGGCAAAAACTGCACTACTATTCTTACCATAAAAAATGCCAAAATCTTTAATGTGTGAACTTTTACACTTTACACCTAAACTAGCTTATAGTCCAACTCAGTTTTTTTTTGTTTTTCTGTAATCTTTTGTACTTTCTGGGCTAAGTATTCCCTCTGCATAGCTTCCAATGGATGTGTGTCTCAGTTGAGGTCATGTCCTGTTCTGCCCTTATTCACATTGACGTTGTTTGACACAAAGCACAAACAGTCTGTCTCTATGATGAGGAACATGTTTGTGCTTTGGGGCGACCTGAGGGCAAGTCTTACCTTGGGTTCTCTGGCTTAGAGCAGGAAGATAAGACTCTGCCTACAGTCCCGCCCCCGGAACATTAACTGCAAACTTCTAACACTGATTACACAAGAACCACAAGACCTAACACTGATTATACAAGAACCACAAGACCTAACACTGATTACACAATAACCACAAGACCTAACACTGATTACACAAGAACCACAAGATGGATTTCTTCACCTCAGTTATCATTTTAAGCAGTTTAACACTGCCAACCTGACAGTGCCTGTAGTTTACTTAGCAAAATCCTGTTGACAGGTTTACTTTAATGACTAGAGAGGTTAAAAACTCATATCAAATAGTTTTCATGCATTTCTACCATGCTCCTAAGCCGAATGACTCAATGGGCAATAAAATTGTAAAACACGATTGTACGCTGAATTGAGCATGTTGCACATGGATGTTATAAATTATCCTATTTCTTTAATACAAACATTATGTTTCTCTGTTCTACTACAACAAAATGCTCTATTAATAGCAGAGTTTAACCACACAGGCGACCCTCATTCTACTGATAGAACTTACAAACTCCGAAAAAAAACATAACTCCGGATATTTTTAGAACATGGAATTCGGAACATTTGTGAAAAATAAATTTCTTATTTTCACACAAATCCTCTTCTTAACCCCTAATATTATGACCCCTGCGTTCATTCCATGGGAAATAACTCACGTGGATGACTAAGCATAAATTTAGATTCTTAGACTTTTTTTAGTGGGGTCTATATATAATCATATTTAACACATTTTGTTCCTGTGGGCACAGGAATATCTCAAGGAATAGCTACAAGAGATTTCAGTTTTACCTTGGTGAAACGTAAAAGTTTCAAGGGTTCACAAATCTAAGGTATGTAGTTTGTTGGCTTAAAGGATTTGGCTGAATTACAACTTAATTTTCATCTTAAATCCCAATTTATTTAATACTATAATCTAGTCAGTTTTCTAATATACTTTGATTAAAAGTCCCTATCCTTCCCTAACTACACTATCGAACTTCTTTTCTTTATTTTTTTTTACAACTTCCTTTCTTGATGATGCTTCGTTTAATAATCTCAATGCATGCTGAGTGGTAACTGCTGCAGCCCCTGCCCCTTCCCAGAAGCGTCATCAGTGACACTTGTTTCAGGGGCTGGGCTAGTCCCTGCTCTGTCACTGTGTTATATGCACAAATACAGTGCGCTCTCCCGACAGCACAGATCAGTATTAACAAGCTGGCAAAAGAGAGTGTTGAAAGATGAACACCCGGCTTGCAGAGACCAGCGCTCCCCATGCAAGTGATTTCATTTGCGAGGACTGCGCTGGTCTCCACAAACCAAGGTATCCATCTTACAACGTTGACAGTGCGCTCTGTTGCCGCCTTGGTACTACTAAAGCTGAGCTGGCGAGAGCACACTGCAAATTACACAGTGACAGAGCATGGACTAGCCCAGCCCCTGGAATAAGCATCACTGATGACTCTTCATTTCAGGTAGGGGGTAGCAGCTATATTATAGACCACCCATTTAAGGTGGGATTATCTAACCATTCTCTGCCGTAGTTTAGACTTCGTCTGATGTCTCACATGAGATACAGTCCAATACAATAAGGAGAAATGTGGTTTTCCCAAAGGAACTCATAAATTCAAACACAAAGAAGGGAGTGGACAGGTAAGTATCTATGAACAATAAGGTTCTGAGATACTTATCCCACGTTGGACACAAGAGAGACCTTGCTATAAAGCCACGAAAATCACTTAAATTTCAATTATGAAAAGGGACAGGAAAAACATCATTAATTGTTCAGGGCTAATAGAATGATGAGAACTGGAATACCTTCACTGTAGCAAAACCTTATGGGAAACACGAGTCCATGACCCTGGAGCATGATTAACATTTGATTGTCTTCCTCTACTATTTTAGGAACAGAAAGTATGGAGGCAATTCCCCTTCACTTTTTTTGTTTTCCTAATTGGATCTGTCACGCAAACCTTTGTTCCAGGTTTCATACATCAGGCCGGTTGGGTGCTGCTCAGCTGCCGATAGCATTGTTTATTAAAGGTGTTTGCATCTTATTTTTCGATTTCAAAAATATTCCACATTACTGCCAAGAACTGACTACAATAGTTCATTTAGGTAAACCACAAGAAGAATGGGTGCACAATACCAATGACGAAGGTTCAAGGGCTAAAAATAATCTTGATGAGTATTTTATCAATCGACTATTTTCATATTCCAGGGCTCCAAAGTGTCATGATGTTGTGTGTGAACTATGGCAAAATTATGCTCCTAAGGGGTATAAAGTTGCAACCAACTGTGCGAGTGCAAAAAACTGCATTCAGACGTATACATAGTCAAAACGTAGTAAAAAAAATGTTCTTTTGAATACATTTTGTTAAAAGGGTTTTCCAGGACTATTTCTTTTTTTAACCATTGGCCCAAGAACTAACCGGTTAACTACCAGGCTCTTGTGCCCGTGGCCAATTTCTGCTGCTACGAATGGCAGCTTCTCTTCTGCTAGACTCTGTTGACGGGGCATCACTAGCGACATTAAGCTGATTGACCGCTGGCTCTCTGCTGCTTAACTGCAGGGAGCCGGCTGACCACATGATGTCAGCAGTCACAGAGCAGCCTGAAAAGTGAACAGCTGCTTTGTTAACGTGGAGCAGCCATAAAGTATGTTCTCATACAATTTCATGAAGATATCTGTATTAGCCTCTATCGATCTCATTCAGCCAGGATTGCGCCAGCCAATGTCTACTTCTGGCCTGCTCAGTGGATATCCTGCAAATTACTGCGCCGACAGCTGTGAAGGATTTTTTGTGACTACCTTTTCGTGGGATCCTATTGACTTGTGTTGGGCTGCGATTTACCTAGCACACTTTGTCCGCATGGCTTGAGTCATGGCCAAAGTTGCCATATAGCTCTAGCCTTTGTTTAAAAAAAATCTCTGCCCGCCGTAAACCATTCACCATTTTCTCTGCTTATCAGGACACTTCCTCCCATCAAATGGAGCATTTCATGTAAATTTCAATACCATAAATGTATAGGTCACTGCTTCCTACATAATCAGCAAAATCATCTCCTGTGATCATTTCTGCAATCTGATTGGCTACTGTGTGTTCTATCTCCGCCTACTTTAAAGCAGGGGCGTAAAGCTTCAGTGGTGGGGGCGGGGTTATACAGAGCTCAGCATTCAGAGAGCTGCTAGACATGCGGCAGAAAAAACAGGGATTTTATAAAAACTAAAGCAAGCAGCCCAGTAACTGATAAATCGCAGGAATCGGGGTCTCTACCTCATGCTGCTGTCAGAGAGGGAAGCAAAAACCTGGTGACAGATTCCCTTTAAGGCTGTCACAAGTCTGATTTTCTATAATTTTTTTGGAAGCCCTGATTGCTTTTGTGATTAAAGGGAGCGTTCAAAAATGAAAAAAAAATGCATTCCATAAAAATATCTGGTACTTGTTACTGTGTGTTTTGAAGTTAGAAAAGAAACTTGGCAAAGCGGCATTAGGAAAAATAGTTGAATCAGCATGTCCTACAACAGAAAAAAGGCCGAAGTGTAAATATAGTCTGGCAATCGCTGCTAAAGGACATGACTCATTGAGAGGAAAGCCCGAAGTGGTGTCTATTCATAAGCTATACCGGCCAAATTGCTCCATATTACAGGGGAAATCAGGGTAACCCACCATGCCTGCGACATCATTCCCAGAATACCACGAATTCGGGCTCATGTATGGCTGAGCAGAACCTCTATGGCAGCATAAGGAGCCCAAAATGGCGCTGCAGGCGCTCCATAAGCTACAGTATCCCAACAGGGTCCCATATGGCATTGTATTACGGAGCCGTATGGATGCACACAGAGGTGCATTATGGTCAGACAGGTTTTTTTGGGTGCTTAAGTTACTCTAAGGGAATGTGTCACCAGGTTTTTGCTACCTCATCTAAAAGCAGCATAATGTAGAAAAAGAGACCCCGATTCCAACGATGTATCACACAGTTTACTGGGTATGCAAATTGTCTGTTCAGAGAGGAAGAGGACTAGAACTCTAGTTCGAGAGTTCAAGAGTTCTAGCAATTTGTATATTTAATTTCCTAGCCATTGCATGGCTTATAAGCCTCCTCACACTGGCATGCCAGGCATGTCAATCTCCACAAGGTTAGTTTACTGGGTGCAGCAGTTGTGACACCATCAGAGTTAATAGATGTAGTATGTTTCAGAGCTCAGAAAGCTAATCCTGCCTCCACCACAGCTTTATGGGTGCATTGTCTATTGAAAGTGAGCAGCTTATCAGAGGAGGGGGCCGGGCATGGTCAGACCAGGGCTCACCTGAGCATCAGTCCCAGTAGTCATTTTCTCCTGCTGATAAAACCTTCATTGTATGAAAGCAACAACACTCAGCCTAAATAAGTGACGTATCCCTGAAATCTGTGTCGCCGCCGCTACCCGTTGTTATCCTCAGATTACATAGCAAAAACCTGCTGACATATTTTTTTTAAATATACTCTACTTACCATGTAATTTCTGGAGGAGGAAATGCTCTCACTTTAACAGCAATGCGGTAAAATTTCTGACCCACCACAGCTTCTAATACACCTGTCCTTCGAGGTTTAACATTTATGTACGGTGCAGCTGCAAAACCAATAAAGGAAAAAAAAAACATTTAAAGTCAGTAGGTCTCATTTCTTAAATAAAATGGGCTATGAAAAATACATTAGAAACATGGTTCAAGGGCGCCATTTATAATCTTCTCTACAGTCCCCAGTCCAGAAGGTTTTCTATCCAGCAGCGTTTCATAGTTATGCATGCCTGGCTGCCATTACACAGCCAGGCTTCGATTCATGCTGCCCCCTGTTCGAGCAGCAAGAATCTAATAACAGGGTCTCTTTAATACGGGGATTCAGGAATCCCATGTAGACAAGTTATACACAGCAGGAAAGCTGCAGGCAATAATACAATGATGTGTATTGAACCCATCACAGGGGTCGAGCATGTATTACATGGAGAGGAGAGGAGAGGTCCACTAGAGCAAGAGCCACTCTTTTTAGCAGCTCCATTCAAAAAAAGTCCTATAGGCAAAATGTCTTTATTTTTTAGTAACATTTTTATTGCGATATTACAGAAGATCTCACCGTGAACACGAACTGTTGTATTGACGGATTTGGTTGACGGCCCGTTTTTCGCAGTGCAGGTATACAAGCCTTGGTCAATGCTCCTTACTTTGTGAATAAATAACATGCTGAACACCACGGCTTCTGAGTCTAAAACAATCCTCTTTATTATGGAGCCCAGTCTGCCGAATTTCTAGAAAAAAAAGGTACCGTCGTTATAAACTTTCGCAGTGGGAATCTGCGCCATCGCTTTACTCTATTTACAAACAGTAGGTTACGTGTTATTATATTCTTATGGTTATTTGCACACTTTTGCTTGTTACACGTGGTTACTTTATAGCATTTGTTTTATATTATTTTATATAGACATAAAAAATACAAAAAAAAAAACATAAACTGATATATTTTGTGTTTTGGAGGTGCGGATATTCTATTTCCACATTAGCTGAAGACATTTCTTTCGGTTCGTACATGGCAAAATATTGACGCAACGCTTTCACTTTGGAAAGGAAATGATGTGAACAATCCGTCCAGTGCACAGTAGTTGGGTCTCGTCATCCGTGAGATCCTGACTAACCGGATTTAGTGATGGCTCTACACACATGGGTGCGGGGGTCTTAATGTCTGCCAGTGATATGGCTCCTGTAACGGGGTCTACCAAGCTGGGGTACCTCTTTCAGTACCACCCCGTGTTTCAGGAGGTCCACTCTGCTTTGGCTGGAATCTGAATGAAGGACGCTGGCTGGAATCGCTTGGTTACATGGGCGCATATAAAAGATCACTGCTTCTCCACGTATTTCCACTCTGACAACACTTTACTCACAGGACACAGAATATATCACACAGATACAGAGGGCAGGCCAATAGAAAAGCAGCAGGCCAGACATACATTACAATAGCCGCAGGTGGCCGGAGCCTGCCGATATTTACTGTGGGAATTACAAAGGTGGGGGGAGGACAAAAGGGGAATATCGTGTCCCCTCTGCCCAGGGCGCAGCCTGTGGGCTGATGCATTAGGGACATGCATCTCACATGGAACCTATTATACATACATATAACTGCATAACATATTCTGGGTGCTGAGTGGTTCCGTAACACGTAACAGCTCCTAATCGCCATCATCTGTTTGCTTATTAAAGCCTGGACCCTAATGTGCTCTGCTGTACAATACTCATTGCATATTAAGAAAGTTATACAATTTCTTATATACTTTTTATTTGTGACTTTCGGGATCTCAAGATTCAATTGGAACCTTTTTTTGTTTTTAAGGGTTTGTCCATTCTTTAACTACAAGTCTGCAGTTACTCTTCGTGACTGCAGACTTGTGGATCCTCACATTGTGTATATTGCGGGATGTGAGGATTCTGTGGTGTCAGCACCGGGAGTGAGACCACAAGTATGTGATTTGCATACATGCGATCATATGCCAACTAGATGGGCAAGTGTATTGAGCGAGGCCGGATACAGTCTAGTCGGAACATTGCTGGAGTTATACAAAGAACATAGTGGCGCTAACATGATTATATAATATGATGACTGCAATATATTAACATGATTATATAATATGATGACTGCAATATATTAAGAGGATTAAAACTTTGATGGGAGGAGGACGAGGACTTCTTTAAGGTTGCTGCTGACCGACTGCAAGCAAAGACCCATGAGACCACAAAGAATTGATATTTGCTGAAACAGGCATACCCCTTCATGTACCTGCTATGGCTGCATTACTACAAGGCATGTGGTAGGATGCAGTAGAACATAACAGAGGTGGATGGTTATGGGTGCAGGAAAGATGGAAGTACCAGTAAGTCTTTTCTTACCATTCCAGGATATGTCCACTCTATTTCAGCTCTTGAATTCAGAGCCGTAGTCACCGTACAATTAATTGCCAGGGTGGCATTACGTAGCAGCCTGATGGAGCTCGGCACATTGAGCTGCATGCTATGGATTGCACTGGCTGCGAAAAAAAATTAACCATTGCATGAATAGTATTAAAATAAAAATTGAAGAAGCAAGAGCATACACAAAAGAGAGGGGGCACCATAGCAAGCAACAAACTGGACTATTTTAGCACAGGATTTTGCCATCCAGGACAGAGGGTAATGGTGCTTGTTTCTACCTCTACAACTCTTTTGAGCTCAGCAGCAATCACTCACCCTTTGTTAAAGGGAATCTATCAGCACATATTTGCTATGGAATCCGAAAGCAGCATAATTTGGGAGCAGAGAGCCTGATTCCAGTGATGTACCACTTACCGGGCTCCTTGCTGTACTTTTGATAAAACCCCTGTTTTCTCGGCTGTAGATATAGCCGTGCTTCAGAATGCTGAACTGTGTATAGCCCCGCCCACATCACTGATTGGCAGTTTCCTGTGTACTGTCAGCAAGCTGCCAATCAGTGGTGGGGCGGAGTTACACAGACTAGCTGGACTGACTGGCACATGTTACCTAGTCCTCTAATGATAATCTCCTGCTGTGAAACACTGAATGTGTTGAAACTACAGCAAGCTGCTGAGCAAGTGACACATCATGTCATGGTTGGTCTCTATACAACCTATACACTTTAAGTTAAAGAAAAAGGGGCAAATATCAGCTGATAATGTCACTCACATTGCTTATTGGTGAAGTACGATGAAGTTTGCAGGACTCCGTTGACTTTGGCTTCACAACTTAATAGGTCGAAAAACAAATACGTTGGGTTCTTAATAATGAAGCCTCTTTTGTGATCCCAAACAACGTTCTTCTTACCAGATAATATTAAATTTCCAAAGATCTAATGGGAACAAAGAGAAACTTGCTGAAATACTGTAAAACATCATGTAATTATTTCTACAGTGAAGAAGGTTGTCAAGACAGAATCATCTTATGAATAACGTCTGCGCAGCTCTGTGAACATCCAGTTTAAGACGCCAGGCTCAAGATTAATCGTGGGTATCCAAACATTACTCCAGCCCTTGTATCTAGAGTTTTTGTTCAAATGACCTTCTCCAAAAAAAAAATATTGCTCTTAAACTAAAGTCCTATCAATGCGCACATCGGCAATCAAATAATAAAGGAGGTAAAGCATTCAAGTGGCAGTACAGAATTATAACACTATGGCTACATTTCTTTTATAAGAAGCACCTGTCCATGTGTTGTGTCTGGTATTGCAGCTCAGCTCCAATGAAGTGAATAAAACTGAGCTGCAATACCACACACGACCTGTGGACGAGGGAGGCGATGTACTTCTAGTACTGGAATGCATGGGATATATCTATCAACATAACAAACTGCATACAATATGACTATCCAAAAGTGAATATCCACTAGTCAACATCATTTTGATTTTCACGATAAGTCCAAAATTCAGTATTAATAGATTTTCTTTCCACATTTTTATAGTGGATATGGATTTCCAAAAGACTTCTGCATAACCTGTCATATCAAATATGCATTTGTTTTTACCTAGTGTAAATGCCGCTGTCCTTCTGAATCCGGCATTGTTATTCTTTTGTTCCAGCGCCTTTCCTTTCCTGAGATATGGCCCTTTCATTCCTGCAGATAAATTCAGTCTATATAGCAAAGTGGGTGTGTTCCTCAACTGTAAGTGCTCTCTTTATGACCACACCCAGATTGTTAAAAAGACAAGATTAACATACAGTGAAGAAGGGGCTATATCTCAGGACTGGAGAGGCACAGAATGAAAAGAAAAACAATACTGGATTCAGGAGAACAGTGGCATTTACACCAGGTAAATAAATGACATATTTATGGCAAGTGACAGGTCCCCTTTAAATGGTATATTTCTGTGTGCCCGGAGCCACTTACTGAAATTCATATACCAATGCATGTTCCTGGATGGTGCTCTCTGATAGACAAGCCACCATTTTTATTTTTGTACTTATAATGAGAACATCTTTACTAAATAGGAGTCATATATAGGGAATAGTTGGGCACCATAGAAGTTAATGGGCACCGTATTAGGGCTCCATATAACTCAGTCATAATATGATCATAGCGGACTAATTTCTCATTTATTTGCACTGGTAAAATTAGATGATAGAGGCATCCGAGATTCCCTGAGCTTGGACTTCCATCTTTCATCTTCAGACCATGAGAAGATTTCAGACTTTAATAACAGAAAGCCCATCGTAACTTAGCAGTTGAGGGTCAAGAAAACCATGGGCAACCAGGTAAATAGGAAGCCGTGAGGAGTGACATGCTTTTATTCCCAACTTGAGACAGTTTCCCGTGTAGTCTCTCAGTGGAAAAGACAGAGAAAAACTAAAAAGGTTTCTTTAAGTTTAGAAAATCCTGGAAATCCTAGACTTCCTAAACCTATAAATATATATGGGAACCAACTCGAGTCTCAAGGTCTAATCTCCACCATCGTTACGTTTTCCACGCAAACAATTGCTTGTATGCTTCCATAGGAATAACAAATCCTATTCTTAGAGCTTTTATCTGGTTATAAATAGAGTCCCGGCTGTTTTAGAGTTTTTCAAGAGTCTTTAATGATTTATAAATTGAGAGGCTCCGAAGTGGGGGGGTATTACGTCAGGTGCATCATGTGACCACCACATGAGAGACCAAAGACCGTCCTTTAATTCTCCGCAAAAATACTGTTTGGGCATTTTGTAACCTACTATGTTTCACCAGTTAAAGAAGCCAATGTGTTTGTGTCATATAAGAAGAGGAGAGAAAAAAATAAAGATTTTTTTTTTTTTACAATATTATTTATTGCGTCAACATAGAAAAATAACAGTTTGTGAAATAAATAAATAATTTTCAATATAAATTATTAAATAGATTGCTTACCCCTGAAAAGACTGGTGTACTTACTTTGAAAATCCATGTCAGAATGGCATTTTAGGAGTCCAGCTAAACAGTAAAATAACTCATGAGTCCTAGTGTATTAAGGGGGTTGTCTGGCCTTAGGCTACGAGTCTGCAGTCACTCTATTAATCCTTACATTGCGTGCTCTGTGCACTGTGAGGGTTCATTGTGGCAGGGATCGGGTGGTCATGTGATTTGCATATTTCCAGCAACATTCCTACTAGACTGTGTCCTGCCTCGCTCAATGCATTTGCATTGAGCTAGGCTGCGCCCATCTAGTCGGCATGTGACTGTATGTATGTAAATCACCCACCGCTCCCAGTGCCAGCACTGCAAAATGCTCACAGCGCACGTGACGTGAGAATTCAGAAGTCTGCAGTCACATAGAGTGACTTCAGACTTGTAGCCTAAGGCAGGACAACCCCTTTAAGTGTCCATTCAACCAGTCTAACAGCTGCAGCTCGTACTGATCAGTGTGCGACCTTAGCAGGAAGGAGGGACACTGAGGAGCTGTCAATCATGCTGGAAGGGCAGATATTGAGTTAAATTTTTATAAAGGATTTTACAGCCATTCTGACTATGATATTCAAAGTAAATACAGCAGCCTCATCAGGTCTAAGAAATCTATTTAGCTTGCCATTTGTACTCTGAAATTTGATTACAAATCTGTGTTCAGTCAGAGCATTATTGCAATGCACAAAAGGATGCTAAGTGCCTGGTGGGTCCCCAACATGTGATCAAACACCTGTCATGCCCACATTTCCAAGGTATCGAGATTCTGTTGCATGTTATCTACAAACCTGAAAATAGTAACTCGTAGAAGAAAATAGCAACCCGCACTACCAAACGCACATGCTGTGGCTATTACTGGTTAGTAAACCTTCAATGGTCCACAGATCTCGGGTGCCATAAGCCAGAAAAACATGCTATGTAGAATATCGGCAGAAAGAAATGCGGCAGCACTCACCAATCTTCTTGCAGGCTATTTTATTGTGAAAGTGACTTCTTCACAGCTCGGGGGGGTGTGTGAACAAGGACATGTGGAGACTGAACGACGGCCGTTTTAGCACCGCCCAGGTGCACCTGGGCGGCGCGAAACGGCTGCCTGAAAATAGTAAGCTAATTAGACTAATAAGATTAGATTTCTCTATAGTGTCCAGAGCTCTATATTTCTAATACAGATGAAAATCTCCTTTATAGACATTTAGTTATATGTAAAATTTTCATCTGTATGCGGCCACCACTAGGGGGAGCTCAGGAACACTATAATATTTTTAGTTCAAAGCATATTAGTCATATTCAGTAAGCTCTAGGTCTCCCCCTAGTTGTGGCTCGGGGTGGTAAAACTTTTATAATTTAGGGGATTTAAAAATCATCATCAGAAAAAATAATCAAATAAAAAAAATCGAAAAAAATTAATTAACGCAGAAATGTTAGGCCCATGTTGACTAAAATGTATTTCCATGCAATTCATAATTTCTTTTCACGAGCAAAAAACTTGAAGGGGCGTTCAGAGTCTTTGAACTATAGGTAATTTGACAAGTCTGTGACAAATGAAAATGTTCTGTCAGGATCTAACATCCGCGGACTGATTTAATGTCTGTGAATAACATTTTCATCCTACTTCAAAACTTAAAGAACAATGAAATCATCCTTAAAGATAAACTCAGAGAACATATCTGACAAACTCCTAATAGTGCTGCAAATGAATGACCGGGCATCTAAAGTATCCAGGCAATAACAAATAGTTTTTCTTACACGCAGATTATAAAAATCTGCCCCCAAATCTTAGGTCTTCAGATACCAAAGAATCACTCTTGATATCACCAGCTATGTGCAAAAAGTTAAAAAGGTTTTACAAGTCCAGAATAAGATTCCTGTTTTCCTCATGCAAAATGTATAAACTTGCTAAAATGCTTTAACGTCCTGCAGACCACCCAATAAATTAAAACATGGGTGTTATGATGCGGTGGTTTAGGAGCAACATGGAACAAGCTCTGAAGGAAGTGGTATCTGTACTGACCGCAGTCCCTAAGCTCAACACAACACTAGAAGTAGCCGTGGAATGCTCCTAACTCTCCCTAGGCACCTCGTCACAGCCTAAGAGCTAACTACCCCTAAAGAAAGAAGCAGGAAAACAATCTTGCCTCAGAGAAAATCCCCAAAGGATAGATTAGCCCCCCACAAATAATGACTGTGAGTGGAGAGGTAAAGACATACACAGAATGAAACCAGGATGAGCACAGGAGGCCAGTCTAACTTGATAGATGGGACAGGATGGAATACTGTGCGGTCAGTATAAAACACTACAAAAATCCACGCAGAGTTTACTAAAAATCTCCACACCTGACTAAAGGTGTGGAGGGTAAATCTGCTTCCCAGAGCTTCCAGCAAGACAGAATCAATTCATACTGATAACGCTGGACAAACATAGAAGCACAGAACGGATAAGTCCACAATCTGTGAACAGAAAAGAGCAAGCAAAAACTTAGCTTTGCTGAACTGGTCAGGATAACAGGGAAATCCAAAGAGATGTGAATCCAACCAGGAACCATTTACAAGTGGCACTGGCTGAAGAAAGAGCCAGGCCTAAATAGCCGAGCAGAAGAGACGATAAGTGGAGGCAGCTGATGACAGCTAACTCCAAGGAGCAGCCATACCACTTGAAACCACAAGAGGGAGCCCAAGAGCAGAACTCACAAAAGTGCCACTCACAACCACCGGAGGGAGCCCAAGAGCGGAATTCACAACACATGGGGTTGTTCCCCATATAAATAAAAAAGTGCTGATTATACTATAGGAAGAGATCAAAGAGAGTTCGCCTCCAATCCAGTCATCACGAGATCGCGGAATCAACTCTGCATTGCAAGCAGCAGGCTGAATTTCCCCTGTAACTAGAGTTAATATTTCATCCCAAGTTACAGGGGAAATTAGCAGCAATGAAAATGTATTTAAACGGCTTATGACCTTACAATGTGTGACGTAAATGAAAAAAATCAATAAAAAAGCAGGCCACAAAATTAAATAAAAGGAAATAAAAAAAAAGAAAACTACCGTTATTCAGAATCATGTGTCCAATACATCTAAACAATTGTTAAAAAAAAGGGAGTAAAAGTTAAAGGGTTTGATTCATAAAAGCTTTTTCACCAGGATTCTGGCCTTAAAAGCTTTGAAAAGTCGCCAAATTTTTACATAATGTGATGTTGCATAAAAATCTTGCAACTTTTGACGTTTTGCTTAGGTCTAACAAAACGGGTAGAGCTTTGGTTGGATGGGGGCTGAAGGGGTTTGGTGACCCCTGATTGTTAAATTCATGACAAATGGTGGCATTTATCATACAGACCAGCGCTATAACAAAATATTTTTTTTGTTATCCTTCATGGTTGTAAGAAAAAAAACATCTGGAAAATAGACGTGTATTACAATTTTTTTTTCTTTTCCACTTTCACCCGATATTAGCAGAAAATAGTTTTTTTTTAAAATGACGTAAGTATTAGCCCCGTCGTATCACAAAAAAAAGATTTGAATATCTGAATAAGAAAAGCTTTGCTTGTAGGAAATTTTTTTTTACCTTTTCATGAAAAGGGGGATGTTTGCCTTGTCTTGAATTGGTTAATTTTTTAATCTCCACATATGGCACGATTTCAGTCCATTGTCACATATTCCAGAAATAGAAGTTTCTTTTGTAAGCTGTGAAGCTACAACACAGACAGAGAACTTCTATCTCCTTCTCTGTGTTAGGTCATGATGAAGGAGGCTGGCTGTCAGGTTGAAAGCCAGTTCCTTTTTCCATCATGGCTGATGCAGAAGCAGAAAACGGCACTGGATTAGCTAATGAACCGAGATGGTCACTGTTACGTGTTACGGAACCCCACAGCACCCAGAATATGTTGAGTTATATGTATGTATAATAGGTTCCATGTGAGATGCATCAGCCCACAGGCTGCGCCCCTGGGCAGAGGGGACACGATATCCCCCTTCTGTCCTCCCCCCACCTTTGTAATTCCCACAGTAAATATTGGCAGGCTCCGGCCACCTACGGCTATTGTAATGTATGTCTGGCCTGCCGCTTTTCTATTGGTCTGCCCTCTGTATGTGTGTGATATATTCTGTGTCCTGTGAATAAAGTGTTGTCAGACTGGAAATACGTGGAGAAGCAGTGATCTTTTATATGCGCCCATGTAACCAAGCAGTTCCAGCCAGCATCCTTCATTCAGATTCCAGCCAAAGCAGAGTGGTCCTCCTGAAACACGGGGTGGTACTGAAAGAGGTACCCCAGCACGGTTTTCCCTGTTACAGTCACCTAATCCCCTTCTTCAGTATGGACTATGCAGATAAAGAGAAGGAGGCTGGCTTAGGTGCTGAATTGAATCAGACAGTCAGCCCCCTTCGTCATGTCACCGATACACAGAGAGGGAGCTCTTTACCTTGGGCTAGACCATCACAACTTTCAGAGAAAGTGACTATGACCTGAAATTAGACCACTTGGGCATATGTTTGCCTAGATTACATTTGGAACACAATATTGAGCTTTTTCATGTGTCGGGAAAAAAAATTTACACTCAATTTTTAGAGACTTTTTAAATAAAAGTGTCTCCATATTGTACATTACCTGTTTTAATGTGACGGTGATATTTGGTGAGGTAACCCGGCAAGGAATAACCAGCCTCTCTCCTTCGGTTATGGTAATTATTTGGGGTTCTCGGTCATGTATGTCTACAAATGCAGTGCGCTCATCTGTAAAATAACCAGTAAAATGATGATAATAATATAATAATAATTTTTATTTATATAGCGCCAACATATTCCACAGCACTTTACAATTAAGCGGGGACATGTACAGACAATAAATTCGGTACGAGTTAAGACAATTTAAACAGTGACATTAAGGGTGAGGACCCTGCTCGCAAGCTTACAATCTACAAGGAAATGGGGGGACACAATAGGTGAAAAGTGATTGTTATTTCAGGTCTGGCAATTATAATAAATAGGGATTTTCATATGAAGCTGCATGATCCGGTCATCAGCCCGTGTGTTTAAGTGCAATAGTCAAGTATCAAGTGCAGTTATCATGTGCATGGAGGGTGTGGAGACAGATGAATAGTAGGGTGCAGATTCACACGCAGATAATATTTGGAAGGAGGGAACAGGACAAAGTTAGTTTACTGAGTCGTTGATGTGGTAGGCTTGTTTGAAGAGATGGGTTTTTAAAGCGCGCTTGAATAGGTCGGGGCTAGGTATCAGTCTGATCGTCTGGGGAAGTGCATTCCAGAGAGCTGGTGCAGCACGAGAGAAGTCTTGGAGACGGAGGTGCGAGGTTCGGATTACAGGGGATGTTAGTCTTAGGTCATTTGTAGAACGGAGGGCACGTGTAGGGCGATAGACGGAGATGAGAGAGGAGATATAAGGCGGTGCAGAACTGTGGAGAGCTTTGTGGGTGAGAGAGATGAGTTTATACCGGACCGTGTAGTGAATGGGTAGCCAGTGTAATGACTGGCACAAGATGGAGGCATCGGTGAAGCGGCTGGACAGAAATATGACCCTGGCTGCCGCATTTAAGATGGATTGGAGAGGAGAAAGTTTGGAAAGAGGGAGACCGATCAGAAGAGAGTTGCAGTAGTCCATACGAGAATGAATAAGAGCAACAGTAAGAGTCTTAGCAGTTTCAAAGGTGAGAAAAGGTTGGATTCTGGAGATGTTTTTAAGATGCAGGTGACAAAAGCGAGTGAGTGATCGGATATAGGGAGTAAAGGAAAGTTCGGTGTCGAATATCACCCCAAGACAGCGGGCATGCTGCTTGGGAGTTATGGTTGAACCCTCCAGGGTAATTTCGATGTTGGGTAGAGTGAGGTTAGTAGAAGGGAGAAACACAAGTAGTTCAGTTTTGGAGAGATTTAGTTTCAGTTAGATGGAGGACATGATGTTAGAGACAGCAGACAGACAATCCTTGGTATTTTGAATTAGGGTAGGGGTGATGTCAGGGGAAGAAGTGTATAATTGGGTGTCGTCAGCATAGAGATGGTACTGGAACCCAAATCTGCTGATTGTTTGTCCAACAGGGGCAGTGTATAGAGAGAAGAGGAGGGGGCCCAGGACTGAGCCCTGCGGAACCCCGATAGTAAGGGGACGAGGAGAGGAAGAGGAGCCGGCAAAAGATACAGTGAAGGAGCGGTCAGAGAGGTAGGAGGAGAACCAGGAGAGGGCTGTGTCCTTGAGGCCTATGGAGCGGAGCATGGTGAGAAGGAGCTGGTGATCCACAGTATCAAATGCGGCAGATAGATCCAGGAGAATCAGCAGAGAGCAATGACCTTTGGATTTAGCTGTTATTAGATCATTAGAGACTTTAGTGAGGGCAGTTTCAGTGGAGTGTAAAGAGCGGAAACCAGATTGTAAGGGGTCAAGAAGAGAGTTATCCGAGAGGTAGCGGATTAGACAGGAGTGGACCAAGCGTTCCAGGAGTTTAGAGATGAAGGAAAGGTTAGACAGGTCTGTAGTTAGCCGTGCAGTTCTGGTCCAGGGATGGCTTTTTAAGTAAAGGGGTAATGATGGCATGTTTAAATGAGGAGGGAAAGATACCTGAAGAAAGAGAGAGGTTAAATATTTTAGTCAGGTGAGTGGTGACCACTGGTGAGAGAGACTGCAGGAGAGGTGAAGGAATGGGGTCACTATTGCAGGTTGTAGGCCGAGCAGAAGTGAGGAGCTTGGAAACTTCTTCTTCTGAAACAGGCTCAAAGATGTCTAGTGAGCTTGAGGTGTGGCAGGGAAGGGGATCCAGGCACTGAGGAGATTGGGCTGAGATATCCTGATGGATGTGGTTGATTTTTTCTAGGAAATAAGTGGTCAGATCCTCACCACTGAGATTGGAGATGGGGGCCTGTAGTTTAGGTTTCAGGAGGGAGTGATGATGAAAGCAACAGGAGAATTATACAGTAGAGTTATATATAAAACAATGGTTGTTTTTTTTCTCTGGTGCCCAAGAGAAAAATTCATAATCCTATTGATTTTTAGGGATCTTTAGCTTGAGGAGGCACAAAAGCCTTTCTTCTGCCACTACCAGTATTCTAAATGGCACTTAATTAATGGCGCACACTGTTTTTTAAGAGTTGTGCCTTTGGCATCTGTATATCATCACGGCAATGAATAGTATAATTAAAAGAGCGCATGTATGTATATAAAATGAGTAGTTTAACAGAAAAAAATGATGTTGGTGAAGAAATCTAGAACTGAACTGATCCTATGGCAAAGATGACTACTCAAACGAGAGAAGAAAGTCATCAAGTTCAGTCCAATACTACAGAGAATAGTAAAATGCAGACGTCTTCTGATTGGTCGATAGACAAGGGTGATGAGTGCACACCCTCACAAAAGCCAAGCTGATTGGTGAATTATATCAGCTCATCCAAACCTTAAGACAAAGAAAGGAAATTGCCAAGTAACACCAGAGAGGAAGTTCAAACCTAAACGATTCTATTTTAGTGACTTCTGAAAAATAGTGATTTTAGGCATTATAAAACCTTGACTGTTCTTTCATAAACAGCTTTTTATGGAAGTAACTTTAATTGGACATCTCCTTTAATTATTTTTCAGCAAAGACTGGTTACATGATCCATTAGTAAATTAACTTTTGCTAAACAGTCCTCGAAGAGACCAAACTATTATTTATTACCCAAGAGCCACGCATCTCTCAATATTGGGGGGTCTTACTGGTAAAGCAACCCTTAATTGTTGCTGAGGTGCAGCCCAAATGTGATCATATGCTCCTTCAAATGTACCAATGCTATAAATGCTGGCATGGTTCTTGACCACTAAGGAGTCCATACATCACACTTTCTTGGCTGGTGAGGTCTCAAAAGTAAAAGGCTAAGAAGCCATTGTATGAAGAATCCACTCGCTTTGTACCAAAAGCCCAGAAGACATTACTAACTTCTCACTATCATAGGTTGTATGGCCAACTTCAAGGGAGTGCTAAAAAAACATGCTAAATCAAGGAGAAAATACAACTTTCGTGCCGATTCTGAAAGAGTTGGGCAGGTTGTCTATTCCAAAGTTCTGACAGGTCCTTTTGCGCTTTGTGATTGACAAGTCTGGCTCATGCTGCAAGAGGACTTGTTGGAACCAGAGACCAAAGCTTAGCTTGTAGCTGAAGATCAGGGCACTCCATAGGCTGGAAGCATCGTAGTAAGTTGCATAAGTTTAAGCCCATTTAAAGGTGTTGGTGAGTCAGAATATACTGATTCTCTATTGTTAGAATAGATAGCGAGGCCGGAAAAAGACATTTGTCCATCCAGCTCAGTCTATATTTCATCAGAATAAATCCCCAGATCTACATCCTTCTAAAGAACCTAATAACTGTAAGATACAATATTGTTACGCTCCATGAAGACATCCAGGGTTCTCTTGACCCCTTCGACTGAATTTGCCATCACCACCGCCGGCAAGGAATTCCAGATTCTCACTGCCCTAACAGTAAAGAATCCTCTTCTATGTTGGTGGAAAAACCTTCTCTCCTCCAGACGCAGAGAATAGGTACTTAGGTAATTAATCAGATTGGTGGAGGTCCAACACCCAGCACCCTCATTGACAGATGTAAAAAGCTGCCAGAGCTAATAACAGTTGATCAGAGGTGGTGCTGGATGACGGACCCGCTGATCTGATATTGATATCCTATCCTAAGGATAGATCATCAATATATCCTGACTGGACAATTTCTTTAATTGGAATTTTCTATTGTAGTACCACACCTTTAACAATGTTGGATTCCAATTTAAGACTTTGAAAAATTGCACAGCCCTAGTGCTAATCATACAAGAGTGCATTTGGCAGACTTGGAGTCCTACTAGATGAAACCTTTGGAAATATTAATATTTAGTCCCGTACTCTTCACAAGGGAAGTTGTAATCATAGTGTAAGGGGATTATTTATGAAACAGTAACCATGGTATCTGTATTATTATAATAGGTTGGTGCCAACAATGATTTCCTCCTATTTTAAGAATGCTGAAGGACTTGTGGAAGACCATTGAAAAACAAACTTATTTTCCAAGGTTGGTAGATGTGTGGAGAGGTCAATAGTTCTATACTTTTAATCATCTGTAGAAATGATTACTACCTCTCCCAGAGGGACGTGGTCATTCATGTCATGAAATTAATATAACAATTCCAAACTGTGTAAGTGTTATAGAGCAATTTCCTGTATTCTACCATAGCTAACACGAGAAGGTGGACAAATAGCCGCTCTGTAGACATAATGTCACCACTCGCTGCTGCCAGATCTTATAAAGACCCCACAGTCTCGAAAGTCATAAACGCTTTATTTAAGACTTAACTTATCATTTCATATTAAAAAGTCATGTACTTTAATGTTTCAGTTTTACTGTGACTCTATAAAATATGACTCAAATTTAACCCCTTTACCCCCAAGGGTGGTTTGCACGTTAATGACCGGGCCAATTTTTACAATTCTGACCACTGTCCCTTTATGAGGTTATAACTCTGGAACGCTTCAATGGATCCTGGTGATTCTGACATTGTTTTCTCGTGACATATTGTACTTCATGACAATGGTAAAAATTATTTGATAGTACCTGCGTTTATTTGTGAAAAAAACGGAAATTTGGCGAAAATTATGAAAATTTCGCAATTTTCCAACTTTGAATTTTTATGCAATTAAATCACAGAGATATGTCACACAAAATACTTAATAAGTAACATTTCCCACATGTCTACTTTACATCAGCACAATTTTGGAACCAAAATTTTTTTTTGTTAGGGAGTTATAAGGGTTAAAAGTTGACCAGCAATTTCTCATATCTACAACACCATTTTATTTTAGGGACCACATCTCATTTGAAGTCATTTTGAGGGGTCTATATGATAGAAAATACCCAAGTGTGACACCATTCTAAAAACTACACCCCTCAAGGTGCTCAAAACCATATTCAAGAAGTTTATTAACCCTTCTGGTGCTTCACAGGAATTTTTTGAATGTTTAAATAAAAATGAACATTTAACTTTTTTTCACAAAAAATGTAATTCAGCTCCAATTTGTTTTATTTTACCAAGGGTAACAGGAGAAAATGGACCCCAAACATTGTTGTACAATTTGTCCTGAGTATGCCAATACCCCACATGTGGGGGTAAACCACTGTTTGGGCGCATGGCAGAGCTCGGAAGCGAAGGAGTGCCATTTGACTTTTCAATGCAAAATTGACTGGAATTGAGATGGGACGCCATGTTTCGTTTGGAGAGCCCCTGATGTGGCTAAACATTGAAACCCCCCACAAGTGACACCATTTTGGAAAGTAGACCCCCTAAGGAACTTATCTAGAGGTGTGGTGAGCACTTTGACCCACCAAGTGCTTCACAGAAGTTTATAATGTAGAACCGTAAAAATAAAAAATCATATTTTTTCACAAAAATTATCTTTTTGCCCCCAATTTTTTATTTTCCCAAGGGTAAGAGAAGAAATTGGACCCCAAAAGTTGTTGTACAATTTGTCCTGAGTACGCGGATACCCCATATGTGGGGGTAAACCACTGTTTGGGTGGATGGGAGAGCTCGGAAGGGAAGGAGCGCCGTTTGACTTTTCAAAGCAAAATTGACAGGAATTGAGATGGGACGCCATGTTGCGTTTGAAGAGCCACTGATGTGCCTAAACATTGAAACCCCCCACAAATGACACCATTTTGGAAAGTAGACCCCCTAAGGAACTTATCTAGAGGTGTGGTGAGCACTTTGACCCACCAAGTGCTTCACAGAAGTTTATAATGCAGAGCCGTAAAAATAAAACAAAATTTTTTTCCCACAAAAATTATTTTTTTAGCCCCCAGTTTTGTATTTTCCTGAGGGTAACAGGAGAAATTGGACCCCAAAATTTGTTGCCCAATTTGTCCTGAGTGCGATGATACACCATATGTGGGGGGAACCACTGTTTGGGCACATGGGAGGGCTCAGAAGGGAAGGAGTGCCATTTGAATGCAGACTTAGATGGAATGGTCTGCAGGTGTCACATTGCGTTTGCAGAGCCCCTAATGTACCTAAACAGTAGAAACCCCCCACAAGTGACACCATTTTGGAAAGTAGACCCCCTTAGGAACTTATCTAGATGTGTGCTGAGCGCTTTGACCCACCAAGGGCTTCACAGAAGTTTATAATGGAGAGCCGTAAAAATAAAACAAAAATTTTTTCCCACAAAAATTATTTTTTAGCCCCCAGTTTTGTATTTTTCCGAGGGTAAAAGGAGAAATTCGACCCCACAATTTGTTGTCCAATTTGTCCTGAGTGCGCTGATACCCCATATGTGGGGGGGAACCACTGTTTGGGCGCATGGGAGGGCTCGGAAGGGAAGGAGCTCCATTTGGAATGAGGACTTAGATGGAATGGTCTGCAGGTGTCACATTGCATTTGCAGAGCCCCTAATGTACCTAAACAGTAGAAACCTCCCACAAGTGACACCATTTTGGAAACTAGACCCCCTAAGGAACTCATCTAGATGTGTTGTGATAGCTTTGAACCCCCAAGTGTTTCACTACAGTTTGTAACGCAGAGCCGTGAAAATTAAAAAAAAAAATCTTTCCCCCCAAAATTATTTTTTAGCCCCCAGTTTTGTATTTTCCCGAGGGTAAGAGGAGAAATTCGACCCCAAAAGTTGTTGTCCAATTTGTCCTGAGTACGCTGATACCCCGTATGTTGGGGGAAACCAACGTTTGAGCGCATGGCAGAGCTCGGAAGGGAAGGAGCGCCATTTGGAATGCAGACTTAGATGGAATGGTCTGCAGACGTCACATTGCATTTGCAGAACCCCTAATGTACCTAAACAGTAGAAACCCCCCACAAGTGACCCCATATTGGAAACTAGACCCCCCAGGGAACTAATCTAGATGTGTTGTGAGAACTTTGAACCCCCAAGTGTTTCACTACAGTTTATAACGCAGAGCCGTGAAAATAAAAAATCTTTTTTTTCCCACAAAAAATATGTTTTAGCCCCGAGTTTTGTATTTTCCCAAGGGTAGCAGGAGAAATTGGACCCCAAAAGTTGTTGTCCTATTTGTCCTGAGTACGCTGATACCCCATATGTTGGGGTAAACCCCTGCTTGGGCACACGGGAGAGCTCGGAAGGGAAGAAGCACTGTTTTACTTTTTCAACGCAGAATTGGCTGGAATTGAGATCAGACGCCATGTCGCGTTTGGAGAGCCCCTGATGTGCCTAAACAGTGGAAACCCCCCAATTATAACTGAAACCCTAATCCAAACACATCCCTAACCCTAATCCCAACAGTAACCCTAACCACACCTCTAACCCTGACACACCCCTAACCCTAATCCCAACCCTATTCCCAACCGTAAATGTAATCTAAACCCTAACTGTAACTTTAGCCCCAACCCAAACTGTAGCCCTAGCCCTAACCCTAGCCCTAGCCCTAACCCTAGCCCTAACCCTAACCCTAGCCCTAACCCTAGCCCTAACCCTAACCCTAGCCCTAACCCTAGCCCTAACCTTAGCCCTAACCCTAGCCCTAACCCTAACCCTAGCCCTAACCCTAGCCCTAACCCTAACCCTAGCCCTAACCCTAGCCCTAACCCTAGCCCTAACCCTAGCCCTAACCCTAGCCCTAACTCTAACCCTAGCCCTAATGGGAAAATGGAAATAAATAAATTTTTTTAATTTTTCCCTAACTAAGGGGGTGATGAAGGGGGGTTTGATTTACTTTTATAGCGGGTTTTTTAGCGGATTTTTATGATTGGCAGCCGTCACACACTGAAAGACGCTTTTTATTGCAAAAAATATTTTTTGCGTTACCACATTTTGAGAGCTATAATTTTTCTATATTCTGGTCCACAGAGTCATGTGAGGTCTTGGTTTTTGCGGGACGAGTTGATGTTTTTATTGGTAACATTTTCGGGCACGTGACATTTTTTGATCGCTTTTTATTCCGATTTTTGTGAGGCAGAATGACCAAAAACCAGCTATTCATGAATTTCTTTTGGGGGAGGCGTTTATACCGTTCCGCGTTTGGTAAAATTGATGAAGCAGTTTTATTCTTCGGGTCAGTACGATTACAGCGACACCTCATTTATATCATTTTTTTATGTTTTGGCGCTTTTATACGATAAAAACTATTTTATAGAAAAAATAATTATTTTTGCATCGCTTTATTCTCAGGACTATAACTTTTTTATTTTTTTGCTGATGATGCTGTATGGCGGCTCGTTTTTTGCGGGACAAGATGACGTTTTCAGCGGTACCATGGTTAGTTATATCTGTCTTTTTGATCGCGTGTTATTCCACTTTTTGTTCGGCGGTATGATTATCAAGCGTTGTTTTTTGCCTCGTTTTTTTTTTTTTTTTCTTACGGTGTTTACTGAAGGGGTTAACTAGTGGGCCAGTTTTATAGGTCGGGCCGTTACGGACGCGGCGATACTAAATATGTGTACTTTTATTGTTTTGTTTTTTTTATTTAGATAAAGAAATGTATTTATGGGAATAATATTTTTATTTTTTTTTTCATTATTTTGGAATATTTTTTTTTATTTTTTTTTACACATTTGAAATTTTTTTTTTTACTTTTTTACTTTGTCCCAGGGGGGGACATCACAGATCAGTGATCTGACAGTTTGCACAGCACTCTGTCAGATCACTGATCTGATAGGAGTGCAGGCTGCTTCACAGTGCCTGCTCTGAGCAGGCTCTGTGAAGCCACCTCCCTCCCTGCAGGACCCGGATCCGCGGCCATCTTGGATCCGGGGCTGGAGGGAGCAGGGAGGGAGGTGAGACCCTCGCAGCAACGCGATCACATCGCGTTGCTGCGGGGGGCTCAGGGAAGCCCGCAGGGAGCCCCCTCCCTGCGCGGTGCTTCCCTGTACCGCCGGCACATCGCGATCATCTTTGATCGCGGTGTGCCGGGGGTTAATGTGCCGGGGGCGGTCCGTGACCGCTCCTGGCACATAGTGCCGGATGTCAGCTGCGATAAACAGCTGACACCCGGCCGCGATCGGCGGCGCTCCCCCCGTGAGCGCTGCCGATCGCACATGACGTACTATTGCGTCCTTGGGAAGTAAAGCCCACCCCACATGGACGCAATAGTACGTCTAATGGCAGAAAGGGGTTAAAAAGAAAATTCAGGTCATCCATGGAAATTGTTCAATGAAATGCGAAAAGGCGATGTAGCCTCAAGGTTCTCCTCCTCTGGTTTATGTAACCAGGGAGTATATACTTTCAATAATCAACACAATGCATAATTTTAGCCTTGAGGGTATTTTCATACTTGTGGGTCTTAGAGGATCACAAATAACCCCTATCCAAATATCTTCTTCGGAAATACGACTGTCATACCACCTCTTTTAGACAAGTAGAGGGCTACTACAAGGAGAAACTCCCACTCTGGAGGAGTCAACACATTGTAAGAGAGTAGCTTTCATGTCCGTGCAGTCATGAATCAGGGACCCAAGAAAGTTCAACTTAAAGTCTTTATTTTTCAACTTACAAAAAAATCCAAAACTTTATCCTTTGGTTCACAGCTGTAATGTCCATAACAGTCCATATTAGTCCAAGGACAAAGACGACTGCACCACCGTATAATCCGTGGTTGCAGTAATGGGTTGCTCAAGTCTCTGGTCTGTGTTTAGTTTCACACAGAAACCATAACCGAAAATTTAAATGGAAATCGCGGACATGAACCACTCCCAAGGCCTGAAGCGGATGGAGAGATCCGTCTCACTACCATCCTACAGATCTCTCCAAAAATAAAAGTCCACGTTAGGTTTTCTTAAATCTGACTTGGTCAAATAGTTTAACCCAATCCACACTCGTTTTTATTTTGCATTGTAACCACAGCTGTAATTACAATACTTTCCAGCGGGTGAAGTATGCTTCTATGTATGTCCTGGGGGACACATAACGACCCTCATATATGATTCCCCTCACTGCCTCACAACAGCCATATATTACATACAACAGAAATATGTTACCTTCTACAGATACCCCCAGTGAGGATACCTGATCCCTAGGGGATTTCGTTACCAGATCGCTTGCTGATCCCTAATTTATTGGGATGATGGAACTTAAAGAGGACCTTTCTCTAGGTCAAAGGTGTCCAGTTTTGGCTCTTATTTTATTCCCACTAGTCCGCTAAACATGGTGTTTTTTGTTTTTCATTCATCCGCCATACGTTCCAGAGATATGGTCTTTTTCATTCAGTTCTAATTTTTATGTTCTAAGGGGGCGTGGATCACAGGGTAATAATGCAGACACTTCCCCAGAGAATCCTGTGAGCACCGCCTCCTTGGTAAAGACCCTTAAAAACACTACTAACTAGAAAGGTCCATATCTCTGGAACCGTATCACGGAATTCAAAAAACACACAACAGGTTACTTCGGGGAGCAGCGGGAACAAAATAAGAACAAAAACTGGGCACTTTTGACCTGGTGACAGATCCTCTTGAAATCACAAAACCTCTAATAATAAAAAGACCTGAAAATTGTAAAGTTGAAAAATGTACATTTTTTCAAAACGGCCTAATCAGCATTAATGTAATTTAGAGAATTGCTCCTGTTGGCAATGTGAGTAATTTGGTAAAATCACAGGGCTGTCAAAGGGGATTTTACATTTCTTCTGACTTCAACGCCGAACTATCAGCAAATTATCAACTGTTCTACAACAGTCTGCATTACGCTATTGCAATTCTAAGGAGGACAGTATTGTCGAAGGAACTCACATTATAAGACGGTACATTTCTTATCCTGCGTCTCCTAATAAACAAACGTATCATTTCCGTCAGATACAGACAGAAGACCTTGAGATATATTATTATTGCAGGAACCGTTGGCGCCATCAAACACGAAGAGGTGAAGAATCTGCATCCTTCCACTCCAACAGCCAAATCATTGAAGCCAATGTTGTTTTCCAAGAATATATTTGAATCCAATTTTACCTTAGGTCCATCTCAATTTGGGTTTGTACTAAGCTGATATAAGCCATTTGGATAACATCTGACATACTTATCCTCCCCAGTTTGTTACTTCCTGGTCCAAAGAGACTGTCAAAGGGGCTGTCTGGCCCACAGGAAGTTGGGAGTTCCAGAGGATGAGACAGGGGTACTAAAGTTCAGCCAAACACTGACATCGGCAGGCCAACAAGGAAACAATAGCTTGGAAAAGGGAGGAATGCCATGTTTGTACAAAATGTGAAAAGAATGGAATTTTGAGAGTTTTTTTTTTTTTTTAAATCCTATTATTTTACTATTCTGTATGTCATGTCCTGAACCATTGAGGGGATTTTTAATCAGTGCTTTTTTTGAGGTCAACCTCAGCTATACCAAAACATACACACTGTAAATGAGTTTTAAATCAAAATTGAATTGCTAGTGATATAACTTATTATTTTAGTTTAAATAGGTCGCATGCCCTCATCGCTGGATGGCTGCTTGATTCCAGGTCTCTGCTATTTCACTTCCAGACCAGTATTCGACACAGGACATAATTTCCTGTACCGGCACATAATCAGAGCACTGACTTTTTTAATGGCAAAGCCAACCCCCTTCCCTGTATAATGTTCATCTGTGACAATGAAGGAGGCTGGCTCTGTTTTGGTAATGCGCCGACATACACACAAAAAATTATCAACCTCAGGAGTGGGTGAAACATGCAGAAGTGGTGACATGTTTCTATCATACTTTTCCTCCGATTGTTCCATTCTTTCTTTTGGCTTACAAATACTGATGTAAAATACTGACCAAATACTGAACATATGGACATGGCCTCAGGGTCAGACTAAAACATTGATGACCTATCCTTAACGAGGACCAGTCTCCAAGAAATCAGAATGAGGGGACTTAGGTGCTCCAGCTGTATTGTCCCAACCTTTTCAATGTTTATCCATACACAGAACTCAGTCTCGCTCCATTGAGCTTCATGGATGTGACCTTAAGCAATCAGTGTTGGTAGCCTATCCTATTCATCTGATATAGTAAGATAACTCACTACAGTTTAGGGCATTTTATAGTAAATTATTTTCACAATTTTTGCATAAAAATTAATTAAAAATACAAATTAGTCAGAATACAACTGCACCCAAAATCAGTAAAATGTCCTTAGAACTACTTTATATTGACTGGTTCCATCAGTTTATTTAGCTTAACCAATCTGGCTCTTAAAGGAGGGTCAAGGACTACTTATTCAGCGATATAGCGGCAATTCATGGAGTTAATGGGAAACCAACTGAACAATAATGGTGGTAACAAGGGTGAACCAAGAGGTAAGGGGGCCACTACCAGCTCCAAAACAGCAAGAAGCTTCCATCATAGCAGAACTATCGGACTGCAAAGGGCCCATATATTGTTCTGTCTTTGTCCGCTGGATGGTCATATACAAGGGCAGTATTAAGGCAGACCACCCTGCTGTTACGGTGCCCTTGGTGAGAGGGGGCAGAGATATGTCCAATCTTCCTTACTGAAGGGTTGTGAGAACACACTCTTTAAAAGCAACTTCTTAAAAGAGAAGCGCAGGCACAGCGCGAAACGGCCGTCATCCCCCTCTGCTCACACGAGCTTCGGCTCCCGCTCCCCCGGCCATGAATTTTATCTGGAGTTGGTGTTAATAGAAGAATACTTTTGGAAGACTGGTGAGTGCCTTCATTTTTTCTCTTTTAAGAAGTTGTGGTCAATAGACTGTTTTTTCGGAAGAGCACCCGAAGTCCCATGTGATCATGATTTCTGGAGAGTGGCATCTAGCAACACTTGTTTTCACCTGAAATTGATCCAGTAGAGACCCGAGTGGTAGGGGCAGTGCCGCTCATTTTTTCTTGTTGGACTACACTCTTTAAAAAAGCTGAGTTTTGACAATTGGACAGAGCGTCATAAAACAAAATGGAGGGGGAAACAAGCACCAGACTCTTGTGTCCTGAGTAGAAAAAAACAGCCCATTTTGATCATTGCCATGGGTACCCCTCTCTCCTATGTAACACCCCTGCTTTTTTGGGGAACACTATGGCTCTATTCATTCTACAAGGAAAGAAAGTGGTGATAGGATGGGATTAACGCCTTAGAATACAAGAATACAAAAAAAAATGGCAGGCAGCTGAGATTTACCTGAAATAAATATATAGATACCAGATGGGTTCTTGGATGAGGTAAAGTATTCGTAGTGACAGGTGTAGAAGCCCGTGTCACTCAGCTGAGCTTTGTGCAGTGTCACGTTCCTGCTGCAGGCCATCTTGGGGCTTCCTTGGCACGAATTATCGCTTATATGGAACCTTTTACTTTCTTTCCTGGAAGCAGCTGGGAATTTCCAGAAAACCGTTTGATCACCTCTGTAAAAACAAAAGATACGATGGACGGTTAAGAAAGAAAACAAATATGCATTTCATTTTAGAAAAAAAATATCTGTCAACCACGAAGGACGACGTGACAAAAAGTCAGCTGTGATTATTAACGCAACTTACTGGCTGCCTTAATGGCAAAGAAATTAGCAAGTGACTTTATTAAACTTGCAAATATTCTGATACAATTGGGTGTTTGCAATATTTTTTCATCAGGGAAGGCGATCTGGAGGCATCGTGGTAATGCCAGATTTTCACCACAATCAAGTTACCGTATATCAGATAAATTAGTACCAATGAGCAAAGTATGGATTCACCAAATAATACCCAAATTATAGGTAAATAATGTAAGACATAACTTTTAATATAGATATAAATATATAATTATATAAAAAAGATGTTTTATATGATTTATCTATAATTTGGGTACTATTAGGTAATGCCAGATTTTCTCCATAAATCCTGGTGCAACTCCTTGTCAGAGTGGCGGCGTTATGGACCGTGCCATGGGACAATAGTCTATGCCAACCTTACCCGTAAACCGCTCACAGAACCCGTCTTACCTGCATGTAAGATGTATTGGCTGGCCAATTCGTATTACTAATTCTTTTCCCTTTATATTTAATACAGGCGCTTTTAACTTGGAGCCAGAACTGTGACCTGCAAGATAAAGGACGTAATACTGAGAAAAGGATTTATTAGCAGCAAAGTATTAAATACATGATTGTAACAAATGTGGTCAGTGTTTTAGATTCAGGAGATCACGAAGAAGGTGCTGGTTCTGAAGTCCTGACTTAGTGGTTTACATATTTCCGCATCATTGACCCAACCCAAAATCAACGGCCTCATATACTGTAAGCCTATGAGCCTATTCCGTTGGGGTATGGAGACCAACGATGGGTCTGGACATTGTAGCCTGTACTTAGACCGTGAATGTTGGAAGTGTCAAACCATCCGGTGATCCCTAACCAAATTGAAAAGCTTAAGTGCTACCATCACTGCACAGACATTTCATATGGACACCACTACATCATTGAACCCACCATAGAAATAAGCTTTAAAACTTTTGGTTCAGTTTAATTATTACCATCACATTGGAAGATTAAAGTACAGAATAGAAAAGGAAGAAATTCAAAGTCAAGATCTTCAGTTAAAACCATTAATTTATGGATAAAAAAGTTGCAATTCCCAGACCAGGATAAGGTCCCAATGTCGTTTTTAGTCATTGGTGTATTTTTTCCTTTTCTACATTTTTCCATGGGGCACTACAAACTTTCGTGCATCAGATCTTCTAGCGGGTGAGCTGACTTTTCAATTTTTTGCTACCAAAGTACAAAATAGTCTATGCAGGGAGATCAAAAGAAAAAAGCAGACGCACTATCAGCTCCAAACCACCAATTGTAATACCCTCAGACTAGTCAGTGTTATATTAAGCCACTACGGAAAGCGGTGCTCGTAGAAAACAGGTGAAAGTTCTGTAATAACGAAATATGAAAGAAAACGAGCACTCACCATCCGTGCAAAAAGTGTCCTTCCTTTATTGAGGCTTCATATTAAAACAGCAGGACATAGCAGGGAGAACCTGTGGTTCCAAATGACGACGGCCGTTTCGCTCTCCTGAGCTTCTCTCCGTAGAAGCTCAGGAGAGCAAAATGGCCGTCGTCATTTGGAACCACAGGTTCTCCCTGCTAACAGGTTCTCCCTGCTATGTCCTGCTGTTTTAATATGAAGCCTCAATAAAGGAAGGACACTTTTTGCACGGATGGTGAGTGCTCGTTTTCTTTGATATTTCGAAAGTACAAAGTAGGTTTAGAAAACGTTTTATCCCAGTGTAGAGAGTCATGATTCCTAAGTAGAGATGAGCGAACCTGAACTTAAAAGTTCGGGGTTCCTACCGTACAGTTAGTGTCCGGGCTAAATGCCGAAAACGGACTTCTCCTGGAAGTCTGTTGTAATGTTTCAAGTTCCAAGGGAAGTCAAGAGAGAGAGTTTTCCAGATCAAAAGTTCAGGTCCCCATTGTTCTCAATAGGGTTCAGGTTCTGGTTCAAGTTTGGATACAATTCTGGTACCCGAACCAAATTTTGAAAAAAAAGTTTGGGTCGAGTACATGAACCAGAACTTCCATGGGTCCGCTCATCTCTAATGATAAGTGTATCGTATGGAAGTAATGAACCAAGTCCCAGTGAGTTTTTACAATTTTCACTGTAAATTGCTGTTTCTGCTGATTGATGTAACTATAACATTTTCTACTCCATATTGCATAATTGCTCTTGTAGTGATCCTGAATTATGTACCGGTATATTATAGATCATTCCTGTCCAGAGCTGCATTCACTTTTCCTCAGGCCGCTCACGCTGCTTGCTCAGTGTGTTTATTGAGATTGCACTGAATATAAACCTGTATACATAATGTTATAAATTGTTTATTTCATAAATGCAAAGATAAAGAAACTTTCTAAATAGTCTTTATTTGATTTTTTCATTAAATGTTTCAAATCCATCAGAGCTCTTGCACCTGACAGCTCTTTGCTTTCCCCTTTCTTTCAGTGTTAAAATAGCAGCAGGGAGTGGGGTTGTACACATATCTCCATATTCCGGATAGGGAAGAAATCATGTACAGTCTCAGGGAGGGCAGAAAAAACACACTGTAGATGCAGAGGAAAGTATATGGAGTGGGAATAAGAACAACATTAGAGCTGTGCTGAGACATTAAAGCAAATAAAGACAACAGGACATTGAATACACACAGAGCTCACCTCCAGCCTATATTACAGGGAGGGATACTCCCACAAGAGAACAATCTGAAACTTGTATTAGACTACAAACTGAATCAGGGGGTCTAGAAATGAGTAAATGAATGAAGATTGTAGACTTGAACTTAGTGCAATTAAATGTAACTACTAACATATTGTGACAAAGTCCCTGGTATAGTGCTGGAGGGGAGATATGTTTCACTACGCTTAATGGCGTCCGTGAAATAAAACCCAGAGAATTTCCTCAGCACACTAAGTGTGAAGAATGGTTAAGCTAATTTGCATAATGGGCTGGCTTTTATGTGGATATCCCTAGAGCGGGTGGGAGGATGTCCACCTTATCTCCACCCCAGGGTGTGTTCTGGGGCTTAAGTACAGTAGCTGGCCTCCAAAGGTAGCAGTGTTTAGTGTCTGGAGAAGAACACTCCAGAAAAGTGTTTGTACCTGTGTTAAAGGATCTGAACCGTGGAAATTGCTAACCCTGAGCAGGCTGATCCCCACTAGGAGAAGGACTGTGTTTTGTTTTGCTGTTTTGCCCAGAGGGCTGTTTTTATTTTTTCCAGCTTGGTTTATGCTTCACATAATAAACCAAGGACATTCTTAAAGAGACAGTGTTCAGTTTCTACCTCTATGTCCAGCCGGGTGAGCTGATCTACCGCAATATCTAAAGAAAAAATTGCAGGCCAAACTATTGACAAGTTTGATGATTGTTACCATCAGCAGCCCCAATATTGTGACCTCAGTTTTGGATTACATTAAGACCTGTAACACAGGATTAGGACAAGATGAGTAATGTTACTCACTACTAATGCAGACTGGAGGTGAGAATTCACATAGCCTTTTTTAATCCTTCTCTTTGTCAAACTTTGACTTCACAAGTCACACCATTTACTTTTGGCTGTAGTGCAATTTTTGTCACGAGTGCGTCACGTCCTCTTGGGGGATCTGATGTTATAAGATCACTATGTATTGTGAATAGAAGATCCTCCATTTAGCCTGTGTGTTTGTATCCCATGTTAAATAGATTTGGTTTCCTTTGGTGCTGAAGAGGTTAATGACCCTTTCTATGCTGGTCAGAAACATGCAGCTCCATTTTACCTGCTTCTCATCTGGTCATTACCTCTCCCTATAAAACCTGGCAAGATCTTCTTTTCGTTGCCAGTGAAAGCTTTTTGGAGACGCTGTGCTGAATTGGAGATCATTTCTACTAGAGATTATTGCTGTTTTGGGTGTATGCTTTCCTCATTGTCCTATTCCCATTTGGTTGGTACATTCCTATCCTTCTCTATATACCTCTCTACCTTTGGTGAGTGTTTGTATGTTTGTTGCTTTTTGTTATCTGTTTGTCTTACATGTTTATACACTACATATCTGTCCCATGACTCCTGGGGAGGTAAATGGGACAGCTTAGGTAATAACAGAGGAACAGTAAGGCTGGCGGCCCAAACCTCCTCACCTTTAGAGGCACCTTTGGGAGCGGGGATAGTTAGGGCCCCCGTCCTAGGATGGTTCATGGCCCCTTTCCCTAATCACGAACAGTCACAGCATGACAATGCTTTACTACATAATCACACAGTTGTTATAGAAGCTCTAAAAGAAAAGCACATCAACATTATCATTAAGATGACCATACACAAGAGATGAAGGTCAGCCGAAGCTGCTGATTTTTGTGTATAGGGGCGCCCCGACTATCCCCCACAGCAACTGATAGGAGAAAGAAGGAAAGAGCATTTTAAGTGCAACATTTCCGATCTTTTTGTTCTCAAGGTAGCGCAGAAATATGCATAAGATTGGAAAATGATTTTTAAGGAATTTTCCTTATGAATGAATTAAATCCATTTGTCTGTAATAATCAGAAGGTGAAGCAGATGAGAAGGACTTGGCCCACCAAGATCTTGCTGTATATTTACCTTGAGCGTCCCTAGGATGAGAATAAATTCTATAATTACCAATCTCAGAGGGGGAAGCTTCATTAGGGGCACAGGGAAAATTAGTGCTTCACAAGGCCCAAAGCCACTCTATGAAACGGCATGGCATAGTTTGCCAGTGCCTATGGCAAGGCAACTATTGCCTCCCCATACAGGGTGATCAACTTGACTTTTCATTTTTTCTGGACAGCTTATAGAAAAATCACAGACAGGCAATATTTTTTACGGACACATTGGAAAACCATAATAAATCATTATGATTATAAGTGATCCATGTCTATAGCCCGTAATTCTGATATGAAGCTTCATTCACTGTTAACTGTAAAATGATGAGGATTATCTTCAAAATAATTTGTAGACATTTTTTTCAGCTTCAAAAAAAATCACCAACATTTTAATTTTTTTTTACAGACGGGGCAAAATTATTATTATTATATATTATTATTATAGCGCCATTTTTTCTATGGCGCTTTACATGTGAGGAGGGGTGTACATAATATAAA